>NC_092815.1:173284531-173909031 GCF_023375885.2 Dermacentor andersoni | reverse complement strand
AAACACAGTTGGACTTGCTGCAAGCGATGGCAAACGACATTACTTTGTTTCGGTCCAGCTATGCCAACACGGTGGGCCAAGTTGTCTAATAGTTTAAGCCACTAGGTAATGTGTTCGTAGTCGGTATGCCGTCGTGGTCAGTCCATTCCTGCAATTTCGGCCTTGTCACTTGGCGCTCGTAACACCGTTGGCGTCAGGCGATCGTCGTGACGCAGCAGTCGTGATACAGGCGTCGTTACGCCGTTGTTGTCATCCGATTGTCCTTATAGCGCTTTTATGTCATCGTCATCATTGTGTAGTGGTCATACATTCATCTTCATGCGTTCGTTGTCATACCGTGCTCGCGATGCCATCGCCTCCTTTCCATCGTCATTAATGTTACTTCATCGTCTGACCTTCGTCTCGTTGTCATCGTTAAGCCATCGTCCTCAGGGTATCGGCTTAGTGGCTGTGGTGTTCGGCGGCTATGTAACTTAGATTAGGTGCACGTTAAAGAACCCCAGATGGTCCAAATTTTTGGTGCCCCCCACTACAGCAGGCCTCATAATCATATTGGGGTTTCGGCACGTAAAACCTCATAATGTTTTCTTTTCGCGATGTTGTTTTATTATTGTCATCACTTCAGTAAAGGCACCATATTGTCGTCGTACAGTCGTAGTCACACTACATACCCTTGCAACGTTTTAAAATGTCCTTCTGTTCTTAAAATTGGATATCTCGTCTGGGATGGAAGATCAATAGGCCGGTTGGCATTGGGAAGCCACTGCAACATCATAAATGGGGCAGTGCAGAGAGCGAGAGAGCAAATGATAAATGAAAGGTAGGAAGATTAACCAGGACTGAGCCCGCTTCGCTACCCTGCACTGGGTAAAAGGAAGAGGGGAGGGAAATATTAAAAGAAGAAGAGAAAATCCACAGGGTATATCGATTGGTCACTTAGTCCGGATCACAGACGGTGGCTCCATCTTGTAGCTTTCAGATATCGCAGCAGTGCTATTGTGGCCTTTTGTAGCTGCGATATGCGAGCCCATGGTCCCAAGATATTCTTCAAGGTGAACTGTTTTCTAACGGATTAATAGCTGCGCAGAGGCCATGTCTTTCATTTTCAAAAAATGGGCCGTAGCATAATAGATGTTCTATAGTCTCCTCGACACCACAGGCATTGCACTCGGCGCTATCAACCATTCCAATCAAACACCTATATGCATTCTTGAATGCGACGCCCAAACGTAAGCGGCACAGCATAATTTTCTGATTTCGCGGAAGCCCAGGTGACAGCCGCAGTTGCATAGATGGGTCGAGAGAATGCAATCGATGTTGGGTGAATTCACTTGTGTGCCACTTCTCCAATGCCATACGGTGCTCTAGCTTGCTTAAGTTTTGGGCTGCGTCAGTCCGCTACAAAGGTACAGGAACACCGGTTGCTCTTTCGTGTGCTTTCCTAGCAGCTTCATCAGCGTGGTCGTTTCCGGAGATACCGCAATGGCCCGGCCGCCACTGAAACATGACGTCGTGTCCTTTCGCGATCATATGATGGTCAATTCCTGGTATCTCCGACACGAGTTGTTCACAAGACCTTCGATGAAGAGCTGAGAGAAAACATTATAAGGCTGCCTTCGAGTCGCAGAATATTGCCCGCCGATTAGCCGGTTGGTTGTTAATATAATCAACGGAACCTCGGAGGACAAGAAGCCGGTGACAAGGGTAGGGCCACGTTTGAAGTCAGAGAAGCGCAGAGCAAGATTAGTTTTGAAGAAGGATTCCAGAACATGGATCAAAATAAATGTGCGGGTAAAATGCACAGGTATCTACACCTGAAAAGCGTGGACACAGATTGGAGGAAGAGGTCAAAAAAGTTGGCAACCAAGTACACGGTAATTGAAAGCGTAAATAGACAGCCAGGAGTCATCAGAAAGAAAGTGAGCGAAACAGTGAGTCAAGAAAAACGCGGAGATTTACAAGAATGAGAAGACAAAATATATGGGAAGATCTGCACAATAACACAAAGAGAAGGTGCCTCGCTATTTGAGGCTCGAGCAGGTTGGCTAAGGACAAAAACATACAAGAGAGAACATGCCCAACTAGATGAGGCATGTGTACGCTGCAGTGAAAATCCGGAGACCACTTAGCACATTTTAATGGAATGCACAGGAATTGAGCCCGTGAGACCCCTGGTTAACGTACACCTTCCTGAAGAGCTTCGATATAAAGTGGAGGGAAGCATCAACCGGTCAGCAGTAAAGATAAGCTAGATGTCTTTAGAGTATTGGTGGGGAAAAAAGCAGGGAAGAGATCGATACGACCGGATCCGTTACAACCACAAATAGCGATAGCAGTTAGAAGTTTCGAGGAAGTAAAAGAAGATTAAAGTGATGTTTAGAAAAATGCTAGAAACAAAAGCATGTATAGCATACCTGAGTAACTCAAGCGGGCTAGGTGACTATTTGTCACGACCCATTTCAAAGGGAATGTAAATAAATCGTCATCATCACCTCATTCGTCGTTCAATCATCAACGTCAGTCATTCTTCCTTATTCTATCCTAATTATTGTGCCGTCAATCAAACGTGATTGTCGTGATTATGTCATTGTCGTTACTGCTTTGTCAGCCCAATGTCGCCATTATGCACTCGTTCTGATACTGTTATCATGCCGTCGTGGCCGTGCTATTGTCTTCACTCTAGGTTCGTCATCCGACTTTCGTCATGGCGTCCTCAGGCCATCGTGTGCACGCCATTGCTTTCATACAGGCATCGTGATCGAGTTGTCGTCACACAATTGTCGTCACACCATTGTCATCGTTCCATTGTCATGTCATCGTTGGGATTACGCCGTCATTATACAGCCGTCGTCATTCATTCGTTGTCATACCACGTACCGATGCCGAAGTGCTCGCTCTATTGTCGTCCTTCTAATTTCTACATCTCACTCTAGTCATGTTGTCATGCCACCGTAGTCGTTATGTCGTCCTGAGGCAGTCTTATCTTGCGCCCGTTGTCATACCGTCGTGGTCGTTGCATCGGGGTCATTCCAGCTTGGTCATCCGATAATCGTCGCACCTTCGTCGTGGTTTGATTGTCCTTCTGGCGGCGGCGTCAGGCTATTGTCTTTCTACAGTCGTCATCATTTTGGAATGGTCATCTCATATTCATCATGACATTGTCATCATAACACCTTTGTCGTTTCCTGGACGTTATTTATTTTCTTGGCAATGCATAGTAGTCAGTACGTCGGCGTCATACAGTCATCGTCATGCCACCATGCTCATGTGCGACCTTGACAAGCGAGTGTCATATAAACATAGGAAGATACCGGAATATGTCATATATTGCCAAGCAACGGAAGTCTCAGAACGAGGAACAACAGATGTTACATAAACTTCATGAATAAGGTGCGTCGCTACATTGGCTAAATGCTAATCGCATTTACGTCGACAGTCATCGTGAGATAAATTCGGCAAAAGCTTTTCGGAATATAGATTTATAAAATGGCTACAAGCATTCAGTGAGGTGGAAATACTTCGCCGCTAATAAGGCGAGTATGAGGGTACTAATTATGAATAAAAATGGCAATCAACTTTTTCTTTCAAGATTGGATTCACTTGTTTATATTGAAAATACGGAAGCAGTTACATTTTATGCGCCCCCATTTTTTTGCAATCTTGAAATTCACGCAAAATTCAAAAAATGGATCATTAAGTTTCAACGCGCAATAAATGCGATATTGAGACCGAGCATACTAGGAGCTCAGAAAAGGCTCCCCCGCTATCAAATCAGATGTAAGCGACCCGCAACGATAAGCGTTGCAGAAAAAACGGATATGGCATGTTTTGACGGGCAATCATATGCTCCGACATTCTGTATCAATATTTACCGCGACATGCCCTCATTCTAACATCATCTCACACTTCGTCACTGTACGTCTCCACAGGCTTTAGCTGCAGCCCGCATTCGGTCTCGATACTGCTTGGATTGAGCGCTGAAATTCGATGGTCAATCAGATTTTACCGAACCCAAGTAACCGAAGGCAGGTAAACTACGAGCTATTCCTATGTCTGAAAAACAGCGGTGCATTAGAATGTAACTGGCCCAAATTTGCCGTACAAACAAGTGCCTCGAAGGCTCTAATACGAAAATATAATGAAGAATTCTGTAGTTAGTCTTCTGATATTTGCATTATTTGTGCCAAATTATGTCGTCCTCGCAAAAGTACTTCTCTGCGAAAACGCCACGTACGCTACGCTCATAGCCATTTTATAACATAATCTCAGGGTATAAAAAAACTCCGTATATAATGTTTCCTCCTATGTACCTCTAATATGCCGAAATGTGCTAAATGTACAACACGTGATACTCAACGGTTCGTTTGAATTTTCCTAAATGTTATCTGTATCCTCATTCCAGGAAGACTGCGAATGTGCCCATTTGTGGCCACTCGTCCAGAAAGACTATCCGGCATAAGTGATATTGAGAGCCTATAGTTTGTACTCAAATATTTGATTTATGACATAAGACATATATATATAACACATATGCGCATTTTTTTCTCTTTGTATAATTTCTCCTCAGAATATCGTCCGCTGCGAAGATGAAGCATCACCGGCGCCTCACAGCGGGCGTCCATCTGAACTGGCGGTTGCATTCCGGCGTAGGTTGTGAGCAGTGTGGCTCACAAACATAAACATTACATCACATTAACGCTGTGGCCTGTGTGGGGCATAAACATTGCGTGAGAACATCTTTCTGAAAAGGAAACTAAAGAAACGCATTGAGTTGCATATAGCATTTATTCAAGCGCTTTGTAATAACCTTGCTTCACATTAATTAGCATATACGTGTTATATGTCACAAATGTTTCTCTTGAAGAATCTTACTTTTGGCAAAATTCACAGAAGTATAACAGTTTTATTATCTCTAGAAATTAGCATTCTGTATTAGTCGAATACGCTAAACATTTTCTTTTTTTACGCTGACCAAGAAAAACATTATTGCAGAAGTTTGCTTCTTTCCTAATATGAAGTCTATGTAAAGGAAATAATAATAACTGACTGTTATTCCAGCATAGTTGTGAACATAAACATCTATTTTTCCTTTCTTCATGCGAACCGGGATGTAAATTGATCCGTATATCTGGAGAGGTGGTACAGACGATTCTGAAAAAAGAGAGAGAAAGATCTGCGAAACTATTTGTAGTTTCATGTTATACACAGAGGTAACATAATACAACTCCTAGCCTCTCGGTTTCTAACTTGTAACACCCCGCTGCTTGTTTATCACGCCCTTGTGAACGATGACGAGAGGCGAGGACTGCGCAGAAGTTATTTGCCTTCGCAGCAGTCAAAGTGCAAGGGCTTCGTGAACCGATGGTTGACCGCGCCTGAGAGTAATTATTGGCAAACTGCACATTCGTAAGCACTCGGTGCTGTTGGCCGCTCGTAGTTGTCGCTAATATCATCTTCTGCATACTGATTGGCTAAAATTCTCTCGTACTAACATCTCTGTCATAACAGAGAGAGTATAGAAGAGAGAAATAATGGAGAGGAAAGGCAGGGAGGTCAACCAGACGGGCGTCCGGCTGGCTACCCTACACTGGGGGTAACGGAAAGGAGCAACAGAAACAGGAAGAGCTTTCTTTGAACACAGGGTCTGTTTCTCTCGCTTCCACTGAATCACCTAAGTGCTGATTTGCGTCTGTCACGTTCTGTGTGGGACGAAACACTAAAGGTGCTTAGCGAGCAGGTGATAATTTTATCGTCGGCTGTTAGCCGATGTTGTACTGTCTTGCTTTCCTGATATGATTCGTTAAAATCCGTGCGGGGAACGAAACTGTCTGCATCAACGGCTTTAACAGGAATTTCTGTCAATTGCGATTACACGCTTGACTGCGTGCTCTTGAAGTTAACCAGCGTGTGTGCCTGTGCTGGGTGCCCAATCTCAGTAATAGTTTTCTACCTCTGCCCATACAATCGCACATTTCGGGTAGGGAACGGAGCTTTGTGTTGTGGTTAACCGGGTTACGTTGCTGCTTTCTTTCGTCGCTATCTACATTGGTTAATTTCGCCAAAATTCTTCTACCTTCTTGGTTTGGAACAAGAATGGGCCCATATTCTCAAAACGCTCTTACGCGAGAATTTTTTATGAGAAAGTTTAGCCAATCCTGATGCTGCACCTATCATTTGTGAAGGTGGCTGGCAAGGAGAACTTGCGAAAGCAAACATTTTGCAATATTGCACCTGGTTCGCATATTCAGTATTCCTGCCCTTCAAGTTGCGATTTATTTGTTGGCGCTACAACTTTTCGCGATTCGGTTAGCAAAGATGGTAAAGCGAAGGACGATAAAATATTTTGGCCGCACGTTTGATCCAGGGAACAAGACGAAACTTTTTACAGCGTTGTACTATTGGTGAAACTTGCTCCTTCTTTAGCATTCCGCTGAACAGCATAACCGATTTTTTATGAAGCTAACACTGTTGCGTATAAGGCACGTTGTAAGTGCAAGCGGCCTGTTAACGGAACACGCCACCTCTAAGTTCCACGGAGCCAGCTTCCAAGAGAAAATTGATCGCACTTACCTTGTGAGAATGAGACCTGGTACCCTGCAGAATATCGCGCGGATCTCCGCTGTCAGGATCCGCCGCCTTCTCCATGTCCGCATGAGCAGTCGCTAAGCTGCACGTCGAGATGTAAACTATCAATATTTTCGTAGCTCAATTAAAGCTTTTACTGTTCAACTTTTTATTTTGAGAAGATTATCCTCAAGGAGCATGGAGGATAAAAATAAGTTAAACAGCTGCTAACTCTGCACCGCTCAGGAGGGGCAATAATGTCTCTCTCTCCTTTCTCTTCCCGCCACAGTAACTGCTCTCATAGGGGGAGGGAAGTAAAAACAATTTTTCGAATCGAGCACCAAACCATGATATAAAAACCAGGCACGCTGTTGTAGGGGAGTTCGTATTCATTCTTAACACGTTCAGTTCGTTTACACGCACACTATGCAGGGTACACGAGCGTTTCTGCATTCCGCCCCCATTGCAATGCGGCCACTCCGGCCGGGATTTAACCCATGACTTGGAGCTTAGCAACCCAACGCCGTAGGCAGTAAGATACAGTGGCTGGTAGAATAAATTTTTAACTGCCCATGTACCATGTCTTGGAGTGCATTAGTGAAGGACGAGAAGTCGAAATTTTCGCGGGCCCCGTACTCTGGTGTCTATCAAGGACTGCTTACTCCCTTCCAACGTTGTACGCAACATTTCATTCCATATTTGCTTCAGAAAAAAGAGTGCTAGTTTTGCGTAAAAATACAACACCTTTAGGAAAATTCACCATTTGCCTTCCTCGAAAGGAGAAAGTACAGATGTTTCTGCACCGCGCCTTGGTTTACTGAATGGAATTCAGGGGTTTCACGTGCCAAGACCACGATTTCAATATAAAGAACGCCGCACTGGTGGACTCCGGATTGATTTTGATCACCAGAGGATCTTCAACGTGCCTCCAATGCACGGGACACGCGCGCTTTTTCATTTCGCCCCTTACGAAATGCGGCCTTCGCAAATGCCGACCGATTTGATTGCCATTAAGCTACCGCGGCTGGTTGTTGGCTTGCTCACAAGCGGTGATAGAGTTCACAGAAATACCGCTGTTCACGGGTTATCGCTCTCACGCGATAAGCGTTCCCTATGTCGGCGCATTCGTAAAAGTTGTCGTTAGTCTTTATAAAGAGCTGGCCACATGATTTGTACATATTATTACAAATAAATTGTGGGGTTTTACGTACCAAAACCACGATCTGATTATGAGGTACGCATATTGTTGAGGACTCGGGAAATTGCGACCACATGTGATTCTTTAACGTGCTCCCAAATCTAAGTACGCGGGTGTTTTGGCATTTAGCCCCCATTTAAATGTGGCCGCCGTGGCCGGGATTCGATCCCGCGACCTCGTGCTTAGCAGTCCAACGTCATAGCTGCTAAGAAACCGTAGCGGGTGCACATATATTTCTATGTATGCACACAACTAGCCCAACAGTCTACGCTTCTGCCAACATCCCTTTGCATCATGTTATATGTATGTGCACAAAACGCAAAAAAAACCGAAAACAATAAATAAACGTTATAAATTTCAGTAACTGCTACTTTTACTGAACATTGTACTGCAACGGCTCGTACTGCTACAGCATTGATAACGGTCACTGTTCGGTAACCGTTATTACTCAGAACGCAACCTACCAACATTAGAAAGTTGCTATAACAAAACACGTTTTTGCACGTTTGACTGAATAAATCTTCAATTGATAGACAGCGTTCGTCCTATTTCCTTTGCTTAGTCGTCGTCCGTTTACGCATTTCTCAAAAGGGGTAACGCGATAATTTCCAACTTGCGCACTTTACCCTCTTGGTGTACAGAAAAAACAACTCAGTAGAGCAATACTATACAGTAAGCATTACAATTAGGCGAAAAACCTTGCCACGGGCTGGCCTGAATTGCACTGACTCCAGTAATGCGTCATGCAGTGGCACGGCATTCTAGTATTTCACTCTAAGACTGGCAGCTCGACGAGGTTTCCTTGACAGCTGAAGAAGTGCATGCGCCTCGCTCGCGTCGTTATGTTGCGCATTCGTTAGGCGTCTACCCAGCGTTCTGCTTCCGTTGCGTATAATCTGTGTAGCGAGCAGCTGCATAAGCAGCCGAAAGCCAATACAATTTACTATGCATGGCGCGCTTGTAAATAACCGAGCTGTCGTTGCGCACAGCGTTCAGTTCACTTGGGATAAGCAATATTTAGACATTTATGTAGCGGTTAAAGACAATTATACAGGGTGAACATTTTGAAGTTTTATTGAATTTTGAAGGGACAATACACCTGCTGTAGATAATTCCAATCGTTGAGGTGGATTATCCTGAGAGGCGGACATTACTTACACGATAAATCGAAACACATACTCTAATAATTAACAAGAATCCATTAAAGGAATTTGAATTATTTACTTTACGGCACATATTGCCATTTACGCATGGTAGCCGGTCAGTTTGCGAGGCGTACTCATGAGGAATGAATCTTCAGAATGACGTCACTTTGGATACATCAGCTATCAAACTTGCTGTAAAGATGCACTGCTGTTCCATTTGCTTTTTTAACAAAGTGCTTTTTCATGCAGTGAAGCGGAAAATTCACTGGAATGCCCAGGTATTTCGTTCCACACAGTGAGAAATAATACTTCGAAATTGGTGCCATCCTGGAAATTTGTTTCAAGTGAATACGTCTTGCAAGTTCACCGGCTACAACTCCCAAATTGCAATATGTGCCTAAGAAGTCAATTTGTTATTCTTCTTAATTAGTTCAATGTGTTTTTTCCTTTCTTGGGCTAGTAATGTCCGCCTCTTCGAATAATCCAGCTCAAAGACGAGAATTATCCCTTCTGTCATAGGCGAACTTAAAAAAATTCCATAAAACTTAAAAATGGTCGCCCTGCATGTGCGTATGTATAGGAGGAAAGGGCGCACCGCTAGCACAGGCCGCCGCGCTGCTTGAATTTCCTGTCGCCGCTCGCTGTGGAAAGATTTGGAGATGTTTTAGCTCGTTGTCCGGAAAATTCACGTGATGTCAGTTCAGACAAGCTCGTCGGGCAGCCACTGTGCAACTTCTGGCTGCATCAGTAACTACATTATGCGGAACTTTCTCCTGGATGCGCCAAGAGGCATCGTTCATCAACCAGCGGGGGTGTGTGTAAGTGTTGTGTGGACTAATTTGAATGTGTCGATTTCCACTCGACGAAAAGCAGCGGCGTCCATGACCTGCCGCCGTGAATTGGAAAATCGTCTAACGATTAGAATGCTTGGTGTGGGAACTGAAACATAAGAGTGCTCCTATACGGCCATAAGGCCAATTTAATGCAACCCCTTTACATTCACACACACACAGGAACACACAGGACAGGGCTGTCCTGTGTGTTCCTGCCTTCTGTCTTCGTCATATCGCGCTGCCTCTTCAAGATTACATTTATGTGCCAATCGTTACAGAATATTTGCGTGAGCCACTGGCAGCGCTCCCACATTTTTAAAGTGTACTATGCTATGTTTATGATAGCCTACTGTACAAGGCCGATTGCCTGTGTCAACAGAGCAATTTCTGCGGTATGAAAACTGGCATGACACATATAAGGCCTATGTTTTGGGTATTGCGTATGTGCTTTGTGAAGCAGCTATACCCAAACGGGATCGCCTAAAATGAATGCGACGGCTATTTGTGAGGAAACCACTTTCCAAAAGGTGGCGACGGCATTGTTGACGACGAGCCGAAGAAGACTGAAAGAAAATAGGATGCTATCTCTTTGCGCCTTATAAAGTTTAAGTAACGCTTGTCCAGAGGGGTCAACCGTCCGATATGGTCGCCACCAGTGGAACAAAAAAATGGCAGAGATTTAAGACTGCTTACGTGTGGGAATGGGAAAACATCATGTACAGTCGTTTTGGTGAAATGTTTTTTTTTTCTGCGCTTTCCTTGTCGGCACATGCTCGCGTCTGCGTTTTAACTGCGCCTCATTAAGGTCAAAGGAAAACGCGCCAAGAGACTCAACGCTCTCGCTTGCCCGCGAGTTCATCTTACTCTAAGGACCGCTCAGCGGCACTCAATTGGAAATTAATGCTTTTTATTTTACACACTCATTTTATAAACTAGTGACGTGGCGCCACCTCCTACCCACTGGCTGTGCCGTCGCGTGCCCAACGACGCACGCACTAGGCCACACGTTTAGTCAACCAGAATCCTGCAGCCACCGTGGCGTCGGGCAAGGGTGCTCAATCGTCTTGCATCCCGAAGGCCCGGGTGCGATTGCGACCCAGACCTAAATTTACCTCATATCCTTTTCAAAGACAGCTACTTACTTCGTTTACAGGAACCTCCCTGATGAATTGTCGCCAATTCGAGTATTTTTTATTGCTCTTTTACTGCTTGCCGTCGGCCATTTTTGCAACCATCATTCGGTCACGTCACCCCTTACAGCGCAGGATTTTCGCGTAATGGGGCAGATGATGCTTTCGCCTTGAAAAAAACTTCACGCAGAAACTCCTCTGGGAGTTGTCTAAATGAGCGTAAGCATGGTACCACTTGGTCATCTCCACGAAGTACAGTGTCATTATAGATGCTTTGAAACTTGAACCGACCGCTACAAGCCACCGCGCTGCGGCGGCACGGACTGGTGCGCATATCGGCGTAAGGTGAATTACTGACGACAGCAGGGCCGCAGCGCCAGCTGCGCTCATGATGTTCCGATCATTACAAGCGAGTATCGTTCTTTAGCGCCTTATTCATCCGCGTTGAACCATTATGAACCGTGATCAACCACACTCCGGCGGTGGCTGCGTATGGCACTGCCGCGCGGGCCATATACTGAAAGAGATCTGCGATGAAGACAGAAAGCACCGACTGCTGATAGCTTCGTCTGCTCTGTGTTCTCGCCTCTCAGTTAGCATTGAGGAAAGATGTGCTGGTCCCTATCTTAAAAGCGATCTGCGATGCGAGCGCAGTGTGCTGAGCGCTGGTAGCTTCGTGAGCGCCTATGTTCTAGCCGCTCAGTTCACGTTCAAGGGGGAGACAGCACGAAAGAGAGTTGGCTTGCTGCTTGAGATTTACAGTGATGATCTTTCGTGACGAATGGACGAAGGAACGGATGAACGGACGCATGGTTTTCCTTGTTGGGTAAGCATAGAAACGCTGACGCAATTTAAAAAATGGCTGGATCACGCCGCATTACTACCGCTGACGGTCATGCTGGAGGCTCGGCCCATGCGCTATAGAATAAACACATCAGCAACCGAGCAGTTATCACTGGTTCGCACGCTCGCGCAGTCGGTGGCCGGCCACTGGACCACTCGGCAAGCATGATTCATGCTGTACGGTATGCTGTTATCACTAGCCTATTGTATATGTGAGTGGAAACGGTGTCCAAAATATGTAGGCGCGAAATCTATCTACAGATGAAAAAAAGGACACGTGGAATCTCCTCTGGTAGTTATCTAAATGATGAGTAAGCATCTGCTACTAATCGCGTGCTGTTTAGTCGTCGTACACTGCTGTGTTTCGTATAATTGCGCGAAACACCGCGAAAGAATCGTGAAAGAGAGAAGCGTATAGAAAAAAATTATTTCAACAAGGTACGATACGAACGCTGAGTCACAATCACGGCACAATTCCACCAGGACCATACGCGGTTGCAACAACGAGACGTTAACTGAGACCAGCGTGAGACCACGAAGAAGAGGCGAGTAGTAGCAATCATCCCTCATGTTACATGATGGTTCTTTTCGATGGTGCCGCTGCTTCGTGGAAAGTGAGCACTCGTCCATGCGTGCTGTAATACGTGATGTAATTTGACAGTGTCACGTTTAGTAGGCCTCGTACCGTCGTCAATGATGCTGCGTCCCCTCGATGCGAACCAGCATCAACCGTAATTAACCATACTGCAGTGGTGGCTGCGTAAGGAGTGGCCGCGCCCGCCCTATGTTCAAAGCGAGGGCGCCGAGTGCTCACAGCTTTGCGCTGCGTTCTTTCCGCTTAGCCGTCCACGTGGAAGCGAGAGGCAGCATGAAGGTTAATTCGCTTGCTGCTCCGGGTGCTATATTGAAAGCTATCGTTTTATGTGACGGACAAGACGGACGGAGGGACGGACGGTTGGGTTTCCTCGTTGGGTAGGCATAGAAATGCTTAGGCATCTAAAATTTGAACACTTGTCAGTGTAAACAACACAACTGATTCCGCCGCAGAATCGTACCCATGGCGTTACGATCACCAGGTATGTTTCTGAGCTACTCATTGCAGCTGAACCACAGCTTAGAATTAAAGTGAGAGTAGTGCTGTAAGGGCACATTCATGAAACAAATATTTACGAATACACAACTGCGAAGCTGATTGTAGGTTTGAGCACACGCGCACACATTGCGCTAGGGGCTCCGTCCACCTTACCGGCTGCAGAATCTCCAGCCAACCGGATCTTTTTCTCTGGTTAACCTTCCTGCCTTTCCCCTTTCCTCTCTCTCTCTCTGCAGTCATGCTAAGCTAGGCCTCTTTTATTATGCAGTCCCGGACTCTCCGCAAACCGTCCGCGGCTTCCGGTCGTACTAGCTCTGACAGAAGTGTTCGTCACGCACACGTGACGCGGCTGCCAGCGACAGCCCACGGTGGTCTGAGGTTTTGCCCAAAAGCACCGTGACTCGCCCTCTGCTCGTATCCTGCGCACCACTCAGCGAAATAATTAGCGTGACCTCCGATATATGACAATCTTAGAGGCCACGTTGCCGACACAACCACAAAGTTTGCATAGTGGAATATCGCGGCCTGCGCCCATAGAAGGTGTCCGCAAAGAGCAATTATGGCACACTTCTACGTCGCGCGCCCCATTGTTGCTGCACTTATTTAACTATTGCAAGCAAGCGGATTGCGTGGGATATTGAAGCGAAATTGCTACGCGAACGCATTCTGTCAGATCTCGGGCTGTTGGTCGGAGCCTTCGAAGCTGTCCGAGAAATCGAATGTCGCAGTGGCGTGTCGAGCAGCAGACGAGATGCCACTGCCAAGAAGGTGGCAGCCAGCAATGTCATCGCTCCCGCTGCAGTCCCAAGCAGTGCAGGGCTCTCAGGGACTGATCATTGAAGAGGGCTGCTGAATCACATCAGCGCGTCTCAGGGAAACATTTACAACGCAGGAGACGCCACGTCGTATTATATAGACCGCGCTAGCGAGAAAACAACCGCCAGCGACTCCCGCTGAGTCCCTACCGACCATATTGCACGGAGTGTACTCCGAAGCCAGCATCGGGACTGCTGATAGACCGCGCCACTGCATGCTCGATATGGCGGTCACTTTCGAAAGAAAAAAGATTTATGGATGGTATATCCTTCATTAGACTTACTTTGGGAGACGGGCGAAGCTTCTCCATGCATTGGTTGCGGTTGGCAGACGCGACTCATGCGCTCAAAGTCTTTGCTGGACGCAAGAACAACCTCGAACGGCAACATTAGTCCGAACTTCGTACGGCCTGAACCAACTTCTAATTTTGGCGCTATTTCCACGCCTAGTTCCAAGGGTCCAAGCTCGGCCAGAAGACGAGACGCCACTGCCAAGAAGGTGGTAGCCAACAATGCCATCGCTCCCGCTTTGCGAGGTAGGTCACCCCACTACAATCACTTCAGAGTCGCTGACAGCGTACCCATGCATTTAATGTGGTGTGCGCATAGAGAGTGAGGGGCTAGAAGCACGAGAGAGTGCAACACGCCATGCGTGAATGCGTACAAGGCACAATACATGGACGGTGAACCACTTTGCAGAGGATTTAACCTCCAAGTTTCTTGTAGCGTAACTCTTGGACGCCCTGCTACGGAGCACGCCGACGCCACTGTCGCGTGCGTTCAGAGAGCGGGACGAAACAGGCCACGCGCAACTATATTTTTTCATGGTTTAGTTGTATGACGCAAAAAGCCGGACAGAAACGTACACGCTCGCTCGCTTGCAAACATACATAGTATAACCGCACCCGCACAGACATATACACAAACACAATTTCACCCACACGCAAAGAAGGACACACGTACACATAAACAGGTAAACTTGTAACAAACGCCACGTAGCCAAAGGGTGCTGTTCCCGTCATGCTTGGTTTCTGTCTACGCCCTTGCGTGCTGCATTTTACTCTCACCTAGATAAAAGACTGTATAGAGGGGACCAGTGCTAAGTATGATTACTATAGCGACAATCCTCTTTATTAGCGACTCATTTAAGAACATGGCGCTCTTTGCTGATGAGGAGCAGCTCGGCTTATAGGAATTCGGCCTTTAACACACACCTGCGCTTTTATGACCGATATCAGGCCTGACTAATTTCGAAAAGTCGCATGTTATTTAGTTTTTGCCAAACTGCTGTTGTTTCCGTTAAGGCTGCGTCTAAACGTACGTCCGCCGTCTTCAGCTCCGTAGATCTCGTTCCTTGGTAAAGGCGTCGTATGTGTAGGTTTGAGTTAGTCTCCATGTTTTGTGCCCCCATGTTAGCTAGATTGTGCTCTCCGGGCGATTGTTGTGGCCAAGTAGGGCTCGAAGAAGTAAAGCTGTTGCCGATGTTAGACAAGTATCACCACCGCAACTGACGTTGGATGACGTTAGACAAGCATCACCGCCAAAGGCGTCGTTAGATATCCACAAACTGCTGATGCAACGGTTTTATTTCATTATAGTTGTAACGGTAGCCTTGTGATCGCTGTGAAAATGGCGGTGGGTTCAGCGACCACCTTGGACACGTTTGCAGGCAAGACGAAGTGCACGCACCATCTGTACCGCGTTGTGGGTTGTTTTGTGTAATCGAAGCACCAAGGTCCAAAATATTCTTATACGAACGACACGAACCATTCCCATTTGTTTGTTTGTGCGATATCTTCCTTACAGTCCCCAACTATTACTAGCGGTGTGTCTCGTTCATACAAGCGGTGTGTCTTGTTCATGTCTATCTTAGGCAAAGTGTTTTCTTTTTTTTTTTCATGAAGTTTTCGATATCTGTTTTGCTGCGCGTGGGTTGATATTTACTGTAAACTGTTGATGTATGCCGTTTGAGCTCTGTCTGAGTGGCCCCAGCCGCTAGGTGCAGCTACTGGTATCGGACATTTTTCTTTTTTTATAATGTCGATTACGGTCGCAGCACACGCGGTGCGACAGTTGTCACGGGCAGAGCGACCAAAGACAGATGCACTGTGTGCACACGTAGGTCATGCGCGCGCACGTGGGCGGAAGTGTAGCATATATCCTGATTTTTCTAGGCTCCCCGCCAAACGCTAATTCTGTAACGCGCAAACTAAAAGATAGCGCACTTTTCCGGCTGCCGCTTAAAGTCAGTGTGAGTGGCCGCGGCCGCTAGGTGATGGTACTGTTTTTGGATGAGCATTAGCCGACGAAAAATCTCGACCAACAATAGAGGTTGACAGCTTCGCTGTAGAAGCGCGACACGATCATGCATTCAGTACAACGCTGTAAACCTCGTACCTCGCCACCGAAGAAAAACGATCTGGGAGTTTTGTTACCGTCTTCTGCGCATTCATGCTAACGTGCCATCACAGACTGTAACCACTGCGCTTCAGGATGCGCGGTAAAAGCCTTGCAGGTAAGTGTCAAATGAGCAGTGTTCCTGCTGATGACAGTGAAAGGTGCATTTGTGGCACACAAAATCACTATGCTGAAGGATGAGAAAGAAGAGGCTGGTGTGAGTAATCAAGGGACAAAGCCAGGTTACCGCAGACATCTTATCAGTTGCGCTCGAGAGGCGCAAGGAAATGGAGGTTTGCGGATGCGGTGCAAGAGTGAACAAGGCCCGACAGAAGAACATGTGCCTGCGCGGAGACATCATACTGCTCATGGTAGCACGTAGCGAGCATGGCCAACGCCCTAGCCACACACATACGCGCGTACTGTTCGGCCCCATGAATACTTGAGCTGTATTCTCAAGCTTCACTAATCATGAGAAAACATCTCAAGACGCAGTCATGTATCTAAACATGTTCTATCCTGCTGGCCTCCTTGTCGGCGCGCTGTGACTCGTCACTAAGCAGCCCAGAATTTGATCAATATAGCAAAACAATGCCTCAGGCAACGAGTGGCTAACTTGTTTGTTCTCGTAAACTGCAGAATAGCTAGCCATAGGCCGATGTGTTGTGATGTATGTACGTAAAGCGTTATTCCGCTCGTCGCAAAATGCGCAGATTTATTTTCGCAAAACCCAGCAAAAGTAGGTTCGTGGTCTAAGTCGGAGCTCACTATGAAGTCCTTTCAGCGCTCCAGCACAATACTCCGATGGCATGAGTGTGGCAACGGCATCGGGATGGTATATCGCGATCGGATCAGTTCATCGAATCCCTACAGCGCGACCATGCTGCCGGCTTGGTTGAACATCGTTGGTGAGATGTGTAAACAATTGAGAATCGGCTCGGACAAAATGGTGGAGTAAGTTCGCAGTGCTGCACAAAGTCACTTCAGGGCTTCTTCACAGTTTTTGCTTCCTCCATGTCAGCCAGAACATTTATCTTGCCACCCGCAAGTCAATGCGGCGCCTTCCGCCGCGGGCAGCGTGACTGCGTGACAACGTCGAAGCAACAAGTTCGCCCGCTTCGACCTGAAATTGCTCTTGCAACTTCTTCTCTGCCCGTTACAGTAAGAAAAAAAAAATAGTAAAATCAGTCACTGCTTCCTCCGTTCTTACGCTAAGGACAAATTATTGGTGTTGTCTTGTTGTCAGTGAGATCGGTTGTTTGGACAACGTTAAGACTGAGATGCCACCGAGAGCCGCAGGAGACCCGCAATAGTGTTTAACGTGTTGCTCACGAGATTACGCCATGGACATTCACGCTAGTCCCATCGAGCGGATTGCCACTGGTGAGTTACACGGCGGCAAAGTACATTCACGGGACATCAATCGCAGACCAGCCGCAGCGTCTGTTCGCGAAAGCGGGATCAAGACACGTTGGCCCCTCTCATGTGCGGATCGAGCGGCTTCGTCGGCGTGGGCATTCCCGCTGATGCTAGTATGCCCTGGAAACCATTGAATAAGTTGTGTCCCGTGTCATGGCTGCGACGACATATTTGTCGAATGTCTGAGGCCAGTTGTTCATTGGGTCCATGGCGCATTGGGCATTGTATGCACTGAAGGGCTGCCTTGGAGTCACTAAAGACTGTCCATTGTTGCGGTGGTTCCTGATTAATGAAATCAAGTGCAGCATGGAGTGCCGCAAGTTGTGCACCCGTCGATGTGGTCGCACATGAGGTTTTTACCATGTGTCGTTTGCGTTCGTTGTCTCCGGACATAGGCATGCACCTACCGCCTGGGTTTTCATGACGTGAACAGACCATGCTGTACCATCTTATGCTAGGCGTTGCATTTAAGAACTTATGCGCCTTCGTTAGTGGAAAGGCCAACAGCCCCACATGCAACACATGCAACAGCGATGAGGCGCTCGCACATGTTATCTGTGTCTGCCGGCGATGGGGCTTCACAATAGACTTTGACTTTAGGAAAGCCGTCCCCAGCGCTCTATAGTGTACACGGTTCGTTCGTGCTCATCTCTCTTCGTCTCTCTCTATTATCCCTTCCACTCTTTTTCTTTTTATCCTCCTTAACCCTTTTCCCTCTTGCAGGGTAGCCAACCAGAACTACCTCAGGTTAACCCCCCTCCATTTCTATGTATCCTTTTCTCTTTCACTCCACTGGTGATGACTGCATAATAAAGATAGCTCTAATACACTGTGGTTAAAACATTGACCTGATGGTACGCCTTTGCTTTGTTTTTACGAGCGTATGGTAGTATTTATTTGGACAACAATGTAAATTTGTCGCTACATCTTTCGCGATGTCGTGTCCATGTTGTTGCTTCACGCCGCGACGCGACAGAGCGACAGCGTCTGCCTGTCGCTCGTTTGTCGCTGTCGCTTGAATATCGCGTGTGTGTAATTACTGCATTATTACGTGTGTGCTGTGGTGCAGTGTTCCTGCTTCAGTGGAGCCCGCGCAGATGGGCTTTCATCCTTGCCGTAACAACTGCCACATTTGCTTCCATATCGTTCGTGCGCGCTCTCAAAGCAAGAAATACACATTCAATTCGGAACAATCTACAGGAGCCTATGGCAACGTGTGCTGACCCCAAATAGAGGAATGCTGCTATTACTGTTCCCTATTGATTCACTAAGTGGTTAGTGGATCCTCCGTTCCACGTTATTGGTAAGATGACAGACCCGATTGTTCGCGCATACGCCTAACGCAGCTTCAGACACTTCGTTAAATTAAAGCGAAGCTTTCCAGGCGTGCTCATGCGGACTTTCCTAACCATGGCGGTGGCGGCCAAAATGCGCGCTCGATCAGCTTAACGTACATTATTTGAAGGAATTTGAGCGGTGAGAACTTTGACTGGGTTATACGTTGGCAACAGAAGCCCTAATGTTCTGTGCAGCTGGTGCAGATAGCACATGGATACTGGAAATAAGCGGTCACGAGGTAATGCTGCCATTATACGATCTGCATGCGCTAGAATAAGAAAATATGTTCCTTTCGTGCTAGATTACACTGCAATTTATCAGGCTGAAAAAAAAAAGACGTATACGTCATCATAAAATACGCGGTAATAAGACGTTAAATGAAATCAAGAATGAGGTCTGTAGGCAACATGAGATGTCTTTTTATTAACATGCAAAATACTTGCCTCATGAGTTCTTGACGCAGTTTATATACAACGTTGTGAAGAATTAGGGCAGGGCGTGTCCGACCTTATATCACAAACGAGCGTGGACGCAACACGAAAGCAAAACTACTGAACTGATTCAGGAAGACAGCGGAAACGCATCGGAGATGGTTCTTTGTGAACGACGATAAATAATGTTTTGCAAGACACTTCATATGCAAATACTAGCCCTTCTTTATAAAAAAAGGCTGTTTAGACGCGGCTTCGTAGCAAGCATCACGCAAGAGCCAACCAACGGCGCGTGTCGGTGCGCTCGCGTCCTAAGAAACGACGCGTGCACTCGACCTCGTGCCAGTGGAAAGCGACATGCAGAACTCGGTGCGCCTAGTAAATGGAGACAAACGTACTGGCCTAGTCTTTAAAGAAACAGCGCTTTGTAAGACAGAATCTCGCTTTTTGGGGATTATAAGGTGACATGAGGTCGACTCGTTGAACCTGAAATACCAATTCAGTAGCTGCGCATACCTTCGTGTTTTTTTTCTTTAAGCGAGTAGTTTTCTGTGCCTGCTTCACTCGTTTTCGTGGTTGGCAGTTGGTGGTTGGACTGTTTGATGCAAAGGCACTGGTGCAAAGGCCGTATGCTCTCGAGCAACCGAGATGCTGGGCAAGTTCGTCGCCTGTCGCCAACTACAGCTGTTTGAAGCACACGTGCCACTACTGCTTTGGTTTCACTAACATTGGCGAGTGTTAGCTAAAATTGGAGCTTTGCAGTGTCTAAAGCTTTAGATTCTATAGTGGAAACGTTCGGCAAACACAGTCCTTCTCTTCTCGCCACGATCTCCCCGTACATGCAGCTTTTTCAAGTGAAGCTTTTTTTTTCCCCGGTTCTCTCAACTTTCCGGGTGCTGTGATGGTCTTTCCGCGCGTGCTGATGCGTTTCTTGCAACACCACAAGATAGCGCTCGCCTCCGCGCATCCGGGCTGGTGCCGCCGCACGCCGGCCGGCACGCCTAGTTTGTGCATATTGCACGTGCTGTGCTGGCTTTCCTGTGCAAAAAAATTTCAGGTACTGCGCTGCAGAGGTAGCGCTCTGGGCTGTGATTATGAATCATTACAATCGTCAGTAGCCTGATGAAAACGCTTGACGCTGGCGCCTCAACAGCGTGCTCGTCACGTATGCAGAATGAGAGTTTGGAGCCAGCAAAATGGCTCCAAACCGTGCACTCAGCGCCAGGACACCCAGGTCCGAAAGAACCATCGCGCGGAACAGGAACGTCTACGCTACGCAGCAAAACGTGTGCAGACCCCGAACCCATGTATACATACAGTTTTCTAATAATCAATTGAATTATGTGCAGCCACATAATTCAAATAAAGCTTAGCACTTCCGCCACGATGCGATGTACAATGTAAGACAATGATAATGCTCAGCCCTCAGAGAGTATGGACAATGACGCAGAATAACGCCTCAAGCAAACACGTGTCCCGGTGAGTTCTGTGGAATACCCGTACAAACACAGTGGTGCACGCAAAGTAACGGTTAACATCAACTCACCACTCTCGTATTGTAGTAAACGCTGAAGAAATTCCGCATTCACTACCAAATTCACCGCTAATTATCGTCAATGAAAGCAAACAGCATACAAAGGTACGCTTACATCGCTTCCCGCAGGGCATGGGATCCGCATATTTCTTTCGTTTTTCTTTATTACCTCCGATGCAATTGATGCTATACGGAATGCACCCACAAAATATACAGATATGCTTAAATCATACACAATTCTGGAACAGTCAGCCCTATAGGGCTGACAAAGCGTAATTCGAATTTGGGAGAGCTGAGCACCAGTTCCACTTTATGTATTGTCCTTTGCACTTGTATGCATTTTCTGAGCTGCCACAAAACGTGGCAAGGGTTCACCAGTGTACTACGGCGCATCTTCTACGTCAACAGCTGCATGTCTTACGGAGATCGCCAGATACTAGGCAGCCCGGCAACATAATCGCAGGGTTCTGATCATAGTGTCGAATTTTCGACACTTCAAACGTATGAAGGTTCGGCTAATATATGTAAAGCCACCTATGCGGCCAACGCAGGTGCGCTGGTTAACGGCGGAAAAGAATAGTAAACTTCGCGAGTTAGTTTAGCGCTGCCCCTGCAACCAAGAACACCTACACCTGCAACTATGGTTAACGGTTGTATCTGTTTAGGGATTGCGAAAGAAACGAGCGATAGCTTAGTAACCTCACTGCAACAATTATGGGCCATACTGCGCGTGATTCCTTTAATGAAGAGGATGTTTTTCTAGAAGCATTCGGTCATTCCCTTATATTCACAATCATGGTCAGAGATTTGTGAACAATGTTTGTGCCTGCGCCATTATGGGACTATAGACCTTTTCAGAGGGAGAGGAGAAAAGGGCGCCCGGCGAGCCTTCCCTCCTCTGTGGCTTGTGAAAAGGCGTGCGTCGCCGCTCGAATGTGCTATAGTGTGTTCGAGATGTCCTAGCTCATTCTACGTGCAATTAACGTGACGCCAGTTCACAGAAAGTCGTCGAATAACTACTGTGTAGCCTTCCGGTGCAGCTGCAACTACAGTATGCTGAAACTTCTCTTTGCTGCGCAAAAATGGGACGCCTCGAAAAAATGCATCAGCCGCGGTGTGTGTATGTGTTGTGAAGTATTTTTGGATTTATCGGTTTTTGCTCCATGAAGAGAATCGGCGTCTCTGAAATTGCAAGTGTTGATTCGAAAATCTCGCTATTTGATCCGTTGGTTTGTGAACAAACACAATAAGAGTGCTATTGTAGAGCAAACGCAATACAATCCCGAAACATCTAAGCGCCAATCCTTATGAAACACTTGCATCAGCCTCTGGCACCATTCTTACGCATTTAAAATCTGCTAGACTGTAAATTATTATGCTATGTATGTCTCTGTTAGCATCTATGAGGCCGATAGCGTGGCTCAATACAGGAATCACTGAGACTGGCAAACCAGCATAATGCATATAACCATTGTGCTAAGGCATTGCCTTTTGACATGTAAAGCAGTAAAACCAAAGGGAATCGCATAAACTGAATCCGACGGCTGTTTCTGAAGACACAATTTCCGTAACACGGGTGAGTACGTCGTAGAGGGCGGGACGACAAAGACTGAAATAAAGAAAATTGGTTTTCATCCTCTTCTACTGCGAAAAAGAAAGAAAAACATGGGATAACGCCGCACTAATACCTCGCATGGTGAGAACGCATCTTTGGTCTATGTGCTATATAGGATAAACAAATCTATAACCTAGCATGTACTGCTGTTTTGGACATTGGCGCAGTCCGCAGCCCGTCGCTCGACTACTCGAGAAGAGTAATTCACATTGTACAGTATGCTCTTGTTACTAACCAAGACTACTGTATTCGTAAGCGAAAATCTCGTTCAACGAACTACGAGTCGCAAAAAGTATCTACAGACCACGACTTCAACACTTGTCGAAGTAAATAACCTGTTCCCTGACACAACGGTATACGCGCTGTTAGGAACGTATATGGTTCCTAACTGCTCATTGCAATAGCTCATAGCTTAGGATTACAGTGATAATGCTGCTTTAAGGCCGCATAAGTGAAACACATATTGAGATGCACACAACTGATCTCCGAAACTGATTGAAGGCTCAAACAAGCGTGGAAACGTGCTTTTTTCTCCGTCCGTCTCATCGCCCAGAGAAACTCCGGCCCTGGCGCCTCAACTCACTTCAGTACGTCTCACAGAACGGTTTCCCACTTAGAAGACGCCATGTGAAACTAACTAGACCATGCGAGCTCGAAAATAACCGCTAAAAACTGCCGCCGAGAGTGTACCAGGCCTACAACAAGGAGGGACCTCCCAAGCCAGCATGCCGACTGCCAATATGTGGCATCACTGCCTGAGCGATATAACAACAAGCTCCACCCCGAAAAAACGCAGTGCATCGGCCCCTGACCTCTGACAGAGCCGGGCCAGCTGAAAACCGCTCACTCCTTAACAACCTTGCTCTGCTGGTCGAAATGACAGGTTAATTAGAGAATCAACGATCGCTGTCTCAAGCTAAAATATTTTCTTTGCCTGATCATTGAGATGTGGATCCGATATGTAATCGCGCAAGACACTCAGATTTTATCATGAAGCCAGTCACCAAACCACAAATCTGCATAGAGAAGAAGCTGTTATGAACACGCAAAAACCCCTTCACGTCACGAAAACAATCAAACATATTTATTTATTTATTATTACCCTCAGGGCTTACACAAAGCATTATAGAGGGGAGGGGCTTTAGTATATCAGTACATAAAATACAAGGAGAAGTGAAGAACAGTTATACTGCAAAAAAGATATAGCAACAACAGGTAAATGAGCACAAAAGTAACAAGGCAAAAATAAACACTTAAAAATCAAGTAACAAGAATAGAAAAACGAAAACACGGAATAATAGCAATGAAAAAAAACAATAGCAATAGGTGACAACGTGGTAGTGACGCAGTTTTGAAGTAGGCTTATAATTCGGTTGATAGTGCCCTGCGACAACGGTGTGTATCAGTGATAGCGACTAGTGACGCAGGCAGGTGGTTCCACTCAAGACATGTTCTCGGGAAGAACGAGTATGAGTAGGTAACTGTGCGCTGCGCAGGTACATGAACTTTGAAGCGATGATCGATACGTGCGGAGACATAAGATGCTGGTGTAATGTACCGGGACTTGAGCTCGTTGTTACGATAGTAGGTTTTATGAAAGAGGGAGAGACGAGATAATTTTCTTCGGGAAGAGAGAAGGGGAATGCCAAGAGCAAGTTTCATGTTAGTAACGCTAGAAGTAGGTGATAATTGTTAAGAATGAAACGGACCGATCGATTTTGCACACTTTCAAGGATATTTATTAGAGTAGCATGCCCAGGGTCCCATATCGAGCATGCGTCTTCTAGGTTAGGTCTGACATAAGTGACGTAGAGTTGCTGTTTTACTTTCGGTGGAGCTAAAGAAAAGTTACGTCTGAGATAGCCTAGCATGCGTTTAGCTTTGGACGTGATGTATTCAATGTGTCTTTTCCATGAAAGATTGTTAGCAATATGCACACCGAGATATTTGTAAAAAACTTTTTGGCTGATGCAGGTTGTGTTTAAGTCGAACAGTGTACATGCGACCATTTATTCTTAGGTTGACACTGATTATAGATCAAAGGGGAAATGCCATCAACGAACTACCATGTGCTAATGAACAGCTTTTAGACGAAATAAACATTCGTTTCGTAAACTGCGTTATACGCACACTTGAGAAGTGCCCAAATGTTTGCTTACGCAGGAATGACATGAGCAAATACATAGCATCGTATTACCCAATTTACATAGACTTCAACGTGTGCGCTGTATTTACTCAATTTTTTTTGAAGAAATGTTTGAACCGTTCCATTTAGCTTGCGAAACGTGCCGCTAAAGGTCTCGAACGCTTGTCCTGGAAATTTTTTGTAGATGCTGTAAATAATCTAAAGAGTTTAAACTCGTATCGCCCATCACGGATACCATACCCTCCTACCTCGTCTTCCGCATAATAACTTTATCACCGTGGCATATTTATGTCTCCCAGCAGATCAGGAAATCGTACCATGCAATCCGTGGGAAGCTTTTGAAGTGAGATTTAATGAGAATTTAGCAAATATCTCACAAGCGTATAATTGTCATTTACACTTTAAAGTTTAGCTGTGTATCAATCAGTACACGCCTTGTCTCTTCTACAAACACAAAGTTGCCATCCCCTCTCTTTTTCACACTACATAGGGCAAGCTTCCTTTCGTTACATTTTAATCTCCAAAGAAAACGAATTTTTGTGAATTTTCACTCGGACCGTTATTAGCTTAATCATTCATTCTTTTCCCGAACATCAGTTGTATCATGCCTCTCATTTCTTTAAAGTTCGACTCGGCGTATTGCTTATTTATTCTAGAACACCGGTAAAACATGCATATAACGGTTTCACGCATTGGTAGTCTGACAGGTTTGCTGCGGCGTAGATTTCGTCCGTCATCATCGATAGTACTTCCGCGTGCCCGCTTTACAAGTCATCACCGTGGCTCGTTGACAATGCTGTCATCGTTGGATAGCCGACTACGCGACGTGCCGAGCCTAAAAGCACGACAGCCAGCTGGTCACGTCATGTATGGCGCGCCGGGTCACGCAGGTGAGCCGAACACGACACTCGCCTGTTGTCGTGCCGAGAGTGTTCCGGTACAAGGAGCACAGAGGGTAACTGGCCTCCGCAGGGGCGTCGCTTTGTCGGTGTCATATCCCGTGTAAAGCTGTCACGCGTGACGACGTCTCTGGCTCTCTCGTTCGGCATCTCTTCTTCCACGCTCTATGGATGCTCGGCATCGAATGTGGTGCCCCCTGAGGGGCACGTCGGAGCAGAAGCGTTACTGCGACAAGACAAGCAAACCGAAAGGAAGACTCGTCGAGACGTGTGCGATGGTATTGCTGGCCGCCGCTTGGCTTGCGCTGGCGTCTCGACTGCTGGCACAGTTGGGGCCTCTGGAGTTGACCGTGGAAGTGCTGCCAAGCTTGCGAGTAGTATCACACGGCACGAAGTTGGGCTTGGGCTTCCCGTTCGAGTTTATTCTCGCCTCTACCGAAGACTTGGAACCCATGAAGAGTCCCTGCCATAACCACGCATCGGGTGCACACACACCGACGAAGTCAACGGGTAAGTGGAAGGAGTGTTGTTCGAGTCGTACGGAAGTTAAGAATTACTAGCTTCACAATCGGCGCGTCAGCCACCTGCGCTGTAGTCCTCAAAATGCGCACCAGGGGAGCTTTATACTGCGTTCAGACAGGCCAATTTAGTAAAATATCGCGTTAGAGCACTTCACCACAACGAGTGCGACTTCGGTGGCCTTTTACGGGATGGGAAACTAAAGGGTTACATGAAATTCATGACAGCTGATCGATAAGTAGGCTGTCACATTGCATATTGCTTATATGGCAAGAGAGAGAGAGAGAGAAAGCAAGGACAGGAAAGGCAGGGAGGTCAAGCAGAAGAGTATCCGGTTTGCTACCCTACACTGGGGGTGGGGGAAAGGGGAATAGAAAAAGGAGAAAGGGAGAGAGTGAGCACTGAGTACGTGTGTGCGGGACACTATGCACAGGGACACTATAAACGGTCTCTTAAACCGGTGTACCTCAGGTATTGCAGTAATGCACGATTCGCTTTTCGTGCCAGTGACGGGTGGGGCCACGGTCCGAGTATCTTTGACTCGGTGAAAGGTCGTAAGTCTAGTCGGTGCAAAGTTTCCCGCAGAGGGAGGCGTTGTACATCGTAGCGGGGGCAGGTACACAATAGGTGCTCGATGGTCTCCTCGCACCCACAGGAATCGCACATCGGGCTCTCGGCCATTCCCAAACGAAAGGAATATGAGTTTGTGAACGCTACTCCCAGCCACAAGCGGTACAGCAAGGTTGCTTCACCCCGGGAAATGCTAGATGGCACTTGTAGCCGTAGCGTGGGGTCCAGTTTATATAATCGACAGTTGAAGGCACTTGAACTCCAGAGATCTTGCGACTTTTTGCGTGCATGTAGGCGAAGTTCCCTGGCAGCGTCCGACCTCGCCAAAGGTATTGAACGCGTCTGGGTATCTTCGTGGGCAGACCGGGCAGCCTTGTCTGCTAGGTTGTTGTCGACAATGCCACAGTAAGCAGGAATCCATTGAAATGTAATGGTGTGCCCTCTTTCCAGAGCATGGTGGTGCACTTCCCTGATGTCAGATATCATCTGCTCGTATATTCTGTGACGTAATGCAGACTTGTTGCTGTGAAGGGCTGCCTTAGAGTCACAAAATGCGACCCATTTCTCTGTTGGCTCTTCGGTGACGTACATCATAGCGGCATGGAGAGCTGCAAGTTCTGCCGATGTCGATGTAGTCGTGTGCGACAATTTCAATTTAACTGTAACCTTCTTGGCTGGAACGACGAATGCGGCAGTTGAGCTGGCACGTGAGGTCGAACCATCGATATATATATGTATGCGGTCATGATACGTCTGGTGTAGTAATAGGAGCGTAAGTTGCTTCAGAGCCGGCGATGGATGATTGGACGTTTTTGTAATTCCAGGAATATCAAAATTCACTTGAGGCTATTGTAGGCAGCACAGGGGAGATGAAGGCTTTGTCGCCGGTGCAAAAGCTGACGGTATGCACTCTTGATGAGCGCTAATCACTCGTGAAAAGGTCGCTTGAGGCCTTTCGGCTGGTAGGGAGGTCAAATGATGGTCGGGGATCCTTGACAGATGGCGAATGTGCGCTCTGAGAGAGTCGAACACTACGTGTGTCTGGAGCATATGGTCCCCAGCGATGGCAATTGTTGCTGCTGTTGACGTGCACCGAGGCAGCCCTAAACGCGTGCGTAGGGCTTGACCTTGTATGCTCTCCAAGGCGCGAAAGTTCGTCTTGCATGCATTTGACAACACTGGTAGACTGTAACATAGGAGTCCGAGAAACAGTACCCTGTAGAGCTGCATCATAGAACGGGCTGGTGTACCCCAGTTTTGCATATGGCAATATTTGCATTTTACCAATAGCCTCATTATACAAACAAAAAGAGGCCAGACGGCACTGCATCCAACACACCAGCAACATGCGGGGGGTTTGTTCGTGCTCAGAGGGGCGAAGCGCCGGCATGTAAAAAATGAAACGGCTTTTGTTAGCACAGGAAGAATGGCTTTTTGAAAAGGTGTAAATGTGTGTGACATTTTAAACAACAAATCATTTTTCAATTCTACGTATATAGGTCAATCGGTGATAAATGAAGTTTCTCTGATGATTCTGAAATGTCTTCACTGCACTTCTGAGTCAATCCATGCGGAACCTGTCAGGCATTAGGCTCGACCACCTTCAATTTCGTTAAAGAAATGTACTATATCTTGCCATGTTTGACAACTATGTCCGTTGCGTACTATCGACCAGAAGAATGTTGTTCGGTTCCTGGCCTTCTTTTCGCACATACGGTGGAAACGTCCTCTGGGAAAAAGATATTGAAAGATCGGTTTTAGCACTGCTATTAAATTTATGAAATGATTGATAAAGCAATGGTTCGTTGAGGTTACATTTGCTCCATACATTTTCTTTATTTGTTATGTGGTTACACCAGGTAGAAAACGTGGAAGCTCAACAAAATTAATTTTTTTGATGTATTGTTCGCTACAAAGTCAAGTTAGAGATATTTTTTTCTGCGAGGAAGAGTGCGCAGAAACCGCCAAATATATTTCGTAGCTCGAGAACAAAAAAACGTGCACAAGTACACTGCTTGAGATTGCAAAAGGTAAGTTAGTTTCTTATATTGAGATAAAAATTACGCAAGGAGGTACCTCGATGAAAAATTAAAATAATCTCGCGTTCTTGTTAGACATAAAAATTCATATATATTTGCGAGAGTTTAAAAGATATATATATATATATATATATATATATATATATATATATATATATATATATATATATATATATATATATATATATATATATATATATATATATATATATATTTTATTTTAGGCGAAAAAATTATTTCTGACGATAGGAACTCGTGCACCTACCCAGCGTCTCTTCGCCATTCAACTTTACCTTGTAGCGACCAAATCTGCCGGAAATATCCCACTTTTATGCTCTATGTGCTAATAGTCTGTGTCGGCCATGGAAGAGCCTCAGTGGGCAACTGTAGGCGTATGCAGATTAGCCGCCATGTCGGAAGGGGCTATTTTCCTCACTTTCATGTAGCTCATGAGCCGCGCTCAATTTTCTGCTGGCGAATTTCCTCCTCGCGTTTTGTGCTGCTTGTCTATTCGGACTATTCGGGCACCTACCCCATGCAGAGTAGCGAACACTTATTGCCTCTGGCTAACTTTCCTGCTTTTATATGCACCTTTTCTATGCCGCTCTTTCTATGCCAAAAGGCACTTGCGAATCCTGGGGGATTGGTCAAAATTGCTCCCACATGCAGTGGTACATGGTGAGTTGCAAATGTCCAGTGTCCCAAATTGTCTGTCCTGTTTATACCCAGCGGCTCGCACAGAGTGGCGAAAGTTGTAGTTAACTCGACAAGGCAGCAGCCAGCGCGCGCAGAGAAACAGGAAGAGCCAAGGAAATCGTCACTTATAAAAGTCATTTCAGGCTTGAACCCGATCCTAAACAGAGTATTATGTTAAAGTTGTAAAGGGGGTTTATTCGGGTCGTAGAGAAGCAGCGACCAACGCGGCAACAGCAGGTAGGGCGCAGCCAGCGAGCGAACAGCGTACGAGCCACGCGATGACAATGGGGCTTTTCAGCCTGCCGATCTTCTTCGTCACAATCACCCCCGGAATTGAAGAGTAGCCATCCTGGCGACCTAGGAATAGGTGGGCGGATCGTAGTACTGCTTCAGCCGGTCAATGTGTACAGTCTCTCGCCCTCGTCGACGGAGATCGGGAGATGGCGATGCGGGTTCGACCACGTAGTTCACTGGTGATGTTTGTGAAACCACGCGGTAGGGCCCGCGGTACTTCGGGAGGAGCTTGGACGAAAGGCCAGGAGCAGCAACAGGCGGGACCCAAAGCCACACGAGTGAGTCGACGGGGAGAGGGTGAGGGGGAGGATTGAGGTCATGGCGCTCTTTTTGGCGGCACTGTTGAGCAGACGTCAAAGAACGGGCCAGTTGTCGGCATTTCTCGGCGTGCTGAGCAATCGCAGAAACAGGTGAGCATTCAGCAGGGTCCGGCCGGTACGGGAGAACAGTATCAATGGTGCTGGAGGGATGGCGGCCGTAAAGCAGGAAGAATGGCGAGAATCCAGTAGTGGCTTGATAGGCAGTGTTATATGCGTAAGTGACGAACGGAAGTACAAGATCCCAGTTGGAGTGGTCAGATGCAACATACATTGATAGCATGTCACCAAGAGTTCTGTTGAATCGTTCTGTTAAGCCATTGGTCTGTGGATGATAAGCAGTAGTAGTGCGGTGAATAATTTGGCATTCAGATAGGAGTGACTGCAGGACGTCTGAGAGGAATACGCGGCCCCGATCGCTCAACAGTTCGCGAGGGGCGCCATGGCGGAGAACGAAGTTGTTTAGTATGAACGAGGCGATGTATTTTGCTGATGCAGCAGGCAAGGCGGCGGTTTCGGCATACCGTGTCAGATGATCTACGGCCACAACAATCCATCGGTTGCCAGCGCCAGTAGATGGAAGAGGCCCGTATATATCAATGCCGACGCGGTCGAATGGTTGAGCTGGGCAGGGAAGTGGTTGGAGAGGTGCGGTGGAGAGATGCGGGACACATTTGCGTCGCTGGCAGGCAATGCAGGAGCGCACGTATTTGTGGACGAAGGTGTACATCCCTCGCCAATAATATCGTAGGCGAAGCCGTGTGTAAGTTTTTGACACTCCGCCGTGACCACACTGCGGGTCAGAATGAAAAGCGGAGCATAAATCTTGTCGTAGGTGGCGAGGTACTACTAAGAGCCATTTGCGGCCGTCATTTTGGTAGTTACGGCGGTATAAAAGTCCGTCGCGGATTGTGAAATGCTGCGCCTGTCGGCGTAACGCTCAAGGTGCCGAAGTTGCCGGAGGATTTGATAAAAAGTCGAATATCATGACGATCCATGGGTCTTTTCGTTGCTCCGATGCCATGTCCAGGATGTCAAATGGTGAGATGTCATGTCTATAAGTAGAAGTGCTGCTGTCTGAAGTAACTGGGGAGCGCGAGAGGGCATCGGCGTCAGAGTGTTTGCGTCCAGAACGATAGACGACACGGATATCGTATTCCTGGATTCGGAGGGCCCACCGAGCGAGGCGGCCCGACGGGTCTTTTAGGTTGGACAACCAGCAAAGAGCGTGATGATCCGTCACCACGTCAAAGCGTCGACCGTAGAGATATGGACGAAATTTTTGAAGAGCCCATACGATAGCTAGGCACTCTTTTTCTGTGACTGAGTAATTGGCCTCAGGTTTCGTGAGGGCACGACTAGCATAAGCGACGACGTATTCGGCATTAGTGTTCTTGCGTTGTGCGAGCACGGCACCAAGGCCGACACCACTGGCGTCAGTGTGAAGTTCTGTAGGTGCGCTTGGATCAAAATGGCGCAAGACTGGCGGAGACGTGAGGAGGTGACGAAGAGTCGTAAATGCATCATCAGAGGCTTCCGACCAACCAGAAAGTTCATTGTCGCCTTGAAGAAGTTGGTTAAGTGGTGCGATCACTGTAGCGAAATTGCGAACGAAACGTCGAAAATAGGAGCATAGGCCAATGAAGCTGCGCAGTGCTTTCAAATTAGTGGGCTTCGGAAATTCGGATACGGCGCGAAGTTTATCAGGATCAGGAAGAATGCCTTCTTTGGAGACAACGTGGCCTAATGTAGTCAGTTTTCGAGCTGCAAATCGGCACTTTCTTAAGTTAAGCTGGAGACCAGCATTCCGGAGACAGGTCAAAACTTGATGTAAACGCCGAAGGTGGGTCGGAAAATCAGGGGAAAAGACGACAACGTCGTCGAGGTAGCAGAGGCAAGTATGCCACTTTAGGCCACGTAGGATGCCGTCCATCATGCGTTCGAAGGTGGCGGGTGCATTGCACAGACCGAACGGCATCACAGTGAATTCATACAAGCCATCTGGTGTTACAAATGCGGTTTTAGAACAGTCAGCGTCCGCCATGGGCACCTGCCAGTAGCCAGAGCGGAGATCTAAGGAGGAAAAGAACTCCGCTCCTTGCAAACAGTCAAGTGCGTCGTCAATACGTGGCAACGGGTATAAATCCTTTCGGGTAATCTTGTTAAGCCTTCGATAGTCGATGCAAAATCGTATGGAGCCGTCTTTCTTTTTAACTAGGACGACTGGTGATGCCCAAGGACTACTAGAAGGCTGGATGACACCGCGATTGAGCATACCGTTCACCTTGTCATTGATAACTTGTCTTTCAGTCGCCGATACTCGGTAGGGACGCTGTCGAATTGGTGCGTGGCTCCCAGTGTCGATAGTGTGCGAAACAGTCGTTGTGCGGCCGAGTGATGTTGCTTGGCAATCAAAGGAGGAAGAGAAGCCTTGGAGCAAGCGAAGAAGTTCGTCGCGCTGCGTCGTCGTAAGGTCACTGGAAATAGCTGGCGTAAAAGAACCCGGTAGGGACTGTGGACGCGATTCCTCGAGAGCAGCAATATAAGTGGAGTCGTCCATCGTGTCAAATATTGAAGATGAAGTCAGTGGCTCTGCTCTGCCAAGGCTTTCACGGCGGCGTAAAGTATTTGGTTCAGCCGATGGGTTGGAGACGCACATGAGAGAGGCGCCAGCTTTGAACTCGAGGACGGCGAACAGCAGTGGTAGTGAACGGCGGCGAACTAAGAGTTCAGACGGAGCGAAGAGTACTGTGCCGTCATCTACATAGTCACAAGAGATACTGACAAGGGTGGAAGACCAGGCAGGTATAATGGTGTCTTCTGAAACAGAGATTTTGCGGCAATGGTCCTTATGGTCTGTGATAATATCCGTCCAAAACTGAAACAGCTCGATTTCAGCGCGGGCGCAGTCAATGATCGCATGATGTGTGGAGAGAAAGTCCCAACCTAATATGACGTCGTGTGAACATGATGGCAACACGACGAATTATATGATATAGAGGACGTCCTGAATGACGACACGAGCAGTGCAGGCGCCGGATGGCTCGACGTGCTGCGCGTTGGCAGTTCGAAGAGACAGTCCAGAAAGCGGTGTCGTCACTTTTCCGATCTTGCGGCAAATACGGGCATCTATCGCTGAAAGTGCAGCGCCGGTGTCGACAAGTGCTAGCGTCAATGTTCCTTCTATTGCGACTTAAATAACGTTCTTCGGGGAAGTGTGAGGCCTTATACATTTCGCTGGCACCGCAGTTCTCGCCTCCTGAACTGCGATATTTAGTTTTCCTGGCGCAAAGGGCTCCGACGCCGGTGCATGGGTGAAAGCGAGCGGCGGCGAGGAGAAGGTGAACGGCGAGCAGTGGAGAATGCGGTGTCGACAACAGGAGGAGAGTCAAAGGTGTCCGAATAGTTGCGGCGTTGGTGGAAACGTGGCGCATATGGACGCACATTGTTGGGGACGTTGGGGGTAAGGAGGCGACAGTGACGTGCTACGTGTCCAGCACGGCCACAATAAAAACAAATCGGCCGATTATCTTCCGTGCGCCAATGATCTTGAGGTCGTGCATACTGCACCAGTGGCCGGACCGGAGCGGATACGGGCGGGCGCAAAGGCGGGCGAAGGGGACCGTAGGTCTGTGGTGCAGGCCTCGAAGCGACTTCGGCGTACGTCAGGGGAGCGGCAACCGGAGCCTGCTGGAGAGAAGGTGGAATGTGGTCGGCTACCTGCTCCTTGATGACAGATTGGAGAGCGGGCGCCAACGGAGAATTCGACTGGCCGTGCGTGAGGGGAATCAGAGAAAGCTGACGAGCCACCTCTTCACGGACGAACTCCTTGATCTGTAGCAGTAGCGACGTATTATCCGGGGAAACCGCCAAGCTCGACATTGAAGTCGCCTGAGGAGGCGATTGGCGGGTGGCTAGGCGTTGTTTGCGGAGTTCGTCGAAGCTTTGGCAGAGCCTGACGAGTTCAGAGACTGTCGCCGGATTTTTCGCCAACAGCATCTGGAAGGCGTCGTCTTCAATGCCTTTTAAGATATGGCGGATCTTCTCGGCATCAGCCATTGTGACGTCAACGCGGTTGCAGAGGTCGACAACATCTTCTATATAACTTGTAAATGTCTCCCCGCACTGTTGCGCACGACTGCGCAAACGTTGCTCGGCGCGAAGCTTGCGAACGGCGGGGCGCCCGAATACCTCCGTCACGTTAGTTTTGAAGGCTGGCCACGTCGTGAGATCACGTTCATGGTTGCGGTGCCACACGCTGGCGACACCGCTCAAATAAAACGATACGTAATTCAGTTTTTTGGTGTCGTCCCAGTGGTTGTGGATGCTCACCCGGTCGTAGTCGGCGAGCCAGTCTTCTACGTCATGGTCTTCGGTACCGCTGAAGATGGGTGGGTCGCGTTGACGCAGCGGGCCGGGGCAGACCACGGTAGTCACCGGGGCAGCGGGTTGTGGTTGCGGGGATCCTTCTTCCGGCATAATGAAGACAGGCTGCAGTGTCCGGTTGCGAAGTTCCAGAATTGCGGTTGTACCCAGCAGCTCCACCAATTGTAAAGGGGGTTTATTCGGGTCGTAGAGAAGCAGCGACCAACGCGGCAACAGCAGGTAGGGCGCAGCCAGCGAGCGAACAGCGTACGAGCCACGCGATGACACTGGGGCTTTTCAGCCTGCCGATCTTCTTCGTCACAAAGTGAAATTTCTTGTGCCTCGTCCTTGAACTTTCCCACTGCTCCTGCTCCTGCTGCTTTTGTTGCTGCGGGGCATATGGCGTCGGGTGTTGGTTCAGAGCATGCATGCAGCCTGACAAGAGCGCGGCGGAGAGGAAAAGTGACGTGATAAACTTGTTTGCAGCGGAAAAGTTCAGATCTGGGTCCGTTGGTTAATATTCTTGAGAATCGTAATTTGCGTCCCAGTCAATGTGTGTGCCACGTCTCTCCTGTGTGTTGACTATTGTAATTCTCGTTTGCACCGTTCAATTGCGTTGCCGCTATGCCCTCTGTAGCTTCCTGGGCGTCGTCGCAAGACCCTCAAAACGGCTAAATTTTATCCGTGAGCCCTGCCCCCCACCCCCCTCACCGCAACAACATTGCAAGAGCTGCAGCACTTATCTTTGTACTAACGTGCAGCAGTACAGAGGGCCAGTAGATAAAATGCCAGGTATGGAGAGAAAAAAATAGAATGGATAAAGCTGGTAGAAACGGCGTAGTCAAGAAAAACACCGTTGCCATTCCTCGCTCGTGGCTCGCTTACATGAGTGGAGCACGGGATAGGGAAAGCGGATGTAAGAAAACAAGGAGACATTATTGCTAGACATGGTAGGAGTTGCGGACAAATTAGATAAATTTGAAATCAATTTGGGATACGGTATTCTTCTGCTGTTTTTGAAAATAGGCACGACGCAAATTTGCACAGGGTGTGCAGATGCAACGCCGCATTAAAGCAGTGCACCATCTAAATGACACTATGGAAGCGGCTGCCCATCAAATCAGCACTTTTTCACCCACCTCATCAGCATCGTACTTGTTGCATTGCTAGAGATCGGTGGCTCGGCCCCCATCCCAGCAGCCACTATTCGACGGGGGCGAAATGCAAGAATCATCGTGCACTTCAATTTAGATGTGCGATGAAAAATTCCAGCTCTTAGAAATTACTCCAGAGTGCGTCACTAGCGCGTGTCCCATAATCAGATTGTAGTTTTGGTACAATTTAATTAATGTTGAGCACTTCGGCAACGATACGATGCGCAGCGTGAGGCAATGATGGTGCTAATATCTCGCAGGATATGAACAATGGCGCATAAAAAGGCCTCAACTATACACGTCTTGCTATGTACTCTGTTCTACGTGCACAAACGCAAGTCGTGCACGTAAGGTAATGTCTACGATTAACTCACCAAATGGTGCTGCACTATACGCTGAAGAACTTAAAGATTGGTCTCAAAAATTGACCCCAGTTACCGTCCATTGAAGCAAACAGCACGGAAAGCTTGCCTTGTACTGGTTCTCACAGGGCGTGGAATCCTCATACTTTTTATTTATTTCTGAACCACTACTATCGAGGCTATCCACTTTAATAACGGGAAATGGGTTACGCGAATCCATACGCTGGCAAATGACTTCTATTACGACTGTCACTAAACTTTACCACGTGGCCGCCTGTGATTGACCTTAACGGAAGTACGCAATATATAATAAAAGTGCTGCTAAATTTCCTATCAAACAGCCCTATTAGTTTCACACGGGCATTCATATCAAGAGCAAATGTGGATGAGCAAATGTTTATTGCAATATAGAATAAACGTTGTGAGTTGCTCTGGCCTCTTAATACAGAAGGATTTTTCTGTAGTGTCCGATCGTCATACTCCTATCTATGCACGAAAATAACAAGGAAATGGCGCATCCCACGCATATATGTGAAGTGATTATATTAGGGTTTGCATTGGCGTTTACCGAAATGTCTTCGCTTCTCTTGTCCATGTAGCTCAACGCTCCTTGTTCCGTCCATGCTCTGCTCCCATTTTGATCCCTTAACTTCTTACTACGCACTCGTGATCGGCTGCTCACATTGACAACTTCATTCTCTCTAACCGACTCGGTAATTGTTTTGTTGCCGATATATTCAGTGCTTGCTTCTTGTTCTGTTTGTCATTTTGGACATCCGCCAAGTGGTACTCTCATATTGAGGTAGTGAGTAATAACCTAGGCAATGAGAAAAAAAAAGATGTCAAGTTTACTCGATTTTGTTTCACGATCTTCGCAACAATGCCTTTGCCATTAGTGCCCTTGACCGTGTCCTAATTCAATAAAGGTGACGGATCCTCATTCAAAAAGTTGCGCTGCACAATTGTGCAGTAAGTCAACTGTTGGGAGGATCAGTGGCTCACTGTATGGAAGTGGTAAATCGCTCTCCACATTAGTTTCTTCGAACGCCAGGAAAATGGACTTGGCGCTCGATTTAGGGCCTGCATTTTCGTCGTCTACATTCCTTTGTCCCGTTTCTTTCTGACTTCTTTTTGGCGCGATTCATAAGCTAAATAAGCGTTATACGTGCTTACTAATTGCGCCCTAAAATAAATTTAGTCTGAAGCTATAAATATGCAAGAATAAAGAGCCAATCAAGCAGGCTAATTCTGTGAACAAAATATTACCCAAAGCAGGTAGCGCAATTGAGAGGTGGGGCAGGGGTCTCACGCCTCCCTCCATCATTAGATCCCGCTCTTAGCAGTTGAATAAGCTGATTAGGAAGCAGGCAGACATCGCAGCAGACATAATATATATATATATATATATATATATATATATATATATATATATATAGGTCGGACGTCTGCCCTGCTTTCGGCTTCAGAGCGGTTCCATGAAAACTGCACGTAGTTTTCACTTATGTGTGATGGGTTTCCTCAACTCTGTAGCTCAAGCGCTGCTAAATAAATGTTTAGGCAGCCCACTTCTTCAACATTTTGATTCCCCTCGCTTCCCCCAGCTGTCCGTTCCGCTAAGACCTCTGTATACAGCGTGCTGCGACATGCATACAGGCGCTCCACGCGAACGCCAGTGCTTGTGAGCGCAACACTCACACCAGCCGTTCCACGTAGAAGGAAGCCCTGGCTTCGCTGGAGAGGAGGTTTAGCGAAGCTTGTGGTGGCATCTACTTGGCGTAGGCGCTGACGAAGCCAAGCTGGCGATGACACGTCGTGTCAACATGTCGTTTTTGCATATAATTTGAACACAGTCTAGGGAAGTTCACCACGACGCGAAACCTTCTCGTTTTTGATCGGGTTTAATGCTTCGTCTCCTTCAGGTGGAACTGCAAACTTTCTTTTAGGAAGTTGCTTGGTCTCACAGTCATTGTGCAGCACATTGTTCGGCCATATTTTCCAAACGCTTTATCCTATACTCCACCAAACTTCGATGAAGTAATCTGAAAGAAAGTCGAGAAGCACACTTTTTATGCCTTGCGACCGTCTTGGAGAAATGAAAAGGTCACGGTTTTATGTGTATTTGTCTGCTAATTTCGGTATCCTAATAATTTAAATATTCACGCACCGCACCCCAATGCCAAGCAGGAAACATATAGATGGCCTCGATGATTCTCCGCCTGTGCCGAGATCAGGACCACAGTTGTCGATTAACCAAGCTTGTAGGGACATATCATAACTTGTGGTGGAAAAAAGAATAAATAAGAAAAAAACGCGCTTGCCCATCTTAGCCAGATGGACACGCTGTTAGTACGGCGTTAGAGAAAGGTTGCCTCAACTTGCCTGCTTGTCGCACTTGGGCCAGCAGAAACACATAATCAGCACAGGCATCAAAAGAAAATAAATTGAAAAATAAAAGTGGCAGTTTCAAACGAAGGGCTCAAAGTTGGACATGATAGCGAGGATTCGCATTGCTCCGAAACTCTTCAGATGCAATTTATTATAATGCGAGAGGTGTGATGTTGGCGGGACGGCGCACGCGAGACAACTGTGGGCTCGGCAGCTGTGCCACGGCACGGTTATCGAATCTGGCTCTCTTTATCATGCAGGTTGGGGAACCGGTCAGTCTATTTACTAAAAAATCCAGTAAATATTTCCTGATACAGCTGCCGAGCCCGAAGTGTTTGACCGCTATTTGTGCCGAATGCTGTCATAATGTACGGTCCTTATTACTCCTTGCTGGTGATGTTGAAACTAACCCTATACCTGACAAATTGTATGTCGTTCTGGCTGAATTGAAAAAGCTGTCTGATGGCCAGGCAACACGATATAAAAGATATAAAAGGACGTATGCTTTCAATCGACAGAACAATATCCGATTTCAATACCCGCCTCACTGAACTCGAAGAACATTTCCAGAATCTGTCTACAGTTACATCAGACTTTGAAATCATTCAGTCAACAATTAGCCAGACAGCGCTTTTGGTTCAAGACTTGCAGCTTCGTCTTGACGATTCTGAAAACCGCTCCCGCAGGAACAATCTAATTTTCTACGGTCCGCTTGATTCATCCCCCCGTGCAACATATGCCGAGTCTGAAAAAGTTATCGCTGATCATTGCTTAAAACACCTGGAAATAGCCTTGGATCCCAAAGTAATAGAGCGCGCCCACTGACTTGGCCGTCATACCCCAAACCATCTACGCCCTATCATTGTCAAATTCATATCATCCAAGACAAAAGAAACTATTCTATCTAAAGGGCACAAATTTAAAGGAAAGAAATTCAGTGTGGGCGAAGTTTATACCCGCTGCGTCCAAAATATTCGAAAGCACTTGGTTGCATTCGCAAAAGAAACAACTAATAAATTGTCGCTCCGCTATAAGACGCTTCATATCGGGCCCAAGCGCTACTTCTTCGACGAAACGACAAACACAGTGAAGGAAATCGCATAGCAGAGAAATTTTCGGCACCGGTCCCCACAATGCCCTCTATCAGCTTGTCATCCTAGAACCAACTCCCGAACCACCCTTTGCCTTTCCGTCATTTTCACAAATATACACAGCTTCCTTCCCAAACGAGACCTTGTATCTAACCTTGTATCGTCGTCCGGAAGCAACATACTTGTACTAACAGAAACATGGCTAAACGAAAACATCAGCGATTCTGAAGTTCTGCATGATTTGCCAAATTTGCGCCTCTTTCGCAACGACCGCGAGGGTTCTCGAGGGGGCGGTGTTTTAGTCGCCGTTAATCGAGAACTACCATTCTCGCTTGTCAACATCACATCTCACCTTGAAATTATGCGGCTCATTTGCCGCACTGCGCGAATAACAACACTGATTGGTGTCTGCTATCGACCGCCACATAATAGCCCTGACTTGCCCCGTGAGTTTAACAGTGTTTTGCTACAATTAACAACTAGGTATCCAAGCGCACGAATTATTCTTTTCGGTGACTTTAACTACCCTTCTATAAACTGGCACCAACCTCGCGTTACCATTTCTCAAGAGCCTCGAGAATTTGTCGACGTGTGTCTCAATTTTAATCTTTCACAGCTAATAACTGAGCGAACACGCATCACAGAGACTTCACAAAACATTCTTGATCTCATTCTAACTAGTCATCCTGAGACCTTAGCTTCTATTACTTACCTGAGGGAAATCAGTGACCATAAAGTTATTCACACCTCATTTAACATTACTCCCGTTCAAAGGAAAGTGTCCAAAAAGCAATAAAGCTTTAGAATACGGCCGACAACGTAGCAATAAATAATGAATTAAACTCCCTCTTATCCACTTTTGAACTTCACTTCCATCAGCATACAGTCGATGAAAACTGGTCAATCTTCAAATTCAATATTAGTGATCGAACGAGCAGACATATTACAAAGTGCACTATCAACTCTGTTTCCCAAAATCCTTGGTTCAACAAAACGCTCAAAAGACTAAAAAATAAAAAGCAGCGGCTGTACCGTGCAGCTAAACTTAGACCCAGTTCTTCTGCATGGGAAAAATACTACATCGCTGAAGATGCGTACTAACCCGAGAAAATTTTGGAACGTGACAAATCCCCTGCAATCGCACGACATCACCCTTACTAATGATAACGGCGACTCTGTTAGTGATGCTCAGTGTGCCGATATATTTAATACTGCCTTTTCATCAGTATTCACGAAAGAACCTAAAGATACATTCCTTTCACTACCTTCCATTACTGAACTAGCAATGCCAGCCATAATTTTTCGTCAAAATGGCATTTCGTGTGCAATTGACAAATTGAAAATTTCATCGTCAGCCGCAACCGACGAAATTAACACAAATATTCTCAAAAACACTAAGGACATTTTATCCAATTTTTTATGCTTGTTGTTTTCTCAGTCACAGCCACAAGTATCATCCCAGAAGACTGGAAGATGGGGAAGGTCGTTCCTGTTTTCAAATCACGTAGCAGAGACTCTCCACTCAACTATCGTCCCATTTCCCTGACTAGCATCCCTTGTAAACTAATGGGACATGTCATCTACTCCCAGATAATGCAGCATCTAGTCTCTATAAATTTTTCCACTCCATCCAACATGGATTTAGAAAAGGCTTATCATGTGAGACACAGCTTGCCATCTTTCTTCACGATCTTCATTCCAACCTTGATGCTAACTTACAAACTGACGCCATATTTTAGGCTTTGCCAAAGCATTCGATAAGGTTCCTCATCAACGTCTACTCTTGAAACTTTCCAGACTGAACTTGCATCGAGAAATTATTGCATGGTCAAAAGAATTGCTGACACATCGTTCACAGTCCGTTAGTATTAACAACTACTCCTCTAACCGTCTACCAGTAACATCGGGCGTTCCTCAGGGAACTGTCCTTGGCCTCCTCCTATCCTTAATTTATATTAATGATCTACCACAAAATGTATCATGTCATGTCTGTCTGTTCACCGACGATTGCATTATCTATGCCCCAATTACTAATACCGCTGATCAAGAATCCCTTCTGGGCAATCTTAACCGCATTCAATCATGGTGCAATCACTGGCTGATGACACTTAATCCCAATAAGTGCAAGCTCATGTCTTTTCATCGTCGTCACAACCCGCATTTATTTACTTATAAGATTTCCGATGCTCCTGTCGAACTTGTCCCGTCCTATACTTACCTCGGCATCACTATCAGCAATGACTTATCATGCAACAAAACTAATATGATCTGTGAATAAAAAACTAGGCTTTCTTAAACGTCATCTTCACGGCGCCCCTCAAAATGTAAAGCTACTTGCTTATAAATCATTAATCAGGCCAAAACTTGAGTATGCTTCCGCCATCTGGAATCCACAGCAAGCTTACCTCATTGACTCATTAGAAGCTGTGCAAAACAGAGCCGCCCGTTTCATTCACCGCTCATACTCATCCTATATTAGTGTTTCATCTCTCAAGCTACAGTCCCAATTATGCAGTCTTTCCCTCCGTCTCCGTATTTCTAGCCTGTGCCTACTTCACAAATTTTATTATTCTCAGCTCAAACAGCAGCCATACATCTGCGCACCGCCATCACGCACGTCTCGCCGAATTGGTCACCCGCTGAAAGTTTCACGCCAACGTGCCCGTACGACTACATTTTGCGAGTCATTTTTCCTCCGAACAGCAAGCGACTGGAACGACCTTCCCCATGAAATTGCAGCCATCACCTGTCCATCAACCTTCCTAGAAAAAGTTACATCCTACCTGTCATCATGAAAAAAAGTTTTACTTTCTCATGTTAACCCCACCCCTTATGTAAAACCCCTTACAGGGGGTCTTTAAGGAAGTAAAAATGAAATGAAATGAAACTGGCACTGGTCAGCAGAAAGCGCACTCTGCTACCAACCGTACCGGGCGTCTCACAATGCTGGCGTGATGAGGAAGGCTACAATTCGCGCTGCATGTCTCGCATCTCAGTGGTGCACAATACGATAGGAAGAAAAGAAATTAATGGCTTTCCCGTAACCGAGAGTGAATGTAAGCATGGAATGGCAACCGGCGAATCAGATACGTTGGTAATGATACTAGCCACAATCTTAACATGACTCTAGTGCACATTCAAACGGTACACCATACCACACCATACTGTGCACTGGTCCATATGGATGTTGCCCAGCTAGTACAAGAAAACCGGCTGAAGGAGGCCAGACAGACAGTGAAAGAAGCCAGGGAGACCAAGCGCACTGCCCAGCTAGAAGAAGAGCGCCTGAAGGAGGCGCGACTAAACGTCTTAGCAAATCTCGTTTCTTGCTTCCTGATCTCGACGCAAGATGTCATGTGTTGGGTCGCCACTGGGAACCTCTTTGAGTCGCCGGTGTGATTAAGCCCTAAGCATCCACGCACATAATCCACCGTAATCCACGCAACCCGAGGCGTTAAGTCACCGGTGGCGACGGTGTTATTTCGTTTTATGTGTCCTCGTATAATTGCAAGTGCACTAAAATACCCCTTCCTGTGCCACTAAACTTAACGGCCTGGACCAGTAGGAACAGCACGCTTCCAAGCCTGTTGGGCCTAAAATTGCTAGAAGGATTCATTGCCATCACATGTCATGGTGTTCAAAAGCTTTTGAACGCTTTAGCAATGAATGAATAGTATAAAAGCTACCCTGTACTTTACCAAGTCCAGGGCTCAAAATACAAAGTTTTCTTATTTTGGTATTTATGAGAAGCGCTGCTAAATTCATTAAACATTCTTTTTTTTAGTTGTTTACAGGACAAGAGTAAAGAAATATAGTACTAATAGCAACTACTTAAAAAGAATACTGCACATGACAAATATTATAACGAGAAACAAACTTTGATTTATTGTTCCGTTTAGCTTCCCTTAGGGAATGTTTCCAATTACATTTTGTAGCAACTATTTAACGAAAGTTACGAGTACGTATATACGGCCTATAGAGCTATGATCCTTACTTCCTTGAGCTATCTACTAATTTCCTACCAGAATCTATGCTTCGCCTCTGAGGCGAAACTGCGACTTTTTGTTTGAGCAATCATAAGCTCACAGAGCTCATACAGTATGCATGTACAACTCGTGCAACAGTACATAATCTCGTACAGTATACTCGCAGATATCCTACTTAACAGCTTATTCACTGAATCTACTTTCATTTGTGCGCAAGAACCTTAAACTAATATGCCATATCGGAGCACAAACTAGCCATCAGCCTTAAAAACTAACGTACGCAACTTAAGGGCAGTGTTAAATTTTGGTGTATATGCCTGCCGCTAATAACGTTCGTAAATGTTTTATTACGTTGCCAGTGCGAACATCGCGCGACATTCGGTGGATAAAATAAAGTCCATGGTACTTAACAGAAGGGAATGACGCTAGAGACCCACTTCAACACCCAAACACTGCCAAACATGTAGCTAAGCAGAAAAGATCAGAGTATTAGGGACATGTCTAAAACATATCACAGTCGATTGTTGCTTGTTTTTTTTAATACGTCTTTATTTCTGCGTTTAATAGGCGAAGCCTAGCAGCAGAAAAGGGGTGCTCTAATGAGCACCCCTTTTCTGCTTGTTGTTAATGTATTTGGCTTGCCTTTAACCAATCAACCAGAGGGTTGGCTTCTTTAAGTGCAATTTGAAGATGAATTTAAACTAATTCAGAATTTTTTACTTTTGCAATGAACAAGTGTTGCTCGGTTACATTTTTGTTAAATCAGTGCTGACGACGAGTCTTTCTCACCATTGTGTTTCGGTACTCTCTTTGTTTACCAATAACCGGTCAGTCTTCTCCAATCTAGACGTTCTTGCGAGTTCCCTTTTCGGTCGCTACGGGATCTACAGAGTTTGTTCATCTATAGGTTCCTCCGGTAGATATTAAATACATTGCTGTCTCTCCCAACATCAAGAGTAGATGTAAGCATGAAACGACAACCGGCAGAGCAAACTGGTTCGAGATAATACTAGCCATAATCTTAATGTCGGTGTAGTGCACGTTCACAACGCCACACCGCACCACACCCCACCATAATGTGCACTGGTCCTTATGGACGATGCCCAGCTAGAAGAAGAAAACTGGCTGAAGGTCGCACGACATGCAGCGAAATATGCAGGGAAGATCGAACGCACTGCCCACGCAGAAGAATGAATTAAATTATGGGGTTTTACGTGCCAAACCACTATTTCATTATGAGGCACGCCGCAGTGGGGAACTCCGGATTAATTTTGACCACCAGGCGATCCTTAACCTAATGCACGGGATGCATCTGTTTTTGAATTTCGCCTCCATAGAAATGCGGCCACGGCCGTGATTTGATCCTGCGACCTCGTGCTTAGCAGCGCAACACCATAACAGCTAAGTCACTGCGGTGTGTACAAGCGTCTGAAGGAGGCGGGACACAGCGCTGCGCCATCTCTCGAGGTGACGCAAAACCCGCAAAGCTGAACTCACGGACAGCTGGCGTTCAATACAGCTCCCAGTACCAAAAGATGACGATGAAGTGTGTGGTGTCCTGTACTGCCTTGTGAACGTCGCTATTAGAAATGACAAATAAAACGTCAGTGTATACTCTAGAAGTTACAGCTTGAATGATATTGTGAACAAGCATAAGGAAGAACATACGTATGTAATGCGCTTCTGTGCAAAGGTTTGGGGGCCAGAGACTGCATTTATTAAGTTTTGACTGGTTGCCCGAATGATCTAGTTTTCTTCTTGCAACTTGCGCGGATAACGGCTCTGGCTTATGGCTCAAGGTCACTTGCAGGTCGCCGACAACGGGAGGTAACGCATTTCACGCTTAAAATGCCGGCTGCGACTGCCGTGCTGCTGCGCCCATCACGAAAGCACGGCTTTCGTTTCTCTAAGTCATGAAGCTCTGACGATGGTTTGGTTCAGCTATAAAACATTGACAGTGTTTTCTAGTCTATTCACCCATCCAGTGGGTGTTGATGTTACCGAATATCCTGATAGTCCTGATGCACCTCAGCAACTAAAGGAGTTATAGGAACGGAACCTTCCACCAGCGCCAAAATTTCTGTATTTAGGATACACGTTGTAAATTTACTACCCCGATCATCATAAGCTTAAGATCTTCAATAGAATTGCTGTCTAAATGTGCCATAAAAAGGTCATAAACAATCTAATTTGAAGAGTGGGACGCACAACTTTACAAAAGTGATGTGTTATGTTTGCCACCGGTAAATTTAGAGGAGGTGCTCTTATTCGATCCTTATAATCATCATCACTGTTTGCTCAAATGAAGTGGAGGTCAATTTCACTAAATTTGCACATTTGTTTCAGGACACCCGCCTCCTGGTTTACACGGAGAACCATGGTTACACCATGAACCACTTCACCAAGGATTGCGGGCGAGAACACTAGTCAACAACCGGAAGTCAACCAATGCTTCCGGAACGCGTAACACCGGCAGCTAAACCAAAGAACACTGTAGACGAACGTGTGCACAAGTCCTCAAACACGACGCTGACGCCTGCCAAACATTATGCCATCGAAAGAAGATCCACAATCCGGCCATCGGGGGCAATGGGATATCTCCACCGTGGACATCACAGGTTCCACGACTGCATCCTGCACAGCTACGCGAGCGACAACCACCCAGCCTCTATATCTGAAGATTTACAGTAAAGGACGTTATAAGCTTGCCTCGACCCAAGAACGAAGACGAATGTTCGCAAGATTTTACAGAACATGCTCACAGAATTCCTTGTTTATGAGAATGAGATAAAGGACGAGTTACATATGGTGCTTAGCGTCACCTGTGCGTCAAAAGAACACTTGCTCAAACATCGAGTGACGCTATTTTTGTTGACGCTGCCGCATAACTGCAGCTTTTGTATGCCTCAAATTAAGGCTGTACCTTAAAATACCCGTAGTCTGACGTAGTCTGAGAAAAAGTAATTCCACTTTACATGTATTTAGATAAGAGCCCAAGAGCTAAAGCTTCGCCTTAAAAGCATGCCTTCTTACACACTAGAGCTGCCTTGCCATTGGCATTACGATGGCGTGAATGTATGGATGGAGGAATCAAGCTGAGGAGTGGCCCTACCAACTTCGCACGCTAGGAGAAATTTGTGGAGGAAGTCACTTCGTATATTTCGCTGTAGTCTCCTTGTTGTCGGGGCACAAGGTGGTGTTGTTATGCTGGTTTGTGCTCATGCGTATGCTGCCTCGTAGGTATCACACCATGGCAAAATCGCCGTGTGTGCAGGGTTGCGTTAGTTTCCGGGTTTTGTTCCGCGGTGTTATCTTGACTCTCCTCTCCGGGCCAGGTGGGAGTGGAAGAATTAAAAAAAAACTTTCACGGAGGAATCATGGTCTGGGAATCTATTTGCCTTCTGCGGTGGATTGATGGTAACATGTCATCACAGGCTGAAACCGCTGTGCTTCCAGAATATGTACAATAAACACTTTGCATGTCAGCGCGCAGCTGTGCAGTGTTCCTGATGTCGACAGCGGGCGGTGCATATTGTGGCACGTAGAACAGTTGTCAGGAAAGGATGGGAAAGAAGCGGCTGCTGTAAGTAATTAAGAGGCGAACCCTCCTTACCCCAAATGCTTGTGTGTTCGGAATGCGCAAGAAAGAGGAGGTTGGCGGATGCGGCGCAAGAGTGAACAAGGCTCCACATAACAACATACGGCTGTGCACACCAGTCAAAGAGCTGGCGGTCACACGTAGGGCCGGTCAACATGCTAGTTGCACGCGGACGCGCTTACCATTAGGCACCACGCGGAAGATACCATATAACTTTGTTTCTGTGAAGCGTCACCGTGAGAACAGTATATGTCAGGCTTCAGGCAGCGCATTTAAACACTTGAATGACGGTCTCCTCTGCTGGCCTGTTAGACGGCGCACTATGGCTCCTCACAGCTCCGCGGTGCGTGGTCGCCGGAAACTTATTCAATAAAGCAACGAGAATCCTCTAAAACCACGACGAGCACACGTGTTTGTCGTAATAGACCGCACATGGCCTTGCCCTTACGTCGTAATGCGCGCAAAGTGTGCTGCCGGGGATGGTCTGCACATAATTGCCGTGCAGTGAAAATTCACCAATTTATTTTCAAAAAAGCCGGCAAAAGCAGCGAGGGACCGGCCCTCACAGTTGGACTTGCTCAGTTCATTTTGAACTCCTTTCAAAACTAGAGCACAACACTCGGACGAAGTGACTTGGGCAATGGTGTCGTGATGGTATACACCGCGAATATATATACACGTTGGGCGGGTCACTACTGCGCGCGCACGTCCGCGCAGCCTGGCGTGGTTGGGCGCCGATATCGAGAAAAGCAAACAGGACAGGAGAACCTGCTCCGAAAAGATGGCGAAGCAACGCCAACTTCCGTCGTCACTCAGCTTCACAAAAAGTGACGTCAGGGCCTCTCAGGTTTTCATTCCTACATTCATGAATGTCTTTTCAACCCCCTGTAGGTGAGCATTACAGTTTTGGTCTCAAAATACACTCGCGCCTGTGATTATTACCGGGCAGTGCACTCTGTAATCATTTGGAAACCGGTAAAGTTGATTCGATCGTTCGCATTACTTCGTATTCACATTTTCTATGAATGAAAGAAAAGTCAGTGGATGTGAAATTACACTCTTTTTCGTACTGGGAGTAAGCTAATGGGCCTATGATTTTTTAATTCTTTAACGTCTCCCTTTTTGTGCATTAGTATAATGTTTGCATTCTTCCAGTTCTCTGGGGCCCTTAAGTCAATAAATACTTCCTGTAGAAAGCCGCCAGTTTTTTCCAGCCTTATTTCTCCTCCATCTTTGATTAAATCGACTGTTCTTTCATCTTCTTCTGCCGCTTTTCACCGTTTTATGTCTTGCAAGGCCCTTCTAACCTAATCGCTAGTTACAGGAGTCTCTGCAACCTGTTCCTCACTGCTTCCAATGGACCTATCTTGACTCCTCTAGGTATTTTACAGGTCAGTATAGAATTCTTCCACTGCTTTTACTATACCTTCCAGATTGCTGATGAGATTACCCTGCTTATATTTAGATGCATACATCTTGGTTTGTCCTGTGTAAAGTTTGTATCCCACTGATTTCATGCTGTGTTTATTTTTTACGCCTTCGTCCGGGTTTCTCACGTCATAATTTCGAATATTCCTTATTTTCTCCTTGTTGATCAGTTCTGACAGTTCCGCAAATTTTATCTGATCTCTTGAGCTGGAGACTTTCATTATTTGTCATTTCTTTATTAGGTCCTTTGTAACTTTGGATAGCTTCACTACTTGTTGCCTTGGTGCCTTACCTTCTAGTTCAAATGCTGCGTCTGAAGCCAGCCTAATTATGATTTCATTCATTACCTCTATGTCATCTTCATCTCTTTGTTCTAAGGTTGCATATTTGTTTGCTAGTAGGAGCCTGGATTGCTCTGTTTTTACCCATACTGCGTCTAAGTTGGCCTGTTTATTCCTTATCAATTTTACGCGTTCTCTCTTAAACTTGAGGTGAATCCTAGACTTCACTAACGTACGATCACTGCACTTTATTCTACTTAACACTTCAACATGCGCAGAAGTTATAGATACCCTATGTCGTATCGTTTTGTATTTCGAGTATCTTAGTGAAATTTGATCGGACTTTCTCGGCATCTTGATGGGCGAATAAACTTTACAAGATTCGTAAGCAAGTGCGGTATCAGAATAAGCTCCCGCTAAGCAACGTCACAGCGGCATGAGGGTTATTTCCGTAAGAAATTTAAGATTTTTATCCTTTCAGCCTCGGGGAAAAAAAAAACATCAACGGAATGGAACACTCCCTGCCTTGCGACTTCGATCCACTCAGTGCCGCATTAGCCAACTGGTTTCGACCTAGTGTAGCTTATATGTGGCAGAACACTTCGATTATTGCTTATGATACTTCGCGAGTATAGAAAAGGATTGGAACAGCACAGTACGTTTGTAAGTTCAATCAACAATTTGGTGTAGTTTTATTGTTAGCAAAGCACTAGCGTTGTGGCGGGCCTGCTGTTGTCCGGGGCCCCTTCCTGCAGCCCAGCAGCTGTTCCCTCGCGCACCGCGTCGCGTCGCGCTGCCTTTGCTAAATTTTCGATCACCGTGCCATGAGCTAGAGCGCCTGCGCTGGGCCTTGCTATCGCTTTCAATATTTTGCCTTCGCGCCGACATGGTATTTTATTGGTAATTTCATCCAGCGAGGATTGCTCCTATAATTCTTGCTTCAGGAAATACGAAGCATGCTATCGCAAATTTTAATATGATACTGGGGCCGCTCAGCATGTGAACTTGTTACAATGGTGACAAGCGCATGAGATCGGCAACAATGTGTGCGAGTGCACGAAACACTCCCACGTGCGAACATTATGTCCTTAAGCTGTTCCCATTAGGAGGACACATCACAAACGACCTTTCCAGAGTTATCTGCGCACTCTGGTTGGCGAGAAACGAATGTGAGAATAGGCGTGGCCTAGGATGTTTCATATAAAACGCGCTTTCGGTTTTATGTTCGTATTATTGTAACTGACGCATGCTTCAGGCAATAACAAAGGAACAAATGGAAATGTATTAGAAGGTGCGAGATCTATTGTCATAAAGAAATAAGCAATAGAGAATATTTCAAATTCCGTACTTAAGTGGCTTGGCTATTTGTAGCAGCTCGCCGCACGACGGGAAGTATAACGAAGACAGGGAGTGCGCGCTCTTTATTGGAACAGCGCACAGCAGACGGCATTCAAATTGGAAATTGTTTTGCGTGGTTACGCATACGCCGCTGCTGATCTCGCTGTTTCTCGTTGTTATAAGGCATTGCATGCAATACAGTCGACGAGGTCAACGCACGCCTGATAACATTTAAGAAATGTAGTTCAAGAAGCAGTGGCAGGCATCAAAATGTTTCGCGTTTATCACAACGGGCCCACCGTGATTGAACAAAATTCCCGCAGAACCGATCTAACGATTAATTTCAGCGTCAACGCTTTTTGACAGTGATGCAATGTAGCGACACAAAGTATTGCGGCTCCGAAGCGCGTCATGTATGAGGCGTGGGTGCAGCTGGGCTCCTCTCCTACCCCAATTCCACCTGCCTGAGCACGGTGGGAACTGCAAGGCATATCCACTGAAAAAGAATTCTCTGGATGGCACTATTTGCGAGATGGCACTATTGCACTGTCGTTCCACTTACTTTCTTAACAAAACGTCGTTTTGTGCATTTAAGAACAAAAGTAACTGGAACGTAAAAGCTTTGCTCCGCACAGTTCGGGAATTAATAGTTTGAAACTGGGGTCATCCTGAAAATTCGTTCTATGTGGATCTGCCTTGCGAACTCCCCCGCTAAAATTTGTTAATTGTAAAAAGTACCATAATGTAATTGGTTTAAACTTAATTATTGATGGATTTGTTAATTAGTCGATTATGCATTTCGATTTTTTTTTTTGCAAGTGATGTCCGTATCTACGAGCAGACTAGCTAACGGACTAGAATTATGCTATCTGGCACCGGAAATTTAAAAAGAAATGTTTGAGTGTTCGCTAAAACATCCGGCATATAGTCAAATACCTATTGGCCTAGGTTGGTGTGAAATAGCTTCATTCGAGAGTATCACCTAGCCACGGATGTAAGTTTATCCAATGGTTCGTTTCGACCCCGGTTCGTTTCAATTCATACGCTATGCCCATTATATCATTAAATAGGCAGTGACCTAACCTGGCAAGAAAACGATTTGAAACACCGACATATAGCTCCCGAAAACGCGTGTGCTTTCCTAAGAATAATAACTACAATAAAAATATATCCTGTAAGGAATTGAAATAATCAGCAATCACTTTGCAAGCTGGACGTTCTCAATATTAAAAGACAGCCACGTCGCTCGAGCGAACAGGTATAATTTCATTGGGTGCTCACGAACGCTGAAGTTTTTTCATAGGCCTCATCCTCGTGCTGCTGTACTATAGAGCACTACAATACGTCGCGTCGATGGAGGTGCAGTAGGTCTGATGCCTGTACAAGGGCACGTCCAGCACGCTCTTCTTCCACCTCATTGGCGTCCGAACTGTACTGCTGGTGTTTTACGACATATTAGCTTGTTTATCAATCGAATGATTACAAATAAAATATCGCTATGGTTCTGGATGAAGTCGGCGAAATAAGAGCGCCCGTACAGGTTGCGCAAATATCCTGCTAACCGCGCCTGACTAGTATGTGCGTGTCTTGCACATTTTGGGCTAATTTCTTTATCACGAAGAAAATTATGGTGCTTTGCACTTACTTTAGTTCTACTAATGGCAATGTCTTTGCTATTGCAGTATTTTTGCAGTGTTCGCGCGTATTTTCAGCATGAAATGCGTTTAGCACCCGTTATCGGCGACCTTCAAGTGACCTTGAGCCAAATGCCAGAGCCGTTACTCCGGCACTTAAACGAGAACCGCCGGGAAAGCTGAGAGAACAAAACTAGATCACCCAGGCAACCAGTGAAAACTTAAGAGAATGGCCCCAGTCTTTTCTATAAGACCACACTACATACGTAACTTCCCAAACTAGTTAAGAAAAATTCTGCTTCGGAGTTCTTTGTATTGTTCGCTCACAATATCACTCAAGCTGCAACGCCTAGTACGCTGCAGCTTTATTTGACATTTCCGATAGCGACGTTCGAAACGCAGGAAGCGTACACCATACAATTGGTTGTCACATTTTGGAGCTAAGACATAGTTGTCTGCGCTCTTTTCAACGCCAGCGGTCCGTGAGTTCCGCGGCGCGGGTTTTGCACCGCATCCTTCAAAAGACGGCGCTGCGCTGCGTGGCTAGGCCGGCAGCTTCTGGCGCTCGGCGGATTGTTCTGATGGTTGTGAGATGGTTCCAAGTAATCTTCGTAATTAGTCCAATAAATTTCCTTTGTCGGTAGCCATTTCATGCTGACGTCTGCTTTCCATTACGGGAAAGCCGGCATTTCTTTTATTTTTGCAAGTACGTGTGCACCTTCCCTCTGCAATCACGAATGATGAGTTACGACGGGCGATTGTTCCGTTTTTTAGCTACATTAATTTTATGAGAACAGAAGATAACTATAAATTAATTATTTCTTCTGTGAATACTGCTTATCTGTGCCCCGCTCATGCAAGTAAAACATGCTGTTGATTTCAGAATGTGATATAAGTAGGCACGTGCTTAACTAACTCATGGAAAGTGCGAAACGATGAAACTGTACTTGCCGTGATACCTTGCGTGTCATCATTTAACCAATTAAAGACCAGCGTGACCATATGATCACGTTAGTCTGCACAGTGGATTTCAATTAATTAAGAATAACAAAACGGCACCAAACTCGTCTTTCACATGCCGTTAGACAGATGAGAGTTCCCTTTACGGATATCAAGTGGCAGCAGGTGTCAGTCGTTTTGTGGGAGCCCCTCACAAAGGTGGGAATAAGTGTTGCTGTGCGAGTAGCGTCGCCATGCATCACTCCAAGGGGTAATGAGTTTTTTTTTCACTACTTGTTTAAGCAATAGTCGGATATCCTTATCTCCATATTGCTCTTTGAATATGTGACTTTCGATGAGCTTTTGTGAAAGATTAATGTTTGATTTATCCATGAGCGAGCGTGTTATCTTGCGCGTTGCCATATGGTCACGCTGGGCCTTTAGGCTATCTAACTTTTCATTTTTTTTAAACTGCATTCTCATCTCTTGCACGGCTGCTGGCGCGTTCCCACAGTGGTAGTTTCTTATATTATTGTCCTAATAGGTTGATGTTGGAATAAATAGCGAAGATACTCGAAGAAGACGATGACAACGTGTCAGTGATTTATATCGACCCGCAAGAGGCTAGCACCTATTCGGATGAAGAGTCGGCCGATGAAGACTGAGGCGGGCTCATTGACAATCTAATCGGGCTAGCCAGCGCTGAAACTGTTTTCTCTGACGGACGCCTCATTGGTGGATCCGACTAGGACGATGACGACCCCGGCAGGCAAGGTGACGGAACATGATAGGTTTCTTCTGCTGTAGTTGATGCGGCCATTCCTGCGAAATTATCCACTGCTTCTAAGTGGACGAACGGTGATCTCCAGAGAAGCCTTGACATATTTCCCTACCCAAACTTTGCTGCCTACAGGAACTTTTCACCTGTTGAGTTGTTCAAAATCTTTTTTTTTTGACGAAGCCGCCGTGGAGCTGCTAGTCAAACAAACAAGAAAGTATGCATTATTTTTCAATACGCCCGATCCGGAGGTTACCAAAGAAGAATCAGGTTTTCTTGGAGTGCTCGTTTGGTCCGGCTATAACCGCTTGCCAGGGAAAAAGTGCTATTGGGACAGCCGCTTGGATATACGCAACACGATGGCCTACAATACTATGCGAAGAAATCGCTTCGAACAGATAATGCGATTCCTGCACTGTTCGAAATGCAAGCCTAACGCTTAGTGACAAGTTGGCAAAGTTGCGTCCATCGATGGCACTATTGAAAGCAAGGTTTCTGGAGCACTTTCAACCTGTGCGTCACCTGAGCTATGACGAAAGTATGACGGAGTATTATGGTCGTCATGGCTGTAAACAGTTTATACGCGAAAAGCCTATCCTCTTCGGGTATAAATATGGTGCCTAAATGCCAAGAACGGATACCTTGTTAACTTCAAAGTGTACCAAGGCAAGTAGGGGATCCCGGAACATCTGAAAAATATGAAAAGGACTTCGAAAAATTAATGGCGCCACTTCTTCAAATGGTGGATGAACTCGCAGCAGAGACGCACGACCTTCCTTTCTTTTTCTATTTTGATAATTTATTCACAGGCATGCCGCTACTCAGGCATTTCAAGGCACAGGGCCACAAAGACACGGGCACAGTGAAGCAGAACCGTGTTCGCAAAGAGTGCCCTATCGCTCGACCACAATTCGTCAAGCGCCAACCTAGCGGGCACGAAGAGCCCGTGCTGAGCCACAATGGGATAATTGTTGTCCGCTGGACGGACAATTCTGTAGTAACGATCGTAAGCACCATTCACGGCGTAGAGCCAATGTCATCTGCAGACAGCTACTCTCGTGTTCAGAACAAGCAAATCAAGGTGGCCCACAAGAAACACTGTTGCTCAGTACAAGTTTCATGGGAGGTACGGACCAGATGGATGCAAATGTAGGCGCCCACAGGATTGTAATCCGTGGCAAAAAGTGGTGGTGGCCGATTTTCACTTGACTTTGTGGTGTATCTATCAACAACGCTTGGGCGCTAATTCGTAGTACAGGGTTCAATGTCACGCAGGTGGAATTCCGCAGGCAAAGTGCACAAAGCTACCTGATGCCATGGGACAATAATCATAGAGGACCGGGTCAACACAGAACCCCAAAGACTGGTGTGTCCTGACTGGTAGACGGTATGACCATGTGGCCCAATTTGTTGCATCAATACCTAATGGCAAGAGGCGGTGGTGTGCATGAGATAATTGCAACAGCGCAGTGCACACACAATGCACAAAGTATGACGACGGCATGTGTATTCCATAATTTAAACCACGTCACACTAAATAAGTGCTCGACTATTCGCTATGTATGTTTTTTGTGATGTTTCATGGCTTGAAATAAATGTTTTTCACTTCGCGTATTTTGCTGTAGCGTAAGGGCCCAGTGTGACCATATGGTCACGGGCTATATTTCAAAAACTAATTAGGCAAGAGTAATAATGTTTTGCATGTGAATTATTAGTATAAAGGGAAGGTAATATATTAGATTTATTTCAAGATAGCAAGAAAAAAAAGAAACGGGTCCCTAATGGGTTAAGTGGTGGGGTATTTGGAGTGATTTGATTAGTACAAAATACTGCATGGCTCAGTTCACCGTATGCCACCTAATTTCCCAACTGTGCCCCCACGCTTTATCCCTGCAGTCACAGTGAGAAGAAGCAAGAATACGATACTATGCATATTCCGAGAGTGTGTGCAAAAATGTTATATACAAATTGAAAGTACCGTCATAGTCATTAGAAGAAACAAACATGACAAACGATCCGCCAGTGACTGAAAAGCAATGTTTTGTATTTTTTTTATTTAGTAAAGATGCACGAAGATTAAGCAGAACTTCGAGCTTTGAATGCTTCAAAGCAGAAATATTTGTGTCCCTCCATTTTTAACCATGGACACTCTCACAACTCTCCGGGTCGTATGCCTGCTTAGCGTTGTCGCAGTTGTCTTCGTAGTAATCCATGCAATTTTGCGGAATGTTGTTCTTGACTTGTTCGGTCACCCAAAGTACGCATTCTGTCATGTAAAGGAAATTATTAGTTACAAATATGGTCACAAGGAATGCCAAGTATAGCTTTCATGGGGATACTAACGAAGCACGCAGACTTCATTGGTGACTCATACCACATGCAATATGTACAGTCTTTTTTGTTGCTTTTTGTGCATTATATACTGCTATATAACATTGCCTTTGGCCGCTAAATCTACTCAAGTCCATGAGCTGAATTACTCAAAGAGGTGGCCATTACCTGCGGCAAGAAATTCAAAATCTCGCTACGTTCTTTTTAAGTAATAATTTCGCGGCACGTATTGCCATTTACGAATTGTTGCCAATGACACCGCACAAGGCGAAACTACTTGAAACAAATTTTCAGAATGACAGCAGTTTTGAGTTACACTGTCCCAAAGTGTAGAAGGAAAGCAGTTGTCGTTGGGCAGTTTTAGCCGTTTAACGTTGGAAATAAAACGACGTTGTGTTATTTTCGTTTAGCGGCACTATGCAATTGTATAGCCATTCCACGCACATTTGCCCCGTCGCCGTGAATGTTGGGTATAAAGTCGAACTGCGATAACATTGCGGCCGCGCTCCGTACGCATGCTGTGGATGCGAGTCAAAGCGAGCGAAGTTGAACCGAGTACGGTTGCTCAATCTCGCGCGCAAGGCACCAGGTGCATAAGGCGGGCCTGTTATACTCCTGCGGATGGCACGGCTGATCGCGGCCGCGCGGGCTCTTTTGTGAAAGCAATCTGCGGTGGGTGCAGAGTCTTTGGCCCGTCAAGGGTTTCGGGTGCTTTGTGTTCTCGCCCCTTAGTTTGCGCTGAAGCAAGAGGCAGCACGAACGGAAACTCGCTCGCTGCTGCCGCTCTTTCCCACGCCAGCGCTTTGACCGCGAGTGTCCGCTGCCATCGAGTGAGATGTTCCCGTGTTTATCCCGTGCGCGCTTGACACCGTGCGTGTCAATTCAGTCAGTAAGCAAATGCTTACAAGTTTATGCGGCCGATAAAGCTACTGTCCTTACTTCGTATAGCTGTAACATAGTCTGCCATCGCAAGTCTATGTACATTTCAATTCATTGCGCAAATAACGTCTCGCTTTTCCGGACATTCCGTCCAGAGATTGGAGGTGTGCTATCTGCCACGGGCGATATCTCAAAATTACCTGTAGCTGAAAAATGGCGCTTGGACACTAATATCGGTCTCTCTCTCTCTCTCTCTCTCTCTCTATATATATATATATATACATATATATATATATATATATATATATATATATATATATATATATATATATATATATATATATATATATATATATATATATATATATATATATATATATACGCGTGTTTGCGTGCGTCTGTGCTGTGTGTGCATTCGGTGAACGAGCGTCTCGTCGGAAATACCCGGAAGGACGCGTTTGGCGGCAGTGAAAGACGATTGTGTGCTAGTTCCTGTTATACGTACGTTATCATTCGCAATCTACATAAAACAGCTTCTTCTTTACCCAGCTTCCTGTCAGAATAATCATTTGTAAGTGTTCTAGAAAAACAAACACAACGCTTTGTATAATCAGGAAGCGATACTATTTAGGTAAGAGGAAGGAAAGAAAGAAACGTCTGAAGGTTTCTGCACTCAATCCTGTCACTTGCACGGTTTCGTTTGAGTCATGACCAAGTGCCTATCCTCCGGGGCGCCACAGAAACAACCACATAGGTTTTTGCTCCAGCAAAATAACCAGATTATTTAAAATGCGCTTAGGTGGGATTAATCCTCCTAAATCAGAACTGGGATAAACATTAACATCGACATTTAAAAACATCTTTGCTTTACAGTAGGTCTTGCGCAAGGCATTTATGCAACTCCATCTCGAAACTAACACTAAAAAGTTGGCAAGAAATTTAGCTATTTTATTCATGTAGTACTTTTTAAGTGATATGGGGGCGTGGGGTTATGTAACATTTGCGGTGAACAACGCAACGGTTTTACATGCTACATAAAGGACGCATTTCCGCTCTTTTCAACAATGCGCCTCAAAATTACTGGAACGCATGAAAATTACTCATTTAAAATAGGCTTGCAAGAATCAGACGCAAGATCAAACAGGCCCTCCAGCTAAGGTTACCAAAACAGCTAAAGATAATAAGTTGTACAATATACACCTATAAGACATGCGCGTTGTTCCGTCATCTGTCTTCTCTGCCACCAGTTTAATTTCTTTTAGTAATTGATTTTTATGTATTTGTATGTGGGAATACTGTTGACCCGAAGGTCGAAACAGGGTGGGTAAGATAAGCACAAGTACATAATACGACACATGAATGAGAGACAGTGTTTTAGCCGAACATAAAATAATAGCAATCATAAAGAGATCTCAATGTGCAAGTCGGAATACAGTGCACAATATGCTACAGAGTAAATCACATGTGACACCAATGGGGAGACAAAACAAAGGAAAACATAAAAGATTGCCAAGCTTTCCCATGCATAGTGCCCTAAAAATAATCGAAAACAAGAGAAACAATGCCGTAATTTGCTGTAAATCAGCAGCACGATGTATGTAAAATTTAATTGCCGGAACGGAAATGAGTTGAAAGCAAGTGCTCATATCGTTTTATTGAGGCTGATTGAAGGACTGCGGCGGGTAGGGAAATCCATTCTTATATTGCTTTAGGGAATAATGAATGTTTAAAGCACTTTTTTTCGCACTGCGATTGGTTCGAATCGTTCTTTATGGAAACTTCTTAAAGTGTGAGAAGAACATAGTTTTATGTAAAGGTCAGCATTCAAATTAAATGAATTGCTGTGTAATTGGCACAAGAATATTAGACTCGCGGTTCTTCTACATTCGGCAAGCTTGGGAAGTTGAAGATCATTTGACATATTAGTGACACAATCTGTGTGTCTGTATCTCGATAGTATGCATCGAGCCGCTCTTCTCTGGATTTATTGAATCTTGTCTATAAGACATTTTTTGGTGCGCGGATCCCATATAGCGCTCACATACTCTAACGATGCGCGGACGAGGGTTACACAGGCGGTTAACTTTGCCTTCAGAGTAGCCAGCTTCAACTTCCTTCTAAGAAGCCACAATTATTTCCGGGCTTTCGAGTGAATGTCGTAAAGGGCGTTTTCCAGTTTAAACCTGAAGATATTGCGATGCCGAGGCATTTAGACGAGTTAACTTGTGTTATATGATGCCCGTCAATGCTAGCGTGTTTTAGTTCTCCTATAGTCACCCGCATGTGCGATGTCTTGATGAAGCTAATTTTCCTTTTGTTTTCCGTGCTCCAGATTGCGACAACCTGCAGCGCAGAATTTAGTGCGATTTGGTCCTGGTAGCCGTTTATATCTGTGTACATTAATCATCCGCAAGTAAACGTACGGTAATATTATGAGGAATTGTGTCTGACAAATCATTTATGTAGCAGAAAAACAGAACTAGACCCATCACTGAGCCTTGACGGACTCCTGAAGTTGCACCCGGAACAGTTGATTTTGCGTTGTTCACTTCCACGAATTGTGTTATGTTAGACAGATACATTTTTATACATCCTACAATTTTGAGGTTAACTCCTAAGGCTAAAAATTTTACCATCAGTCCTCCGGGAGGAACACGATCAAATGCCTTATACGTGTCAAAGCAAACTGCCTTGATTTGTCCTGTTTCGTTAAGGGATTTTGCAAAGGCGCTTACTTGCAAATTAGTTACCCCCAATTTTAGACGTATAACTGAACTTTCGAATTTTTGAATTAAGGGCGTGACGACCAACAAAGAAGCTGTTCTTTCGTTTAAAAGACCGAGTTCGGTAGTTCTCAAGGCGGTTTGTTGTGCGTGACTATTTCCTTCGCTCTTCTCGTAGCCCACGAAATGCGAAACGTGGCGCGTGTAACGCGACCGTAAGACCGTGACAAGAGAGGCCCGAAATATTTTTCGAGAGAAGTAACTCTATCAGTTCAATGCCTCGCATTCCAATTACCTAGTCATCACGTACGCCACGATCGCCATACGGAACATGCAGGATGCGATTGAGGAAGAAAAAAATAGTTGAAATTTATTTTAGAAATGTGGTGCGCCGTGGTTGGCTTGTAAAACAAAATTATTCGCTCCACTCGTGAATGATGTTTCTGCTATTTGTGTTTCGGCGCTTGTAAGACCACTGGCAATCTCGCAGCTGCTGCGAGAGTACTGTGTTAGCTTGTCAGTAGACACCTGCTTGGGAAAGAACAAGGGTAAAAATTGGCGTCATTCCCGGAAATAAAATTTTTGTTGGAAGTTAGTGCCTTGTGTGTGCGTAAGTTCTTCTAGGTTCTTGTGTTATTGAGGCTACATGAAAAAGAAAGCTGCAAAATAATAAAGAGAGTTCTGCGGTTATTAAAAACATTTATTAACGCTGAAATCTCGCAATGCAAGTGTTAAGAGATATTTGGGAAGTTTATTTTGCTCAAATGAAGATAGAAAAAATTGTTACGAGCATGGCTGCCGCTATTTTTCACAAAGTAGGAATTAGCAAAAATAATTATTTCACTAGAAATGTCATTTCTTCTAAAAAAATGAATGGGCTCCAATCTACGCTATGAAGGCGGTTGGCCAGTGAAGCTGTGGCATCACCTAATCCAATAAACTAATGTGACCTAGCCATGTACAGAGTACTGCCTAGCCTGAGCATGATGCCGTTGTGCATACTGACGATGCTGTTCCTATTGTGACTAATCGAATGCAGGCTGCTCCTCGAGCGCCTTAACAATGCGTGGCTTGCTTTGGGCAGGAACCACTGCATTCTACCCAGACTGAGCTCGACGCCAATTTGCCTATTGATGAGCAGTGTTCACGCTGCAGTTCAGGAATCCCAACTATTCGTGGTCTTTCCAAAGCCCTAACAGAAGACAAATGAGATTAGTTGCTAGGCGGGTTATTCTTTTACATACCAAGGTGTATTTACGTCACTCCTTGCTCTATATGCTGCAGCTGCCGTTTCCCGGCAAATGCAGCTTATGCAACCGCAATAGCGGGAAATGCTTGCGGAAAAGGCCATGTGCGAATTTTAGCTTTCAGGTTCTTTTTGTTTCTTTCCCCCACGTTACCGGTGGGGCCGCGGATGCGCGGAGGCGAGCGCCATCTGGTGCTACTGCAAGGAACCCAGCGGCGAGTGCCTCCCGCTGTGATTGGTTTAGTTTTGCCCACAGACATGGCAAATGCATTGGGGGCAGAAGTATACATCTTCCCTATAAAAGTGTTAGTTACTAAGTATGAACTATCACGTGCACTGTGCACCCTGATGAGCTCTGAAACAGAACATAGGTCGTAAATTTCTTCGGCTTTGTAATGTTTTTCGAGTACGCTGCAGCGTAGCAGAGAATGAATGAATTCGAAAATTAAAGAGCAGATGTGTTGTTAATACTGTATCCCACCAGTTGTCAGGGAAGACCCAATTTGAATGACTTTCCTGAGCTGAGAAGCGCTGATTGAAGTGATCCATGTTGATAACGTGATTAGGAAACAAGTCAATTATATTGGCCAGGGCGGGGTGTAGAACCAGGCCATTTCTATCTTTTCTTACCTTCCCCGTTGTTGTAAGGAATTCGCATGACGATGCAGTTTTTGTAGTCTGAGTAGTCGTAGCTACCCATCCGAAGAGGCCCGTCATCTATTAGAGAGAGAGAAAAATTTTGTCATGTGACTCGAGATTCTTAGGATAGATGTAAAAACTGGATCATACACAGAATCGAAAAATTCACAATGTTCCAATGCGAAAAAATACAAGTCGGTCAGTCGGAGAGCTTGCAGCCATTTATCTGTATAGTCCGAGTTTGCACCCAATAAAACGTTTTCTCACCATCGTAAGGCCCTATGCAACAACATTGTTTTGGCAAATGCTTACAGAAATGCAGAAACACAAGATTTGGTCGACATTGACGTCAGGAACACGCTTTAGTTTCGTTATAGGCTCATTCCTGTTTGACATGTGTGGATTTAATTATTTCACTGCTAATATTATCTGTTCATATGCAAGAGGAAAATATTTGTAGTGCTTGCTTTCTACTACGCGAAGCTCACAGCGACATAGCTCTCTTTGAAGATTCCGTTGTACTGAGGTAATTTTGCAGTGTTCCTTTAGCTTTCAGAGTAAAACAAGTATTGTGCCTTACAGCATCTGAGCCTTACTCTCTACTGGTACTGGTAAAGGCTGATATCATGCCCCTCCTGAATAACAATTAGCAATAAAGCATGAGTTGTATATAGCGCGATATTTGTGCACAAGACTGTATGCGTGCTGTACCCTAAGAGGAACATTAAAACGAACAATAATTTTGTCTGTACCGGCGCCCCAAAGGAAAGCCACACTTGCGGTTAATATGTGCTTGTTAAGCCAGAAAAGACTCAACACGCAAGATGGGTGGCAATTCCGCCTCCAAGTTCCCGCACCAAATCACCGTGACATCGTAGACTTTGACGGCATCTGATGAGGCCTGAGAATAACGTCAGGAATCCAGACATTTTGGACGTGGCCTCGGGGAGTGTAGTGTTGTGAAATACCGCAATAATTAAAATAAATACGCTGCAGCCTATTACAGCGTCGGCTAAAAAGAGAGATGGTGTTCTCCACAGTGCTGCAGCTCATCGTCCTTGTTTTCTGTTTGGGACCTTCTGAATTTATTTCACAGTGCGAGAAGTTATGCTTAGGATGTTTCAAGACCTTTATAGTAAACAAAATTTCATTGCGAGTTCAATTTTCGCTGAAGAATATGTGCTTTTGTACACACGTAGAGCTGTCTTAGCTTCGCTCTCTTTTCGTAGAGCCGGATTAAGGTACTCACCATCTAGGTTCTTGAACATAAACTGGCCGCGCTTCGGTCCCGCTAGAACTAGATATGTAACATTGCGCCTGAAAAGACACATCGCAAGTTTCACTTCACCAAAAGACAATCCATCGTATATAATGCATGACAAATTAACACACCGCGCAGATGACTGAAATTTCTGTTTAGAAACGTGCAACAACAAGGATAATATTGCACTTCCCGATGACCTCACAAGTATAAATAAGAAGCTTGGATGTACAGATCGCTGAAGGAACAGAATACTTCCTTTAGTTTTCTTTTTTTTCCGTAGCTTCAAGCATGGTACTGGCATTTTGTACGCGTCCTAACGAAAGGTCAAGAGAAGCAAGAACACATGACCAGAAGAGCCCACTGCAGTGCAAAGCAAAATAAATGTCTCAAAGAAAAGTATTTGTTAGTTCTAGCGCAACCTATTGTGCAGTGCCTATGCACAAAAAAATACCTCTTGGCCCTCGATACCAGTGGCAGAGCATGCCTGTATGTATCTGAAAGTCGGGAAAGGATGAAAAAAAACATTGCCTCCGCTATTGACGCTCTGCTTACCCCGGTTGGCACCAATTTATCACCGATCCGCTGCACTGGCCTGGTGTTAGTATATTCTACATTCGCTGACCTGCGTTGTTCCGTGGGCATCACTTTCTATTCAGCGCTGTTACAGTAGGAAACGTTAGATTTTGCATTTTAATGCCTCTTCAGTCTTGATTAGGTGCTAAAATGGCATTTAGGTACGGACCGTACTGTACTTGCTTATCGGATTTCTTCATTGGCTGTATATGATGCCTTTACTTAACTAGGCCACACAACAGCTTGTTCTTGATACCTTTTCACTGATTTTTTTTTTCAGCTGGCAATGCCAGCCAGAACGCACAGCCCAGTGACATCGAGTAGTTATGTGAGTGATGAAAACGATGGTGAACTAGACTGCACCAACTGCCCTGCTTCTCCCTTTCACCTCATCATTATGCGTCCTCACACAGTTATGTACACTCTCCCTTCCCCAAATGCAAAGTACCCAGACATAGCAAGCTATCCAAGGATGACCTGTTTCCCATGTCTAAAATATTCTGTACCTCTTCTCCGGTTACATGCGCAGTGAAACTGCCACTTCAGGAAACCCGGGATATCAGAATTTATTATTAATGGAAATGATTTCGATTACTAGATACAATTTCATAAAGTTTATTGAGCTGAAAATATTAAAGCAACGAAGTTAACCGTGCCTCACTCCATGTAACAACGTTTTTGGGAAAACCATAGACAGTGATACACGCCAAAACAAACCTTTCATGTTAAATGTTGCCACACATGTTTTTCAGGTGTCTATGCAGTAGAGGCATTATCATGTCGGCTTGAGGCGGGTTGCTTCACTTTCAGGAAGCTGCCAATACCAGTTTCACGGCCTCGAAAGCTAAGCTTCGGCTTATCAGAGGTCGCCAGCTGCTCTATCGGGACCGAGTGGAAATGTTTATTGTCTTAGCACAGCAGTATTCCGGAATTTTTGAGTCTGGCCAAGCTACTGCAGGCAGAAACTGCACATGTTATCGTACATTGAAAATCTGACATCCAGACAAAGTTGTTTCAAGTGCTTCTGATTTTGTGAAGTTCTCAATTCCACATAATTATTACTGAGTCTCGCCTACTTCGTTAAATCAATATTTTACTGTAACAGTTTAAGTACTGTCCGTATGCCATGAAGTTCGTATACGAGATCTAGAAGAAAATCTGGGTGAAGTTGCCGCCATGTTACTATTGCACGTTGTTGCCAGCGCAATCATCTCCAAATAGGCCTAAAAGAATTTTAACAGCATTAACAGCACCCAAAATTTAAAGCGAAAATTACCATTCGCACATAGCACGTGCACATGAACAGAGCGTAAAGAACAACCTCTGTAGTTTTGAAAAAGGTTTGATAGCTAGTCATAAACTTTACTGTGACGGATAGAACGCGTTTGCACGCGCGTTAACCGGAAAGCGCCACATACAAGCGAAGCTCGTAATCGCGTCCGATCACGCATTTCGTCACAATCGTACCTCATTGCTTGCGTTCGCTTTATGGTTGAACTGAGAGCTCAAGTTTAGCCGTACTAGGCGTGACAAAAACACCTTTGCTAAATGAACTATAAATAAGTTTTCCCTGTCTTTAGTTCCGACATCGTTTCTTCATGGCGGCGTCCATGTGGTTACCTGTTTCAATAAGAGGTCGCTATCGGGAGCTTTGCCTGTAGAGTTGATTACAATAACTGCTTGCATGATATCAGAATTCTTCCATTTGATTTACCATCCCACATTCCTCATTCTTCGTCGGTTCAGCTACTTACGGTTGATGACCATGCAGTCCTTTGAGAATCCACACATATTTAGTACTCCGTGTACTTCTGTTGTAGTCTCTCCGCACGGCCGTAAGGCAATCAAGGTCTCCATCCTTGTCAATGTCGAAAATAGCAACGACGTTTTCAAAGTTCTCGAAAACCTGCAACATCGTAGGTTCCATCAGATATTGAAGCACTTTGATGTTGCCACAACTCAAACGAACCACTATGAGAAGGTTACTTGGTGTTCTGACAAATTATTGGCACCGTGATTATCAAATGACATCAGTACTCAACTTCTCTGTCGAAGAGTTCAGTAGTAAATGTTAGAACTTAGATTTTTTTACTGCGCAACGTCCAATCTGTTGCCCACTCCTTTAAACTTCCAAACGCATGAATGCCATTCGAGACAGAGCCTCTGTCACGACACCGACGTAAGCGTTATCGTTGTCATGACGTCAGTGACGTCCTTGTTGCATACAGGAGGGCAGAATCTACTACGAAATCGCACTTTGGGGGAGTCTCTCACTCAAGGTAGGAAATCATAAAGGTTCTAAGGTTGCGTATCATTTTCTTATTGATATATATTTATTTATGAGTTCTTATATTTTTTATTTTTTTAGTTCTTATATTTATTTATGAGTTCTTATATATTTATTTATGAGGCCGCCTTTGGCATATGAACCTGGCAACGTTTAACGCTAGAACGTTATCTAGTGAGGCGAGTCTAGCAGTGCTATTGGAGGAATTAGAGGGCAGCAAATGGGATATAATAGGGCTCAGTGAAGTTAGGAGGCCAAAAGAAGCATATACAGTGCTAAAAAGCGGGCACATCCTGTGCTACCGGGGCTTAGCAGAGAGACGAGAACTAGGGGTCGGATTCCTGATTAATAAGAACATAGCTGGTAACATACAGGAATTCTATAGCATTAACGAGAGGGTGGCATGTCTTGCTGTGAAACTTAATAAGAGGTACAAAATGAAGGTTGTACAGGTCTACGCCCCTACATCTAGTCATGATGACCAGGAAGTCGAAAGCTTCTATGAAGACGTGGAATCGGCGATGGGTAAAGTCAAAACAAAATACAGTATACTGATGGGCGATTTCAATGCCAGGGTAGGCAAGAAGCAGGCCGGAGACAAGTCAGTGGGGGAATATTGCATAGGCTCTAGGAATAGCAGAGGAGAGTTATTAGTAGAGTTTGCAGAACAGAATATGCGGATAATGAATACCTTTTTCCGCAAGCGGGTTAGCCGAAAGTGGACGTGGAGGAGCCCGAATGGTGAGACTAGAAATGAAATCGACTTTATACTCTGCGCGAACCCTGCGCGAACACGTGCTCGGCAAGGTGCGCTGCAGTGACCATAGGATGGTAAGAACTCGAATTAGCCTTGACTTGAGGAGGGAGCGGAAGAAACTGGTACATAAGAAACCAATCAATGAGTTAGCGGTAAGAGGGAAACTAGAGGAATTCCGGATCAAGCTACAAAACAGGTATTCGGCTTTAACCCAGGAAGAGGACCATAGTGTTGAAGCAATGAACGACAATCTTATGGGCATCATTAAGGAGTGCGCAATAGAAGTCGGTGGTAACTCCGTTAAACAGGAAACCAGTAAGCTATCGCAGGAGACGAAAGATCTGATCAAGAAACGCCAATGTATGAAAGCCTCTAACCCTACAGCTAGAATAGAACTGGCAGAACTTTCTAAGTTAATCAACAAGCATAAGACAGCGGACATAAGGAACTATAATGTGGATAGAATTGAACAGGCTCTCAGGAACGGAGGAAGCCTAAAAGCAGTAAAGAAGAAACTAGGAATAGGCAAGAATCAGATGTGTGCGTTAAGAGACAAAGCCGGCAATATCGTTACTAATATGGATGAGATAGTTCAAGTGGCTGAAGAGTTTTATAGAGATTTATACAGTACCAGTAACACCCACGACGATAAGGTGAGAGAGAATAGTCTAGAGGAACTTGAAATCCCACAAGTAACACCGGAAGAGGTAAAGAACGCCTTGGGAGCTATGCAAAGGGGGAAGGCAGCTGGGGAGGATCAGGTAACAGCAGATTTGTTGAAGGATGGTGGGCAGATTGTTCTGGAGAAACTGGCCACCCTGTATACGCAATGCCTCAAGACTTCGAGCTTACCGGAATCTTGGAAAAACGCTAATATAATCCTAATCCATAAGAAAGGGGACGCCAAAGACTTGAAAAATTATAGACCGATCAGCTTACTGTCCATTGCCTACAAAGTATTTACTAAGGTAATCGCAAATAGAATCAGGAATACCTTAGACTTCTGTCAACGAAAGGACCAGGCAGGATTCCGTAAAGGCTACTCAACAATAGACCATATTCACACTATCAATCAGGTGATAGAGAAATGTGCGGAATATAACCAACCCTTATATATAGCCTTCATTGATTACGAAAAAGCATTTGATTCAGTCGAAACCTCAGCAGTCATGAAGGCACTACGGAATCAGGGTGTAGCTGAGCCATATGTAAAGATACTGGAAGCTATCTATAGCGGTTCCACAGCCACCGTAATCCTCCACAAAGAAAGCAACAAAATCCCAATAAAGAAAGGCGTCAGACAGGGAGATACGATATCTCCTATGCTATTCACAGCATGTTTACAGGAGGTATTCAGAGACCTGGAGTGGGAAGAATTGGGGATAAAAGTTGATGGAGAATAGCTTAGCAACTTGCGATTCGCTGATGATATTGCCTTGCTTAGTAACTCAGGAGACCAATTGCAATGCATGCTCACTGACCTGGAGAGGCAAAGCAGAAGGGTGGGTCTGAAAATTAATCTACAGAAAACTAAAGTAATGTTTAACAGTCTCGGAAGAGAACAGCAGTTTACGATAGGCAGCGAGGCACTGGAAGCGGTAAGGGAATACATCTACTTAGGGCAGGTAGTGGCCACGGATCCGGATCATGAGACTGAAATAACCAGAAGAATAAGAATGGGCTGGGGTGCGTTTGGCAGGCATTCTCAAATCATGAACAGCAGGTTGCCACTATCCCTCAAGAGGAAAGTGTATAACAGCTGTGTCTTACCAGTACTCACCTACGGGGCAGAAACCTGGAGGCTTACGAAAAGGGTTCTGCTGAAATTGAGGACGACGCAACGAGCCATGGAAAGAAGAATGATAGGTGTAACGTTAAGGGATAAGAAAAGAGCAGATTGGGTGAGGGAACAAACGCGGGTAAAAGACATCTTAGTTGAAATCAAGAAAAAGAAATGGGCATTGGCCGGACATGTAATGAGGAGGGAAGATAACCGATGGTCATTAAGGGTTACGGACTGGATTCCAAGGGAAGGGAAGCGTAGTAGGGGGCGGCAGAAAGTTAGGTGGGCGGATGACATTAAGACGTTTGCAGGGACAACATGGCCACAATTAGTACATGGCCGGGGTAGTTGGAGAAGTATGGGAGAGGCCTTTGCCCTGCAGTGGGCGTAGCTAGGCTGATGATGATGATCATGACTTGTAATTACATAGGAGGCAGAAGGATTCTGGTTAAGAAAGACGCTTCAGAAGAAGGGAGGTACCATGCAACGAGCGATAGCTAAGAAAATCATACGCGCAATGTTAATAAACAGGAAGTCAGCGGTGAGAATTAGCAGATCGGCGTAGCCGATATTCTAGTTGACCATAAGAAGGCGAAATTAGTTGGGTGGGCCATGTAACGCATCTTGCAGTTTTTCATTTTGTATTATAGTTACAATAAAGCTACCAAAAAAGAGAGGTGCAGTCGAGAACGCCGGAAAACCAGGTGGCGCAACGACATTTGGAATATACAGGCACAATATGGAGGTGGCGGGGGCAAGACAAGGGTAATTCGTGATAGGCTGTACTAACCGTCTTGCCCTCGAAATAAAATCGGCTGTTACTGATAACGATGACAGTGGTGATGCATTTCATAATGGTTGTTTTTTTTTTCTAGCTATGCGCACTCTTACTTGCTTTTCCCTTCGTTTCATTACTTTAGGTAGTTTTTACGACGACCGAACTACGATGAAATAGGGAAATGTGTTTGATAAATTTTTTTTTATAAGACATGTGCCAAACGCACATCGACAGTGGCGACCATTGAAATCGCCCAGGACGAACCTATACAAACATACATTATGGTGGAAGCATTTAGAGTGCACAATAAGCACTTTGCCCGTGCCCGTTCCCATCATCTGGCAACACTACCGTCAGAAAGGCCGCATGCATCATTTTGTACAGCAATTTCGGATTATTACCGTCGCCTTCCATCAGGCTTCACTCCCGCAACTAAGCCAACAATTCCACCGTTGTGTTTGGCTCGATCTGCAGTGCACCTTACCGTACTAGGAACCAGGAAAATATCTGAGCTGTCGTCACCTGCTGTTAAAAAAACTAACGCTGCTCCTTTTGCACGAGAGGTACGCTGACCACGTACATATTTATATTGATGGATCGGAAACTCTCCAGTGTTCCTCTGGAGCCGTGGTTTTCCCAGCGAAAGCCTCCACCATCAGTTTCAAGATGTGTCACCCAACGACACCGACGGCTGCGAAACTTGCAGCTCGTCACGCTGCGCTTCGTCTCGTCAGCCAAAAACAACCAGCAAGATGGTCTATATTCAGTCACTCGAAGGCAGCACTGCAGTCTTTGCTATCAGCCCTGCGGCGTGGACCTCACTAACAACTGATATTGGAGATTACACGACTAATCCATACCTTGATTGAGAAAGTACACCACGTGGCATTTCAGTGGCTTCCAAGTACCTGCGGCGTCATAGGGAATGAATACGTCGATAACGCTGCTCGGTCGGCTCTTCAAGGCGACGACGAGGAGCCGATGCCGTCATCAAGGACAGATGCCGCTAGAAAACTTGGAATGCTCATCCATGATATCACATTCTCCTTGTGGAATGCAGGAAGTTTTCAAAACAACCGGCTGCACAACCTAGACTCTTCTCTACGCCTTTTCATTCCAGTTGGACTCTGCCATCACGAAGCTACCCTGCTTTGTCGAATATGGCTAAGGGTGACCTTCTCAAAGTCTTTTGCATTCCGAATTGGTTTGACCGATGAGGGCTCGTGCGATGACAGTGGTAGTGAGGAGACTGAACACCTTCTCTGTAACTGTCCTCGCTACAATTTGCAGAGACGATCGCTCGCAATCGTGATAACGCGCATTGACCAAAGACATCTAACAGAAGAAATTAATTTAGAATGACGACATCATGAGCCGTCGAAGCGGAGGGCGACGAAGGCACTGTTGCAGCTTTTAAGGGCAACGGTAATGGACAAGTGGCTATAGCCTGAACAGATGTTTATAGAGCTCCAACTGCTACAGTTCTGCGCGGTGACAGTGACCCATACTGACTGTATGTCTATGTTCCTCTTTCTTTATCGACTTTGCTAGCACTTTACCTCCCTCCCCTCTCTCTCCAGAGCGTAGGGTAACAAACTAGATTTTCCCATCTGGTTAAGTTCCCTGTCTTTCCCATTTCTTCTGTCTCTTTCTCTCTTCTTCATGTTTTAGACGACATAACACAATACATGAAAAGCATTTGAGACCCGAATACCCTATTATTGTTTCAGCAGATATCAATCGATTAAATATTGATTGGCAAACCATGTCACTCTAGCGTTAAAACGACCTTTTAGGGGAAGCCGTGCTGCAGATTACCTTTAATTTGTTACAGATAGCGAACCGCCGTGCTTGCTTAGCGGGTTTAGTGTGGGGCTGCTAAGCACGGGGTCACGGGGTCGAATCCCGGCCACGGCGTCCGCACTTCGATGGGGGCGAAATTCGAAAACACCCGTGTACTTAGATTTAGGTTCGTGTTAAAGAACCCCAAGCGGTCCGAAATTCCGGAGTCCCCTACTACGGCATGCCTTATAACCAAATCGTGGTGTTGGCAGGTAAATCCTCAGAATATATATTACAGTTAGTGGATACGTAATCAAGATTTAGGGGCTATATGGTTATATTGGATCTTGTCTTGGGAAGCGGACCTGTAAGAACATCTGCGACGTTTTTCTCCGCATTTGATGTGACGAGGCGTGTACTGTTAACAATAAATAATGTAAACCTAAACATTTACCGCAAAATTTGGAGGACGCTTAAGCTTCACCATTAAGAGTGGAACGCCCCATAATATTCGAATATTCCCCTAGTGTTTCTACGCTTCCCGGCAGCTGCAGTTTATGTTACCGTAATGTTCACCGGGAACGCTGGCGGCGAACGCTGTGCACGAAGGCGAGCTTTCTGGTTCTTTTTTTTTGATGGTGTGCAAAGAACAGAGGGGGCTGCGCCGCTCCTACTAAGAGATACCTCATACGGCAGCTGGAACACGCGTTTAAAGGGGTTATAGTGTTTAAAGGGGTTTGCGTTTGAGTTTCCGCGTAACAGAATTGTGTTTTCTCGTATATTCAGATTACAATCCGACGCTGTCATGTCTGTAGGTTGTGTGTACGTCGTACTTTACGACTTTCTGGGTAATTTACCTTAGCAAGTTCAATTATTTCAGTAACTTCCTCTCGCCACATGGAGGATCTGCGTGGTTGGGTATGCGTTGTTCGAAATTTATCTTTTGGGGAAGCGACGTCTAACGCGGAACGCCGACGCCGCATTTTCTGGGACACGGAGCCCTTAACGCGCTCGCAGTAGACCAATTCGTTCTACCAATTTCTGTCGTACAGGTGACGTCTCGATCGTAGACACGCTTTCTTTTCATCTGGGTACATTTTCAGAAATAACTGTATACGCGCATGAGCTATCGCAGCGCTTTAATCCTGTTGGTAATAAGCAAGAAGTTTGCACAGACTATGGCAAAGAAAAAAAAGAAGAACCTTTGAATTTCTCGCAGCAGCCCGCTGCGCGCTGACGTGCGTTCCGAAGGACCAGAATAAAGTTTTGTCATACCATAATATACTTTAAACTTCTCGGGAGGCTTTGCGAGTGGAAAGACAGCTAAAGAGGTTAAAGAAAAAAAAAGAAATGAGGTTGCGCTTCACAAAATCAACAAGATGTGTCTTCCTGTTTCGTCTAGCCTTCGAAAATAACTGGTTTCTGGCAAACAAGTCTTCTATGAGCAATTGATCGCAGCATCTCCGGTGAAATTCTGAAGGAAAGTGTCGCCAAAACATGTCAATGGGATGTCCTTGAAGTTAATAATATTCATTAGGGTGTTGAAGAGTGAAGGCGGCCAAAGCATTTATTGAACACTTACAGTGGGTGTTTACTTATTATGGGTAGGCGTCACCTGGTTTCGAAGGTTCCTTGCCCCTGATTCCTGATTTCTTTATAACTGAACGCGGCATTTTACACATGCTCCTAAAGCTCGATGGCAAAAAATGCACCGGTCCAGGTTACATGCTCCACGCTTTGGTTAGAAGATGCTGAGTGGGCTTCTATATACTAGCACGTTGGGGTCCTGTGTTCGAGCAGAGCCAACTTCCGAATGACTGGAGTATAGTCCGAGTCGTGCCGCTTCATATAAATAGTGCCAGACAATGGATAAAAATTTACAGCCTATTTATTATATTACACCAGCAAACTCTTAGAACACATAATACGTAAACATGTTGTACGTTTCGTAGATAAATATAACATCTTAGCCGAAGTTTCACCATGAATTCAGGAAAGGGTATTCCAATTAGCAGGTATTTGCCGCGATCTATAATTTTGCCAAATTCGTGAATAATTTAGGAAAAGTGCGGCAATTTTTATGAAGCTTTCTAAATTTTTCAACAACGTATCACATAATAAAATGATAAAATAATACATTACATGCTCAGGCATTGGCAGTTTTTAACTGGATATCAGCGTATGTAAATCTTGGGTGTGGGAATGTTCAGAGTAAAAGCCACCAATGAGCCCAGTTACCAGTTAAGTCAGGTGTATAAGAAGCGAACGTGCAGGCGTACGTAAAAAGAAAAGAATAAAAGTTGAATGGTTCCATTTGCTGTAACTCTTTCAATTCTTATATATATATATATGTATATAGGATAGTCGAAAAAAGACCTCTGTAACATAACACAGTATGCACAACTTTGTGTCTTTAATCAGAGATTAACGGTCACTGAGATCTGTTATTGTAAAAGGGACACAAAAGGACAATTACAGAAACGTTGCAGCGCTTGTATCGTGCCAAGAAAAAATTCACATTGCGAGAAAATTTTGTACAAAGAATCCGAATACCCTTTTCGTAATTCAAATCTCCCGCCTCTCAACCAGGGAGTAGTGACGTTGCATTCACGACTAAAAGTAAACGCGTGGCCATGGAGGAACCTAGCCAAGATCGAGCGGTGGATTCGCCGAGGCAGTTGCTTTTGGTCAAGTGGCGTGGATGGTTCGCACATCCCGCAACATCACATCGACGTGGAATTCACTGCTACTTGCAGTTTGTGCGGGTTTCGCGAGCCACGAAAACCAGCGAAGCACTACGTAATAACAAAACTACTGAAACTCGAAAGTGCACCCGCCGTGGTTGGCTCAGTGGCTATGGTGTTAGGCTGCTGAGCACGAGGTCGCCGGATTGAATCCCGGCCACGGCGGCCGCATTTCGATGGGGTGAAATGCGAAAACACCCATGTACTTAGATTTAGGTGCACGTTAACGAACTCCAGGTGGTCAAAATTTCCTGAGTCCCCCCGCTACGGCGTGCCTCATAATGAGAAAGTGGTTTTGGCACCTAAAACCCCATAATTAATTTTTTTTTAGCTCCAAAGCGCGAGCAGTGCAGAGTCGAGTGAAGATGAAACCTTTCCACCAGACCAGCTGCGTCGTTGTCAAGGATAATGACTGTTAGTTCGGTTTTCTTAAATGAAATAGAAGTGGACAACTTTAGTAGCATTTTTTTTCGCTTTATAATCCAATACAATAATGCGTTATAACTATCGGCTGAGTACTAGTGACAGAAGTTAAATGAGGACTACCTTCTTGATGGCGCCAGTACCTGAACGTATCCAGGAAATCTCTAATTGTGCCCTGCATTTACCTCAATTTCTCTATTACTACGGCTCTCTTCGCAATAATATTGGCGCCTTAGAGATTTTCGAGCACTAATCTATAACTTTATCTTTAACTAAAACTTTCCTTTATTGCCCCTTTAAATGATTCGTTTGTGCGCGTTTCATGGTGCGAGCGTTCGTGAATATCTAAACACTTTCAAAAAACTGTTTCTATCCGGTATCTCGCAAAAAACGCCCTTAATGTTTCATGGACATTTCGAGAACTTGTTTTTGTCTGAGGTGTCCTATTGCAAATATAAAATTTGAGTGATATCAGTTGGACTCAGCATGCTAGACATCTCACAGCTAAGGCATGCCGTAAGTTATAATTTTAGAAGAGCTCTAATCATAGCTAACCTAGCTGTTCGAAGACTAGCGTAGAAATTCAATGTCATCCAACTTTTAGAGTGTGGTCTTATAATATGTGACCCCCATAAAAGTTTATACTCGAAAACTTGAGAAACTCTGCAATATAGCCATATAGTTCTTTTGCAACAATTTGAGATGCAGCTTACTTACTGAACGTCTAGCCCGCCCTAACTTATCCCCGTTATCCGAAAGAAACCGACCTTCAAGACTATAGTTATTGTATCAATTTATTAAAGAACACTATCAAATTGACATTAGTGAGTGGGCTTCTTCATCAGCTGGTTATTATACGCGTTAGAGACGCAACCTAACCATAGTGCCGTTTGGATCTGCAATGATTGTTTTATGTATTCTATTTTATGCAAAAGGTCAGCGACTAAAATTATCTTAGCAACAACATTGTACCAGCACATTCGTTACTTGTTTTTTCACCTTGACTTGATCGGTGATGTAGACTCTGTTTCGTTCTCAGAGTTTTCTGTAATACTGGTTTCGTACGAATTTGTCCCTTTTATGCAAGTAATTTAACCGGTGCGATATTTTGCCATTATGTTGCATTTTCTCTTACATTGCACTCCATCCTGCTAAAACCCCTGTAATGGCAGGGGCAGTACCACTAAAATAAATAAACACCGCCATCAAACGTCCGACATAGTAATTTCCAATGCTCATGATGCATCCTGCATTTTCATGTAATCTAAAGAGTATTTTAATGAGTATCACAGGTGTGGGTGCTTCTCGTCACATGTCGCGGCACGGCGTTCTAGGTCAAGTAAGTGCCCATTTTCGGAAGTGCTGTTTGCACGGATATCACCAACCCCCTTTCCTATACTTCCGCAGGCACCTCACTAAGACTGTTGTTTGCTGCTTCTGCAAGGACTTTGTGTGTTCTTGAGATAGGTATCAATGAGATATAAAATAAGCGCTAACGTAAACAAAGCAAACAATTTTCGCAATCACGAGAACATGACCACCACGGGCATTGAGAATAGACCAAGGAAGCCTGCAGCTTTTGTTCCAAAACGCCTTCATATGTATTCACGTCCAACATTCCTGTGAATTATGCTGTTCTGCAGGTAGGTAAAGAACCGTAAATATAAAGAAACAAAATAATATTTGGATTTGTCTAGTTCTCGCACATATTTCTTAGCCCAACAGTATTGTTGAGCTGCCAGGTAATGTATCAAGAAGTAACGTATAAAGCATTGTACGTAAGTCTATGGTTATATTGTTCATCCTGAATTAACTTTTCCGAGGATAATGAGCTGGAAAGAAAGCCAGCCTCAATGCTGAGTACGTCAAAAGTGGCTAAAATATGTTTTACCGTTGCAGCTTCTCCGGGCTCCTGAGGAAGTTGGTGTTTCGGTTGGCCATTCGTGGAGCAAACTGTCAAAGCGTAAATGATCAAAACGATCAAGTGCTCCATGGAGACCAGCAACATTGTCGATAAGACACTGGTGATCACCCTTGGATGCGCCAAGCTTTGTTCGTATATATAAGCAATAACGGTGGCATTGAGCCTTAGTCGTTTTGTTGTAAATACTTTTAGAGTCGTAGTGCAAATTGAGTTGGACCCCAATCAAATGGCTTGGCAAGAGAATGACAAGAGTTAATTTCGTTGTATAGAGCACAATATTTTGTCGTAATATGCGGCACTGCTCTGCTTGTGCGAGTTGACTTCTTATTTCAGACAGGCTGAAGAATAAATATGTCAGAATCGAAGTCACCCATCGGCTTTACAAATAGTCATAGAGGTCGAGCGCTAGGAAAAAAAGCAGATATTTGGGCACATTGGTTCACTTTAATTTGGTTCTTTTGACAGGCACAGAAATTACTTCCGGCTTGTTCGAATGAAGCAGTGAAGGCACAGTTCAAGCTGAGTGGGGAGCGTGCCTACTGGCTGTATATGATTTCGTAAGTGTGACCAATTTCGTAGCTGAAAGCCTCACTCCCGTTAGAAAGGTTCCTGCGGTCTACGGGCCCTCACGGTAGACCTAAAGAACGCCGCCCCCTACTGCTCTATACCCTGCGCGGTTGAATGTGCTCGCCTCTCTTTCTCTCTCTCTCTCTTTCTCCCCCTTCAACTTTTTTTCTCTTTTTCTCGTGCAGAGTAGCCAACCCGAACTACCTATGGCTAACCTCCCTGCCTTTCTTTGCAGCCCTTTCTGTAACCGCCGTGGTTGCTTAGCAGCTATGGGATTTGGCTGCTAAGCACGAGGTCGAGGGACCGAATCTCTGCCACGACGGTCGCATTTCGATGGGGGCGAAATGAGAAAGTACTCGTGTGGTTAGATTAAGCTGCACGTTAAAGAACCCCAGGCGGCCCAAATTTCCGAAGTCCCCCTACGGTGTGCTTTATAATCAAATCGTGGTTTTGACACCTAAAACCCCATAATTTCATTTTAACGCAAAAGCGCTAAGGAGCCCGTGTCACAGAAAATACGACGTCGGCGTCCGGCGTCAGCCGTCGCAAGGCAAAAAGGTTTTCGAACCACGTATACCCATGCATTCCATATGACGCAAGGATTTGACTGAACTAATTTTCTCATGCTAAAATACATAGAAAAATCGAACACTACGACTTCCACACAACCTACAGACAATATAGCAATCGTATTGTAATTTGACTATACAAGGAAACATAATTCTGTTACGCTAAAGCCAAAAACGTGCGCAGCCTCAATCTATTGTCTAATCCAACAGCGCGACTGCAATTTAAGTATTACAAACTTTCTGAGAGGAACCTATAGGGGCTCTATCTTTTTTATGCGTGTTCGCCCTCCGGGGACGCTGCTGCTTTTCTTGCATTTGTGTTAATGGAAGTGATTGCTAACCATTTCTCCCACACAAAAAAGAAACCCCTTCACACATACAAACCGGCCACGATGCGCCGAGGCGTTCACAGACCAGCCTCGGCGCCCGCCATTTTGCGCGCGCCGGCACGAGGGGTGTCTTTGAGGCCACAGGGTGGCGCGCCCGGTTCCTTACATTAAATTCAGCTGGCGCTCGCCTCCGCCGCATAGCGGCCCACGCAAGAGGCTGTGGTTCCACCACAAAGCTGGCCTTCCTGCATAGCGTTCTCGGCAAGCGTTTCCAGGTAAACATTACGGTTACATACGCTCCAGTTTCCGGGAAGCGTAAGAAGCAGTCAGGAATCTTTGAATGCTATCGCGTTGCACTGTTAAAGGCGAAGTTTAAAAGCGTCCTCCATTTTTTTTTAGTCCTTTTCTGTCCCTTCCTAGCGGTTGCCAAATTTGCGCTTCAACGCTAAAAAACGAACATCATGCGCTCGCATTGTTCCTGTACAGGTTGGTTTGTCGTCTTTAATGGTGCTGGCCGTTTAGAGTTCGTGCTAGAATCAAAGCAGCGCTAAAATGAAAAAACTGCGCATCCTCAATCTATTCCCGAACCCAACAGCGGGACTGCAATTAAATTATTACAAACTTTCTGAGAGAAACCTAGGTGCTCCCTCCTTTTTTATCTGTGTTCGCCCTCCTAGGACACTGCTGCTTATATTGCATTGCTCTTAATGGAAGTTATTCGTAAGTATTTCTGCCATACAAATAAAATAAAAACGGATCCTGCGTATTAGCGGTTCCTAACATTGTTTTTTTCCCAGCAAGCTGCCAATCGTCGTAGTGAACAAAAAAGAAAGGGCAGACTGCAGTTAACGGAGGTGAAGTTTTGAGCTAGTGTACCCTGTTTATGTCGCAGTAATTGTCTCGAACTTTACTCCAGCAGATCACTACAGGGAGCACGTGTGGTATTTTTTTGCAAAACTGTCTGTAACATGTACTCGTTTCTTCCCTGCAATTCAGAACTTTTCAACTCATATAAAAAGCAGTATGCGTTCATTGAATTACCTGAGGTACAAAAATGCTTATCTCTTATTTCGGATGCTATGTATTGTGTCGAGCTAATCGTTGACGTTTTCCCAGCGGCATGAAAACCTTGCAAGTCGTTTTCCGCATTCTGCACAAATGGAACAAATTCTAAGCTTTGCGTAACACAATACGGCAAAACAAACTTTTGTGAAACATCTGGGCAGGGTTTCGCAACCTCTAAAGCATATTTGTATGAAGAGGTAATTCCGGTTCTTATCTGCTTGTTTTGCCTCTTTGGCACTGGCACAAACATTCTGTCGTCAGCTACAACCATGGAAATTGGTCGATTGGGACCACTTGCATGGTGCAGGCTGGAATTGCCGCGTACATTCAAACCGACCAAGCTTGCGTGCTCTAGCGAACCATTTGTCGTAGTCAGCCGCTCTTTCCTTATCCTTTGTTCTTGTCACCTTTTCATATGCGCTTGACGTTGGACTTGTGTTGCGAGACGTCCTCGACGAATGCAACATAAGGAACAAGGCACTGCCCAGAAACTTGTGGTATAAAATTTGTAAACAGCGATAAAGTGCCTCAGAAAGGCTGACCAACGTTTCGAAAGGAGGACCTATTTTCGTCATAGGCGCCTCGTCATCCTCAGAATGTTTGTTTTAAAGGGTTAGGGCAGTGACGTCACGTGCGGGTGTTGTCGGTGGCGGTTGGTTATAAAGGGAGAACTTCAGAGATAATGAGCGCTGTCGCCTGACGTCTGTGAGCTTCGTTCACAAGATGAGGGGACAAGAGCGGGAGCGTGAGAAGGCGGGGAGAAAAGAAAAGAGAGATAAGGTAAAAAAAAGGAAAAACGTGGGGACACCGAGAGGGAAAAAAGAAGAGAAAGAACAAGAAAAAAAAAGGAAAGAAGGGGGCATCGGAGGGCGCTGGGGAAGCGAGAGGTTAGGGGGCATTCAGGGGTGTCGTTGGCGGCATGGTATTGTGGCATTAGAAGAGCCGGTCAGGCGGTCAGTGCGCTAGTAACACACAAGACCAAAAAAAAAGATACATCAGTTGAAACAGTGACTTGAGAAGCATAGCAGCGATGCGTCGAGTAATTTTGAAGTAGTTAAGATGGCGACAAGGAGTCTGCGGTGAAATGTATGGGGTGACTGGAAGGCAGCGGCATGGTCTTTCAAGGGGACATTAGCCGCAGTCGCTCAACGTAGATGTCGTTATGGCGGTATACAGAAATGGCGATACCCTGTGTGGTTGAGGCGCCGAAAAAGGCATACTGACTTCTGGGACTTCGGAATGTGTTGGTAAGGGTGTTTAAAAAATACCCTCACCACTGAACGTCACTGCAATAACCCTTTAGAACTAAGCCGAGGATGACGAGGCCGCCTTTGACGAAGATAGGTCCTCCTATCGAAACGTTGGCCAGCCTTTCTGAGGCACCTTATCCCTGTTTACAAACTTTATACCACAGTGTGCTATTCCATCTATCAGCTCCTTCCTTGATTGCGGGAGCCCGCAAACTTAGGTGATGGCGAACGGAAAAGGGAGAAGGAAGAGGAGAGCGTACGGCTGCGGGGGCTCAGAAGATTGACGAGAAGGAGGCGGTGCCGGTTCGTGGAGCGGAGAAGAGAAAAGCGTGCCTAGGTGGTGCCAGGAGGCAGCCGCGCTATTCCAAGGAACCGGACTGCTCCGAGGATAACCACGGGCGACGGTTCATGGTCGACCTGAGCCTGGTGTATGGAGCCGACTGGCAAGTCAGGCGAGAGGACCCGGGCCTGCCCCACAACCTGGGCCTCGCTGCCCGTAGCTTCTCGTGCGCCCCGGCCCGACCAACGCTTCCCGAAGAGCACGGCTATGACCCGTGCACCAACCATTCCTAAACGCTGATCCAGCACCCGGCCCTACTGACGTCTCCCGGAGAACGCAGCCGGGACCCGCTCATTGAGCGTCCTGGCCCGGACTAACAATCTGGGCCGACGCAATTTTTTCAGGGTTTCAGTTTTTCAGTTCAGTTTGTTTGTTTATTCAGACACACATTGCCTGGGTTGAAAGGACTAAAGGCAGATGAACTCTGCCTGACTAAGGTCCCTCCACCCATACATTTGCTCAGGGTAAACCCGTGTTTATATCATCCCTGAGCCCGACACCCAAATTGTCAGATTCATTAAACACTTTTTATTCTCTTCTCCCAAGACACTTACGTCTCGTTGAGTGTGGATACTAGGCCACAAAAGTCTAGCATTAAACGAATATGCAGATACACTCGCAGTAGTCTCCCACGATGGCCCTATATTCCCCATTTTACCTGTGTCACCTTTCATCACTGCGGCATGATTCAGAAAACATACTACTACAAATAAGTTGACGCAATCGTCATTGGCAACATCTGATTTTTCGCACCTCAGTTTTCCTTGGAACAACAAATGGTGCTCCTCTAGGAAAGTTGAAATAACGATTACAAGACTTCGGTGCGGAGTCCCCCCACTGAACTTTAACCTCCACATGTCTGGTCTGGCTATATCGCCATTGTGCCCTGTATGGAATGAGAGTGAATCTATCGAACAGTTCTTTTTGACATGCAGACGTTGGATTAGTCAACACAAAAGAGTTTTAAAAGAACCTTTCCAAAATCTTGATTTTAATGTGACTCTTTCTGTAACTATTTCCTATTTGGCTACCGTACTGAGTTACAGCCATAGGAACGTTTGTGAAGCCGCCTGCTTTTTGTGTGAAACAAAACGAATTGCATGTTATAATTCTTCTAAATACTTATAGTGTTAACAAAAGTAAAAATATTATCTAGACAATTGATTATTAACACATGTAACAGTAGACAGCTTAAATCACATTTGCAAGCTGCTTACTTCAAATCACCCTAATTTATAAAAAAAAATCGCTAACTGTTCCTTCACCGGTTCATTCATGACCGATCCCCCCAAGTGGGATTCGCCAGTTCACTAGTGAACAAGAATAAGAACAAGGAGTCCGACTTATCGCGTCGTTGACGGGTGCAGTAGAGAAACGTTTAGAGCAACTCTACAGCTTTTATTGCACTCTGTTCTTTTGTTCCTGCGAGCAATAACGATGTTTTCTTCTGAGTGCTCATGCATGTGTTGTAAATATAACCTAATCGATCTAATGAGAGTAGTGTGAGAAGATTGCATTTTGCGTACAAACGCTCTGTCTATTATACGCACCGAGGTTACTCTTGCGTGCACGATATTCTCCCAAGAACCTGACATTACCCCTCACCATTTTCATGCCACGGCGATTAGTTGCTTTAAATGGGTCGCGGTTATCAGGCGTGAGTAATACCTATTTCAGGCAAACGACCACTCTAATTCTTTCATGGTAAATATAATCGGTGACGCATTAAGAAACAAAAGGGAGGAGACAGGAGTATTGGCGAGAAGTATAAGTGCGATTAGAATTCCTAGGAAACATCAACAACTTTGCGGTATGTATGATATATGTCCGTATATATAGACGACTTCAGTGACTGGATATGTGCAGCACGGCTTCTGTCACTAGGTGTGATAGGGAATAAAACACACATCTGAACAAATCACACACATTATAAGAAACTAGTGTAGTCGGAATAAAACTGCTTACCACCTCCAAAAGGAGGAGCTGACGCTAATTTTCTGTGAAATGATCACTGAATGTTCGCAGTTCTAGCACTTCTTTCAAGCGCCCATTCGAGCTACAGACTCCGACTGCCTTCGTTCACACTACGGACACTTGTAGCCACGCGACCACTGTGTGCTCATTGTAACTGAACAACTATGTCGCCTGCCATGTAGGTCGAATATATACCTGCACAGACTTATTTTAACGTAGCGTTTTGGCTACCACGTGGAAAAAAACGTTTCCCATTATAAGAGAAAGTGCACAAGAGTGGTGATCTCCTTGGGAATTTTGCGGGTAGCTATTGGTGAGAAAGCTCAAATGGCCAATTGAGCGAATAATTTAGCGTCTGTAGTATGTAGCAGCGAAACAGCACCTAAGCTTCCACTGGCTGCCACTGCACTTGACGAGCACCGCTCGACGGAGCAGAGCGGGTGAAAGGGCACACCTACTGAACGATTGCCCACCAGGTGTCGCGCGAGGGGAGAGGGCATCACTGCGACGCCACGTCACCTGCGCTTTCACCTTCGTAAACCTGTGTTATCCGCATGTTCCTTTTTCGCCCAAGTTCTCTCCTGCGTTTTAACAGCGTCTCGCCAAGGCCAAATTAAAACACCCCAAGCGTCTCAATGCGATAGTTTGCCCCCGACGAGTTCATAACTAGAAGGATCACTCAGCGGCGTTCAATTCGACTGTAATGCTATCGGATTCCCAACTTATAAGAAGTGCTTAAATGTTCTCGCATTTTTCTCAAATGTTGGTCAGGGCGCCACTACGCAAAGCGATTTCATCACTTGTGTACAGCGCGTACTTGAGATTTTGATACTTGGAACGCTTAGCGAAATATTGATACATGCATATTGCGTGTTTCTTGTGGACGATGCACGTGGGCGCCCTGACGAAGACGACGAACGCTCTTTCGCTCTCGAGCTGTCGGCTGAACTGGCCAGCGCTGCAGTTATACTTTGTAAATACACTTTGCCAATAGTCTCCAGTTCTGAATCCTTCGTTCGTGCAACATATGGGTGGAGGTGAGGGGTTAATTTTTGAGATATACTGCAGGCAGCAATTCTGCCCAAGAAGGGAAGGCTACAAACATAAATAAAACTATTAGGTGCATAACGAAATTAGAAAACACAAAGGAATTCTGCAGTTGGCGACGGGAAATCATTCCACATTCGATCGTGTTAGGCAAAATAACTTCTAATTGCGAAGCATTACTGTGCCTAATCGGGGCCAATGTGAAACGCGAGGCCGTCGAAGGTAACAGCGTTTGTCGCCGATGGGCGCGCATATCCATGCACCCGCACTCTGGCTGCAATTGGTTTGGCGTATTGGCTCGCTAGCGGCGAGGCAGGAGGCGAAGCCAGGGGTCAGTGAGCCACGCGCGACCGTGGAACGCGAGCAACACGAGGAGCGACGCATAGCCAAAGAACAGCGATGTCCAGCGGCGCGGCAAGGAAACGGCCACTGAGCAGGTCGCTGAGACCACTTTCCGACCGCTCGGTTTGGCCGCTAGGTCACAAAGTGGGCAATCTGCAAAATTTGCGAGAACGGGAGGGCGAGCACAGCCATCAGACGAGCGAGCCCAGCCCCGGAAGTTTGCGTCGCCAATTTGGGCCTCGATTTGGGACGTGAAATTAAATCCTGAATGTTTGTGATGCTTTATTAATTAGACATGTAATATCGAAAAGAAAGTGTCTGACGTTTGCAACATATAATCTGCGCCGGAATCGTCATACGAGAGAAGAAAACCAATTTCAGCGGCGTATATTTTGTTTTATTCCGCTAGGTGGCATCGCACACACAAAAACAAATTGGCGGCAGCGTGCAGTCGGTGATAGTAGCTTTGTTTCCTCTGATCGCTTGTGATCCAGTTCAATATCCTCCCACAAGAACGTGAGACTGGGCCCATAGGTGTCAGCCCACCAATGTGAATTGTTGGTCGCTGTCATGGAGAAACGGCCATTTCACGTGAGGGTAACATGTATGTTGAGCCCAGAGATTGCGCTGGAGCGAAAGCGGCAGTTTTGGAACCAACTCGCTGGCCTATTGAACGCGGAGGGTTTGGTGACATAGAGCCGGGCAATGACAAGTATTTTGGCGGAAACAGATTTTTCTCTCCCGTCGGGATGCTGCCGAAGTTTCGGCAAGCGACAAGTCAGCCACAGGTGGCTCTTTTGATTGAGATGTTTACAATGCTGTTCGTATTTGCAGCAGCACGGGTAGAGGGCGCCTGCCCGGCCTTTGTGGCCGCATCCAGCAATTGTTTGGCACCTCGATGGTGACGGGCGTGTGCGAGCCCTTTCTTCAGGTGCTGGATGAAGTAAGCTTTTGATAACCTCAGCAAAAACAGAGAAAGCTGCAAAATTTTGTTGGCAATTGCGTCGTGTATACTGCATCTCGTAGGCAATGTTATGCCGCAGTCACGCAGGGCGCTTTCAATCGCGATCGTGCCTAATTTAAATGTCATTTCCAGACAGCGATTGGTATTCTGCGGAAGGGAGGCAGTACTAATGGAGACATTTTATTCAGATTGGGCTCGATTGCGATAGAAAGTTCCTCTGTGACACTATTATAAAAGATATAGTTTTTCTCCCTTTGTGTGCATGTGGGCACTGCTGGCGTGCACAAGACGATTTACTGCTAGGATTTCATGGTATTTTTTTTGTGTGTTGTCATAACAATGCGTTAGTTGTGTATTGGGAGGAGCAATATAGATGAACTTTTTAGCACTGCTTCTTCGTGTCTCAAACATAAATCAGCCCGCCGTAGAGGTGACCGTGGCAGCTGGGTCTGTAGGCACCACAGCTACAACGAGCTGCGTTTCATGTGAAAGTAACCTTTTGTTCTTTCCTGTTGCCTCTCCTTTTCTGAAAACTGTTCGTCTATCGAAAGTGCAAACTACTTCTACTCTAACCATTGAGTAAATTTACTCTTTACAATGAGCGCTGGGGCAGCCAGAGAGCTCCCCTGAGCCACTGCCCCACAACCCTCCAACTGCCGAGTGAACATCTGGCCCCAGCTCAGTGAGAATCTGTAATTGAACAGGGAAATCCTGAAATTTCACAGCTTTAATGCTCTGGACGTAACGTAGTTGTGTGTTTCATTCGTTATAAAGTGTTTATATTTGTCTAAGCTGGCCACATCGAGTACAGCGTCGTCCTCGTGGAGCCAGTCAACGCCTGGCCATCGACTATGCTATAGGTGTCGTGCAGAATGACTAAACAAATGAAGTGTTTATGTCCTTGTCTGTTTATATGGTGGAGCATAATAAACTGACAGTAGACAGGCGTATTTTTTTTTTAATTTTATGGACTGTGCAGAGGCACACAAACTCACATACATGACTAACAAAAGTTTGAACAGCTGAAGCGTAAAAGAAACAAAGGACTAAGGGAGACAGAAGAGAAAGTAGCTGCACATTAGAACCACGCCTAAAAAACGCGGACACTTGCCATCAGTCCCAAACTCTAACTGCTTCATACACATTCATGACTGCCATTAGCAGTTGTGCAAAAAGGCAATGACTGGGTGGACTGGAGAACAGGGACACGTACATGCCATCAGTCACCCTATCTAACAGCTTCATTCAACGACATCACTGACAGTAGGCAGTTCTGCAACGAGGCAATGACTGGGTGGACTGGAGAACGTGGGTACTTGCTATCAATAACATAATAACAGCTTAAAAGAGAATCATCACAGTAGCAGTTCCGTAAATATGATTGGGTGGACCAGAGAACATGTCTACTTGCCATGAGTCGGACAATAACACCTTAAGACATTCCAGCTTCAAAGAAAGCTGTTTCCTTTGGGGAGTTCCACAAATATGGCATGTTGCCTGTAATTAAATGACGTGCTTTAAAATTCTCCTACATATTTGTTGCTCATTTAGAACCTTGGCCGCACACTTTCAAATATTAACTAAGCAAATATTCCACATATGCTGTATTTGGGCCACTCACATTTGAAAGCACGTGCTGATTGTGATAGTTCTCCCCATTCGCACAAAAATTCATGAGGGAAACATTTCTCCCAAGGCAGCAGGGTAAATTGTGTGGTGTTTGTAAAATACTCCTACAATGCTCTGGACCTTTGGCATCATAATTAACTTACAAAGACTGTACCTATCGCAAACTTTAAATTTAGCCTGCAGATCACCTGTAAAGGATATTTAATTTTATCAAAATATGAACACTATGTTGCGATTATTTGATTGACGACACTGGAGAACACAAACACGAACCCCCACAAACTATTGAAAAACAGAAACGGAAAGGGGATTCAATAATAGTTTGCAACGCTTGTAATTAAGGCAGGAAAGGGAAACTTTGCACATAATACACTCATGATTCTGCCTTTCTCCACCAAATTTGGTGTTCGTACCTTGTTCTTGTAGTCTAGGAAGCATTGCGTATAACGGCAGTATGACAGCTTGAAATTCTTGAATAACTATTTTATACTGGGTCCACAACATGCTCCTTACTAGCAGTGACATGCAAACAGTGGGCCTAGCGAGTTTTCGTACAGATATACATCACTTCATCGCTTGCTCACTCACAATCTAAAACTCATTGCTACGTCACGGGTGAACTTTCTAGTCATGTCATAGCTTAAAAAAAGAAACGAAATCGATATTTGTTTGCAGAACTGCTTGAAAACCAAAAAGAAACATGCGCCATGGCACAGCCAGTTGAGATGCAGACAACGAGAAACACTTCGCGTATTGTTGTTCTTGTCTCTGTCTGCATCTGAACTGACTGTGCCATGGCGGATGTTTTTTGGTTTTTCAGGTAGTTCTGCAAACAAATATAATTTGCTTGTGGAAACCTGAATGAGCACAACTCTTTCACTTACGGCGTCTCCGTATGAAGTGGTGATTTCCTTCGCCGCCTTTTTCCTCAAAAAGCGAAGGAGTGACAATGAACACGGGCGCGGTTAATATTCCAAAGACACCTATATGCAAAGAACATCGTCTCATATGAAGCGGCAAAACACCAATGGAGAAAAGATGTTTGAAGACGGACGACTCCACGTTTTCCGGAAGCGATGGTTTGTCGCTATTCAAATTTCTCTTCGACAACAGCATCAATCATTTACAAGAGTTAACACATCCTGCTTTATGTAAAGAAAGAGCTATCTTTCATGAAAAACAGTCAGTGGTGATGCTTCTGTTACTGAATAGCTTTGACCTTGTTTTCATCCGCATCTCGATTTGGAGACCCTGTGACTCAATCAACCTTTCTTTACCACGCCGGCGACCCATCGCCGCCGTGCGAAAGTTTAAAACTGCCGAAACTTTTTGGACTTCTTGCGCGATCTAGTTCGTCGCCGAAGAAATAAATTGTGTTTTTTGCTATTCCTTTTAATCTTTAGTGTTGGCAATTTTAAATGGGCTACATATCTCGGCGCATGCTGTTTGATCTTGAATATGACAAAGCCTATTTTCTGCACTATCAAACGAACGACATCGGTCAGGCAATTATGCCGTGTCCTCAAATGGTGCCCTGGATATGGGAGACGCCTAGCTTGATGCCAGATAAATGGAATTTCATACGAGCGAAGCTGCCCCGCAGAGGCACTACAGTCAGTTGTTTTGGATTTGAGAATTTTGCGTGCGCTGCTATTTACCATTTTCTTTTAATGTCACTCTTGAATAACTCATTCTGAGTCACCGTCCTTGCTCTAAACATGATGCGATTGTGTGAGGTAGGATGCGAAGGACCACTGCCCTCAGTAAGTCCAGGCGCCCTTTCCGTAGCGATGTAAGTACGAGAAGTGTGTGGCGAAAACCGGGGCCACTGCCGCAAATGCGATATTTTCCTGTGCATCGTAGGTGAGAATGACTGTGTCTTCCCATACCACAACCTGCGAACTCGTTGATGAACCACTCGCACAACCTTGAATAAATAATTGCCCTCCTATCGGTAAACTGCCAAAGCGCACTTGCGAAAAAAAAGTATTCAGTCACTATGTCTCCATATGATGACCTGACCGAATTTGTATAATAATGTTCCTAGGGAAATGAATTTTTTTCTTCCGACTCTGGACACCTAGAACATAAATACCTGCAAGTTCTAAAAATGTCCGTGCAGAGTACCATAATTCGCGACTGAAGGGAAAACACAGTTGACCTTGATAACCAAGTACTTCAGGCCTCCAAAATCATTCGTTATACAGGTCACTTCGTTGTAAAACTCATGCACTGCATGTATTACACTAGAATCGGAACAGAATCATTCCGTGATTATAAAGGTCGCTTTGTTCTTGATGTGTTTGACTGTGCAGAATCCATTCTCACTAGGCATTTGTCCGATTGTGCCGGATGGATGCTGATGTAATACTTTTTCTAACTTTTTCGTGGCGTTCTTCATGACGTTGACCGACTGGCTACAGCAACCGACCAGGTGGTGGCTGCTGCTGAGTGACAGCCAGAGCAAATGGCCAAGACACCGCGACCAGTGGACCAGCATTCACAGCTACTGACCATGCTTATGCAGCAAGCAGTAGCTGCAAGAAGGCAGCAGTGTATTTTATTTGAACGCTTGCGTATTTTCTAACACTTGCATTCGTAAAGTTATGGCGCTGCGAACTTTCAGGTACATAAAGTACTTACGTACCCCTATATGCTTGAATGTTCCTTCTGTAAGAACCAATATATCGGTGAAATGGGACACCAATGACCGTCAAGTTAAACGGGCCTCGCGCGCTCACATCTAAAGAACTCCCCAAATCCGCCACCGAGCATTTCATTCCAACCAGCTCATCACAATTGTGAACTAAACCTCTACATCTTTCAGTGAAATTTCCGTTCTGAAAGAGAAATGAAACACTGAGAATCATGCCTCATCCATAAATTCAAGACATTGCAACCAATAGGCATAAACGCTTCAATGGGAGCCTTAGAATATATTCCCTCTGCTAAATTTCAAGCTATAGGTAGCAGCACTTAGTTATTTTCATTCGGTTGCTTAGTGTTCGTTTTTCCTCCCCTTCTTTTTTCTTTATTTATATACTTATTCCATCTCAGTTATTTTTTGCGCGAGCACCATTTTCTGCTGCTACTTCATTATCTCTTTCAGAAAGACAATAGCCCACTGACCTCTAGTGAAGCAGGTAATAAAGGGACTGAGGACCCCGGCCTTCAGTCCCCAGGAGCTGCGAAGCAACTGACCACGGCGGCGGTTAGACCTGTGACGCAGCAGCGGGTGATAAGAATCTCTGGATCCGGACAAGCTGCCATTGGAATCTGCACCTGGCAGCGTTTAACGCCAGAACGTTATCTAGTGAGGCGAGTCTAACAGTGCTTATGGATGAATTAGCAGGCATTAAATGGAATATAATAGGGCTCAGTGAGGTTAGGAGGACAAATGAAGCATATAAAGTGCTAAAAAGCACGCACGCCCTGTGTTACCGGGGCTTAGCAGAGAGACGAGAACTAGGAGTAGGATTCCTGATTAATAAGGATGTAGCTGCTAATATACAGGAATTCTATAGCATTAACGAGAGTGTGACATGTCTTGTTGTGAAACTTAATAAGAGGTACAAATTGAAGGTCGTACAGGTCTACACACCTACATCCAGTCATGATGACCAGCAAGTCAAAAGCTTTTTATGAAGACGTGGAATCGTTGTTAAGTAAAGTCAAAATAAGATACACTATGGTGATGGGCGACTTCAATGCCAGGGTAGGCAAGAAGCAGGCTGGAGACAAGTCAGTGGCGGAATATGGCGTAGGTTCTAGCAATAACGGGGGAGAGGTATGAGTAGAGCTTGCAGAACGGAATAATTTGGGGATAATGAATACCTTCTTCCGCAAGCGGGATAACCGAAAGTGGACGTCGAGGAGCCTGAATGGCAAGACTAGAAATGAAATAGACTTTATACTCTATGCTAACCCTGGCATCGTACAAGATGTGGACGTGCTCGGCAAGGTGCGCCGCAGATATCAGGGATGGTAAGATTTCGAATTAGCCTAGACTTGAGGACGGAACGGAAGAAGCTGGAAAATAATTAGACGATCAACGAGTTAGTCGTAGGAGGGAAAATAGCGGAATTCTCGATCAAGCTACAAAACAGATATTCGGCCTTAACTCAGGAAGAGGACCTTAGTGCTGAAGATATGAACGACAATCTTATGGGCATCATTGAGGAACTGCAACTGGGGGTGCACAATACACTTGAAGAAATCGCCGAAGCTCAAGAACGGGCTCAATGGACAAGACTCTCTGGAACCAAACCAGGTAGAGAAATCCTAGCCAAACTAGGTCATGACACCACAGTAATGGAGAATCTATATCAAAGCGTTCCGGTGGACACACGCAACTCCTACACTGTTCGCCCACTCCCGCGGAACATGAATCCCGCGCACCATCAACCCAGAAGGCTGGCACGCGGATCGTTCATCCTGCGCGAAATACGTGATAAGAAGATCTTAGCCTGTTTCGTAGACGTGGCACAGTACCCGACCAGGAAGGCTTTTGTTGTCACCACGATCAATAAGCAGGGTATAGTCACAAACGCTCTCACAGTCAAGACCCACAAGTCCGAAGTAGCAGAACAGGTCGCCATCGCACTCGCGCTCACAGACCCGACCACCACCCACGTCTACAGCAATTCACGCTCGGCCGTCAAGGCCTTTCAGAAAGGAGCAATTGCAAGCCAAGCTCTACAAATAATTATTAGATCCACACCACTGCAGCATCACACCATCTGCTGGTTTCCGACACACCTCGAAGATATCGAGGACGCCCCTCGCAATCTCAATGAGATGGCTCACAGGAGCGCGCGAGACCTAACCCTCCGCGACGCCACCTATTCTGGTCGTGACCATCCCAGCGAGAATCGTGACCCTCCCTCCACATATAACGAGATAACAAAGCACTTTTATCTGGACCGCAGAATATACAGCACACCTCACAATAAGCTCACCAGGCCTCAAGCCCTCACGTTCAGAATGCTTCAAGCAAACACGTACCCCACGCAGAACAGACTACATCACTACATGACTGACCTATGCAAAACATCATATTGTGAAAATTGCCATAGGACACTAGACGTACATCACTTGCTCTGGCCGTGTGGTCGGACCCACGCAAACAAGGATCAAGACTCCGCCAGGCTACAAGAAGCATTACGTAGCACGGACCTGGCGGAGCTGCTCTGGGCCGTCCAGTGAGCCCACGATGCGGCCAGGGAGTTACAACTCCCGGTCCCAACGTGGGAGTAGCCCGCTCAATGGGACCTTGCGTCCCGTAGCTCGCAGGACCTTTCATTAAAGTTATTCAATCAATCAATCAATCAATCAAATTAAGGAATGCGCAATAGAAGTCGGTGGTAACTCCGTTAGACAGGATGCTAGTAAGCTATCGCAGGAGACGAAATATGTGATCAAGAAACGCGAATGTATAATGACCTCTAACCCTACAGCTAGAATAGAACTGGCAGAACTTTCCAAGTTAATCAACAAGCGTAAGAAAGCTGACATAAGCAAGTATAATATGGATAGAATTGAACATGCTCTCAGGAACGGAGGAAGCCTAAAAGCAGTGAAGAAGAGACTAGGAATAGGCAAGAATCAGATGTGTGCGCTAAGAGACAAAGCCGGCAATATCATTACTAATATACGAGTAGATACGATAGTTCAAGTGGCGGAGGAGTTCTATAGAGATTTATACAGTACCAGTGGCACCCACAACGATAATGGAAGAGAAAATAGTCTAGAGGAATTCGAAATCCCACAGGTAACGCCGGAAGAAGTAAAGAAAGCCTTGGGAGATATGCAAAGGGGAAAGGCAGCTGGAGAGGATCAGGTAACAGCAGATTTGTTGAAGGATGGTGGGCAGATTATTCTAGAGAAACTGGCCACCCTGTATACGCAATGCCTCATGAACTCGACATCCACTCAGACATCCACCCGTTCGTAACAATTGCTACAAAGGCAACCGATACGGGTTCCTCGAAAGGAAAGCCTCAGAGTTGAAGAAAAATTAGTCCTGGTCCTGGACTGGAATCCGGGACCACCGCCTTTCCGGGGCAGCCGCTCTACCATCTAATCTAACCAGGCGGCAAGCAGATGGTAGGGCGAAGTCGAATTTGTCGACGACACGAAGCAATGGCAAGAGTTTGATGTAATAGTTCCGCGGAAACCCGCAAGGTGGAGAGAAGTAATTAATAAAGGCAAAATTCTACTGTGAGGCTCTTCTTTCGAGGAACCTGTATGGGTTTCCTTTGTTGAAATTGCTGCAAACGGGTGGATATTTGATTTCCCCTTTATTAATTTCTACGTCCTTGTTCAGTCGCGCCTACACATTCTATCATGGATTCAAATCACTTAGCCCGTCAACGTGTTTTAGCTAAGGTAACCGGCGCGGTGTCACGCGCGCACAGATAAACATGAACACATCTCGTTCGACGACAGCGGAAACTGTCTGTGAAAACGCTGGAGCTCGGATTCGCGGCGGAAGCCGCGAGCCAATTGACCTCCGTGCATGTGTCGCTTCAACGCGAACTAAACGTCGAAAGCACAACGCATACGAAGCTACCGGCACTACGCGCACTATGCAACCTTCGCATATCGTTCTGAAGATGAGGCCTGTGCGGGCGCGCACTTTGGCCACGTCGCAACTTGCTTTCAAGACACACGAGCGCCGGCAACGGGTCCCTACGGCGTCCGCCAAATGTGTCTACCACGGCGTCCGCAATTCTCGTGGCCGAGGCCGTAGTAAACGGCGCAGTGGTCTCCACTGTATGGAGCGGCGGGCGAGGAGGACATTGAGACACCCTGGCCCTGGCAGCCAGCGGAGAAAAACGGCCCTCCTCCCTCGCCTGACCTCCTTTGACTCGCACGCCACAAGAGGGCATGCATCCGGGCCGCGTTTCTCACTCGCGCACGCGATATTGAACCGCGTTCAGGGCCTCTTTAAAGTGAAGCTTCCTTTGCTTTTTCTCCCGATTTTTCAGACGCTGCTGCTGCTGCTGCTACTACTATGGTCGAGCTCGCACACGCTGCTGCATTTCTTGCTACACTCAGATGGCCTCCGCGCATCCTAGGTGCCGCTTCATCGTTTCACAGTTTATGTATATGGCACGGGCTGTGCCTGCTTTCTTATGCAACAAAAGGGCAGGTACTGGGCTGTGGAGGCCAGGTGATAGGCTGTGATAGTGTAAACATCGCAATCGCCTGTAGCCTGCAGAGAGCGATTGCAGCTAGTGTCTCCGGCGGTAGCCGTGGGGGGGGTGTAGCACACAGCTCGGCCGCGTCCATGTGTGAAACATCCGAAGGTCCCTTTCTAGCAGCCCCGAACGCGCAAGAGCAGTCCCCTTGCTGACTAGCCGTGGTTGAGGAAATTCTTCTGCCACTACGCGATGTGTCATGTGGGCGGTCAGTGGACTACGCAGACAAACAGTAGTGGTGCACACAAGGAAATGTTCAAAATCAACTCAGCACTCCGGTATCGGACTAAACGCTAAAGGAAAAACACATTCGTCACAAGAATTACCGCTAATTATCGTCAGTCAATGTAAACAGCATACAAAGATTCGCTTTCATCGATTCCAACAGTGAGTGAGATTCGCATATTAAATTCGAAGCATTTCTTCACCGATATTTGCCACTTTGACAGAATCTTTCTATCTATCCACTCGCCTACGCCTGATGCTCTCATGGTCGTTGCGTTAACTTGGTATTTACTGAAATTGGCGTAGTATCAGAAAAGCGCATGACGAACATAAATGATAGGTTAGGACATAAATGTCATGATATTGTGTCACGTAGGCCATGAAGTAGCCGCCTACGCCATCGCGTGTGGCAAAATTGGCATAGTATGATAAGAGTGTATGACGAACATAAATGATCGGTCATGACATGAATATCATGCATGACATGTGTGTCAAGTAGGTCATGAAACAGCTGCCTACATCTTGGTGCTCTCATGGTCGTTTCGTTAACTTGTTATATATTAAAATTGCATAGTATGACAAGAGTGTACAACAAACATAAATTATAGGTCGTGACATGAATGTCATGACGTGCGTGTCATGTAGGTCATGGAACAGCCACCTTCGTCTTGGTGGTGTCATGTTCGTTTCGTTAACTTGGTATCTACCACAATTGGCATAGTATGAGAAGAGCGTAACACGAATATAAATGATCGGTCATGACAAGTGTGTCATGTAGGCCGTGAAATAGCTGCCTACGTCTTCGTCTTTTAATCTTCGTTTTGTTAACTTGGTCTGTAGGAAATTTGGCAGAATATAACAAGAGTGTATGGCGAACATAAATGATAGGTTATGAAATATATGTCATGAATATGCGTGCCATGTAGGTCAATAAGCAGCCGCCGCCGTCTTGGTGCTCTCAGGGTCATTTCGTTTACTTGGTAGACTCCCCGCACACTGCTTCTCATACCATCGATTTTCACAGTGTGTGGAATCTGCTGGCTTTTTTTTTTTTGGCTCCTTTGCACATCCTTCCGGACGACGTTCTTTATAATCGCACTGCTTCGTGGTCTACAACTACGCCGAGCCTCTTTTTTTGCGGCTACGTTTGTTTGGCATCTTAGGTAAGTGCGCTGAGAAAAAAAAATGCAGCATTCGCGCTACAATTCTCGCTTCCAGCATGTAAAATAACCTTTCACTGCGATGCAGCGGTGTTCATACAAATCGAACATAAAGCTATCTGCACGCAGTTGATGAGATCTTTTGTTGCATTAACGTTAGCGTTGGATTCTCGCATGCGAATTGAACTTGTGCAAGTGAGGTGCCACATGATGTCCATGTCTTGGGAAAACAGACAACAAATGTGATCGGTGAGCGGAATGTCAGGACTTGCTTCGTGCTCCGTTCCTTCCGTTTACCGCAGAACTTACTTAGTTATCGCGTCATCGGACGTTGCGCGTAGTATGTCTAGCTCGCGTTCTGTGCACTCATCTTGTGCTTCTGTGATTCAGGCGTACGCAACGTCTAGACTTCATAGTTCACATATGCTCGAGCTTCATGCATAGCGCAGTAACGGAAACAACCTTACAATCGTGCGGCTAGGCTCGCTAGGGCGGCGTCTTAATAAAAGCGCTGGACAGAAAGATGCGCAGCTTGATTTAATGCCGCTCAATAACGGAGCCCAAAGCAAAGGCATACGAGACGACCTAATGCCAAAATGCTGCAAATGATCTGACAGCAAGTAGACTGGTGAAGAAGCGACAGCTTGAACATAGAGCACGGGCATTGTCCATTATAGCCGCCAGATGCACTGCTGTGTAGCAGCGCGTACTGACGTCGCAACCGCTGTTCCATTTTGCTTTCTTTTGTGCGGCATAAGTTTTCCTATAACATTGATTAGCTGTCTGTACTTTTGAACGAATAAGTGACAATAATTTAAAGCATCCTCCATCTGCACGCTTATACTGCCGTGTCAAACTGCTTTCTTTTATTTTGTGTACGAATCGAAATGCAATTTTTAACAACGCGCTGCCGCCTCAGAAGTTCCTTCAATTTTTACTCGACCTGGAAAACAAATTGAGAAAAATGCATGCTGCAATTATCGCTCTGTGTTTTATGCCATTTACAAAAAAGAATGATAAAGCATTTCCCGATCAAATGCTAAAAACACTTACTGATATCAAATTGCGTCGTCATAATAGGACACTGACCTCACACAAGAAAGCACATGTGCAATGAATAGACTAAAATATCTTTCTAAAGCAATATTCTGTGCGGTAACTATTCTCTATTTCACCGCAAATTTAACAGTAATGAACTCTTTTTCCGTAAGTTGGAAGCCATTGTACTAGTGGTAGAAAACAAACAAGAGGAAAAAAGGTATACTTTAATACTATATTTCTATGTTAACAGTAACACGCGATCCCGAATGTCGTCTTCGTCATGCAGTTTATAGCGTGTGTATTTCAGTTTATTCGCTATTTTTCTTGTTTTCTTTGCTGCAAACACATCCCTAGGTTTTGTTGGCGTGCTTACAAAACCCTTGCTTCGAATATATTAGCAAACAGCAGTGGCCGGACCACAGAATAAGGATATCAAAGCAGCAGCTACTGGTGTAGCTAAGCTAACGAGCGAGCAGTGTCGTTTTGCCTTGCCTTCGCAAAGAAGCGGATGGCGCTTCGCCTAAAATTGATAGATGACACTTGAAACGCGAGGAGGTCATTTTAGTTTTGTAACCGTGAGGCGTAGGTTTCGAATACCTTGGCATGTATGTTATCAATGGGGGTGTCCCATTTACCTTAATTTTTTTTTTATTGCGAAGCATTTTGCTGTGAACATTTGCCACTCCTACAATATCTATCTATCCGGATGCCTGCGTCTTGGTGCTCTCATGGTCGTTTCGTAAACTTAGTATGCACCAAAATTGGTATAGTATAAGAAGGTATGAGCAACATAAATGATAGGTCATGACGTGAATGTCATGATATGCGTGTCATGTAGGTGATGAAACAGCCGCCTACGTCTTGGTATGTTCTCAAATTGGCATAATGCGATGAAAGTGTATCACAAACAGAAGTGATATGTCATGACATGAATATCATGACATGCTAGTAATGTAGGTCATGAAACAGCCGCCTACGCCTTGGTGTTCTCATGGTCGTTTCGTCAATTTGGTACGTACCAAAATTCGCAAAGTATGACACCAATGTTTGAAGCACGTAAATGACAGGTCAGGGTCATGTGTGTCATGTAGGTCATGACGCAGCCGCCTATGACTTGGTGCTCTCATAGTCGTATCGTTAACTTGGTAGGCCCTACACAAACTGCTTCGCATAACAGTGATTGCCACAGGGCGTGGGATCTGCAGCCTTTTTACAGTGACACCTAAGTACTTTACACAAGTGTACTTCGACTGTTAACTATTTTACTGCTGCAAAAATCGACCTTGCTTGTGACATTTTCCTATAGAATGCAGTGTCTAAGTGACAGACTAGTAGGGATCGTAAAATCTTTATACTAAAAGTTATTAGGCCAATGTTTCTAGCTCTCCACTTCATCATCATCATCATCATCATCAGCCTAGTTACGCCCACTGCAGGGCAAAGGCCTCTCCCATACTTCTCCAACTACCCCGGTCATGTACTAATTGTGGCCATGTTGTCCCTGCAAACGTCTTAATGTCATCTGCCCACCTAACTTTCTGCCGCCCCCTGCTACGCTTCCCTTCTCTTGGAATCCAGTCCGTAGCTCTTAGTGACCATCGGTTATCTTCCCTCCTCATTACATGTCCGGCCCATGCCCATTTCTTTTTCTTGATTTCAACTAAGATGTCGTTTACCCGCGTTTGTTGCCTCACCCAATCTGCTCTTTTCTTATCCCTTAACGTTACACCCATCATTCTTCTTTCCATAGCTCGTTGCGTCGTTCTCAATTTCAGCAGAACCCTTTTCGTAAGCCTCCAGGTTTCTGCCCCATATGTGAGTACTGGTAACACACAGCTGTTGTACACTTTCCTTTTGAGGGATAGTGGCAACCTACTGTTCATGATTTGAGAATGCCTGCCAAACGCACCCCAACCCATTCTTATTCTTCTGGTTATTTCAGTCTCATGATCCGGATCCGTGGTCACTACCTGCCCTAAGTAGATGTATTCCCTTACCACTGCCAGTGTTTCGCTACCTATCGTAAACTGCTGTTCTCTTCCGAGACTGTTAAACAGTACTTTAGTTTTCTGCAGATTAATTTTCAGACCCACCCTTCTGCTTTGCCTCTCCAGGTCAGTGAGCATGCATTGCAATTGGTCTCCTGAGTTACTAAGCAAGGCAATATCATCAGCGAATCGCAAGTTGCTAAGGTATTCTCCATCAACTTTTATCCCCAATTCTTCCCACTCCAGGCCTCTGAATACCTCCTGTAAACATGCTGTGAATAGCATTGGAGATATCGTATCTCCCTGTCTGGCGCCTTTCTTTATAGGGATTTTGTTGCTTTCTTTGTGGAGGACTACGGTGGCTGTGGAGCCGCTATAGATATCTTCCAGTATTTTTACATATGGCTCATCTACACCCTGATTCCGTAATGCCTCCATGACTGCTGAGGTTTCGACTGAATCAAACGCTTTCTCGTAATCAATGAAAGCAATATATAAGGGTTGGTTATATTCTGCACATTTCTCTATCACTTGATTGATAGTGTGAATATGGTCTATTGTTGAGTAGCCTTTACGGAATCCTGCCTGGTCCTTTGGTTGACAGAAGTCTAAGGTGTTCCTGATTCTATTTGCGATTACCTTAGTAAATACTTTGTAGGCAACGGACAGTAAGCTGATCGGTCTATAATTTTTCAAGTCTTTGGCGTCCCCTTTCTTATGGATTAGGATTATGTTAGCGTTCTTCCAAGATTCCGGTACGCTCGAGGTTATGAGGCATTGCGTATACAGGGTGGCCAGTTTCTCTAGAACAATCTGACCACCATCCTTCAACAAATCTGCTGTTACCTGATCCTCCCCAGCTGCCTTCCCCCTTTGCATAGCTCCTAAGGCTTTCTTTACTTCTTCTGGCGTTACCTGTGGGATTTCGAATTCCTCTAGGCTATTCTCTCTTCCACTATCGTCGTGGGTGCCACTGGTACTGTATAAATCTCTATAGAACTCCTCAGCCACTTGAACTATCTCGTCCATATTAGTAACGATATTGCCGGCTTTGTCTCTTAACGCACACGTCTGATTCTTGCCTATTCCTAGTTTCTTCTTCACTGTTTTTAGGCTTCCTCCGTTCCTGAGAGCCTGTTCAATTCTATCCATATTATAGTTCCTGATGTCCGCTGTCTTACGCTTGTTGAATAACTTAGAAAGTTCTGCCAGTTCTATTCTAGCTGTAGGATTAGAGGCTTTCATACATTGGCGTTTCTTGATCAGATCTTTCGTCTCCTGCGATAGCTTACTGGTTTCCTGTCTAACGGCGTTACCACCGACTTCTATTGCGCACTCTTTAATGATGCCCATGAGATTGTCGTTCATTGCTTCAACACTAAGGTCCTCTTCCTGAGTTAAAGCCGAATACCTGTTCTGTAGTTTGATCCGGAATTCCTCTAGTTTCCCTCTTACCGCTAACTCATTGATTGGCTGCTTGTGTACCAGTTTCTTTCGTTCCCTCCTCAAGTCTAGGCTAATTCGAGTTCTTACCATCCTGTAGTCACTGCAGCGTACCTTGCCGAGCACGTCTACATCTTGAATGATGCCAGGGTTCGCGCAGAGTATGAAGTCGATTTCATTTCTAGTCTCACCATTCGGGCTCCTCCACGTCCACTTTCGGCTAACCCGCTTGCGGAAAAAGGTATTTATTATACGCATATTATTCTGTTCTGCAAACTCTACTAATAATTCTCCTCTGCTATTCCTAGAGCCTATGCCATATTCCCCCACTGACTTGTCTCCAGCCTGCTTCTTGCCTACCCTGGCATTGAAGTCGCCCATCAGTATAGTGTATTTTGTTTTGACTTTACCCATCGCCGATTCTACGTCTTCATAAAAGCTTTCGACTTCCTGGTCATCATGACTAGATGTAGGAGCGTAGACCTGTACAACCTTCATTTTGTACCTCTTATTAAGTTTCACAACAAGACATGCCACCCTCTCGTTAATGCTATAGAATTCCTGTATGTTACCAGCTATTTCCTTATTAATCAGGAATCCGACTCCTAGTTCTCGTCTCTCCGCTAAGCCCCGGTAACACAGTACATGCCCGCTTTTTAGCACTGTATATGCTTCTTTTGTCCTCCTAACCTCACTGAGCCCTATTATATCCCATTTAGTACCCTCTAATTCCTCCAATAACACTGCTAGACTCGCCTCACTAGATAGCGTTCTAACGTTAAACGTTGCCAGGTTCAGATTCCAATGGCGGCCTGTCCGGAGCCAGGTATTCTTAGCACCCTCTGCAGCGTCACAGATCTGACCGCCGCCGTGGTCAGTTGCTTCGCGGCTGCTGGGGACTGAGGGCCGGGGTTCGATTGTTGTATTCATATAGGAGGTTGTGGCCAAGTACTGCACCAGGGTGGCCAATCCTGCTCTGGTGAGAGAGTGCGTTACCGGTTCTGGTCACCGGGATCAGGCCGCACTCCAGGCCTGTTTGTGCAATTTTCTCAACACACGGTTTTTTTTTTTTGTATTTTCCGGTGGAGAATAGCGCGGCACCGGGATTTGAATCACGGTCCCCTTGCACTGGAGACGGATACTCTACCGTCCCCGTAGGAGTTAAATTAAAAATTAATTTATGGGGTTTTACGTGACAAAACCACTTTCTGATTATGCACGCCGTAGTGGAGGACTCCGAAAATTTCGACCACCTGGGGTTCTTTAACGTGCACCTAATTCTAAGTACACGGGTGTTTTCGCATTTCGCCCCCATCGAAATGCGGCCGCCGTGGTCGGGGTCCGATCCCGCGACCTCGTGCTCAGCAGTCTAACACCATAACCACTGAGCAACCACGGCGGGTCCCGCAGGAGTTGTACGCCTCATTTAACCTACAGTGGTGCCCTACTCTGTCAGTCAAGGTGGACCAATCTGGGCTCGGTTATACCGCATGGATGGCACTCGGCTAGAGAACCTGGTATTTATGACCTGCACATGTGAGTGTGAGGCCATACATATTTGAAGATATATATCTTTCTTTTTTTTTTTTAGGAGGGTTCCCGTACAGTGATAAAATAAAGGAAAAGACATTAAAAGAAAGAAACAAAAAAAAAAAAAAAAGGGGCGGAAAAAAAAAAGGAACATAACAGGTGATTTGAACTCGTGACCCTTCGATGTTGCCCGGAAAGATAGCTCAGTCGTTTGGTTCGTCAGGCACCAGGCTACTTTCAAGCGCCACAGCTCCTGCTCCGAGCCTCACACTTACGTGGAAAGAGACTCATGTTGTCCGCGATAGTTGGAAGGCATACTTTCTAGGAAAAATGGCCGCTCAAGGAGAAGAGCGAACTCGAGCGGCTTTAGAGGCTAGGAAAACTGCCTTAAAATATTTAGACTTGAGGGAAAGCTTCGTTAACAAACTATAACACGGCAATCAGCACTCGAATACGACGAGAGAAATTACTGAGACGTGGAAAATTCCCTTGAAAAAAAAAATCTAGTTTGCTAGACAAATGCTTGTATCTATTGAACCTCTTAAAAGATGAGGGGTGAAATATGCGCTCACCGAGAGGGCATCTTCAGCACGAGACATCCACAAGGCACCTTACAGAGATGTGGAGAGCTTCGCGGCCGGAACGAAGCCTCCCTTCTCCGCCGGCCAAGAGGGGGAAACGCGCTTTCCGATCGCTCAAGGTTGCGCGGACAAAGCATAACTCTAGCGTCTAGGAAAAGCTTAACCAGGTGCGATGGCGGCACGCATAGCGTGGGAAGCTAGCCGCCAGTATAACTATACCAAGGACTGCTGCTGATGAGGGCGAAATACCTTCGTGTAATTTTAATAACCCTAATAGGACTACTTTCGAAAAAAAAAGGAAACGGCCCAGAGGGCTACACTACGAGAGCTATGACTGATAGTTTTCTATATATATATATATATATATATTCATCTCATCTATGGGATCGCATGCGCGCGCTGTTTCTTTGTCTCTGCGTGTAGTACAGTTAAGAGAGCCAGTTTAAGGGCGGAGAAGAAGAAAGAAGAGAAAAGCAAAAACTGCAGCGCCGTGGTTTTAAAGCGCACCCGTGGTAGAGAAACGGAATGCGATATAAGCGTGCGTAGCCATGATACGCACACGACAAACTGCCTTAAAATATTTAGACTTGAGGGAAAGCTTCGGTAACAAACGATAGCACAGCAATCAGCACTCGAATATAATTATAACCCTAATACTAATTGTAAATATTCATCTCATCTATGGGATCTAATGCGCGCGCTGTTGCTTTGTTCTGTGTGTAGTAGTTAAGAGAGCCAGTTTAAGGGTGGAGAAGAAGGGAGGGAAGGAAAGTCTTTGAAGCAAAATTACAGCGCCGTGGTTTTAAAGCGCATCCCGTGGTAGAGAAACGGAAGGCGATATAAACGTGCGTGGCCATGATACGCACACGACAAACTGCCTTAAAATATTTAGACTTGAGGGGAAGCTTCGTTAGCAAACGATAGCACGGCAATCAGCACTCGAATATAATTATAACTCTAATAATAATTGTAAATATTCACCTCATCTATGGGATCTAATGTGCGCGCTGTTTCTTTGTCTCTGCGTGTAGTACAGTTAAGAGAGCCAGTTTAAGGGCGGAGAAGAAGAAAGAAGAGAAAAGCAAAAACTGCAGCGCCGTGGTTTTAAAGCGCACCCGTTGTAGAGAAACGGAATGCGATATAAGCGTGCGTAGCCATGATACGCACACGACAAACTGCCTTAAAATATTTAGACTTGAGGGAAAGCTTCGTTAGCAAACGATAGCACGGCAATCAGCACTCGAATATAATTATAACCCTAATACTAATTGTAAATATTAATCTCATCTATGGGATCTAATGCGCGCGCTGTTGCTTTGTCTCTGCGTGTAGTAGTTGAGAGAGGCAGTTTAAGGGCGGAGTAGTTGGAAGGCATACTTTCTAGGAAAAATGGCCGCTCAAGGAGAAGAGCGAACTCGAGCGGCTTTAGAGGCTAGGAAAACTGCCTTAAAATATTTAGACTTGAGGGAAAGCTTCGTTAACAAACTATAACACGGCAATCAGCACTCGAATACGACGAGAGAAATAACTGAGACGTGGAAAATTCCCTTGAAAAAAAATCTGGTTTGCTAGACAAATGCTTGTATGTATTGAACCTCTTAAAAGATGAGGGGTGAAATATGCGCTCACCGAGAGGGCATCTTCAGCACGAGACATCCACAAGGCACCTTACAGAGCTCAGCCAGCTCTCCACTTAACTGTCGATAAATTTCGAAACTAGGCTTACTCTTCGTAAGGGGTAAGAAGCACTGAAGTTGTCCCTCTCGAAACACGTACACCTTCACAGCGAAGCTGTTAGCCACTAGTTAGTGACGAAAACTCTCACAAAAAATATACCTCCAGCGATTGAAGCGACAAGTGCACACATTCTTTGATATCGCACATATGCGATACAGCACAGCATTCGTTTCAGTAAAGAACAAGCACGAAAGAAGCGTCCGGACTACACCATTGATGATAAGGCTCTCCTGCTAAAAATGTGAAGCACTTCACGCTCCCCGAATACGTTTACCGCAAAATGCATACGCTCCCGCGGAGACCGCAGCTTTCACTGAGGGGAGGGACGTCACTAGCATTTCGTATATATAAAAGAATCAGCGTAGCAACTAATTTCATTGTTGTTGCATCACCGCCATAGACAATTAACTCATAGTTACGGCTACCGAGGAGGAGCGTCAATATGAGGAGTGGGAAAAGGAAAAGAAACGGCAGCGACGACGTGCTGCCCAAATTGATGAACTTCGTTCCCGAGAGGCTCAGCCTCACGGTGTACCATAGCGACCACAAAGCAATTGTCACCACCATTACTCTAAAGCAATAAAAGTTTACATATCGCCCTCAGCAGCTGTAGTGGCTGTTTTTAACTGCTTCGCAAGACATCCACTTTGGCCGGGCTGGGATGGCGAGTCAAATTTTATTCAAGCACAAGGTATTGGGTGCGAGAACAAATGACCAATTATTGTTAGCTGTGTGGGTCAGGTCAAAGATTACGCACTAAGGCTACGGGTGAGGAAGGGCAGGTATATTTTATGAACCAAGGTTGGTGGAGAGGAAGGCGCTAATCTTCTGAGTATACGGAAGGTAAAAAAATGTCGAGATTTGAGTGCCCGAGAGAGAGAGAGAGGTTGGTTGATAGAGAAAAGCCAAACCTTCTGACCGCACCGTCGCTTTTTATAGCGAGCGGCTGCCACCTGAACATCGGTCAGTAGTGCGGGGAAGCAGGAGAAGGGACGGAGGCAAGACACATATAGGAAGAAAGGAAGAGAGCGCTCTGAGCTGATAACACTGCTTGTATAAGATGCTTTGCGAATGCTAGACGCCCTCAGTAGAAATGCGGAAAACAAGTCCCGCTGCACCCGCTTTCTTCTAATCTGCATAATATTAGATAAGTAACGGGAGCTTGGCCTTTCTTTCGACATCGTGGAATGCCTCGTCTGGTCGCGTGGGCCAGCTCGCGGACGAGACCAGGTCAGTTGTAGCCTGGCCAAGTTCATGCACTGTAAATGGTTGACGGTGTGCCTAATGTTCTCGAGGTAGCCTGACAGGCGACATTTACCCACCTCTAATGCTAGCGGCCCATCCGTCAAAGGGAAAAACGCTCCCCAGGTCAATCTAGACTTTGCCGAAGCGAAATTTTGTACTCATTTAACTAGACTAAGTGAAAGCCTATCACCACTGGACACAGACGAGTGGAGAGCGTCGATATCGATTGATGCCATGTACAGTTTAATCCAGTCCCAAAAAGCGCCGCTCATCGGTAGTCACTTCTATCTTAAATCAGCCTCTCTTCTTCTTTCAGAGGAAAAAAAAACAATGGCTCATATGACATCTTACACAAGTGTGTCATACTTTCCTCGTATATCCATATATTCGTTTGAAACGGTGAAATATAAATTTCTGTTAGCAGACTAAGGCAGCCACGCAGGAAACGCGAAGACACAAGTAACGCGAAACAAGCATCACGACCGCTCGCGGCTTCTACTTTACATTTCCTGTTTCCTTGTCTTCCCTACACTGCCGCCTTGGTAGTCCAAACCAACAAGCCCATCATCTTGTGCTTAGATAATACAGCTGAGGTAATAAATGTTCTTAGTGTACGGAATTTGAACGTCCCGTATTCGCACAGATCAGCGGTAGGCTTGGAATTGCATACAAACGTTACTTTATATTTACGTGCAAAAAACTATGCTATAGTGTTATACACAGAAAATTGCACATAAAGAAAACCTAATACAACTCGATAACTTTTGTTTCAGGCCATGGAATTCACATTCGTTCAAAGAAAGAACACTGAAATGTGCTTGGGATAAATAACCTGTATAGTAAGAAAGCTCCATTTGTGTTATAGACTTTGCAGAGCTGAAATGCCCCTACAGCGTGTAAGAAAACGCTACTACTGCGTACGGTTAAGTCTAGCGCGTTTAAATCAGCATTTTGTGGCATAAAACGTTGCCTATCAAATGTCATACAATGGGCTTGGTGGCTTCATATCAGCTTTTGTAGGGCGCTGTTCCATGTGGCACCTGCTTGCATTTCATATTCGCTAGAGGAACATTTGTACCCATGTTCCATTAGCGCAATCGCTTATTCGAGGTTGGTGGTGCCGTATTTGCTTAAGTGCGCGCTGTAACATTACCTTCACATTGGAAATGCAAGAATTTTTTTGCATTAGTTTGATCCCTAGAATTCTTCTTTCATGCGAAAGCATTACATCCCCTATTACGCAAAAATCCGTCGTCATATAGTCGGCGCAACCGAATGATGGTACCAAAATGGACGATGACAATAAGTAAAAACACGCCAAAAAAATCAAATTGACGTAGAATTTCTCAGGGAGGTTCCTGTTAACGAAGTAAACTAACGCCTTTGAAAAAAATATAAAGTAAACTCTGGTCTGGGCGGTGATCGAGCCCGGGTCACCGGGGTGCGAGATGAGCATGCTTCCCCCGACGCGATGGCGGCTACGCGGTTCTGATTGGCTAAATGTGTGCCTAGTGCGTGCTTGATTGCGCAGGTCACGTCGCAGCCTTCTTGCTAAATATACGTCTGGCATAATGTGTGCGTCATTGGGCACGTGCCGGCGCCGCCAATGGGTAGGAGGTGGCGCCACGTCATGAGTGTATACGATAACTGTATAAAAAAAGCGTTATTGCCCAAGTGAACGCCGCTGGGCGCTACTTCGATTTATGAACTCCTCGAGGACAAGCAAGAGCGGCGAGTAGCTTGGCGCGCTTTGATTTCATTGCGCAATTATATTCGACGATATGTAAAAGTTAATTTATTTCGAACACTGTATATTAGTAAACGTAACATTGTTTTTCACATTTTCTGTTTGATAACTAGCGGATGCTTCAGGCAACCAGCCCAACACATGCCTGGACCAGTTTGTATGGCAACAACGTTTCCATACTTCTTGTAATCGCTTATACTCCACCAAAATACAATATTGTAGGTACTTGAACATGACATCATTCAATGTAACATAAGAATTCAAAACACAAGAGTCTGATTCATATGCCAGATTACGTATAGTCGAGTGTACTCGATTACGGTTGAGTGGGACGAGTGGGTGGGGCGGCGCATGCTTTTCAGAGAGGCGCGCGACGACGAAAAACACAGAGGCGGCCCTGCGATCGCAGTTGATTGGGCCGCATCAAGGTCGCGCCGTTGGAAACTTCTGGCGATACTTCCCGGAAGTGTGATTCGTAGTACTTCGCTCGCTGGTAAATGCGTTCGGGCTGCTCAACCCTTGTTTATAATTGCACATGACATGTATTTAAGGCTTAGGCATATATGCCTCTGTTTCTCTTTATTTCACTTTATTTCTTTTGTAGCCGCTCGATGATTGCGCGTGCATTGTGCCGTACTGTGGGCTCTCATTCTACTGTGTTATTGTGCGGTTCCCTTTGGCGAAGAAATATTTTTCTTGTTCTTAAAGCAGCATGTGCCTATCATGTGTATTTTTGAGCATATAGCTTTCCCATCAGTAGGTCTTGCGAAATGCAAACGGAAAACCATATGTAAACTTCCTGATTGACGCTTTAAATAAAGCATATCTGCCCCGCCCGGTGCCCTGCACTCAGATTTACGGGAAGGACTCTTATAGAAAAAAAAAAAAACTGCAGTGTAACGTTCCATTCATGTTTCCGTCTTCCTCGCGTAACAAAATGAGGAGTAACTGGTGCGCTTTCTTTTATTGCGGTCGGACCTTGGGTGCCAAAAACAGCTTTAGGTAGTCATTATATGTGTTAATCTCTGGCCCGTAAGCCGTGCGAAATTTTTTGTCCAGTCCATGCTTAACAACAAAAAGAACAAAAAAGAAGGAAAAAGAAAAAAGGAAACGGTGCGGTCGCCTAATTAGTGGCTACATAGTGGATATGACGTTGCGCTGCTAGACTCGAGCTCACAGATTCAAACCAGGTCGCGGAATTCGATAGGAACGACATCGCAAAACACGCGTGTGCTTCTGTTTAGGTGCACGTTAAAGAACCCCAGATGGTGAGAACGGAGCAGGGTGCTTAATAATCGTATAAATAAAACAGAAAAATAAATAGCTGCGTCCTTCGGTTTTTTTTTTTGTAGGGGTGTAAAGGAAAGAAATTATTCTCTAGTCTTATTTCTGAATGAAAAAGAAACTGTTACGCTTACGTTACACTTCATACGTAAATGTAATGCCATTCCCAAAAGTAAGTCCGCTCAACTAAGTAGCGTTTGCAATACAAACGGCGGCTTTCAGTTATCCGGTGCACTTTTAGAAGGTAGAAGGACAACAATGAAGCAATTAACGGAATGTCATGCCTCGCATGCACATAGAGATATATGTAGGTCTGCTGTGTCCGTTGAAGAAGATAAGTGTGGTACGATATTGGGAGGAGGAGGAGGAATAAACTTTATTTGTGCACAGCAGATTTGAGACCTAGGCCTCTACCTAAATGACGGCCTCGAGCCCTTGGGCCCTGGCGGCATCTTAGGCCTGCTGGATTGCCTTGAGTTGGTCTTCCGGTGCACAGCTGAGCAACGCGGTCTCCCACTGCTCTCTGGTCTTAATTATTTTATTCTGTATGGGTGTACGAGGACAAGCCCAAACCATATGTTGTAGGTCCGCCCTTTCTTCACAGAATCTACATCTATCCGAGTAAAGGTCCGGGTAGTAGCGGTGGTAGGCCACCGGGTTCGGATATGTATCTGTTTGTAAGAGGCGCCATGCCGTCGCTTGCCGTCTATTTAACGAGGAGTGTGCCGGGGGGAAATGGGCCCTTCCCAATTTATAGTGTTTGGTGATCTCGTGAAAGCTGGTCATCCGGTCTCTCTCCGTTCCCAGTATTTGTTGCGTGTCACCTGCTCGGCCTGTCAGTTCTCGATCCAGGTTGTGCGCTATTTCGTTCCCGGGAAGAAAGGAGTGTGCGGGTGCCCATATAATGTGAATGTCGCGATCTTCACGAAAGTTGTTTAAAATTCTCAGTGCTTCCGGCGAAATTCTTCCTTTTGCATAGTTCTTGACGGCTGTCTTGCAGTCGCTTACTACGATGTTAGCTTCCGTGGAGGCTATTGCCAGTGCTAAGGCAGCTTCCTCCGCCACCTCTGCCTTCCAAGTTTTTACCGTCCCACTAACTCTACAGTCACCCTCTAGACTTGTAGCAACTATCGACATACTCTGTCCATTTGCGTACTCCGCCGCGTCCACATAGACCACGTCCCTGGCACTACGGAATCTTTTGTGGAGAGCTCTCACTCGTGCGTTTCTTCGATCTTGGTGAAACTCCGGGTGCATGTTTCTGGGGATTGGGGGTATTGATAGATGTTCCCTTATTGTCCTTGGGATGTCTCTCCGCACTCCGTGCTGTGATTCGTAGGTTATTCCGATGTCATCTAAGATATGTCTCCCCGTCAAACTCTGCGTAAGCCTTTCATACTGCGCTACTCTCTGGGCCTCAATAAGTTCGTCTAATGTGTTGTGCACGCCGAGCGCCAAGAATTTCTCGTTTGACGTATTTGCCGGAAGTCCCAAGGCTTGCTTATACGCCCTTCTAATAATGCAGTCTATCTTGGCTTTCTCCGCAGCGTAGAGCTTGAGGTAAGGAACCACATATACAATACGACTGATTACGAATGTTTCTATTAATCGGATGAGATTGTGCTCTTTCATGCCATAGTGCCTGTTAGATATCCGCTTTATTAGTCTGATTGTTTGTTGAACACTATTGTCAAGTAGTCTAATGGTTTCTCCGTTATGGCCGTTTTCGGATATGCGGAGTCCCAGTATTCTCAGGCTCTCCACTATCGGTATCGTGGTACCTTCTACTGTGACCACAATGCCCGGCCTTTCCCTAATGCTTTTTCGACCCCGGCATGTGACATTGGGTACCTAATTTTAATGCGTTTCAGACATGGTGAATTTGAAAAAAAAAATTACTCGCCTAAATCCAGTTAGAAAATTTACAGGCTGCCCCAAAACGGGGCGTTTATACTGAATGACAGCTAGGAACTTGTTCAGCAGAACCGATTAGCACCCGTGCGTTAATTCTCTCACGAACTGGTGCGACTCTGTGCAACAGCCGCGGCTCACCAGCAGCACAACCATCCGGCATAGGAGTCCTCACTTGCATCAGCCCCTCACCTTCGAGACTTCAACATTGCTGGTATGTGTTACACTCAAACGGAAACGACTGTTCGGTAACTTTCAATAGTGGATTCTGAAGTCGAATGCGATCAGAATAGCAGATACCATTTGATTAGAATGTTTATGCTTCATTTAACCTGCTGGCACGTTGACGGAGATCGCCAAAGAAGCCGCGAAGATTACTTTGGTAAAGGCTTCCCGGCCTCCCTAATGCAGTCTGGCTACGTAGGTAATGTCTTTTCCCTAACACCGTTCTTCGTATTAACGTCCAATGATTGCATTGATTCTCTTTCGCGGAAAGTCGATTGGTTCACCTGCGGCTGTTGCAGCTTTGAAAGGAAACACGCTTATTCCGGTCGGGAGTTTTCAGTTGTTCAATCAGTGTATTTAGAATATTTGATCACTCTTCCCTTAGACATATATCATGGATATATATATGTCTACGCACTCTTAGCTTTACCTAGAAGTGGATTGGTAATCTGCATCTCTTCATGTCACTCAGTTAATAAGCCTCGTTCATTACACTATAATAATGTCTTTGATCATTGTTCCTCATAAATATTCCGCCAACACGAAGCGCGTGTAAAATGACATGACATCAATAACATTTTCTCACGTAGCTTCATGTTGCAGATATATCGGCGGCTTCGATCTGTGGCAAAAATTACGAGTTACGTTTAGAAAACAATGTTAAAAATGGCAGTTTGCGTGGCTAAATTACAGTTGCTACCGGTCGAAGGGAGTCACGGGTGCACCAAAGCAAATAAAACTGTAAAATATATTACTGCACAAATTTTTCTCCAGAGAAACTGGGCGTCCGCAAGCGCCCGCGCTACGAACACGCACTCGATAGCAGACTACGCAATTGACAACGACAGCAAAATCAAAAACGTCGTGTTATATAACCCATATATAACTCAGGGGTCCAATTGCAATGCGTGCTCACTGACTTAGAGAGGCAAAGCAGAAGGGTGGGTCTAAAAATTAATCTACAGAAATCTAAAGTAATGTTTGACAGTCTCGGAAGAGAGCAGCAGTTTACGATAGGTAGCGAAGCACTGGAAGTGGTAAGGGAATATATCTACTTAGGGCAGGTAGTGAGCGCGGATCCGGATCATGAGACTGAAAATAATCAGAAGAATAAGAATGGGCTGGCGTGCGTTTGGCAGGCATTGTCAGATCATGAACAGCAGGCTGCCGTTATCTCTCAAGAGAAAAGTGTCCTACCAGTATTCACGTACGGCGCAGAAACCTGGAGGCTTACGAAAGGGTTCTACTTAAATTGAGGTCGACGCAACGAGCTATGGAAAGAAGAATGATTGGTGTAACGTTAAGTGATAAGAGCAGATTGGGTGAGGGAACAAACGCGAGGTAATTACATCTTAGTTGAAATCAAGAAAACGAAATGGGCCTTGGCAGGACATGTAATGAGGAGGGAAGATAACAGATGGACATTAAGGGTTACGGACTAGATTCCAAGGGAAGGGAAGCGTAGCAGGGAGCGGCAGAACGTTAGGTGGGTGGATGCGATAAGGAAGTTTGCACGGACAACATGGCCACATTAGTACATGACCTGGGTAGTTGGAGAAGTATTGGAGAGACCATTGCCCTGCAGTGGGCGAAACCAGGCTGATGATGATGATGACCTCAAAATATGTATACGTAGCAAAAAAAGGGTGTCAATATAAATTTACCGTCGAAATAAAACAGCATTAAAAGAGCGTACGCGCGCAATTGGTCTTAGCGCCCGCAACGGCATTACGCTTAATATGCCGCGAAGCGCGTCTCCGCTTGAATCCAGTTCGCTCGAAGCGCCCTCGCACAATTTTTTACACGATGTGCCTACGCGGGAGAGCGCCCTTCGGGCCACTCGACCATTGTCTAGTTCTTCTTATTTTTCCTAACTTTCCCTAACCGTACGTAACTCTACACTCGATTTATTTTTGCCGTCGGCGTCGCTTGGAGGTTCCGTTTCAAGACGAAGGGCGATAAAATCATCGCCGCGCGCAGTACGCTATATATCTCTGAGAGAATGCTGGCGAGGGTGAGCCGACGAACGCGATCTCGCGTGCGCGAGCGACGAAGGAGGGGCGCAAGCGTGCACTCTCCTACCGCGCGGGAGTCAAGGGAAGAGGCGAGGGTGGAGGGGGAGTTCTTCCCCAGCGGCTGCTCCTTACGGGGTGGCGGTGCGGGTGCCGTATATTGAAAGCGACCTTCGACGTGGCCAAAGCGCGTGCCCGTGCGGTCCTCATCGTCAAAGCGACCTGCGATGCTTGAAGAGTGCACGTAGTGGCGGTAGCTTCGTGTGTTCTGTGCTTTCAACATTTCGTTCTCGTTGAAGCGAGAAAAGCGCGAAGGTCAATTTGCCCGCGGCTGCTGCCGCGATTCCTCACTTCAGTGTTTTGACAGCAAGTTGCGTTCATGTTTACCTGTGCGTGCGTGACACTTTGCTTGTTAATTAAGTTGGTTAATGAATGTGTAAAAGTTTATATGGCCGATAAAACTACTGTCGTTACTTCGTATAGCTATCTGTTAGTTTGCTACCGCAGTCGATGGTTCGTCTTTCCGGCGAAACTGTAACTTTTTTGATCTTACCGAGACCCAGTTAAGACGCACATGAGAGCTTGCGCAAACAAGGAGCGCCTCGAAAAAAGAAAACATTTAACAAACATTACTATAATACTTTCGCATTCCCACACGCAAACAGTCTTAAGCGTCTCTGCCGAATTTTTATATTCTCTATACGAGCACTTTTAATCGGCTCACTGCCACAACGAATTGGCAGTCATCGCACCTCTCCGTTTTTGTAGTGCTTTTTTGCTTTTATCTTGAAGCTCGTTCTTACAGCGGTAAACTATTCCTTTCCTGTTATCTTACTTCGGTTTTTGTAATTTGACATTGTACTGCTAATTTTATCTTTACTCCCCTTATTCCTATTATCGCTTTCTGTAGTTATAGCATCCTTCCCAAAGAGTAAACACCCATTGGGCTCCTTTCAGTGACAGCTCCTAGATGGCCAGCATTTTATTCCTCTCTCTGGTAATGGTATATAGGATTTAAAACCCAATTATAATGACGGTGACAACGGTAATACGTCCTCCATAATCGCATCTATCAACAAGCTATGACATACAACTTACCTGAGCGATGCTTAATTAGTGCAATGAACAATCGAGAAAACGCTGTTGTTTGCAGCATGCGTAGTATTCTATATGCATTGGACTACTTAGTGATTAAGAAATTTTAAGCCGTGAACGATGGCAACTGACCTTCCGGCAGTAGCCCTTAATCAGCCTGCTATGTCAAACGTCATGCTAGTAAAGTTGAGTGTTGAGTGTTGAGTGCTCAGATTGAAGCCGGGATCGGTGGCCGCACTTTTCAGTGGCTGTGCAGTTATTTGACCGACAGGCATTTCTTCGTGATAACCGAGGATGGCCCCACGACTCAACACCAAACGTTCGTGGAGTACCGCAAGGCGGAGTGTTGAGCCCGACGCTATTCAACCTAGTGCTTGTTGGCCTAGTCAAATGCTTGCCCAACACAGTTCATGTATCAATATATGCCGACGACATTTCCATTTGGGCGTCTGCTGTAACACGACTGCAGGTACGAGCACGGCTACAAAAGGCAGCTACGTTAACATCACTGTACTTGCGAAAACAGAACTTAGAGCTGTCTTCAGAGAAATGCTGCCTTGTTACATTCACTCGGAAGGCAATGAAGCGTTACACTGTAATTTTGAATGGGCAGGCAGTTGCAAATACAAGGAAACACCGCTTTTTAGGGGTAATTATTGACCGCGACCTATCATGGAGCCCGCGTGTTTCATACCTGAAGAAGAGATTATTGACAATAATACATCTCCTCAAATTTCTCGGCGGAAAGTCATGCGGTACTTCGGTTCGGTCAATGCTGCAGCTTTATAACGCCTTGTTCCTCGGTTTCACAAGATCCAGCCTCCCTGTGCTTGGTAACACATGCAAAACAAGCCTGCGTGTACTCCAGGGACTACAAGCTCAAGCCATAAAGACGTGTCTCGGTCTTCCGAGGTGTGCGTATATAGCGGCAACAATTGTCATAGCTCGAGATCATCGAATATCAACGTACTTGGCAACCGACGCTCTCAGGGCGCATATTCGGCACGTTGCCCGAATACCTTCGCACCATCTTGCCGCTCTACCCGCAGAAAGGCCACACACAACTTTCAGTCACATAATTGATGCCAATCGTACCTCATTGCCATCGAACTACATGCCTGCAGCAAAAACATCCTCACCTTTATGGTTCGTGCACACACCTGACATACTGTCACAGAGTACATGCCCGCGTTCCTCTCGGGATGGCCGCCAGTGCCGCCCCAGCTACAGCGCCGCTTGCACGGCGATTGGGGGAGAGCGGTCCCTATTGTTCCCGTCTCGCCCGACCGTTTGGTCACGTGGGTCGCCTGAGCGCGACGGAGGGACGAGGCAGCTCGGGGGGCGGCAGAGTGGCTTGGAAGACGGAGGAGGGTGGTCGTGCACCGGGAGACAGCTGAAGATGTGGTCGGCAGGCTGAAACCTCCAGGCCGAAGTCTTCGCCGTTCGACCGACAGACGGTGCAAGTCCGTCAGGATCTTCTCGTCTGCCCTTAAGCAGGCCACATTGTAACTTCTACATGAGGTGCACAGTGGCCGCGTAGACGTTTACATCGATGGCTCAGTCACATCTGCAAGTGCAGCTGCCGCTGTGGTGGTACCAAGACGATCCGTCAAAATACAGCTAAAAACGTCACATGTATCATTCACGACAGCTGCTGAATTGGTTGCCCTGCGTGCGGCTCTTCATTTCATTCAGGAGGAACCACCCCACGCATGGTCAGTCTTCTGTGATTCCAAGGCAGCCCTACAGAGTGTACTTTCAGCACTGCGCCATGGATCACATGAGCAGCTCGTCGCAGAGATCAGGGAAGTCCACCATCGACTAGTTGACGAAGGACACGATATAATATATCAGTGGTTGCCTAGTCACTGTGGCATACATGGCAATGATCGAGCAGACGCAGCTGCCCGATCTGCCCATGACGGCGTCAACTGCGTTGCCATTCCTCTTTCGAGAGCCGACGCAGCAAAAAAACTTTCCGCACTTGCGCATGACCTGACATTAGCAAAATGGAATTCATCCGATTTCACAAGTGCACACCTTCATACACTGGACCCTAATTTACAGCTCCGTATTCCACCTGAGCTTCCACGACGTGACTGCACCCTTCTAGTCCGTCTATGGCTTGGAGTAGCATTTTCAAATGCCTACTCCTTCCTTATCGGAATTGCCAGCAGCCCACTTTGCGACTTCTGCGGGTGCAATGAAACAATCGAGCATCTTCTTTGTCAGTGCTCTCGTTTTAACCCTCAAAGAGCGGTCCTCTCAGCCACCCTAGAAAAACTGGACAAGCGCCCAATTTCAGAAAACAAGATCCTTGGAAACTGGCCTACGCGAACATCAGCGCGATGTGCTATGAAGGCGCTGCTGCGATACTGGAAAAACACGGGACTCTCTGACAAATTGCGACTGTACACTGTGGGACGCAGGACTGTACGGCGACACTGCGTAAGACTAGGAATGCCTTTGCAGGCTGCGTGGCAGTGCCCACAGAAACAGTTCGTGTGTACGTGCGTGTGTGTGTTTAGGTTGTTATTTCTTTATCCTTCTCTCTCACCTATTGCATCCCCTTTCCCCTCCCCCAGTACAGCCCGATGTTTATTAATCATATCATAAAAATCGGGCCCCTCGGTTAACCTCCTTTCTTCTCGTTTATTGCATAACGAGTGTCTCGAATCCGGCAACATTGATGCCTTCAGGTAGCATGCGTGGGTTTATTGACCAGTTGCCTTCACCCGAAAAGATCACGTTCTCGTGACGCCTGCGGCAAGAAGGACGTTCCACGTCCGCCGCCAAGGTCTGTGAGTGGGGGCGCTGGCTAACACTCCCAGGGTTCTACTATTACACATAAATACCCAAGAAAAGTGGACGGGGAAACAGCGCCGCGGTAGCTCAATTGGTAGAGCATCGCACTCGAAATGCGAAGGTTCTGGGTTCGGTTCCCACCTGCGGCAAGTTGTTTTTTCATCCACTTTAATTTCAATTAATGTATCGTTTCATTACATCATTTATTAAGCACAAGTAATTTCCCCTGTGTTGTCCTTGCTGTCAGTGTTTGTTGGCTTCTCATGATATCACAGTAAATAATAGTATGATAAGGCCATTGTCAAGCATGTCTGGCACTGCGGCACTTGAAGTAATTATCTACCATTCTAGATACAACTCAGACAAGCCGCGAAAGTGCGGACTCCAAAGGAAGATAGACGATTTTGTTACTCAGCTTCATGTGTACTCCTAATTTTGTTTCATTCTAGCTTCCCGTCGGCAAATAAAGTACAGATTCATATACCATACCAAGACCCTGTGGCAGTAACGGGCAGTGAGGTACCACCTGCTTCACGCAAACTGGCCAAGGTCGTTCATATTCAAGCATGATGTTGCCCATGGTGAGCAAACGCTGAAGAATTAATGGCAAAGGCACCATAGTTTACGAGAAGTTCTATTGAGCACCTCCTTATTGTATCTGTCGGAGCTAATGCGAGGAAGACCCAGCGCCTTTAGCGTTGAGTTTTTAACTGTTCTTTTTTATTTTTCGTATCGCGTTGCGTATGCTGCGCGGCGGCGGATAACTTCCTCCTCCTTGACGGGCGGTTGTTACCTACAGCCCGGGCCTGAGGCAGGGTCGCTACGGGGCTCTCCTCTGTAGAACGGAAGCCAGAGAAGCCACCCAGTGGACGAGCTTAGATGTGACTGCCCAGAGAGATGAAGGAATCGAGGCATGTGGAGGGGGCAGCTTTCCGTTGTCCATGAAGCCGTTCAACAATGCCATTCGCTGAAGACTGGTAGGCGGTAGTATGGGTGTGTCGAACGTCCTGTATGTTGGCAAGCGCGGTGAATAGGGCCGATTGAAATTGGTGGTCTCGGTAGGTGGTGACGACAGAATGGCATCCGAACCACGACAACCAGCCGCTCATGAAAGCCGTAGCAGATGCTTCTGCCGTAATGTCTGTAATGGGAAACGCATCTGGCCATCCGAGGAAGCGGTCCACACATGTTAGAGATAAGAGGCCCCAAGTGATAGCGGGAGAGGGCCTATAATCTCGAGGTGGTCGTGGGATAACCTCGCGTCTGGAGGCCGGAAAGGGGAATTACACGTGACGGTATAGTGGTGAACCTCTCATTGAAGGCAGGTTCGCGCCCAGCGAAGGACGTCTGCATTGACGCTAGGCCAAAGGAAGCGAGTTGTGACTAGCGTCTGGTTCGCACCATTTCCAGGGTGGCTCGTGTTGTGCGGTTGATCAAAAATCGCGCGACGAAAATCCAAAGGCACGAAGAGTCAAGGAACACCAGTGGACGTCTTGCACGTCATCAACGAGGAAGAAAACGGAAGCGGGTACTCAGTGAAGGACAGGAACGTGGATGAGGACCGAAGGTGATGCAGCTCAGGGTCGTTGCCCGGGGTAGCCGCTCCAAGTCTATTGGTGGCTGGGCCGCCAAGGCATTGACACGGGAGAGTGCATCAGCAGCAGTATTTCCCGCCCATCCACATGAAGAAGATTGACTGTTAACCCGGAGGTAAATCACAGTTTGCTGATCTCCCGCGCAGTGTAGTTGCTGTGATTCTGATGGAAGGCAACTGTCAGGGGCTTATGGTCTGTGACAACGTGAAAGTCCCGACCCTCCAGAACGTGACGAAAATGCTTAATGGCGAGGTACACCGCAAATAATACCCGACCGAATGTGCTGTATTTCACTTCAGGTGGCGTCAGTTCTTGCGAGAAAAAAACCAAGAGGTCGCCAACCAGATACGTGTTGCTCGAGATCACCGAGTGCCATGCTCGAGGCATCGGAGATGAGACGAATTAGGGCATCAGAAACTGGATATATGTGCATGGTGGCGTCTGCCAGCGTCTTCGTGGCAGTGCGAAGGCAGGCGTAGCTTACTCAGTCCACTCAAGGGGCGCAGCTGGATCCTTTTTGATAGTTGAAAGGTCGGTCTGAGGCTTCAGGAAATTGGCGCACTTCGGAAGAAAGCTGCGATGAAAGTTCAGTAGGCCAAACAATTCTCTGAGTCTTTTTAGTGAAGCCGGGGGTGAGAAATCTTGAATTGCCTTGATTTTGTTGGCGAGAGGCCCGATACCTTGTGGGGCTTATGAACTCGGTCGTAGCGACGCCAGAGAGGAACTTGTTCGGATTAATGACGCGACCGTAATCATCAAGCCGCTGGAAAAGGGCTTGCAAGTGAGCTTCATTCTCGGGGACAGATAAGCTTGTGACGAGGAGATCGTCAAGGTAGGCCAACGAGCAAGTCGAGACCTCGCGTGACCTCGTTGACAGTGCGATGAAAAAGTCTGTGCAGCATCCAAAAGGCATCCTTACATACGCTAATATGCCGATAGGGGTGGTAGTGGCTGGCTTCAGAACGTCAGCGGGTTCCGCAGGAATTTGGTGGGAAGCTTTCACTAAGCCAATTTTAGAGAAGATTGATGGTGATGTGTTGTGTTTCATGGCGAAAGGGCCAGGTTTGGCCTTTAGAGAAGATTGTGCACCTAGCCAAATTCGATGAAAAATCTGGTATGCGCGGAAGTGGATGGTGGTCTGGTAAGATGAGGGGGTTCGGAGTGCGCTAATCCCCACATGCTCTCCAGTCTCCAAAATGATTCCTTCTCACCATGTGTAGTGGCGCTTAGCAGTTGCTTTAGGGAGGTCACACAAGGCCGAGTTCAAGCATGGGCACAAACTCGCAGCGACCCTTGGTGAGGCGGTCTCTACACAGTCGGCGGGACCGAGTAAATATGGAGGTTCCAGTGGTCACGATGTGGGGAGGGAGTGAGTGCTTCAGTGGTGACTCTCTGGTATGCGGCTCCGTAGGCTTGGGAAAATCAACGAAGATTTTTGCGTACGGCGAAGCGGGTGTGAGAGCTTGAAGCCCCGTCGGCGAGGCGGTGCAGAGCACACCGGTGATGGAGAGGCGCCTGCTGAGATGAGGCGATGAGCATGCATGTCTACCGCAAGGTTGAAAAAGCTGAGGAAGTCAGCGCCGAGAACAGCTTGCGAGACAGCAAGAATGAAAATCTAGCGAAGCGTACGGCGCAACCCAAGGTCAAGTGTAAGACACCGCCGAGTTTTTATCGCTTGGAGCGAGCAGCTCTGTTCTCTGCGACGACAATCTGCACAATCGGCCGGGATGACGCTAACCTGGGATGCTGTGTTGGCAAGGAAACGAGCGCCACTGATCTTCTGAAAAAAGTAGAATAGGCGGCATGTCCTTCGGCCAGTACTACTTGCCACCGTCAGTGGCCCGTCGCAGCATTTCCCGACCAGGAGCACGGACGGGTGCACTTGCCAGCAGAGATGCCGAATACGTGGTGGTACCAACACACAGCCGAAGGCTAGCTGTCGCGTCACGCGTCGGATTGTTGAAACTTTGGAGAGCGCAGGGGCGCCGGGGGGCAACTGCGGGACCAGAACATCGACGAAGAAAGGTGCGAGGTCATAGAGACGTCTGATAAAGACGTCCAGACGGCCCTCTGTGCTCGCGAGCGCAGAGGCTGAGGCAGTAGCCGGAGACGGAGTTGTAACGGCGCTGAGGCTCAGGGGCATGCGTGTAGTCCACAACTCGGTCAGCCAGTTCAGCGAGCTAGTCTTATGACACGTCACCCGCAGCCGCGAGAACTGGGGCCTTGTTCTGCGGGAGGCGCTGGAAGAACAACTCACGCAGCAGCTTGCGCTGTTGAAAGGTGGAGACTCTACCAAGAAATGGGCGCATGCGTAGGAGGTGTGAAGCGGGACTGTCACCGAAGTCGGTAGCTGTGAGGAGCTGCAGGAGTCTGCTGTGCTCAGACTCTGACTTACCGGAAATGATAGCCACCATCAATGTCTGAAATGGATGCGTCGGATCCGGCAAGGTGATAACAACCGACAAGTCCTCGGCTATGTCCGGAGGTAAGGACAACACCAGATGTAAGAACTTAGTCTGTTGGCTGGTGATATGCCGTAGACGGAAGTGCGCCGCAACCTGCAGGAGCCTGGTTTGTCGGGACGAAAAGCTAGCAGGTTCATGTGTTGGAACGCGGCTACTGCAGCACTACTAGATTAGACGGCCCCCTGGGCGTCGTCACCAGTAGGAAGAATAGTAGAGCCGGCAGGATTCAGGCCGGAGGGCTGGAGCGGCGTGTTCTTTAGCGGGTCGCCGAATCTGTCGGACCTAATGCGAGGGTGACCCAGCTCCGGCAGCGTTGGGTTTTGAACAGTTCTTTTTATTTTTATATCGCAATGCGCACGTTGCCCGGCCGGGAACTAACTTCCTCCTCCTTGACGAGCGCTGCACTCGGAACGAGTTATGGCCTACGGCCAGAGCCTGAGGCTAGGGGCGCTACACATCCATATTTTTATACATGCTGACACGCCAGTTTAGCAAAGCCAGTAGCGCAGAAAGAAAGGTACAGAATCTAACCGCCTTACAGTCTCCTTAGAAAAAGAATGCAGGGCGAGAAGTACAGGAAAGTATCGTAGAGAGGTAACAGGTCTTTATAGTCCATAACCACCTGCTTTCGAGATAGGTAACTCAGCCCTGAGAGAGAGAGAAAGCAAGGACAGGAAAGGCAGGGAGGTCAACCAGAAGAGTATCCGGTTTGCTACCCTACACTGGGGTGGGGGAAAGGGGAATAGAAAAAAGAGAAAGGGAGAGAGTGAGCACTGAGTACGTGCTCTTTTTTTTCTGCTGCTTCTATGGGGCTGCCAAAGCCAAGTAAGTTGTTTGCATTATACAAGCTATCATGTGCAAGAAAATACTGATAAGCAGTGTGCATAAGTACAAAAATAGCATGTAGCGCAGCGTTTCGTTTTTACAGGCTTTGCGCTCATATGAGCCATGCGGGAAACTTTCGTACTGTTGCTTCCACATTAAATATCGGCATGCATGCACATTATGTATTTGCTCAATTATACGAAAGCTAGATCGCCTTAGGAAACGCGGTCACCATTTAGATATTGCTTGACAACCCCTCGAAAACTAATACCTCGCATGAGCACAGACGCAAGGACGCTTGAACCATGCGCCTCTCACCATTATCAAGGAAAGCGCTTATAACGCCGAAAACAACTATACGCCCCTGAGGGCTTTTTAGGAATAATCTTTAGGCGCAAAACCGAAGTCACAGACAACAGAATAAAAGACACGGACAGTCACTCCCTCGCAACTGATTTTTATTTTTCCCGATTCTTCACTTATAACCTCAGGCATGAGAACAGGAACATATACAGGTGAGGTCACATGCAATGCAAATCAAATCTAATCAGATTCCTATCAGCCAGGAAACTATATTCATTCTCGTGAAGAATCAATGACGCTACGCTGATACACTGGTCACCAAACTTTGATATACATCGCTTCTGCTTGTTCCCATTCCAACGTATCCTTACTTTTTTCATAATATGCATCTGTTTTTCAGCAAACATGCACGCGTGTACACCTTGGAGTGACACGGCAAATGAGAGCCTGTCCTATTCATGAATGATTGAGCCTGTTCTCGCAAGCAATGATTTGCACAACACCCACTTTGGACGATGTATATGCCGCAGGCTGAAAAAATCCTATATACGACGCCAGCGGAACATTTTCTTTTTCAAGAAATACTTTATGTCGTTCTTTACACAATCGACCTTTTTTACAGAAGACATGGCATGGCAAGAACTTTATTTTAGTCCAGAGAAACTAGGGTCCGAGGGCACAAGCCCCCAGGCTAAGTCGGTGGCTCGGCCCACGTAGGCACCGGTAGGCCAAAGGCTTTCCCGATGTCGTGAGCTCTTCGGACGGCCAGGAGTTGATCTTGGAGGACTTCGCTGGATATGCGCCGACTCCAGTCCTCCTCACTGTTGAGATCCGAAGCCCTTTGGTTGGGGCACAGCCAGAACAAATGATCAAATAGACACGGAGTGTGTCCACGACTTTTACATTCCGCGGGAAAGTCCCGGTCAATCTTGTTAAGCACGAAAGGTGTGGGATAAGATTTAGTTTGAATCATTCTTAATGTGACTGCCTGAGCTCGGTTGAGCTTCTGATGGGGGGGGGGGGGGGGGAGGAAAAAACCTCCTGCCTTCCCTATAGTGTGAGGTGACCTCGTGAAAAGTAGTAAGTGGGTCTTTGTAGGAGCCGCAGTCATCCTGGAGCAGTTCCTGATCTGATGCGCGGCATGTGAGATCTCGCACAGCAGAGTGAGCTTGCTCGTTAGGATTGCAGCCACTGGGGCTGACCGAGTGGCCCTGATGAGCCGGAAACCAGACTAGGTGTGAGCTATCCAGTTGGCCGTAATTATGAGTATTAAAACTGTGTATAAGTAACTTGTGTGCTTCCACTGAGATGAAGCCGGCTGAGTAATTCCTAATAGCTGTACGGGAATCAGAGAAAATCGTGGAGCCTCTCCTCATTGTAATTGCAAGTGCTATGCTTGCTTCTTCGGCGGCATGAATGGAGGTCGTTCTTAGTGACGGCGCGTTTATTAATTTACCGCTCTCGTTGACCACGGCAATAGCGTAGCGGTTGCCCGGTCCATAACTAGTTGCATCGACAAAAAGAGCTGAGCTGTGTTGCTGGTGCAGTTTACCCAGAATGCATTTGGCCCTGGCGTCTCTTCTGCCCTTGTTGTACACAGGATGAATATTTCTAGGTATGGGGTCTACAACTAATTGTGTCTCCACCTCCTTGGGTATTTTGAACTTAGAGACGTCTCCTCCTCGAGGCAGTATTCCGACTTCATCTAGAATTTTACACCCTGGCTTAGTGTTGGAGAGTCTTGCAATTTGTGACATCGAATGTGCCTCAATGAGCTCATCTATAGTGTTATGAAGTCCTAACTTGTTGAGGAGTTCGGTACTCGTTCCGTGCGGGAGTCCCAGAGCCCTTTTGAGTCCGGAGCGTATAAGTGCGTTTAGCTTAGCCTTCTCTCCCTTCCCCCAGTTCAGGTATGATGCAATGCACGTCACATGACTGATGAAAAATGCATGATATGCTCTGATGAGATTGTCCTCCTTGAGGCCTGCATTTTTCCTTGAGGCCTGCAGAGTTTCTAAAGGCACAAGGTTTCTAACACCTTGTCTCCCCTGTCTGAAGAGCAGCAGCTCAGATTTACTAGATGATAGCCTGAGTCCGGTGCCCTTAAGGAAGGATTCTGTGGTGTCTACCGCTGCCTGTAGTGTCTGCTCTAGTGCTGCGAGTGACCCCCTTGGGACCCACACTGTGATATCGTCAGCGTATATGACGTGCCCCAAGCTCGGGATTTTGGACAATTCCTCCGAGAGCCTGTGCATGGCAATGCTAAAGAGGAGTGGGGACAATACTGAACCTTGTGGTGTGCCGTTGTTGCCTAAATTGTATGGACCGCCTGTGACTATCCCGAGTTTGACCCGAGCTGTCCGATTAGCTAGAAAGGACCTCACATAATTGTAAAAAGTGCTTCCCAGGTTCAAGGTTGAGATTTCATGTAGGATATGTTTATGTGCAACCGTATCAAATGCTTTGTTAAGATCCAGACCCAGGAGGCCCTTTACGTCCCTGCTAGGGTCATCAATAATAGCCCGTTTGATCATTAGCATGGCGTCCTGTGTGGATAATGCCTTCCGAAAGCCTATGAGATTGTGTCTGAAAAGCTCCTGGTTTTCTATGTGTTCTATTATCCTATTATGAATAGCATGTTCGGCTACTTTGCCAATACAGGATGTAAGTGATATGGGCCTGAGGTTCTCCATTGTTAGTGGTTTGCCAGGTTTCGGTATAAACGTCACCTTGGCCTCCCTCCATTCCGGTGGGACAGTGCCGGATCTCCAGCGACTATTAATTTTGACCGTGATTATGTCTATGGCATCATCGTCCAGGTTTCGCAAAAGTTTATTTGTGATGCCATCCGGACCCGGGGCAGATCTCCCATTTAAATTAAAAAGTACATGCTTTATCTCAGCCGCAGTGAAGTCACTGTCCAAGTCCGGTTGCGATATTCCGGAGTAAGGTTCGCTTATTTCTTCTTCGTTTTCATATTCATTTTTAAGTGGCAGGTACATGTGTGCGAGGTCGTTTGCGACCTCTGTTGTTGTCCGCCCTATAGTTATCTGTTTATTGACGAGCCTGTTTATGGCGAGGTTTGTAGTACCTCTGGAGAGCTTGTCATTAAGTAGGCTCTTCAATAGGTTCCATTTGCCTCCTCTGCGCAATCTGCCGTCTGTTTCTAAGCAAGTTTCGTCCCATTGTTGACGTGAAAGTTGAGCCGCGTATGTTTCGATATCACGATTAACTTGGGCGACCTTGGCTCTAAGTCTTCTGTTGAGTCTGTGACTCTTCCATCTGGTTAGAAGGGCATTTTTCGCTTCCAGCATGTGAGCTAACTTGGAGTCCATTTTTGGAACTTCGATTTCTGTTGAGACTACTTTAGTAGCTTTCTTAACCGTCGCCTTTAGTTGATCTAAAAGCTCCTCATAAGATTCGTCATCTATGCTGGTTTCCTTTCGCAGCTTACGGAAGAGATCCCAGTCCACGTATTCATATTTCCTTAGTGGTGGTGGTTGCGTCTGTAAGATGACTTCAATTATGTAGTGATCACTTCCTAAATTCTCCTGCAGATTGTCCCATGAGCCTTCAATTCCCCGAAGGAATGTAAGATCGGGGGTTGTATCTCTGGTAGTGGAGGTACCAGTTCTCGTGGGGAAGTTAGCATCTGTAATAAGAGCAAATTTTAATTCACTTGCCGTGGTTGCTAAATTAGTACCCTTGACGCTCTGATGACCATAGCCCCATTCTTTGTTGGGAGCGTTGAAGTCCCCAGCCACTACGAGTGGGGATGTATCTGCCTTGCTGGAAATGCGGCCCAAGAGGGTCTTAAAATCCCTTTTCCTATCTTGCGGAGAGCTATAAACGTTAGCTATATACACGTTAGCTGCTTTTTTGTTCTTCAGGATGAGTTCGATCATTTGTGCTTCTAGACCAACCTTGTACTTGGGAAGCTCGTGAGTTTCATAGGAGGTACCCTTTCGAACCAAAGTCGCTATTCCCCGACCCCCTGGAATGGTCAAGGTTTCGGAGTTGTAACCCGGTAGAGAGATATCCTCCTTAGCTAGTGTTTCCTGTAAGAGAATAACGTGCGGCTTAACTTTGGCCGATCTAATGAGCTGCTGCAGGGGAGCCTTGCGCCTTCGGAAACTCGCACAATTCCACTGCCATATTTTAATGTTATTGTTGTCGTTTGAAGCCATTATGATACCACTGGTTGACTACCCGAACCCCTAGAGTCCGCGCTCGGGCTACCGTTTGTGCCTCCGTGGACTGCCGATGCAGCCGCTGCGCTTGCCTTTGCCTTAACTTTGGGCCTTTCTAGTTGACCCACTCGAGCATCTAGATTAGTGATGAGCTCCATGATTTTCGCCAGAGTCCTGTCTATTGTGGCTAACCTTGGGGCTATTCTGACTTTTTTGTGTTTGGGGGGTGCCTCAATCTCTCCCATCTCTTCTGCCTCAGAGGTTTCTAAATCTCCCTCCTCTGTTTCGCTAATGGGAACGGGGTGGGGGGCTTTACGTTTAGGTTTGCCGGCCAATGGTTTTGGAGCCGTTGTCTCCATCTGACTACGGGGTGTTTCGGACCTTTCTTTAAAGGATTTGAAAGCCTCCCTGAGCTCAGACAGCTCTTGCCTTAATTTCCGATTTTCTGATTCTAATGCCAATATTCGGGGATTTGACTCACGTTCCGGCTGTGCCCTACCATTAGTACTCCTAGACCTTGCCCTTGTCGGTTGTCCTGGTTTCCCAAGGCCTCCGTTCTTGACTCGATTGGCCCAGGTTGCTCTTGGAATCGACTGTGAACGGGACCTCGATCTTGCCCCAGGTCCTCGGGGTTGCTGGTCAACACCAGAAGATTCTCCAGAGCTGGGTTGTCCTCTGGATTGAGAACGCCCTCTGGAGCGGGAGCGCCCTCGTGAGCTGGAGCGTCCTCTCGTGCGAGAGCGCAAGTTGGGGTCAATTTCTTGCATGACCCCTTTGCGCTGGGGATTGTCGCTGTCTTCAATGTCGTCGGCCACCTGTGTACAGCGTGCTTGCTGTCGTTGGCGCCTTCGACGCCTTTGCCTCACAATATAAGACATCTGGAATCTTCGACTGCATTTTCGGGCCCAGTGTGGTGTGCGCCACCGCAAATAGCGCACTTGGGATCGCAATGATGATCTTCAGGTGGGGAAGTGATTCCACAGCCCCTACACTTTCTAACACTTGCCGGATTGGGACACACGTCGGATCTATGTCCGATCTCACCACAGCCGTAGCACACATCTATCTGTCGTCGGTAGAGGTAACAGGGCATGAGTACGTTACCACAAATAACGTGGTTTGGCACTCTTTGTCCTTCAAAAAGTACCACCACCGTTGTAGTTTGCTTGATCCGACGTACCTCGACGAGGCCCGGATTTCGGTGATTGACGAAAAGGGTTTTCAGTTCCGCGTCGCTAATGTCCAGGTCGATACCGCGAACAACACCCTTACATGTATTTTCTCCTGCTGCGGTGTAGGCCGCCACTTCGAAGGGTCCATCCCTCGTATGGATCTTGCGTACCTTGGCGTAAGCTGTTGCGTTTTCTTCCCGCGGAGTCGATACCACCAAGATGTTTTGACAGCCGTTCGGACAGTACGTGTCCTCCGTCGTGTCTTCCGGCGCTAAGGCTGCTGCCATGGCCAGCGCTCTGGAGAGATGTACCAGGCTGAACTTTTTAACGTCGAGGGAGGCACGGGGGCGGACAATTATCTTGATGTGATCCCTCGGTAGCATCGGGATCCTAGAGGCGGTAGCGACGCGCTTAAGCACGTTCTGCGAGGTGGTCGTGCGGCGACTACCTTTCCCGCCATGGTTGGTATCCTTTATAGCCACGGATTTCCCGCCAGCGGCTAATGCGCGTCTCCTTCGGCGAGTGATGGTTGTCATCCATCCGATATCTTCCTCCGAGGTGATCTCCATGCCTTCAACAGCTAAGCCGGAGGCCATGCCTTCACTCCGTCGTGCGCGTGAGGCCTAGGCCTGCAGCGCGAGTCAGGGGCTGGCACCTTTTCTACGTGGCACGCAGAAAACAGTTTTCAACAAGGCGAAAAATGGACCCACCGGCAAAAAATGGGCATCCACGTAATCCTTGTGACATGAGGCGTCGATCGCCACCAGGTTCTCAGGGGTGGCACAGAAATTCGGCGCAAAAACATTGATCAAAGCGGGAGCCGATGTTTGCACGACCGCACTAGTCGGCTTCTTCTTCTTCCTCCTACAGAAGACAGGCGCGCACAAATGCGCGATAGTTTCCGAGGAGCCGAAAATTCTACCGGGACGTCATATTTAGAATCAACATTCTTTAATGAATGAGCAAATCGGCGTGTATACGGAATGGCAACAGAACGCCTTTTCCGTTTCTTTTCATATTCTTTTGAGGCACTGTTAGGTTCATGGCGAAATTTCTTCAAAAGGCTTCGTTCAAGTGACCTGGAGGGTCGTTTTGTTAAATTACGGATGCCACGACATGGTTACGAGAAGGACGAGTCGGCTTCGTGATCCAACCGCAACCCGTTATCCGATGTACTTGTACCCACCGACTAGCAATGCCCCGGCCGACGTTACTAGAATTGCAGTTGGTGCAAGATGCCAACTAGTTCAGAACTTTACCCAACCTCGTAGCACCATAAGCTAAGTTTAATTGGATTTCTAGGCAGAATATGAAACACATCATTAGAGCACCGTACATTTGCGGCTTAATTCACCGAATTCACTAGTCCACGCACGTCAGTACCTAAGCACAATGAGCGCAAGGATGTGGTCAGAATCGTTCGACCCACATGGCTAATCGACTGGTTGGGTCGACCTGCTCCTGTGGAGCTCCAGCTTTCGTTGCTTTTGAAGTCCGTGCTCACCACCTCTACCTAAAATGGAACCCGTCAAATAATACAGTGATTTTTATTTTCCCGTCTGTCTGTCTTTTGTTTACCCCGCAAGCCTATGCCGCCAGAGTATGTATCTTTTAGGAGTCTTCAGGTGGGAGCGGCCTGGACAGCGTCCGCCACCTGGCCCTGGCGATAGACAACAGACGACAAAGTGACGCATCCCATATGACCGGCTCTTGTTATAAGGCCTGATGCGGGATACCTTTAACTGTGCCCTCGCGTGTGTAGTTGATAATGACAGGTAGAAGCCGGATCTGCCGGATGACTACAATTGGCTGTTTCAAAGACATTATTTGAAAGTGTTATTTAGGTTCTGTGAAATTATCTCTCTACGTGGCTTTCATAGGTTTATTATTACGCCTTGCGCCAATGAAATCCCACTATTCAAGTAAAATAAATGATGGGAGGAATGAATGCTCCCATGCATATTCTATATAAAGTTAGGTTACGCAACGCAGATTGGGTGACATTTTGCCGACTATAGCCCAATCATTTATAATACTGCTCTACGTCGGCTAGAGGAGAGCAAATTACACGTACTTGAAATTTAAAAAAATTGCGATGATGTATTTATTCGTGCTCAAAGGTGGATACTCCACATAGAATGCAGAAATAACCACTCCTGACGTTTACTTACAGATCAGCCTGGGTATAACGAGTGAGCTGGTGCATTTTCCTCAGAGAATTACGTTTACGAATATATGTACTAGTAAACTGTAGGTGTTTGTATGAATTCGGGGCCCAGAATGGGGAATATTCAATATGTAAAGCGCGATTTGTTGACAACCGCACAAGCACCGCCCGCCATCTTACCTGCGACCCGGAAAAGCAAAACCCATTGCAGCACAGCATATCAGCTGCCAGTTTCTGCGTTTTCACCTTCAGTTCTGCAATGCGCCCCCAGTGTTGCGCGCCACAGTTCGGGCAGCGAGGGAGCTATGAAAGCGCCTGCAGTAAGGCGAGACTGCTTTTGAACGAATTTCCTCATTAGTTAAGCAAGGAAAAAGCCTGCAGATCCCACTCCCTGTGGGAAGCAATGTTATGCAAAGCAGTGCGCGGGGGGCCTACCAAGTTAACGAAACGAGCATGACAGCACAAGGCGTACAGGCGGTTGTTCGTGACCTACATAATACACATGTCATGATATTCACGTGATGATCTGTCATTTATGTTTGTCATACACTATTGTCCTACTATGATAATTTTGGTGCATACGAAGTTAACAAAAGCACCATGAGCGCACCAACACACAAGCGGCTGTTTTATGAGATACATAACACACATCACGATATCCATGTCATGACTGAACATTTACGTTTGTCATACACTGTCGTCATACTATGCCAATTTCGGTACATACCAAGTTAGCGAAACCATCATGAGAGCACCGAGACGTAGGTGGCTCAATAGATAGATAGATAGATTCGGTCAAAGCGGCAAATATTCGTCAAGAAATAGAAAAAGGACTACGCGAAACTAATTTTATCAACGGGCTTGGCTTTGGTTTCTGGTACGGTGCTGCAATCGGCGCGTGTAAAAACGCCGTTCACTCTCCGTTCTCATGTTCCAGTGTGCACTTGGGTTGTCCTCTCTGCGACATAAGCTTTACTTAACCAAGAACCAGGGACTCATTCTCGATATACGCATTTTAACAGACATACACAAGCGCGAGACAGCGCGAACTGCATTTGCTTGTAGGTCTTGCTCACCGACAGAATCAAAATACAGCACGCCATAGTTCATGCGTGTAAACGTAGAGGAGGCATCGTCGTTGCCATAAACCGAGCTGGAGCTTAACAATCTGTACAAGATTTCACCTTATTGCTTTGTACCAAAGCAACGTTTGCGTGGCTTGTCGCTGCTTCATAAACGTGTTTGACTTCCTGGCACCCTAGCTTTAGCGGTGCCATGTCACTGTGCTTGACGCGAGAATAGCGCGCTGCGTCGGTCAGCGCTGACTTCCCAAAGCGAAGCTTTCTTTGCCTACCATTCCATAGTTTCTTCTAGGACGCTCGGTAACTTTTCGGGTTCTGGACGTGCCGATTCAAACTTACTCTTAAAAACCAGAAGCGCGTCCGGCGGTGGCATTCGAACTTGGACCTGCCGGCAGCCTGGTGTATTAAACATTAAGCCTCGCACCGATACTTCATTCTCGTGTGCCACACCAAATATCTCTTTAATATGACCATCCCGTGTCATGACGAGGATTTTCATACTATGGCACATACGTACAACATGGGGTTGGCCAAGATGCGGGCGGTACACATTGTGCAACCTACTAGCGCCTACAGATGATCGCGGCGTGTTGATTTTTATTGTAATTTCCATGCTGTAGCACTTACCAACAGCCGGTGGTCAACCGAAAAGCATGTCGGCGTGTTGCTTATGACGATACTGATCTTGCTCACCTTAACCTAAAAACCGGCGGCACAATTGCACATGTCAGCTATGGTGGACTTGCTTGTCATGAAGCAGGTGGCACGTAACTTGCTATCGCCAATTAGCTCTTTGCGAAGGTGGCCGCGTGTTAACGATGATTATAATTTCCATACTATGGCACATCTCCGCAACGGACAATCTGCCAAGAAGCGGCCGGCGCATTTCAAATTGATAACGGTTCGTGTCGTGAGCTACTGAAAAACACTAAGTGGTTTTGAGCTCGGATATATCCGAAGCCGCGCACATAAACGAAAAACGACGGAGCCACATTGAGCCACGTCCGAGCGCTATGCAGGTCGTCTGCTTCCTCCCAAACAATGGGCAAAAATATTTCGAGTCAAAACTGTTTACCTGAAGTAGTAAAGGGTAAATATCGCTAAATGGTCGTAATGCCTTACGCAGTTTATGCTTTGCTATTTCAAGATAAATTGCTTCCGGCAACATAGAAATGTACAGCGGTGGCTGTTTACGATAAAACATGTGCAATGCAGCGCCTTCCAGCTTCACCACTTGAGGTCACTAAGCAGCAATGTGAATGAGTTCACCCAAAATACACCACTTTTCTTTACCGTAGAGTGCCACAATTTGTCGACGTAGGTACTTGCAGAGTGACAGCGGCCGCTGGTGCCACAGTTATTGCTAGGGCCATAGTGTTCGCAGCTTTCTGACAAACACGGACACTTACATCTCACGAGAACGGAAAAACAACACAAGCATCGACGTTGTCTAGCCTTAGGAATGTGAAACTGAAATAAGTGGACAAAGTACAACATGGGGAGGCCACAAAAAAAAAATATACCATCCAATTGTACGCTATATCGAGCTCCTGCTTGTATCAACACCTTCTTTAGTCCGATGGGTGCAGCCATTATAGAGCTTTGGTGTGGCCGGTATTCCGGCAAACGCTAGTTGAAAAAGCATTGAGCTCAGGAACTCCCACGTTCTAGGGCACACTAAACCAACCAGTCAGGCCACAATGTCGACAAATGTTCCTCAATATGAGTGGTGAATTTCCTGATACGAAGTCGTAGCGTAAGCTACTGCAAACTATTTTCAGCGCTGTATAGCGCTGCTGCTAGCACCCCACTTTGAACTGGAGTTGCCGTTAGAGACAACGCTACCCTGAAACACATCAGCTTCCCCTCTCGTTGGTCGCTCATGCCGGTTCAAGATGGGAAGAGAGGACGTTAGCAGCAAGCTGCTATGAGTCATACCTGTTTTCCTCGCATTAAAATTAGTTTTCCGCCAACAAATATCTTCGTTTTGAGTTCGTGGCTCTTTTTGTTGTTATGTTTGTTTGAATGATATTAATGTGCTTAGTCTGCTTCGCTCGACTTTGAGGTTTTTATCGTAATGCGGCAGCATTTCTTGTAAAAAGGAAGACTTCCAGATGTGTGGGGCTTGGTCATGTGGAATCTAGTTCACCGAGCATAACTAAACGATGCTGTAGTCGCTCGGCCACTATCGCGGACTGGGCTACGAGGTATCGATACTCTGTGTTAGCGTGCAATGGCGCGCAAAAGATATAAATATACGACGTGGCAAGGATTTCTCGCTTCTACTCAGGTGAATTTCAGTAGCGATTTTATTGTTGAAAGCTTCAAAAGTTTGCTCCTCAGGATCAATCAAAATTGTGCATGTAGTTGGTGTTTTACAGAATTGTGCTAGACGCCATGAAAGCGTGAGAAACCTATTTTGGACAGATTAACCAGGCGACGTGCCGTAGTGCAATGAATAATAATCATGTGCCCCTGTTATAACCGTCCTATGATCCATTGACGTTCAAAAAAGGGCTACAGGTCTCATCATCAAATGCTAGTTTAGCGTCTTCGCACTTGTCTTCATATTCGTCTGTACAACGCTGAGGAACGTTGTTCTTTGCTTCCCAAGATATCCACAACATGCATTCTGTGGAGGCAAAAAAACGCAGTTGGAACAGTAAATAATACAAAACAGCTCAAGTGGTATTAAACAGCAGAACAAGAACGAATAAATGTTTTTTTTTAGTCTCTCAACTGTTGAAAGCTATCTCTAAAAATAAATCACGCAATGTGTCTCTGTATTTACCATTTGTATGAGTAAACAAGAGTGTAACTTTGAACCTAAGAGGACTACAATTATTGCAGGTTCAGTTCCGATGCGATTGAAACATCCGCCGAATTGGGCGGATATGTTATTCCAAAGATCAAGTTGTCCCTCCATATTCTGCATTATTATTTATCGACGAGCTTCATGACGTGATCAACAGCTTTGTACCTTGCTATCCTTGTTAGCCAATTACATCATTAGGTGATTTTAATTTTCCAAACATCTCTTGGCACGGCGCTTATCCCGTAATTTCTCCGTCCTCTTCACTATGCCAAAGTTTTTTAGACCTTTGCACTTGTTTCAATTTCGCTCAACTCGTTATCAGCCCATCTAGATGTACCACACATTATGCTAACACTCTATATTTAACACTATCTACTCACCCCGAACTCCTCTATATTATCACTTTACTGCCCGACCTAAGCTACCACGCTGTGCTCCAATTCGATTTAAAGGCTTCACCAAGCCCAAGCAGCTAATCAAAATTAAAAATAATTCATGATTATGGTACGGCCAATTTTAATATTATCAATGAACAGCTGTCAGCTAATCTAGAATTATCTAGCGTTGGCTCGACTTTTATCAGCGTTCGATACAAGAAAACTGGGATATGTGTTGCTCAAAATTTATTGAGCTTATCCACACATATATATCTCTGAAAAATATTCGTACTAATGCTACAGCACCATGGTATAACCGAACTCAAGCGTACCTTTTATGTAAATAAAAGCGCCTATTTCGTCTGGCTAAGTCGCGACAAAATGATGCTCGCTAGGATTCGTATGTTTCTGCACACACAGAATATACTAACGGCCGTTGCGCTGCTAAACAGCATTTCTTTGGCGACACATTACCAAATATGCAGTAGTGGTCCATTGTTAATATCAAACTTAAATGCGATATTTCTATTTGTGATGAATCCGGCGAGCCCGTTTTGCCAAAGGATTGCCCTCTAGTTTTTAACAACGTGTTTAGTAGCATTTTATTCTTCGGTTTTGGAAGTTGACAGTCCTGGTTCCTCTAATCTTGATTGCTCTCGTATGTTTCCTAGTCTTATAGATTCTGTTGGCTTTAGGAAGAGAATTCATTCGTCAAAATTGCCGTCGTTCTGTGGGCCCGACCACATCAACTCAACATTCTTAAAACAAACAAAAGTACAGCTGCATCTCTTGGCAAACTTTTTCAACAATCCTCGGACAATCGCGCCTTACCCCAGAAATGCAAAACTGGGAAGGAGGTTTCGATATACGAAAGTAGTAACATACTTTCCCGACGAAACTACTGACCCATTTCCTTATCTAGCCTTCTCTGCAAAATAATGGAGTATATATCATACTCGCCAAGCTTTACCTTTCTTGAAACTAATGCCTTTTTCACATCATCACAGCACGGCTTCCGACGCTCATTTCCCTGAGAAACGCAACTTCTTCTTTTCACGCATTCACTGCATGCTATGCTCAATCAGGGTTCCTGGGCTAGTTGTAACTTTCTTGATTTTTCCGAGGCGTTCGACAAAGTAAGTCACCATTACTAATGTATAAGCTGTCCTTACATAAGTTGGAAACTGATCTACTACTATTGCTCGAGTGTTTTGTTGCGAATCGCTTTCAGTATGTTACTATTAAAGACCACGATTAACTACTATCTGAGGTAACATCTGGTGTTCCTCGGGGTTTTCTTTTAGGTACGTTACTTTTCTAATATGTGTTAATGACTTGCCCAACCAATTAAGTGTCTTCATATTGCACTTATATGCAAACTCCAGCGTTCTTTACCGCAAAATTCGTGACCTCAGTGACGAGCAGGCCTTACAAGCTGACTTTAATTCTGTCGCAATTTGGTGTAAATCTTGGGAAATGAAACTGATCCTTAGCAAATGTAAAATGATGCGCGTTTCACGTCAGAACATTTGGCCTCCATCTTACAACTTAAGCAATATTCCAGTGGAGACAGTATCTTCCTATAAGTACTTAAGTGTTCTCATATCTGCTGACTTGGAAGCTCCCCGTTCACTCGATAATCTGTAATGCTAACCGCATGTTAGCGTATCTTCAACGAAACTTCTGTAAACCACCTGCCTCTCTAAATATACTCACGTATGAGACGCTTGTCCGATCAGAATTAGAGTATGCAGCTTCAATCTGTGATCTTAAAGAAGCTCACCTATCTCAAGCCCATGAACTCGTCCCGAATAACTCAACTCACTTTATCCTTTCTAATTACAAGCGCACAGCCAGCCCTATTGAAAAATAGCTTATCATTGCCGTCGCTGTGACTACGCCGAAACGCTGTCCGTCTTTGTCTTTTCCACAAAATTTACAATCACATGTATTTGAGAGACCAGCTCATTTCAACGACCACCTATTATTCATCTGGGTTTCACCACAAAAATAAAGCCGGCTGCATCTGCTGCAGTATGAAACCTTTCACTAATTATTTCATGCCACGCACAACTACAGACTAGAACCACCTGCCGCCTTCTTTTGCATCTGTCACCGACAGTACCTTTTTTCGAAAATGCTTGTTTCATTATTTTTCTTGAGATACTAACTCTGGATATATTTATTTTTCTTGTTACAATATATATCATGTACATCTCAAATAAAGATCAATATCTGTTCGCGTGCTGCACATTCTCTGGGCACCTTACATTATGTGCGCATCTTGAATATTATTAACCGCTGGTGTTTACCTTTCTTTTTTTGTTTTGTTCCTTTCGGTGTACAAGACACTATACTTGTTTAATGACAGGTCAGTTTTTGTTTATGATTCATGTTTTCCAGTGCTCTTACATTTCTTAACTCTTGTATTATGTTCCCACCTTTCTTTTGTGAATTTTCAATTGCTTTATCAATTTTAACCCCTCTTCCCTATTTAAGGTTTCGGCAATTGAGGGTACGTATAATAAATAAATAAATAAATAAATAAATAAATAAATAAATAAATAAACAAGCAAATTCTGGTATTACCAAAGAATCTCGCAATGCACGTATCCTACACGAAATTTCGCCTCCATTGGCTACTTGCAAGGAAGTGCTATTCTCTTGAGAGATTCGTTTCCGATGCAGTCGACATAGAATTCGGGACTTATACTTTATAGTGCCGTGAGGATGAGACTGAGGTCGTTAGTTAGCAGGCATTCCGAAAGCTTCGCTTCATGTGGCTGCTGCACTACCGCGAGTTTTCGGAGATAAAGCTGGCATTAATAGAGAAAATAGTACCTGTTGTAATAGAACTATCTGCTATTCTGCCTCGTTCACGTGTCACAAAGACATAAGAAACTAAAGCGATCAGCTTCAAAGTAAAATTTATAGAGATAAGTGCTTCTCCTTGTGTTCTTCGGTGCAATCGTCCCAGTGCGCGTCGATATGCCTTCGCTACGAAGTACTTGTCAGCAGCTTGTCGACGTTTCTAGCAACTAATACTGCCGCTGCTTCTGCTATGGTCTAGAAATTTTCAATTACAACAGAGAGTGCTTTTTTTGGACTATAGTTACCAGGCAGCCTTTATCAGTGTAGCCCATAGTGGTTTTACTGTCATAAAATATTGTCGTAAGAAGATGACAGTATCTGTTTAGTGCGTTAGCATTCCTGGCACATTGCAGCAATAAGTAGTATTATATATATATATGTGACATTTTCCCCAAATACTCCACGTGTACCAAGAGTGAGTCACTGTGTCGTTGTTGGTGTTGTCGTACTGGCACCATGCTTTTTTCTTTGCGAAACTGCCCGCAGGTATCAGCGAGGCAATTTCAGGGGCTTCAGTCAAGCAAACATAGTCGATGTTGCGTAATCCAAATGATTTCATGCTTAAGTGTCGTTGCAGTGTCGTCGCAATATGTATTTATGTACTTGCTTCATTTAAATGTTAGGGTCATTTCATAAATGAAAGCACTGAATATATTATAAACCACCAGTGCATTCACTGGAATGCTATTCGTTCTTATAGCGTTTCATTGAAATCCAAGCTGGTCAAAAAGTGCAGTCCAAAAAGTATTCCTAAGCCAGTAGGTGATTAGCAGTGTAGCTGTATTTTACCTTGGGAATTTCCGTAAGGCAAATCCACCACGATGCAGTCCTTGTAGTCAGAGTAGAATACTGTACCCTCATGAAGAGGCCCATCGACTGCAAGGAGATGGAGACGGTTAAATGCCACAGCTTTATATACAGAGGGTTTTCTGCAGGCAGTTCGTGCAGCTCGAACCTGTGACGACACTAGTCTGCTTCGCGCCGCGCCCAACAATGGCCTTGGTTGAAGCCGAAATTCGGCGCTGGCGTCGGCACCAGACACGACTTAAACCACTGGTTCACATATCAGTGTGGTGCGTTTACTAGGATGTTGGAAGGTAAAGAAAAATGAGGTCCAACACTTTGGAGTGCAACAAGTATGAGCCCTTCGCTACATCAATACTTATCGCCACTTAGAGCTAGATGTATCAGACGTGCTCTTGGGACACAGGAACGACAACGCAGTAGTGGGAACAAATAAAACGGCATTTATTGCGTCTTCTATACACGAACCAAGCCAGCCGACCTACTACCAATAGAGCATGCCGATGAGCGCTGACAAAGCCAGCAAATCCGACTAACTGCAGAAGAAGATTGAAGGGATATGTTCGCCCCATGCCGAACTCCAACACCAAATCGTTTGCGTGTACAGGCCCGCTAGTGATGACGGGTTCGAGCCATCGTGTTGTTTCATTCCGGTCCTCCGCTTCGAAGTTTTTTGTGAGACAGTCTTACGATGCTTGTCAGCGAGCGCGCCGCCGTCCGCGCGCCACCAACCCCAAGCCAAAGAGGAAGAGACTACTTCCTTTTCCGCCCTAGTAACGCTGCCGTTAGGTGGCGTTAGCAGCACAACATTTTCGGGATCTTCTGTACTATTCTTAACTACACGGAAAGGCGGCGGGACGCAGCTATGTGGTAAACCGGCATTACAGGAGACGCGAGAGTCATGTGGGGAAAACATCAGGGTACACGTGAGGGTCCAGTGTCCACCCCTAACCTTAAACAATTACATGTTCTGGCAAAACATGCCGCACGGTCTAGCATGAACTCGTGCTTCACAGACAAAAGGCAGTACATGCGGTAGTGGCCTTGCCAAGGGAATGTCCTGTCGCCAAACCCCGCAAGTAGGGACACTTTTTTCACCTTCCCTTTTTTCACCAAGACGTGGCGTACCAACTATAAAAATTTGGAATTTCTTCCTAAAGTATGCGAGGACACACAACAAAAGAGAATACAATAAAATGAAGCGCCGTGAGGCTGTTACTTTATCTCGATACTTGCGAATGAGTGCACCTTGGTGTCAGGCTTATCGCAAAAGTCGCTAGCTACTTGCTCAGCTGGCAAGCACTGGATGATTTTGCTAGACATCCGGCCAGAGTGCTCGTCGGCATTCCAGATGAGGGTATAGTCAAGAGAACGGCTCCGTCGAAGATTCCCTGGAATTTTTTACTTCGGTGCCTTGCTTTTTTTTAATTGTGCGTCACTGTGTCTGCGAGCATGCGTATAGGTCAGCGTTCTGTTTCATGGCTTTGTATAGAAAGGGTGCGTTGCATTGGTTTAAGAGGAAATTTTAGCTCGGACCTGTCTCCTATGCCGGGTACTCAAATATATCTAAAACACAGGAAGGCCTTTATGAGAAATCCGCTGAACCAACTTGAATAAATCTTGTTTCCCTTAGGAGAGAAAGTTGAAGTGGTGCCGCAAGAACGTTTGATATCGGGCACGGTATTATCCAGAAAATTTGTCGGAAATCAGTAAACTTGAAAATAAACACGAAGTTTAGAAGTCTATAACTCAGCCCCAAAAAGAAATTTCGAATTTCTATAAACAGCATCCGTTGGAGCATATACCGTGGAAAAGTTTCATGTACAAACTTGCAAATTGTGTGAACTTGGTATAAAGCTTGAAACGGTTTTACAAAGGGCATATTCACAACTTCTTCGTATATTTCAGGGTGGCTCATGATAAATCATCTTTCACAGTACATGTAATATTAGGTGCAGTTTACAGAACCTAAATATCGTTTTTATTTGCTACCTTATAGAGTTGTATACTTCGTTTTTCTTTTACGAATGTTGTTCTTTTTATGAATTCTTGATTAAAAAATTTGTAGCCTAAATAAACAATTCACTTTCCAAAATCACTACATTGTAGCGCTTTCTTCTAAATTCAACATAACTCATAAAACCCGGTGCAACCGTTGCTTGAAGCAACGATTGCCGATTTCCCGTTTACAGTAATAGGATGCCCCGAGATAAAGCTTTCGCTTTAGTTTGAGATACAATAATGCATTTGTTGGTGCGGATGTTTGTAAAGCTGCTTGGGAGGACAAAAAGAGGCAAGAAAGAAAGCAGGCAGGGATGCTAACAGGAAAAGTGTTTGGTTGGCTAAAATTCCCGAAATTCTTATCTCGGGAATTCTATCACTGTTAGGTTAAATAATTTTGAAGAGGCTGCTGCCGTGTGTGACGGGACATTTCGAATTGCTACGCTACAATGTTCGTCAAGACGACCTGCTCTTCAGCAATTATTCTTAATACACGAGTGAAATATTGACAAGATATTACATGGGGCCTTATCACCTCAAACTATTCCAATAAGTTTTTATTCCAATCTCCTGACGCCAAATTTACGTAACCGCCGACGCAAGCAACGAGTGGTGACTAGCAGTGTTGCCTGAACAACCCAATCAAACGCTCGCCTTGTTTATCGGAGGTCACTTTTCTTTGCTTTGAAAAGAAACACATTGCGTACATTGAACGATTTTTCTCATCTAATTGGCTGATAAGAGGCGAGGAGCACGCTCAAGTGGAGAGGGCTTCAGTGGGGCTGAGCCAGTGCACTGAAAATCGATAACCGGGTGAAGAGGGACGTGCCGGTCTGTGCGATTGGTTTGCTTTCTCTTACTTAGCTTGCGGTGGCTTGTCTAAAATCGCTGCGCCCTACTATGGACAATTACAAATGCCGCTATAACACATCCTCAACAAAGAATAGTTGGCAGAGGGATGGGTTTACGTGCTGAAAGGGCTCGATAACATTATAGTGTCACGCGAAAGCTTTGTTGTACGCAAATAAGCCTGTACTTTCCGGCACAAACGAGCAGCCAGTGTCTGAGCGGTCGGCGGCAGCCATATTCCACTCCTTTCGGAACGGGGCAGTCTGCGGCTATACAGAAAAAAAAATCCAGTTTTGTTCGGGATCTGATTGCATATTTAACGTGGATACGTCAATTTGACACAATTAGCTTTTGTGGTTTTGTGGCGTCGAGTGACATACAGGTGCAGTGGGTGCAGCCTGAAACCTTTTGGCCAATAGCAGAAGGTTAGTGGCGAAAAGGGGTCGAATCAGAAATAACTATTTGAATTTTGTTCATCATGTCACGTTGTGTCAGATTGGAAGCTATCGCGGTTTTTGTGACGACGCATGACAGACGTTTCAGCGTCTGTTATGACAGGATCCGTTTAAGCGGCATTCTTTACTTTCCCTTGCACGCCGCCTCAATTTTCGATAGCCACCGCCAGCTAAGTAAGGGGAAGAGGACCAATTACACATGCCGTCACCGCCCTGCTGATCCAGGCATCTATTTTCACGGCGTTGGCACGGTCCTACGGAAAGCCACTGCACTTGATTGTCCTCCTCGCCTCTTGCCAGCCAATGAGATAAGAAAAATCGCTAAATGTAGGCACTTTTATTCGTTTGGAAAGCAAACAAAACTGACCTGATATAAACGAGGCGAGCGTTTGATTGGGTGCTAAGACAATGCTGGGGCTCACCACCTGGTGCTTGCTTCGGCGGTCCCGTAAATTTGACGTCAGGATAGTGGAATAAAAGCAGATTGGAATAGTTCTTCGTTATAGGACCCTAACTTTACGTTACTAGCACCCATGGCAATCTGAAGAACGCACACATTTTGTACAACCTTACAGAGTCAAGTAAAATTTCTAGCTAAGCTGTTTTTGTCGAGCAGTTGTAGTAGGAATATTATTCGCCTGTAATAATAAAAAATACAGCTTAAAGCTTTTCCACCATATGATATTGCAAAGTATGCACGCTACCCCGCAATTTTCCCACGTGGAAAGCCATTGTCAGGTTGTTTCTCCCAAAACGCGTAAATACATGAGTATACAGCATGTATAACGTGGTGATTAACGGTATGAACGAAACTTTGCAGGCACGGATGACGTAACGTGCAATTTTCTGAAAATGTAAAGCCCTTGCCTAGTTTACCAGACCAAGGACAATGGGGACACCTGCTACATGTTTTGTATTAGCTGAGAAAGTAGGGGGGGAAAAGCAATAATAACTAATTATATGTAGAGCTCACAGTTAACTCAGGGAATGATGACTTTGAAACTGCGGATTGCTTTCGCTATGCTGGTATTATTAGCGTCCAGAAATTGTGCCTTCATCAATTCAATGCGTGATTGGAACTTAAAGTAAACAATGTTTAATGTATCAGTCAAGAATTCCTGTTTTGAACGACAAGTGAACAGGACAATAAGATGAGGAAAAGTGAAACTTGGTAAGTGCTAACCGCAGGTTTAAATTCTGAAGTCTTTTGAACTTGTTATACGGATCGAAATCCGCCGATTTTGATCCGTGTAACTCTGAGTAAAGCCAGTCAGGCTGGAATTCTCTAAGCACAACGCCATATTCAGATTATGTAAAAATTCTTCCGCATTCATCTGTTGACTGATGATTCAGTTAACTATAGAGCGATGAAAAACATGGTAAACATTTCAATTGAGTGCTCTCTGACCTTGACGTCATTGCTAATGGGCGTAAGGAATGGCTGGTAAAAATAAACGCTAACCAATGCAAATTTACGCGTTTTATGGTTTTCTTCAACTTTAATGTGTATTCAATCATGACCCGCAGCACCATTAAGGCAATTGCGGTGATTGGTAATGTGGTGTACGGTGCACCCGTTCACCTCATCAGCCGGCTAATTCCAGGCGATAATGGTTATTGTAAAAAAATTACAATCATAGAGATCAGTCCTATAAAGTTACGGTCAACGCTTCGGTCATTACGCGAAGAAACATCATACTGGGGCTTCAGATGAGCAGATTCCCGCATGGTTATGGAAGGCTGAATTAGACAGCTTACTGCGTAATTTGTATTGTCATTCAAACACAAGGATCAAACCAAGTTTATTTAACATTAAGTGATTTATGCCATGCTGTTACAAGAATAGAGAGTAGCAATGCCAAGTTATCGGACGGAAAGTGCAGTATACGGTACGGTATTGTCGTTTCGTTCTAACGTACTGCGATGACCGAAGACATTTTAGGTGCTTGTGTGTCTCAATGCGTACTGTAACGTAATAATGACGATAGTGCCTAACATTCGGGCGTTGCAGAATACAAGAACTATGTGCTAAGTGCGAAATATTCATTTCGGCGAATACCGGAACGCTTTACCTCATGCACACACATATCACTGTTTAGGGATGTGCCGGATTACGGCAAATGCCGACGCCAGTGACAAAGCTAGTAGCAGCTTCTTGCGGCACTTTGTCGTACAACACGCGAAACCTTGCTTTGTTACATAGGTGTTTTTGGCTAAAGAATTCATCAAAATGAGACTCTTTTTTTGTAAGCTGCACTGCTACCGACCCTTTACACCAGCAGATAATTAGCAAATATTTAGTTACTGCAATAAAAACTCTGCGTCCCCTTTATACAAACTCTGCGTCGCTAGATGGCGCCATGGAACCGAAGTGCTGCTTTCTTTTTTTTTTGTCACGTTTTATATTTCTTATAAGCATAGCCGGACTTGCTTGCTTCGTTCACCGAATAAACGTTTATCAATGCCACAAACTTGGCACGCTTTTTTTATCGGTTTCTTTTCAGTTCTCCTTAGAGGAACATTGACCTATCGCGCTAAATTTGCCTTTTCTTTAAAGCGATGCTTAGTCATTTAACCAGAAGCTTTTAGGCAGCGCCATTCTTCTAGTTTCTTTGTGTCTTTCTTCATAACAGCGCCTAGTTATATGATGTGTTTCTTCTTGACTGCAACAAGATATTCACCATTATTCTCCTTGAAAAGGATCTGGCCAGGGGCATCGCCAGGGCGGACATAGAAGTAAATATCTCGCCTGCAATGATAAGAAAAAACTTATATAAAAAGAGTTCCATAAAAATAATTGGATTTGGTATTATGTTCAGTTCGCCACAAGACAGAGCGTGACGGCTTGATTGCCATAGCTACAATTTAAAGTTTTCTTAAAAATAAAGGGGGCCGATTATGGGTCAAGCACAGGAAAAGTACATCAGTATCTTAGAATCCAGAGCCTTCTTAAAAGGGCACTGAACCACTTTTCTTGATAACACCCGACGCTTAGGAACGAGTGTGTATATGTAGTGTTCTAATATGTAGTATTCTATTGACATTCAAACAGCCCTTAACAAGAAAGAAAAGGAAAAGATTTCCTTTGTTTTGAGTACTAGGTTAATGCTTGTAGTTCAAGCAAGCAGAAAACTTTGCTAATCGAATCCATATGGGAGTACCAGATTAGACTCAACCTTGAGCCCTTACTTTGCATTTTCTTACCTTAGTCGATTTATCCAGTTGGAAATCGTTCCTCTTAGCATGCTCTAACATTGACCTAGTAAAGGTTAAGTGCATGTCTAGGTTAACAGATTGAAATTATTGATTTAGTTTCCAGTGAAGGAACTGTAACGATTCCTCCGGTTGCACAGGTTTTCATAATCTGTGGTTCAGAGCCCCATTTTAAGATAATCTGTTAAAGCCGGTGGCGGCACACGCTTGTAAATGAGGTTGGATGATAGTTACGATAGCTTCCAACCTTTCGTCTTTACACTACTAATACAAACATTCTAGCGCTCTGTTTTAATAATAAACAACCAAATATAATCTTAACAACGTATGTCATGTTTACTGTGCGCTACGCTGCCATGCTACGTAGTGCAGCATATAGATTTTGGCTTATTGGCACAGATTCGTAATATATACAAAGAGCGCGAGACACAGTGCAAAAAAGTGCACGACATTCGTGTCTGTTAGAGTGCTATGGTACTAAGTTCAACATATCAAAAATATTTCAGGTCAGTGTTTACGTCTTTTTGAATATTCAGTGAGCACTTTACGCATATTAACAGCACGCGCGCCCCCAGGGTTACACTGATAGCTAGAAACATTGCTAAGGAAGCAACCCTTTCATAAAACTCATCATGTCGTTTTTGCGACGTGGCGTGCACCAGTAGCCATGCAACGCCAGGAAAGACAGTTGCCCTTCCACAAATCCAAGCGATGGCCGCTGCGGAGCTCCGTCGTAATCAGTTGTTACCCCGCACTTCCACCAAAAATGTGACGTTGATAAACATTCGGCAAAATTATATTTGCAATACATCTACACAGAAGTGAAAAGCAAGTTCAAAGATGAAACGACGGGATAAAAGAACACACATTAGAGTGTTTTAGTTGAGCGTCCTTACGGTACGCTCCGCTCCGAGCTGCCCCGGTAAGCCACAGCGGAGCGGCGGCCAATTTTCACGTTTTAGTTATACGTTTAGCGTAGCGGAGCGGACCTTTCGTAGTTGCAGCGCCCCCTGGCGAAATTCAGGGTAATGAAAGAAAATAAAAACACCTATTGATCACTGTTATACAGTAAAACGTATATATACGTATATATAACTTATTTCTCCATGAAGTATCTAGACGTGCATTTGTAATGCGTTACCGGTCCATATTATGCAATGAAAAATAAAGCGCCGTCTTGGGGAACGCCACGTGATAGCCAGCGCGCTTGCTTTCAGCATCCAATCCAATCCTTTCTAACGCCAACGCTAGCCAAACCGCTGCGCAGCACGCTCCGCTCAGGCAGCTTCTTAGCGGACCGTGTTCCTCGCTCCGCTAGCCCGCTTACGGCTAAGCGGACGGCGCATGCGCATTCGCGCTTCCGCTCCGTTTAGCTGCTTAGCGGAGCGGAGCTCAACTAAAACACTCACACACAGCGTTAACTTCCAACAATCTGATTGTTGGAAGTTAGCGCTGTGTGTGTCCCTATGTGTCTTCTTTTGTCCCGTCGTTTCATCGCGCTACCGTACTCCCCTCGAAGATGCATTACCAACAAGCCCACATTGCAGCCCTCGTAAAAAGCGAGATTGCGGAATAACCACAACCACGCATGAGCTCTTTCGATGGTCCTCTTCGTCGCCCTGGTGAGCACGTTTTTCAGAATGCGGTAATTGCTTGTAACAATATTTCCGGCAAAAATGGAAATTTTGCGTGGAGCACGAGAAACTTCGCCTCTAACATAAAGTTATTTGCTGACTGCTATCAGATGGATAAGCAGACACCCTGTGTAATGTTAGGTTCTGCTTTTCGTTGCAACCGATTATGTAAAAGATACCTTCGAGGACCTGCGTCGTGTTCTCCCATAAAGGCTCCGCGTACTTTATAAGGTGCACCATTGTAGCATTTGGAAGAATACAGCTCAATTCATGAAACATTCACAATGCATTGATAGTGTCAAGGAGCAGTGGCTACCAAATGTGAATAAAATTTAGCTCGTCTATCTTTCGCTGGGCTGTAATGAATTCATAAACCACGTCGCTCCTGTCATTAGGGTGCAGATTTTGGTGACGGAACAACATGGTTCGGGTTTTAACAAATTATTATTACTTGTTTTATGTATTGAGAACGTGAATGATGTGCGGGGCTGAATGAAACGGCCTGATCATGTTTCATGACATTGGTTAGCCATGATTTTGCCTTGACAGGGTAGTACGTGGCATGGTGCGAACGATGGTGCGTTCTCAAGCCAACAGTTAACTATTTCATTACGCCGAACAAAGTTTCCATCACTGACACTATACTTTGTTGGTCAGCAATGAGTGCTACACAACATGCCTATTATAGAGAAGTTACACCAAACCCCAGAGGGGCGCGCAGGGAGCAGGAAATGAAAGCTTCGCTTTCAAAGAGATGCATCAGAAGGAAAATCTGCTTAAAGGGCTCTTAAACCATCTCTAATATTTTCTTTAGCATTTCAAATAAACACGCGCATCGAGTTTAGAATGCCTTCAAGATCAACGATACGAAACGCTGCAGCGCTACACGCAAGGGGCGTGCCGCGAGATCCAAAAACAATCCAGTGCTTCTCTCCGGGACAGTCCAGTATCCTCAGCTCTCGTCATGACGTCGCTAGGGTGCATCTGGTGATGTCATCTGGAGCAAACGTTGTCGATTGGTCGAACATGGACCTACGACTACCGGTCAGCCTGCTTGCACGTACAAATGACTGTGAAATAAAACTTGCTGGGGCGGAGGAAGCGCCCCTGAGCTAAAACCGCGCACCACCACCTTGCTGTAGGCGGAAAACGCGCCTTCAGCCAGGGTAGCCACAATGCGTAGTCACCGTGGTTACGTCCGGACGTTGTAGTGGTTACATAGTGCGTTGGGTACGGTTGCACAAATTGAGCAGAACAGAAATCTGGGATTATGTTTCACTTGCAAGTAGCACATTTTAAGCTTCATGAAAACTTCTCTGACTTTCGCAACGCCTGTTGACAGCTCGCTATCTGTCTCTAATTCCGCATCTCACATTCATTGTTTTTTTTTATTCCGTACAGGTTTCCTAAGAAAGCAAATATGCGAAGCACGTGGGAGCAGGCTGTCGGCGGGAAGGCTGGAAGCCAGAAGATGGCGATTAGATACGTTCGAGGAACTTCACGTCGGATTGTTTTGACCAGACCGCGCAGACAAGACGGCTACGACAGGGAAGTTGTCCGACTGTGTTCGACTCATTTTCAAAGCAGCTGAAAAAGTCAATGAGCACACATCCTTGTGCTGGCTAATATCACTGGTGAGGAGCGCGAATAGGAAACGAACGTGCCGTTTGCTATTTAATGGAATTTAATTGATGACTCCGTAAATTTCGTCATCGATTGATGTATTAATTGTCTTAATTAAAAGCGTTGCACGCAACTACGAGAGGTGAAGTAGCGGCGTTTGGGCAATATACAAGCAGCTGGGTTGTGTTACTTTTGTGTCTTTCTGTTCCTATAGTTGTGTTTGCTTTACGTGATGCAGTGAATAAATACAGTAGTTCTAAGCAGTGCAATTCTCGTTCCAGGTAAAAAGGAACCGACCACCACCGAGGCCCCAGAGTACTTCAGCCACGAAGTGTTGGAGTTAACAAAGTTGTTGAAGATGTGACAGTTGCATCACCTACAAAGCATCATTACAAAGAAAATCATGTTTCTCAAGAATAAAGAATTATTTCTAAATGGTGCTAACATCGGGCTTCCGGAATATCAGTACGCAGGCGACCATGAACTGATTATTTTTAAATACTAGTCATACAGAACCTTAACCGGTGTAGATGGTTGCAAGGAGAAACCCATGAGAAACAAAATAAAGGTGCCAGCATTGTTATCTGCGATCTGACTTCATATTATTGACTACTTCCGCCTTCGTACTCATGGTAACCGTTAAAAAGCACGGCAGGGAGACGCAGTCAAAGCGGCGGGCGCGCCACGGGTATAACCATTTCTCGCCTATGGTAAGTTGCTCGCCGCCCATAGGTAGCTATTGGCGACCTCCGCTCCAGCACTTTCATTTAAACCTCCTTGGCAGGTACGCGCATTCCCTGCTCTCCCTCTTCGTGCTGATTGCTTGTGCGCACTTGCCAATCCGTAAGCACGGCCCGCAACGCAAGTGCCAAATCGCTCGCGTTCCAACACAGTCGTGTCTAGCGGTCTGATGAGCTGCGCGAACATAGTCCGACTGTTTTTTGCGATGGCTATGGAAGGCATCCGCGTTCGGTATTTGGCTCTAGAAGCGCCGACTGCAAAAATGAAACGACGGGACACCGGCTGCCTCTTCATGATGTCCTGTTCAATGTCGTGCTTGTGCACATTGGAGTTGCGGTAGAACAAAAGCGCAACGACGATTTAACTGTTTTTGGGCGCCACTTCCTTGCCCCCCACACACCTTCATTGATGATGCCATAAGCGTGAACCGTCTTACAGCCAGTTGGCGAAAACAGAAGCAAGTACCAACTCCTATTGTCGTCACGATCTGGTAAAGGCGGCGACGGTGGCCGTTCATCTTCAGTGGAGGTACTTCGACGCGGCGTTTCACCATACGGATATATTTTATTGCCGAGCCTTTTTAGACGTCGTCGAGACACAGGGTCCATTGCGGCAAACTTCGCAGGACCATGGGCCGGCACGGCAGCAACAGCGAGTAACCGAGTAGTGGGGAGTATCGGTAACCGGAAGTGGACAGTGTTTTGAAAATCACGTTGGCTGCATAACGTATTTCACGTGACATTTGGAGGAGCATTCGGCGAGGAGGCGACCAGTCGGCGAATGGAGCGTAGCGAAGAGCGAAACGAGCGGGGGCACCATTTCAATCATCAAACGCGTATAACTCCGCCATTACAGCATTATTTCGAAATATTCTCGTGGCTACGTGTTCGTTGCAGACTCGTGCACAACGGGAACAGCACAACTAAATTCGACTTTTGGGTGGTTTTGGGGCCCTTTAAGGCCACCTGTAAAATATCTATTTCTGTGATCTGATGTCCCCAAAGCACAATGTGATTATGAGGAACGCCGTACGGTGAGACTCCGAATTGATTCTGACTTGCACCCATGCAAGGTGCATGAGCGTATTTCCAGAATGCGACGACCCTGCCCGCGTTTTGTTCCCACTACCTCATGCTTATCAGCGGTAAGGTTAGCACCTTGGGCTAACCTTACCGCTACGGAATTGGGCCTTAGCACTGCAGGTAAGGCCCAATTCATGCTGGGTAACATGGTGCTTATTTTTCTTTTGATTTAGTCCGTGCAAAGCAAGTATAGTGGTTGGCGCACAATTCCTGCTAAGCAGCCAACCCCTCAAAATCTGTTCGCCTGTTCGGAGGAGCCGCTTATAAACGTCTCTCAGACCAGTGGCTTTCCAGCGGCTTTCCAGCGGCTTTCCAGCGGCTTTCCAGCGGCTTTCCAGCGGCGACGTTCAAACCACGCAGCTCAGGCAGTAGAACCATGCGCGCTACTAGTTCTGCTACGGATGCGGCGGACTTGTCTCGCATGTCCGCACAAGTGGTTGGCGTGGCGTACAACGGGATCATACCGCTGAATTTAGCTTACATGCTTATCCAGATTGGAACTGAGCGGTTTAGCACCGTTTATGTAGCCTATGCAGTCCATAACGCACAAGCCCACAGCGGTACGGAAGAAAAGCACATTTGCAGCATTGCTCCGCGTGATTTCTGGCAAGAAACTTTTCTTAACTCGAACATGTCTAAATTACACACCGCCCCGTCTTTAGTAAGCTACACTTCATGGAGTTTTCCCCACGTTACCAGAATGTTTAAACACTTTATGAATGCCATTTGCCTCCCGAAAACATGGCTTTCTCAATATCTTGGAGTAGTTCTTGTAGCGTTCTTAGGCCAGTAGTTCTCTTTCCCAATATATGAATTAAGAACTGGTAGACATAGGAGCAGACTTTCTTCTTTTCAGCCTGCGGCTGACGCAGATCACGATTATAGTTGTACGCACAAACTCAAAGAAGAAGAGCCTTTGAAAGCTAAGATTGCTGAACATGTCGGTAAATTCGACAGAAAGTACTTTCGTATCGCTATATCACTTCTGCTTAGGGACGTTAAATAAGGAGATACGATAATAAAAGCAGAATTACCACGAGTTGCATTTAATGGAAGGTGCAAAATTGCTGAACTCGGGAAAACTTTTCAATGTCGTAAACCATAAAGTGGATCTGTCTGTGTATGACATACGTGTAAAACTGTGACACTCTACATCTTAGGCTATGAAGATCCTCTCGGTCTCCGGTTCAGTGATAACTCAATAGCTGACTAAGCCGAAATTAAGCTTACGCTTCGTGTCCGTTTAAGGCCTGGAGATGCCAAACGTATGTTGCACTTGGCACGCTGGCATTGTAATCGTCTTGCGTAGTCGTTACACAGTCAAGGTCACCGTCGTTGTCGATGTCGGAAAGTGCAAGACCTGCCCGAAAGCCTTCGAAAATCTGCCAAATAAAAAAATTACAGCAACAAATTAACATTATTTCCAATAAGTATATTACTCCGTCGTCAACTTTCACTGTTTCCGTGACAAGCACTTCTGGAGAAATATTGCCACATGGCGAGAAAATGAGAAAGAGGACCACAGAGGTTCTTCTACGAGCGTTAGCATTTCAGCGGGCTCTCTTTCAGGTCGATCATCTCTGCTAACGTTCTTCTGTCAAAAAGCAGACAATCGCACGTAAGGAGTTTGGAGGAGGGGCGGGGTACCCCGCAACCTCCATCAAAAGTGTAGTTCTGTCGACTCAAGTTCCTACTTACGTGGCGCTCTATCCTGCGTCACTTCGACCGTTGAGTTTCTTTTGCCACCGAAATACATACTGACGTCATTGGCATAAGTATCGGACAATTATACACTGAATCAGAACGCGTTGCTTCGGACCCCAGTTGTGTGAGCAATCCTGAGCGAAAAATCTGAGTCATGGAAGCAGAATATCTCGCGGCTGTTGTTGCTGTTCAGATATTTTGTTGTAATATTTACAGTCGTCCATTAAAAGTTATAGCCGACCACCATACCGTACGATGGCTTGTAAGTCATCGAGATTCATCTGCTCATCTCGCACAATGGACTTTAGGACTTCTAGAATAGAATTTTGTAGAAACCTACAGCCGGTTGCATCTCTCGCCTGCCATTGGCAATGTCACACTCCGATGAAAATACCGTCGATGACTGTCAGTTTCCATTTGCTCACTACTAGCCGACGTTATCATCGTTGAGCTGGAACAGCGTAAATACATAAGCTTGTAACTTATATTTTTCACCGCCAGCACTTCGAGACCAAGTTGTCGATTCTGTATTCTTGACGACTTGCATTGTAAAACCAATTACTCATTGAGTGGTGCTCGCTTACTCAGCGAAAACCTTACTCTAGCCGGAAAATCTAAGCAGTGAAAAGCTATATCTGCCATGCTTTGATCTACCCGCAGCCAGTAAACCGGGATTCGCCAGCACGCTACAGCGTGTTCAGGAGCTCTTTTACTGGCCACAGATGCGTCACTCAACAGATCAGTACCTGGTCACCTTCGACGAATGCTAGTGTTACAGACGACCTTCAAGCGCTCCATCAAAGCCACTTCCACCCACTCATTGCTACACATACACCCTTTGAATGAGTTGGTGTCGACGTCCCGGGCCCTTTTTACGTTCATTGAAAAACAACCCATGGGTCAATATATCTGTTGACCACCTTAATCGCAACGCCGAAACAGGAGCAATACCTTCACCTCCCGCTGCTTGTGTTGCAGCTGTTTTGTGGCATTTCGGCATTCTGCGGCATGACCCACCTCGCGTGATCATGAGTAGCCACAGTCGCCAGTTCGTCGCCTAAGCTGTAGAGCAGGTGTTTCTTCTATGCGGTGCATAATTCGGGCGCTCAACGCCATACCGTCAAATGAAACACGCTTTTGTTGAATGGATTAAACGAACGTTGACGACCATGTTGGCCATGTACGTACCCTAGATCGCTGATAGCTTTTTGACACCATTTTGCCGTTTTCACTACGCAGCAAAGATTCAATCACCAAGACCAATCACCAATCGTTTTGCCAAAAAAGTACGCCGGATAGCACGTCTTCACTAGGTAGCATCGCAAAGCCGCTCGGAGCAGTGCTACGATAGCACTTATCAACCGGTTTCCTTTAGTAAAGGTGATTTAGTGTGCCCTTGAACGAAACAGTGCAGGCGCAGCTTGGGCCAGAAAATTTAGCGTACTAAGCTGGCTGGTTGTGCATTTAGATTGCTTGAGTGACCTAACCGGCGTTTTGACACGTCTTTTGTCTACATGCCGGCGGTCTAGCAAAACCCAATTTTCAGATGTTGCGCGTCTTAGACACTATTATTCCGTCATAGAACAATGGCTCTCAACAGCGGGCTTCGTGTGCGAAACGGGTACTGTCTCTCGTCGAGAAAAAAATGTTGAAGAGGAAGACGAGGATGGTGCCTGGCCTCTTTCTATAAGTAAGCACACAGTAATCCTTAACATTATTCTCGCAAGGGGCGTTTATTCGTCGTTTTTCTGGACTAGTAAAGAACGTTCTTATATCTTGCAGTCTCGCTGAGCTTAACTTGGTGGACACAACGCGTAAACAATAGAGACAAGAACATGCTCAACTACTAATTAGGCTAATAATTTTGGTTCTTGACCTCGCTTCCAGCTGCGTTCAGATGTAATATTCATTCAGGAATTGTAAAATATGGATAAGAGAACCTATGAATGTTACTGTCAGGTGACATCATACATGCAATATGCATTCAACCGCACAATAGTTTGAATGTGGCCTTGTTGCTATTCTGCTAGCGTATGAAAGAACGCGGACACAAGAGGACACATAAACACACATACACGGAGCCAACTTCTAACAGGAATTTATTTTCAAAAGCAACAGTTTCCAAACGCAGTTTATTTTCAAGCTGAAGGCATAATGGCCAGTGCTTTTTTAAAATCGACTGTTGTTGGAAGATAGCACCGGGTGTGTGCATCTGCGTCTGCTTGTTTGCGTATTTCTGCTTGTGCTACTGGAAAAGCTCACGTTGTCAGTCCCACACTACGCACTCTACTGGAGGACGGAGTTGGTAATTGTCTCAGTATATTCAATGACCATCAAGCCATAAGCATCAGTTTAGAGTCACTTATGGTCAACCATATAAACAATACTAATTGATTAGCAGCAATTCTGCATTCCCTTCTCTGCTGAACTATCAGTACAACTCTCCAGAGACTAGCCATTTCGTATAGAATAATAAAGGCTTTGGAGTACAAATGACAATGTCGCCCTAAGGGTTGAAAAATTATCGCGTTACTCCCCGACGGACACAAGGAACACATTAACTAAAGAAAGCAAGGCAACAGGTGACACTTTAGCTTCAGAAGTGACCCTCCACTGTAGCATAAAGACTCACTTCTGAGGCTGTAGAATGGTACAGAGGATATAACTTGCATGAAGGCAAAAATAAAGCTCAAGTCTATAAGCTGCATATGTATGAAATATAGAAGCGGCAAAATGAGAGAGAGAACGAGAAGTTGCACAGGCTAGGCGGTGTTATTAACTGGTTTGAGCGCTGCTTCCTGTGCTGCACTAGGAAAGGGACAGAATAAGTTAAAGAAGTAGACAGCGGGAAGAACAGGTTACGGCTCCCATGTTCTGATGGTAATTATATGCCGCACGTTATGATAGCGATTATACTACGCTGCAAGTGAATTTTCACCGTTGTAGACGTCGCCATCGCTGCGGAGCTCTGCATATATCTAGGTATATACATACTATATGTTTATCGATTCTACATATGTCGGGTATATTGCTAAATGATTCAATCACTAAATTTGCTCAAAGCTGGTTTTACGTTGTGGACTAAATTATTTCTCAAACTTCTGAGAATGTCAGCTCACAAATAAATGAAATGTAACATAGCACTCGCAGCATATGTCTTTTGTCGTGAATCTTTTCACACGAATAAACATTGAAAGTGCAAAACATTATCAGCGTTCTACCCTTGAGCGGCGTCATTGTAGGCTCTACACTACATGTTGCAGCATTTAAGAGTTATACGCAGGTCCGTGTTAGTCAGACCTGCGCATAATTAAAACACCACCGGAAAAATTCAAGCGCAACGCTAAGCCGTGCTATCGCAGTCAGTGCTTCATAGTTCTGGCGAAACTGCAAATTTTATTTCAATCCGTCAGAACAGGTCATCTAGGCTGCTGGATTTGAAGAAAGAGAGCAAAGCTTTATGGTTTAGTACAGCTCAGATACACCAGGCCATGGTCCGAGGAACGTTTCTAAAATAGCTGGCGTATAATTTTCCAAAACAGTCCGAATGGAAAGCGTCTGATCGTTCTGTGATCAACAGTCACCTAATATATCGGTCAAAATGTTCCCGCCGCATATTTTCCCACCTCGTGAAAACAGGGACTCGTGAAACGTGCAACAATTATCATAGCTGATGGCTAAAATAATTGAAGCCTATTGTTTCGTACCACAGTGCGTTTCTCTCTGCATTTTCTTGTCAAGACGTAACATCAACGTTTTTCATGGGGCTGTGTAGTCCAGCGCATGCATCGGATTGACACGAACCTCTCCGCACGAACGTCATGGCAAACATGTCTGTCGCTTTTGACGTGTATGAAACTGTCACGCAACACGTGACGCCAAGCGCATGTTTTCTGCCTGAGAACTGCGCCAATCGCAAAGGCGATGCAATGTCACACAGCGTCTCAAAGCGCTAGATTATACCAGGAAAAGATGACTGGTGGTGGTCTGCAGCTTTTACATGTAAGTTGTGGCCACGCGATTCAACGCACGTGTCAAGCTTCCTGAAGCCATAGCTTGAACGAGGGAAGGCCTATTACATAAGCTTGTCCACATTTTTTTTAAACATATGGCTGCGGCGTAATAGAAAGTCGCAGGACTGCCCGGCACACGCAGCACAGTCACAGCGTGAGCTGGAGGAGCGCCTCGTCAGGAGCTTCATTTTCGGCAGCACGCACTTGAGGGTTCGTACCTTACGAAGAGGCCCAATAACGTGTGCCGAAAAGTAAACACAGGTATCCACACTACGCGGCGCTCATTTCACATCCCTTGACCCCTGGTACAATGCGATGCTGGTGCTTCTGACGATGATAATTTATTTGCATCCCCTTTAAAACGAAGCGGTCACAGTCACCTAGCCTGCGTGAGTTCACCAGGCCCAGTTGCATGCAACATGCAACGACTACATACACCTGCTAGATGTCGGGACACCTGGTGGAATACAATGCAACTGCAATGCAAAATTTACACGTATCGACGCTACACAGCGCGCAGGTCAAGTTGTGACTAAAGTTACTGTATTTGGCTACCTGAGGGAGCCATATACAGAAGTTCGGGAGGTCGATCTGCCTTAAGTAAGCGTACTTTCAAGATTTAGATTTTTGCTAACTCCTGATGATATCGGTTTTCATTCCTCACCATACAGACCACCATGTGCCGAACCCTGGTTTGCATTTCCTGCCAACATGTTACCAGGTGAAGTGGAAGGACCATCCCAAATAATGCAATGGTGGGACTCAAATTCTAAATTCTTTTTCGCAATGAAAACGCAAATTACTTCGATTAAAATTTCCGTGGAGAAAGGTTTTATTCTTCACAATGACATTCGCTCTTCTGCTTACTTCTTTTTATGGACCACATTAGTGCGGCACTAACGCCTATACATTAGCCAAAACAGCATTTTTGCCAAAATTTAGGCTTTTATTTTGGAGCCTGTGAACATCCCATAGGCGAATATACAATTTTAGAACATAGTACGTTTTATGGAAAGTTCTCCAAAGTAGTTTCAAATTTTCTTCGCTGATTACTGTGTTCTGTGAAAAATTTCGCAAGAACGCTAGAATTTGCGCGTTTTCACCTCGGCGCTAAGGGGAAAAAACACGAAGATTTTTGTGAAACTGCTTATAAGGAAATAATAATGTTAAGACAAAGCACAACTCGAAATATTGAAATAATGCGCAATACGGTAGATTTATCGCGAATTTCTTTTTTGCACCTAGTTTTCCGTAATTTCGTGAAATTCAAATGGCGCTCACGTGGGCAAAAATTTTTTTTCCATCCAAAACATTTTGAGGAAATACTGTTCAAGAAATGCTTATAGACTGGTAATTCTTTTGTAATAATTTGAGAGAAATTAATTTTCTCGAGCGCCACGTTTGGGACCGTTGGCGTAATCCCGTTTGGACGGACTGTTCAGCTGCGCTTACGCGTGAGCAAAGACCGTCGTCGTCCGTAATACCTAGGCAAACGCATATTATAATGAAGATTCCGCACCAAAAAGTCGTCATATCTCGCAAAACTGTATAGAAAATTCCGCAAACGTTTTTCTCGCGACTCTCTCGCATGCGCACTACACGGGGGCAAATACGAACAAGAATCTGTCGTGAAGGTACCGGCAGTTCTTAGACATAGGAACGATGTTGCCACCACATGCATGGCTAACTTCCCTGGAGAAAGCGGATAGAGGCTCAATTCTGTAGTGTAGTAGTAATGAAAACCCAATTAGCTCACGCAGCTTAGGTGAATTGTTTACACACCAAATCTAAAGAAATTTCATACGAACTAATCATAAGCATCGTGGTTATCATGACAAAATTCCAGGAAATGACACTGCGGAAACAAGCTGAAAGAATGCTGTGCGGCCATTACCCACAACACGGTGGGCACAAAAGCGAGTGATATTCCAGACTAAATGGACATGAGCGCTAGCAGGCAATATCAATCGCTCACCTTTCCCACATCCGGAAATTCGGGCGGAAGCTGGTTCTTAGCCTTGCCCAAAATAAGAGGCAGACAAAACACTCCGATAACAACAGATATTCTAGGAAGTCGTTGCATGTTTACCATTAGAGCGGAGTATAGTGTTGGAACAATTGTGCCGACCTTTTATACAGAATTCGCAGTGTTTCGATATTGGCCATAGCGCCCATGTCATCCTGTCTTGATATCAAAAACAATATTGTCGTTATGAGGGAGGGTGCTATTCTGTAAGCGTCCTCCTTAGGTGGACACGTCGCTTTCGTCTGCTGCTGAAGGGCTGATTCACCGGGACCGCCTATCTACTTCCCACACGCACCAAAACCCAGCTAATAAAAACATCAGTGGAGGAATAATTGTACACGCCGACTATGTTGACCTGAAGAATTCACCCCGCTGCCCCGAACTGCTTCCATTTCTGCTACGTGTGTTACGTTAGCTAAGCTCGCCATATGAAAAAAAAATGCACTTGCATTTCAAAAGGGGACATCGTCAGATTGAAACTCGGGCTTCCCGACCAACCTTTTGGAATAACTATGTATTTACTGCAGGTTGTCCCACTTGTGTCTGACAGTGGCAGAATGAAACTCTAGTTTGGGAGGTCAGCTTTTGTAATAACTCTCTTGGTACGACAAGATTTCCTTCTCGTGTCTGATAGTTCTAGATTGAAACTCTAGTTAGAAAACAACATTTCGAAGTAACTGTCTACAAACGAACAACGAGTTGTCCCTCTCGTGCCTGATAGTGTCAGATTGAAACTCAGGTTTGAAAAGTACCTGCTCGACCAACTGCCTACATATGACACGTTGTCCATCTCGTGTCTGATAGTGCGACTATGGCAAAATGTGGTGTTATTGTTTGGCTTGATTGCGTTCGGGTTAAGGAGCAATGAACGCAGGCAAGCCTCAACTGCCAGGGTACTCATGCCAGCATTCCACAATGCTAGTGAATATATTATCAAATACCTTACTCAGAACAAAAAGGCAGTATACATGGAGACATAAAATTTTTGTACACGTACGTAGGAATCGAAACAAGAAAACCAAAATAAAATCAATAGATGGAATCGTCAGCTGTGTGGACATCAACAAGGACAAATATTAATTTGAACAGTTCCGTATTATGTTTACAGTACACATTACCTATAGTGAGGTATCAGCGCTTTTCAAAGGACTAGGGCATAAATGAAGGACATTCATAGAGTGTCTTCGCTAAATTCTGTTAATAGCTTAAATAACTCGTAAAATATAAAAACCTCGATCATTGAGGCCAATGTAATACATAATGTTGAAAAGGACTATATCTGTTGGATAACGGACAGCAAATTCATGAAGTACATGCATCACACAGGGCTGCATGTGTTTATATAATGTCCTGTGTGACCACTTTCAATGCATATCCCTAGCAGAAAATTCCGTGAATATTTTTTTAGAGAACCGAGTACTCCATGAGAGAAAATAGTAGTTCGGAGGTGTGCGCCGTCGTCTCAGATTCGTCGCCGTCTACTGGACTAAAAATCACGGAGCATTACATAAATTTGTATGCGTTTGCAAAGGAAGTATGGCTGAATTTTTCGATCCAGTTCTCGAATGTCTTGCACGCTTCGGCGAGTTGAAGTCGCGCCATTGTGGCACAGCACAAGCTGGTCTTGGAACCCTTGCAATTTGAGACGTGGTGCCGCTACGGGTGCGTTCTAACCCGCCGTGGTTGGATAGTGGCTGTGGTGTTGGGCTGCTAAGAATGAGGTCGCGGGCTCGAATTCCTGGCACAGCGGCCGCATTTCGATGGAGGCGAAAGGCGAAAAACACCCGCGTGCTTAGGTTAAGGTGCACGATAGAGAACTCCTGGTGTTCCAAATTTCCGGCGTCCCCCACTACAGCCTGCCTCATAATCAGATCGGGGTTTTGGGACGTAACAGCCCACAATTAAATTATTTTTACGGGTCCATTCCAACTTCTGCTCATATGGATGAAGCCTTTTTGACATAAGCGCGCTTAGGAAGGAAAATGGTGCTTTCTTTTCGTTATAGCTTTAGTCCTTATCAAGGGACTATTTCTTTATTGGCCTGCAGTGTACCACCCTCGATGTGTGTCCACAACGCTGTAGCTGTGTATCTCGACTTTGCTTATCCTAGCCTCCTTAGCTTTATTGAAGAAATTATATTGATTTCTCGTTTATGGCAAGACCTCTTTCATATTTCTGTGCCCTTTCCGACATTCTCTTAACACCGCCACCTTCAGTGAACTTTTTGTGTTCTTACTGACCTACTCCACTTCTGTGATTCTTTTACTTTCGTTTGACATCCGCAGTCTCATTGCGATATCAATTATCTGGACGCTGCAGGCGACTTTTCTCCATTGATGCCTGCCTGATGTTCCGTATAACATATAAGTGCGTTAAGAATCTCTCAGCTCGCCATTGCTGTGGATGCGAAGGAAAGCACGAGATAGCGGAGACGAGGAGGATGGGGTTTGACTCCCGGCTGGACACGCCCCCTTCCCGTGCGCCCAAATCACGGGAACGTGAAAAAGTCAAGGTCACGTGAACAAGCTCATGGTAAGGGGCAGATGAGGTTAGCACGCACTAAAGCGATCAGGTGCTTGGGGGTGGGTCAGGTGAGCACGCGTTTCCTCCTCTAGCACAATCGTGGCTGTGTATGGCTGTTCACGCGGCCGAACGCATTCATGGTCCCTGCGCCATATCTAGGAGGTAATCTGCAGCGCATGCAAAGCATAAGGGCAACCTGAAATGGGTAGTCACTTTATGCGCCCTGCGTTTCCTATTGCAAAAACCAGCGCGTTACATTGGGGGCAAGGCAATCACGCACCACTTCATTTATTGGTTTCCCGCACACAGGGTCAGATAAAGGGTGCTCCTCCCAACCTCAACGAGTCGGCTCACGGGGCTGCGCGTGAACTTGCCCACCGCGCTACCCTCGACCCATCGGAAGCCGACTTCCCAAAGAACAGGGACACGCCCTCCTCCTACAACGAAATTACTAAACACTACTATCTCAGCCGTAGAACCTACTTTGTTCCTCATCCGCGCCTCAATAGAGCTCAAGCATTAACGCTCCGTCTACTTCAAACGAATACCTATCCCAATCCGTCGCTTTTACATAAAATCTATCCGGATATTTACACCAATGCTACCTGCCACGATTGTGGAGAAATAGCCACGTTAGACCACATGCTCTGGCGGTGTGCCCGGTGACACTCTATCATCGCTAACAGCTCGGCCAGATGGGAGGCGGTTCTCCGCAGCCCTCTTCTGGCTGACCAAATCTGGGCTGTCCAGCAGGCCCACGATGCGGCCGAGAGGCTCGGCCTTCCGGTTCCCACGTGGGAGCGGCCCGCTTCGTGAAGACACACGACCTGCAGGACTTCATTAAAGTTTTACCATATCATACCATACATTGAGTTCCAATGTGAAACCAGCACTAGATTGCACCGGGGACGCTGGCACGTCAATGGAACACCAGTGACATCGCTTGAAATTATCTGAGTCACATTCGACGAGTCACCGGTTGCACTGACATGATGCCGGGGCGCCCTGATATGTGCTGTAAGTGCACTGGTTCTCACTGGAGTTCGCTGGCACGTACGAGAAGCCGCGCTTGTTGTGTGTTTGTCAGAAGTTGCAGTACGTATGGAGCAAAATATATTGAATAATAAATGCATGGAACAATTTTATCGCTAGATACTACTCCGTCTGACAAGCTGGTTGCATCACTGTGGAAGCTACACGCATTCTTAGCCAATAGGAAGGCCGAATGCCCTTCGAGATGTGCTCATCCGAGCCGCGTCGTCTGCTCAGCATCTGAATGGCATCGTGTTACATGCTATATGGTTGGTGTAATGATGCAAAAATGTTTGGTCGCCGTAACCATGAACTTCGCTTAAATGCATGCGGCAGCGGGGCTTCGCTTTACCGGTGCACTTTCACTGCAGTTACCTTTCAACCTCCTTACCAAGTTTCTCGACGAATGCCAGTACAAATGTTCACCTGCGCCACAGCGTCTGCTCGGCGTCTACTTGGAGTTTGATCGCTACCATCATCACGTACCACGCTAGAGCGTGGTAGTAAAGTAATGATGCAGTGAATAATTAGGCTTTTATAGCGTTTCGCATCGACAACGCATCACCAATGCTAAGGCTGTTGCGCCATCTGCTAACTAGAAAGCAAACCATTTTTGCGGCTTGGTGCCGTGTCTGTATCCTAGCAGCGTGAAAACTAACAACCGATCTCAATAATTACGACAAAATGCACGGATGATTTGACCTCAGCTTGAGATTAGACTTACCGATGACACATTTGGCCGCTTGTTTCTTGCTGACATGGCGGAGAGCCAGTAACAACCTTTAAAGTGTCAGTCAACAATTGCTTGTTTGAAAGACAAAGGAACAGGCCAATAAGATGATGAAAGGTGAAACTTGGCAAGTGCTAACCACAGGTTTAAATTGCGAAGTATTTGAGCAAGTACGAATCCGCCGATTTTGTTCGTGTAACTGCGGCTCAAGAGAGTCAGGCTTGAAATCACTAAGCAAGGCACGATATTGCGATTACGTAAAAATTCTTCAGCATTCATCTCTTGACTGATGATTCAATTGACTATAGAGCGGTGAAAAACACGTAAAAATAGCAAGTGAGTGCTGTCTGACCTTGACGTCGTTACTAATTAGCATAAGACATGGCTCGTAAGAGAAAAACGCTAACCAATGAAAATATACGCGTGTTTTACGTTTTATTTGAGCTTTAATGTGCATTTCGACATGACCAGCAGCACCATTAAGGCGATTGCGGTGAGTGGTAAAGTGGTGTACGGTGGGCCCGTACACCTCATGCGCCAGCTAATTCCAGGCGAGAATAGTCATTGGAAAAAAAATAATAATCAAGGAGATCAGTCCTACAATGGCACGGCCTAACTTTAGGTGGATGGTCTTTACGCGAGAAAACATAACACGGGGTCTTCAGATGAGCAGATTCCCGCAGAAGTATGGAAGATAGAATTACAAAGCTGAGGGCATAACCAGCTTCGTCGTTATAACACAGGGATCCAAGCAAGTTTATTTAACACGAAAGTGTTTTACGCCGGGCTCTTACAAGACTAGAGAGTAGCAGTGCAAAGTCATCGTACGTAAAGCGCAGTATACGGTACGGTATTATCGTTCCGTTCTAACACACTGCGATGTCCAAAGACGTTTTAGTTGCTTGTGTGTCTCAATGCGCGCTGTAACGTTATAATGACGATAGCGCCTAAGATACAGACGTTGCAGAATACGAGAACTATGTGCTGAGTGTGAAATATTCATTTCGGCTAACACGGGAACGCTTGAGCTTGCCCCCACACATATCACTCTTTAGAGACGCGCCGGATTACGGTAAATGTGGACGCCAGTGACAAAGCTGGTAGCAACATCTTGCGGCACTTCGTCATACAACGCGTGAAACCTTGTTTTGTGACATATGTGTTTTTGGGTAAGCAATTCACAAAAAAGGGACGCCTTTTTCTTTTAAGTTATTGTTTGTTTTATCTGCCGACACTGCACATTAGCAGATAATTGGAAAATATTTACTTACTGCAATATTTACTTACTTCGTTCACTGAATAATCTTTCATAAATTCCACAAATTTAGTACGTTTCTTTATCGGTTTCTTTTCAGTTATTCTTAGCGGAACGTTGACCTTTCGCGCAAAACTTGTTTTTTCTTTCAAGCGATGCTTATTCATATAATCAGATGCGATTAGGCAGCACCATTTTTCTCGTTTCTTTGTTTCTTTCTTTAATAACAGCATCTAGTTATGTAATGCGTTTCTTCTTGACCGGAAGAAGATATTCACCATTTTTGTCCTTGAAAAGGACCTGGCCAGGGGCATCGCCGGGGCGGACATAGAAGTAAATATTTCACCTGCAATCATCGGGAAAATCTTATATGAAAAAGACATGCATAAAAATAATTCAATTTGGCATTATGTTCAGTTCGCCAAAAGACAGGGCCTGACGGCTTGATTGCCAAATCTACAGTTTAATGTTTCGAAAAAAATTAAGCGGCCGATTGTAGCTCAAATTCAGAAAAAGTACACCAGAATGTCCGAATTCAGAGTACTCTTAGAGGGGCACTGAACCTACTTTCTTGATAACCCCCAACGCCTAGGAACGAGTATGCGGGCTGCTAGGAATGTATTACGTATTTATTTTAAAAAAAGCCTTGGACAAGCCTAAATACTACCTAATTCCCTCTCAACGACCTCCGTTCCGATGTTTCGAAACGGCGTCGGTCGCGATGCCCTGCCGTATGCGGGGCTTCACCGCACGTGAGGTCTTAGGCTTTTATTGTGGTTAGTCATTCAGCGCAAATATAAGAGCGCTGTTGGCAACCTATAGTTCCGATCACTTTTGCTGTGCTATCCCTTTGCGGCATTATAATGTACTGGATAGCTGCGCGTGTGTTGTTTCTCTACCGTGTGGTATGAGCAGCGTATTTACCGTCGTACCTATCTCAAAAGAAATCGCACAATTTCGGAGGCTTGAACGAAACGATGCCTTTATTTTCACTCGTGCGAGGACGACGTCAGTGTGCCAATTGCCTCAACGATGGATACCGCACTCCGCGTTCGCGTTGAAAGGATTCCTAAAGCCTGTTTCACAGGGTTTGATTTTCGTCGTTCCAAAAGGGTGATTTTTGTCGCATGCCGAGGGAGGCGCTGCGGTGGCCGAGGCAAATGGACGCGTTTCACATTGGCTCCGTCTTTTTCGAGCCTTCTCGCAGTGCTAATTAGCAAATACCGAAGTTTCCTCTTCACCAATGTGTTCCTAAAGTCGAACGGCATCGACAGACACCGAAAGCACCGAAGGCAAGTCATTTTCCGGCGAATTATCGAACTTCTCGTGTCAACGCCGTGCGACCGAATGCGATAGCCTAGGCGCGCTCCGCCAAAGCTAGGCCTACAAGCGGCACCTACTTCGCGCCCGCCGACCCCGGCGACTGTCGCGCAGTTCGGAGATGGAGTCGTCCGCTCCGACAACAAGCTCGGATGCCTACATGCATGTGCAAGTGATGGGCGAAGAATTTCACGACGAGGCCGGCTGGAAACTTGCGGGAGGCCGCCTGTCGAGAAACCACCAACGGGGAGATGCAACTTTTGGAGCAGTTATTGTGCACTTCTTATGCCTGTAGTTGCCTTTCCCAATATATTAATTAAAGAGTGGCCTTTATTATTTAAAGCCTGCGGCTCAAGCAGATCACGATTATATTTGTAAAGAAAGAAGAGCCATCATAAAGAAAGAAGAGCCATTGAAAGCGAACACTGCGAACCTTATCGGTAAATTCGACAGTAAGCACTTTCGTATCGCGATAAGCAATGACTAACCTAGAGTGATCCCTTCTGCTTAGGGAAGTTAAATAAGGAGATACCACAAGTTGAATTTAATGCAGGGTGAAAAATTGTTGACATCTGAAAATGTTTTCGATGTCTTAAACCGCAAAGTAAATCTGCCTCTGTATGATATACATGTGAAGCTACGACACTCTACATCTTAGACTATGAACACTCTCTCGGTCTGCTGTTCAGTGATAACTTAATACCTGGCTAAGCCGAAATTAAGCTTACGCTTTATGTCCGTTTACGGCCTGGAGATGCCAGGCGTATGTTACACTTGGCACGCTGGCATTGTAATCCTCTTGCGTAGCCGTTACACAGTCAAGGCCACCGTCGTTGTCGATGTCGGAAAGTGCAAGGCCGGCCCGAAGGCCCTCGAAAACCTGCCAAGTAAAAAATAAATTCAGAGCAACACATTAACATTATTCCAATTAATTATATTACTCCGTTGTCAACTTTTACTTTTTGAGTGACAAGCACTTCTGGTGACAAATTGCAACGCGGCGAGAAATATCCCATACTGGCGTCATTGGCATAAGTATCGGACAATGATACACTGAATCAGAACGTGTTGTTACTTATTCCAGTCGTTGCCTGAGCAATTCGGAGCGAAAAGTATGTAAGGGAAGCAGAATATATTGCCGCTGTTCTTTATTTCGTTGTTATATTTACGGTAGCTCATTAAAAATCATAACTGACCACCATATTGTACGCTGCCTTGTAAGTCGTCGACATCCGTCTGCTCGTCTCGCACAATGGTCTTCACGACTTATAGAATGGAATTTTGTAGAAACCTACAGGAATGGCTGCCGTCACGCTGACGCAGATTGCATCTCTCGCCCGCCATTGGCAATGACAAATTGCGGTGAAGACGGCGTCGATGACTGTCAGTCTGCTATTGCTCTTTATCAGCCGATGTTGTAATCGTTGAGCAGGAACAGCGTAAAGTCCTAAGCTTCTAAGTTCTACTTTTTGCCGCCACCCCTTCGATACCAAGTTGTCGATTTCCTATTCTTGACGACTTGCTCTGCAAAACCAAATTCCCAGTGAGTGGTGCTCGCTTCCTCCGTGTTGTGCCGGAAAATCTAAGCAGTGAAAAACTATATCTGCCATGCTTTTACCTTCCCAGCAACAAGTAAACCGGGATTCGCCCGCACGCTGCAGCCTGTCCAGGAGCTCTTTCACTGGCCACAGATGCGTCACTCAACAGTTCAGTACGTGGTCAGCGTCGGACAATGCCTGCCTTATAGGCGAACTTCAGGCGCTCCATCAAGGCCTCCTTCACCCACTCATTTCGGCGAATACACACTTTGAATGAGTTGGTGTTGACTTCCCGGGCCCTTTTGCACTTTTTAGGTTCATTGGAAAACAACCAATGGGTCAATATATATGTTCACCACCTTAACCGCTACGCAGAAACAGAAGCAATACCGTCACCTCATGCTGTTTGTGTTGCAGCTGTTTTGTGACCATGACCCACCTCCCCGTTGTCTTAAGTGGCGGTAGTCGCCAATTGGTCGACCAAGCTGTAGAGCTGTTGTTTTTCATATGCGGTGCACAATTCTGGCACTCAGCGCCATATCGTCAAAAGACCAACGGTTGCGTTGAAAGGATTAAAAAAAATGCTGACGAACATGTTGGCTATGTACGTGTCCTCGATCGCTGAAGGCCTTCCTTGGCCCCATTTTACCGTTATCCCTATACAGCGAAGATATCAATCACCAAGACCTACCACAAATCGCTGCGCGGAAGAAGTCCGCCGGATAGTAAGTCTTCGCACGGTGTCATCGCAACGATGCTCGAATCAGTCGTACAATAGCACTCATCAACCGGTTTCGTTTAGTAAAGGCGATTTAGTGTACCTTTGAATGAAACAGTGCAGGCGCTGCTTGTGCCACAAACGTTTGCGTATTAAGCTGTCCCGTTGTCAATTTTAGATCGCTTGAGTGACCTAACTGGCGTTTTGGCACGTCTTTTCTGTACATGCCGGCAGTCTAGCAAAACCCAATTTGCAGGTATTCCACGCCTTAAACACTACTATCTCGTCGCAGAACAATGGCTCTCACAGCGGGCTTCGTCTGCGAAACGGGGACTGTCTCTCGTCAAGAAGAAAAGTTGAAGAGGAAGACGACGATGGTCCCACGCTTTATTGTTTCAATAAGTGCAGAATTATCCTTAACATGGTTCTCTCAAGAGCTGTTTATACGTCGTTTTTCTGCAATAAGAACGAACGTACTTACATCTTGTAGTCTCGCCGAGCTTAAATTGGTGGAAACAACGCGTAAGCAATAAAGACAAGAACATCTTCAAATACTATTCTGGCTAACAATTTTGGTTCCTCACCTTGCTTCCTGCTGCCTTCAGATGTAATATTCAGGAATTGTAAAATATGAATAAGAGAACTCATCACTGTTACTGTCGCAATTAGGTGACATCACAAACGCAATGTGCGTGTGTGATGTGATGAGCGGCGAACCTTGTGCTACGCGCGTCACCAGTGACACGGGCCAACCATTGACGACAGAGATATGACGCTTCACTATTGGATCATTCCATGCCAACTGCCCCAACCATGGCTCTCGAGAGAAATAATTTCTCTCAAAAAATTACGAAAATATTACGAAACAGTATTTTGAATGCGGGCATGACGGTATTCTGCTAACGCATGAAAGAACGCGGACACAAGAGGACACATAAACACACACACACACACATGGAGCCAACTTTTAAGAGGAATTTATTTTTAGAAGCAACAGTTTCCAAACGCAGTTTATTTTCAAGCTGAAGCAATAATGCCCAGCACTTTTTTGAATTAAACTGTTATTGGAAGTCAGCGCCGGGTGTGTGCATATGCGTCTGCTTGTTTGGGTTTTTCTGCTTCGGCTATTAAAAAGCTCACGTTGTCAATCGCACACTACGCACTCTATTGGAGGACGGAGTTTCTAATTTTCTCTTTATATTCAAACCATCAAGCCATTAGCATCAGTTTGGAGTCACTTATGGTCAACCGTATAAACAATACTAATTGCTTAGCAGCAATTCTACACGCCCTTCTCAGCTGAACTATCAGTACAACTCTCCAGAGACTGGCCATTTCGTATAGAACAATAAAGGCTTTGCAGTAGAAATGAGAATGTCAGCCTAAGGGTTGCGAAATTCTCGCGTAACTCCGTAACGGACGCAGTCAACAAATTAACTAAAGAAAGCAAGACAACGGGTGACACAGTAGCTTCAAAGGTGACGCTCGCTTCGCCATAGCACGAAGACTCACACTTCTGGGGCTATAGAATGCTACAGAGGATATATCTTGCATGAAGGAAAATAAAACATAAGTCTATAAACTGCATATGTATGAAATATAGAAGCGACAAAGTAAGAGAGACAACGAGGAGTTGCGCAATCTAGGCGGTGTTATTAACTGGTTTGATCGCTGCTTTCTGTGCTGCACTAGGGAAGGGACATGACAAGTTAAAAATAAGTAGACAGCGGGTAGAACAGGACACCGCTCCCACGTTGAGCTATTTCTGGTTGTGATACCAATTATATGACGCTGCAAGTGAATATTCACCGTCCTCGTAGACGTAGCCATCGCCGCTGGGCTCTTCATATGTTTATGTATGAACATACTATATGCTTATCGATGCCACATATGTCGGGTATATTGCTAAATTACTCAATCACTAAATTCGCTTATACCTGGTTTTACGTTATTGACTAAGTTATTCCTCAAAATTTTTGGAATGGGAGTCCACAAACAAATGTCATGAAACATCAGAATCGCAGCGCATGCCTTTCTGGTGAATCATCTCAGACTAATAAATATTAAAAGTGCAAAATATCATCAGCGTTATAACCTGTAAGCGGTGGCATTATAGGCCCTTTATGCGTTATAGTCATAGTTGGATGCGACTCCAGCGCTGGTCTCTATGTACGCGCGGCTGTACTACATGCTGTACCTGGAATAAAACCACTTAACTATGGCTATGGCGCATCACTGTCATACACTGTATCCGAAGTGGGATCCTTAATTTCACTGAGGCCAGAGAAATCTTGCGAGTATTTCTGCAGTAGAGCGTCGGGGTTATGAATTCCCGAAAGGTCACTCACTATGCCCCACTTCTCGATGAGGCATAGGCCAAAAATTCGCGCATTTAGATTTTATAAAACGTAGAACTTCTCCAACGCGGGCACACGCTTTTGAACTGCAGTTCCTTGCATCATGCCTATAATGTCCAACTGTTCGTTAGATTGTCCGACGAGGAATTTTGCTGACTCAAGAAGAGGCGTTGATGAGCTCACTTGTACCTAAGTCTCTGCAAGTCGGGCACGTTCACACAAGCGTCCAGTCAAAATCGTACACGAATTCCGTTGACGCCCAACTAAGTACTCCACGGAACTTAGGTAGATGATTGATCTGCTGACCTATGAATAATGGCATATCATTACTGCGAGTCCTTTATTATGTAATATTAAATTGCACGTTATACTTCAGCTCTTGTTCATGGCTGGGCGGTGCATACGCAGGCGGGCCCGTGGGGCGCGTTCGCCTGCCGTCGTAGAGGACTGCGGTACTGGCATAGCGCAGAAGACGCACTGCGAACCGGCGAACCTTGTGCTACGCGCGTCACCAATGACACGGGCCAACCATTGACGACAGAAATATGACGCTTCACTATTGGATCATTCCATGCCACCTGCCCCAACCGTGGCTCTCGAGAGAAATAATTTCTCTAAGAAAATACGAAAATATTACACGTATATAAGGGTTACATCAACAGTATTTCCGCAAAATATATTGAACAGGAAAACATTTTTGGCTACATGAGCGCCATTTGAATTTCAGGAAATGATGAAAAACCAGGTGCAAAAAAAAGAAATTCGCGAAAAATTGACCGCTTTGCATATTATTTCAAATTTTGGAGTTTTGCGTTAACTGAACAGTGTTCTTTCATTATAATACAGTCTCACAAAATAATTTTACGTTTCTTACTCCTTAGCACCGAGGTGAAAATTAGCAAATTCCATAGTTCTTGCGCAATTTTTCACAAATAACGGTTAGGGAAGAAAATCTGGAATTACTTTTATAGAACTGTCACTACACGTTACTATCTCCCAAAATTCTGTTTTCGCCTATATGATGCTCAAAGGCTCCAAAATAAAAGCCTGAATTCTGCAAAAACGCTATTTTTGTCTTTGTTTAGAAGCTAGTAACGCTCTAAGGTGGTCCATGAAAAAATAAGTAGAAGAGCGTATATCATTGAGAAGAATAACAACATTTATCACGGAAATTTTTATCAAGGTAATTTGCGTTTTCAATGAGAAAAAATTTTCAATTTGAGTCCCACCATTGCATCACTTTGATTAGTGCCTCTACTTTCCCTGATAGCTTGTTGGCGGGAAATACAAACCAGGATGGTGCACATGGTGGTCTGTGTGGTGAGGTGTAAAAGCCGACATCAGCAGAAGTTCGTAAGAATTTGAACCTTCAAGGTATGCTAACTTAAGGTAGATCGAGCAGCGCTTACACGTGAGCAAAGCACGTCGTCATCTGTAGCACCTAGGCAAAGGCGTATTATAAGAAAGAGTCGGCACCAAAAAGTCCCCAGATCTCGCAAAGCTCTATAGAAAATTCCGCACAAGTTTTTCTCGCGACTCTCTCTCGCATGCACATGACGCAGGGGCAAATACGAACAAGAATCTCTCGTGGAGGTACCGGCCGATTGTTCTAGCCTTACACGTCGCATTTCGCTACAAGTGGGCAGTCTTGAAATATGGGTAAAAGTCAGGTCGCCCGGCCAACGCCTCATAGCAAGCACAAGCACATGAGCAGGTGGTGAGAAGGCTATGAGCAGGAGCACTTCGATCCTTGACGTCATGCTAGCTTGCCTGACTGCCTTGGAATCTAATGGACATGCTCCAGAGTAAGCCATGCTGGTTTTGACGTCACCGCTTTCGTCACGCCATGCTCGACAGTTGGCATTTCGGTCCAAGTAGCATGACATCATAAAATACAGTGCTCAGGCCATCAATCTAGGAGGCGTTGGCCTGGCGCGCAGACATGAAATTTCCAAGCCGTCACTTGAGCTTACCTCGGCGGTTAGCGCAGTCGAAAACGCTATCGCCACGAAGCTTTTAAAGAACGCCCGACCGTGTCACAACTTTTTCAACACTCCTCAAACTTCGTCACATCAGTCGTAGCACTTCGGCGTTTCCACCTATGAAGGGACCAGATGAACCCACTGCAGCCGCTGCAAAGAAAGCGAGGTGAAAGAAGATACCACTTGCCTACCACGTTACCAAGGGCTGCCTTTCTTTCAAACTTTTTGTGACTAATCTTAAAAACTACCACGCGTAGCTTCCTCGTTGTGCTTTCATTTTTTTTTGCTGTATGCGATGGCGTGCTATTACCGACATCTTGACTTTCATACGCCATAAAAGTCTCGCGCACGTGCACCTTGGCGCCTGCGTATCACGTGCATATTAAAGAGTCAGCTGGGGCTTGACGACGATCACATCTCGAAAATGTTGCACGAAGGCATAGACCGTTGTTGGAGAAAGCCCACTTACGAAAACGCGTAAACAGCATGAGAATGTTAGTCGTCTTAACACAACAGAAAGAAGCAGGGAAATCAATTGAGTTCATTACTTGAAAGAGTTATGGAATGGAATGCCCATATATTTTCCAGTGAATGCATTTAGGTAGTGTTGCTTGCAGCGTTGCATGATTCCCAAAAAACAATGCCGGGCACTGGCACACCTGTAGCGGAAGTAGAGATGGCTCTGCGTAGAAGATGTCGAGATGTATTTGCGCTGTCTTGCGTTTTGCTATCTCGGGTTCCCATGTAGTTACCGCGAAACGGATGTCTGCGGGATACCTGAAGGAAAACAGCATTTGCGGCAATTTTTATCAAACTGATTCTGCACATCCGAGCGTAAATTCATGAGTGAAGGGAACGCATATATGGGTGTATACCGTCTTAAGCAACTACAATTCAAAGCATTGGGCGGGGCGTTCATGTTAGCTCAATAGATAGCTATTTATCGGGAAAAGAACAGTGGCGCATTCGTTCACCGCGCAATGGCCATAACCGTATTTTTTTCTCCTTTTTGCTGTTGGGTGAGAGACAGTGCCACCATTCCGCTGCAGTGATAGCACGAATTCCCCTTCGTGTGACCATAGGCGCTAGGCTTTCATCACTCGATGTTGTGAACGGTTTCTAAAAAAAACCCAGAGATAACGCCCGAACATTACAGCGAAAGTCTACAACACAATTTACGTTCCGATGAAGAGAGCGAAGAAGTTATTAATGGGGCTACCCGATCGGCCTGAAGCGGGCAAGGCGCCGCCTTGTCAGGCGATGACGGAATTTTTCTTGCATCTGACAGTATGCGCGAAACATTGAGAAAAAGTAATTGTGCCCTAAAAATAAGCAATAAATGGAAAAAGAAATGAAACTTTCTGTAGTAACGTTTCTTTCGATCCGAATGATATGCCATTAGATCAAGCAGCTGGATCTATTGAACAAGACACTGCTCATTGGCATCCTTGTGGAAGTGATTAACACAAAATTATTACAGATTGGCATAAAAAAAGGGCGAATGCACTCTGTAAATGCAAGGGAGGTTAGTTTTAGGCAAGTTCGTGTTGAGTAGCAATAAGAACTTTGACAAGTGATAGATAAAACGACAATGCAGGCCATAAAAGTAGAGCTATGAAAATGAGTGAAGAAAAATGGAATACTTCAACTTCGTAACGAATTCTAGCCAGGCCAGCGTTTCAGGAATAGACATTTCAGTGGCTTAGGGCAGACGTTTTAGTCTAGTGCTTTAAATATTAAGGAAGCTAATAATAACGTGGGCGGATACTTGTTATGCTATTTATCACTCGGGGGCAGAAGTGGTGGTTTTATGGAAATTTCCAGAGAATGTGCAAGAACAACGATGTACAATACGCATGGGAATGTTCAAAATAGCCCCGGGCTGCTAAAAATTCACAAAGGACTGAAGACTCTTCTTTTAAGGAGCCCTCTTTGGGATTGTTGTTCACTCTTTATCCTAATAAAGTGGGAAGGCAACTGAAAAGAAAACGCGTATGAGGCATCGATTTATCCAAAATCTGCAACCGGATTTTGTGCGGTTCCCGGCTCATGTATGGGGGAAACGTTCTGCTACTAGTGGACAATGTGTGGTATTCGGTGGCTAGCGGGTACATGCCTCTACCTACAATGCTTACACCCACATTAAAGTGTAGCGACGCGGTCGTACGCTAAGAAAATCGTTGGCCGTGCTCTAAGTATCCGTGTTCTAACTCGCCGTGCTCTAATTACCCGCAGTGGGTCTCTCTAGCTCAAGTTCCCCGCAGAGGCGTCTGCGTCAGCAGGCGTTTGGTGTGTTGCGACACCACGTACCCGAGCACACGAGGGTTGGACCCTCCCGCGTGTAGCCGTGCGCGGCTTAGCCGTGTCTGGGGAAAGGGGGATCCTGGGGGTTGAGCTGATGCTGGGTGTTTGGACCTTTAAGGCCCCCTGGCGGAGGCAACACACCCCTTTGGCCTCTGCTTCACATAGACGGCACCCCCGGACTGACCCACCCGGGGGAAATCGGCAGTCGCCTTTTCCTGTCCTCCTCTCCAATCTTCGTCTTTCTCTCCCACATTTACATCTTTCCTGTCCTCTTTTCACGTCTTTTACTTCCGTATTTCCTGGCGGCAAGGGTTAACCTGGTGTAATTATCCAACCTTGGGTATTTTATAGTAGGTTATAGTGGCGATGCATGGTTGGCGTCTTCAGGCTTCGAATCCTGTAGCGTCCCCTTGTTGGGCTCCGTGGAGGGTGGCCACCATCGCCGCCGAATTTTCCAATTTTTTATGGCAGAAGCTTTTCCCCCATTACCTGATCGCTCCCTGAAGAGGGGGCGCACCGATGAACAGTTCAACTTTTTCATGCAACCGAAAGTGTCCTTTCCTAAATTCCACGTTGTCCACAGTCAGCACGAAACAAAGACAGTCAGAATGATATCACCATTTCTTGTAGCCAAATCTATCACTGACGCAATAGGCCCAGGTTATAAAGTGACGAAGATGGGAAGTGGCGATCTTCTACTCGAAGTTCGCGACAAGCCACAATACGACAAACTCTCGAAACTTGTTGCATTTGGAGACATTCCCGTTTCTGTCGGCCCGCACAGGTCGATGAACACAGTGCGCGGTGTCATCTCGGAAGATGACCTTATCGAACTTACCGAAGAAGAATTGCTAGAAGAATGGCAAGAACAGAACGTCGTCAAGGTACAAAGGATAAAAATAAGGCGCGATAACAAAGAAATACCAACCAGGCATATAATCATTACTTTTGGAACTAGCAACTTACCAGACTCAATAGAAACAGGATACTGCAAACTCCGTGTAAGGCCATACATTCCTAACCCACGCCGATGCTTCAAGTGTCAGCGGTTCGGGCACGGTTCTCAAAGTTGCCGAGGGCGCACTACTTGTGCAAAATGTGCATCAAATGAGCACTCGTCCGACACTTGCAATTCCACCATCCGTTGCGCTAACTGTGAAGGGGATCACCCCGCGTACTCTCGTTCTTGTCCATCCTGGAAAAAAGAAAAACAAATCATCGAAATTAAAGTAAAAATGAACCTTTCCTTCCAAGAGGCGCGCAAGCGCTTCTCGATGAACCAATTTAGTCCGTCCTACACCGATGTGGCGCGCCGGGGGGCAGCGCTACATCCTTCGGCGGCCGCCCAAGTCACACGGAGTGTGACGGCAGTCACGCCATCAGCCCCCCCGGCTGGAACAGCCAGCGCTGTACCGGCCCCCACAAAGGAGGACCAGCAGACCCTCGGGCCTGTTGGACACAAGGCCACTGCGCGCGCAGATAGGCCCACCACCCCTGCGAACGTGCCCGCTGCGCAGGCACTATCCACCGCCTCAGATGAGGTGATGGATACAAATACAAATATGGCGTCTCAGACGCCGAAGGAACGGCGCAGCTCCCTCGAGCGCGCCCGGAAGATAGAGAGATCTCGTTTCACGGGGCCTGGAAAGGTCTCGTGAGATAATCTAATCCATATTTCTTAGACACACAGCACAAAACACATACATCATGGATACACAAATAATACAGTGGAACGTCAGGGGTTTACTCCACAACCGAGACGACATAAAGGAACTCTTACATAAGTACAGTCCAAAAGTGCTGTGTGTTTAAGAAACACATCTTAATCCTTCACGCACGAACTTTCTCCGGCAGTATACCGTTTATCGAAAAGACCGCAACGACGCCCTCACCTCGTCTGGCGGCGTGGCAATAATAGTAGATAAAGGTGTTGCTTGCCGGCAACTACAGCTTAAAACAACTCTAGATGCAGTTGCAGTCCGTGCGGTACTGTTTGATAAGCTGATCACAATTACCTGTGTATACATCCCCCCGAACTACCAACTTTCAAAAACAGAATTTCACACCTTTATCTATGAACTGCCCGAACCCTACATTGCCGTTGGAGATTTTAATGCACACAACACCCTTTGGGGAAGCTGTCGTTGTGATGCCAGAGGACGCTTAGTTGAAAACTTCCTCCTCACTACAGATGCTTGCTTGCTTAATGGGAAAGAACCTACATTTTACAGTGTCGCAAACAAAACATTCTCATCTATCGATTTAAGCATCGCATCGAGTTTACTCTTGCCGCATCTGGAGTGGAACGTAATTAAGAATCCTTACGGGAGCGATCATTTCCCCGTTGTCATAAAACTAACAAAAGGTGACGAGTGCTCTCCACATGTCTCCCGGTGGAAAGTCGATTGTGCCGATTGGACACGATACAGGGAGCTGACACATTTGACTTGGAACGACATCTGTAATCTATCTATCGAAGATGCAGTGACATATTTCACGGCGTTCATAGTTGATGCAGCGTCAGTATGTATCCCCGTAACAAATGGATCGTCCTGTAAGCGACGTGTTCCATGGTGGAACGATGACTGCAAGAAAGCGCGTAGAAATCAAAATAAAGCTTGGAACAACCTTCGAGACACTCCAACTACGGAGAATTTGATCATATTCAAGAAAATAAAGTCTGAGGGTAGAAGAACGCGGCGCCGTGCCAAAAGGGAGAGCTGGCAAAGATATATTTCTAGCATCAACTCTTATACTGACGAACGAAAAGCCTGGAATAGGGTGAATAATATCAAAGGTCGGCAAACTCATCCTCTACCATTAGTAAACACGCAAGGAAATACCCTTCAGGACCAAGCTGACACTCTTGGGGCACATTTTGAAAACATTTCTAGCCCATTCCATTACTCCGATGCATTCCTTAGATACCAGAAACAAGCTGAGAGACGGCCTCTGGACCTAAAAGGAAAGAGCAATGAATCGTACAACCGTCCTTTCAATATGGCTGAATTTCAGGCTGCACTACATAGTTTTAATAAATCAGCTCCAGGCACCGATCGAATAATTTACGAGATGATTCAACACCTGCATCCCGAAGCACACAAAACGCTCCTCTCCCTTTTTAACGCCATATTCTCTGCCAGCTACATCCCGTCAGCCTGGAAGCAAGCACTCATAATCCCGATTCTGAAAGAGGGCAAGGATCCGTCTTTGACCAGCAGCTATAGGCCTATAGCCCTAACAAGCTGCCTGTGTAAGTTTTTTGAGAAAATTACTAACCGTCGCTTGGTGCATTTTCTTGAAAGTAACAAGATACTAGATCCCTTGCAGTGTGGCTTCAGGGAACATAGATCCACAACAGATCAACTTGTCCGTATCGAGACAAATATCCGGGATGCCTTTGTGCACAAACAGTTTTTCCTATCGGTATTTTTAGACATGGAGAAAGCATACGATACAACTTGGCGTTTCGGAATTCTTCGTGATCTAGCTGGAATGGGCGTCCGAGGCAACTTGCTGAAGGTGATTCAAAGTTATCTGTGCAACCGCACATTTCGTGTTCGTGTTGGTAATGTCCTGTCTCGTCTATTTACTCAGGAAACAGGTGTGCCACAAGGTGGAGTGCTGAGCTGTACTTTATTCCTTGTAAAAATGAATTCGCTCCATACTATCATACCACGTACAATGTTTTATTCCGTATACGTGGATGATATCCAAATAGGTTACAAGTCATGTAATCTTAGTATCTGCGAGCGACAAGTGCAGCTTGGCCTGAATAAGTTGTCTAAGTGGGCAGACGAGAACGGCTTTAAACTAAACCCTGAAAAAAGTACATGCATTCTTTTCGCCAATAAGAGAGGGGTAATACCGGAGCCCGCTATTGATCTTAATGGAGAACGGCTATCTGTTAGTCATGAACATAAATTTCTAGGTCTCATTTTAGACTCCAAACTAACTTTTATCCCACACTTAAAATATCTGAAAATGAAATGCTTGAGGACAATGAATCTACTGAAGCTCTTGTCCCGCACATCTTGGGGAAGTGACAGAAGATGCCTCTTGAGCTTGTACAAAAGCCTAATACGGTCACGCCTTGACTACGGAGCCATTGTGTATAACTCTGCGACGCCTAGTGCTGTGAAGATGCTCGATTCGGTTCACCACTTGGGTATCCGTCTCGCTACTGGTGCGTTCAGGACTAGCCCCGTAGAAAGCCTGTATGCAGAGTCTAACGAATGGTCCCTACATCTTCAAAGAACATATTTAAGTCTCTCATACGCCCTCAAAGCGAAATCAGATTTCCATCATCCATGCCATTCAGTTATTTACGACTTGTCTACGGCTAGGCTTTTCCGTAACCGCCCAGGCACTAGACCTCCTCTGTCCCTTCGGTTGGAAACATTGTCCGAAGAAACAGGTGCGCCGATTTTAGAGAATGTCATAATGGCAACTACGCGGCTTCCACCGACTTGGGAGTGGAAGACTATCGAGTGTGACGTGTCGTTTGCAGAAATATCAAAAGGAGCACCTGAGGCACACATACGGTCACATTTTCTTGAGCTTCAGGAGAAATATTCTTGTGCTGAATTCTACACAGATGCCTCTAAGTCTTCTTCTGGGGTTGCTTACGCAGCACTAGGACCAGCATTCTTAATATCCGGTACATTCAACACATGTATCTTTACAGCGGAAGCATATGCAATACTCTCTGCAGTGAAGCACATCAGGGAAACGAATCTTACTAGGGCTATAGTATTCACAGACTCACTGAGTGTAGTGCGAGCCCTTATGAACGTATGTAAACATAAAAACACTGTCTTTAACGAACTATATACATTGCTATGCTCAGCTTATAGTGCTAAACAAACGATCATCCTATGCTGGGTACCTGGCCATTGTGGCATAAAGGGCTACGAAGCTGCTGACGAGAAAGCTACTTCAGTAGCTTTTAGTGACACGGATATAAACATACCCATCCCAGCCACAGATCTTAAAGCATACCTGCGTCACAAGCTCAAATTCCATTGGCAGCAACAGTGGAATGCTGAGATATCAAATAAACTGCACTTGATAAAACGCAAATTAGGATATTGGGTATCGGAGAGAACATCACGATATAACGAAGTGCTCCTTTGCCGATTAAGAATAGGACACACCTACGGCACTCACTCTTACCTCTTGACTGGGGGGCAACAGCCCTCTTGTAGTAAGTGCGGCCAAAGTCTCACAGTCGTGCACGTTCTTATTGAATGCCCTGCAATAGAAGCACAGAGGAAAAAGTATTTCATTTCCGCATATCGCAACAATATTCCTCTTCACCCGAAATTTTTTCTCAGCAATAAACCGCTTTTTAATCCGAAACTAGTTTTAGAGTTTTTAGCTTAAACAGACTCTCTCGAAATAATTTGGCCAGGGAATTTTTGGCGCACTATAACAGCCCCTGTACTCAAAGAAATTCTTGAAGCTAAAGTGTCAACGTTATGTTTTATCGCATCATGCCTCTAACGTATCAACGTTTTATCGCATCGTGCCTTTAACGTATCAACGTTTTATCGCATCGTGCCTTTAACGTGTCAACGTTTTATCGCATCATGCCTTTAACGTATCAACGTTTTATCGCATCATGCCTTTCATCATTGCCATAGCCCACAGCACTACTACGTGTCATTATTTTAGCAACAATACATTTTACGCCATTCACAGCAACAGATTTTAGGCCTCTTTACAGCCATCTTAGATATATCATGAGGAATTCATTGTCTACACCATTCACAATGCACTTTAAACATTACATTTGTCATGGCGCTCTTTGGCCATAACTGGCCCTTGCGCCATAAAACGCCACACATCATCATCATCATCATCTAGCTCAAGTTGCGCATCGGCAGTGCTAAGGTCGCACGTCGTCTTCATCGACAAGGACGTGTGCCGAGCTCTTCGAGCCACGCTTGCGGCTACGACGGGGAAAAACTTGAGTACTTGCTGTTAAAATGTCCATCATTCCGTAGTTCGCTGTGTGCTCCTGAGAAAATTGCAACCACTTAATTTCACACGAACAGTGCTTTAAGATATGTTCACTTTGAGCGGTCGTGCGGTCAGCTACATATAAGGCTTACAAAGCTGCCCTGGAGTTCTTGTCAACCACGAGTCTAGACCCTCGACTGTAATGCTGCTATTCTCTGTGTGACTGTTTACTCCTCTCTTCTTTTTCTTCCTTCATCTCCTTCTTTTCTTTCTCTTCATTTTTGTTTCCCCTGTAAACGTGTCGATGTGGTGTCCCTATTAGGAGAGAATTGCTAGCCCGCTTTTCCTTCTTTTTGTCATGTCTGGATATGTTCGTAATAATAATAATAATAATAATAATAATAATAATACATGTGACAAAAAGGTGGCATATTTTCAAGGTATCTACAACACATACATTTAGCGATTATGGTCTTGAACAAGGAAACTGGTAATGTTTTATTTCTGTATAAGTTCAACAGACAAGCATAACCGTAGTCCAGCATTAAATATTGCTAGCTGTTGATATACAGGGAGTTTCAGCGAACAATTTCAAAAATCTTTGAGTTGCCTGTGGCAGATATGACAATTCTAGTTCATGAGCTGGTCTATGCGAAGCGGCAGACAATGCTTGTACAATATATTGAGCTGCCAAATCGACTAATTAATAATAGATAACTATTTACGTTTTTAACTAATTACAACGTGGCCCACATTGCAACTAACAAATGGTGGTCGTGGAGTTGGCAAGGCGGATCCACTTGGAACGAATTTTCAAGATGACAACAGTTTTGAGATATAACTCCCGGAACTTTGCGGAGAAATGCATTGGCGTTCCAGGTAATTTGTTAACAAAACTCCGTTTCATGCGCTGAAGCACACAACTAACTGGAACGCCAATGCAATTTTCCGCAAAGTTCGGGAATTTATATCTGGAAAGTGGTGTCATCCTGAGATTTCGTTCCAAGTGGATCCGCTTGCGACGTCCTCTACAAGAATTTGTAACTTGCAATATGGGTCATAAGATAATTAGTTAAAAAAGTTATTCTGTGAATCCTTGTTAATTAGTCGATTTTGCGTTTCAACTTTTTGTGCAAGTAGCGTCCGCCGCTTCGAGTAGACCAGCTCATCAACTACAATTTTGTTATCTGCCACAGTCAACCTTTAAAAAATGTTGAAAGTGTTCGCTGGAACACCCTGTAGATCTGAGGTAATACTAAGTGAAACAAAGAACAGCACATACGCCTACCAAGAGCAGCCGAGGACAAAGAGAGAGACAGAAAACATTTATTTCTAACGAACTTGGGAAGCTTCCGTGTAGGGTGGAGCGCCTCGTTCAGGGCTCCATTGGCTCGCGCCACTCCTCGTGCCTACCGGACCAGCCGTCACTGCTCTTGCGGGTCTAAGCTGCTGAGCGCAGTGTCCCAGGAGGAAGGTGAACAGAAAGGGGAAGGAGCAGGGAGCAACCCGGAGGAAAGAGAGAAGCGAACGTGCCTCTACTGAACTTAGATAATTTGTTGGCTACAATAAATATGACGCGGTAGAGGAATTCGGAAATGACTAATAGTGTTTAATGGCTAACATTTCTGAACAGCATAGAGAGTGTAAAACTTCGTAAAATGTTTTAAGAAAGATTTCTAACTATGGTAGACAAGAGATTGTACCTAGAGCCCAAAAATATGTGTACCAGAAAAACGAATGAAGGAAGAGCTCAAGAAACCCCACGACAAAGTACAGGGTAATAAGACGTAGAAATAGGCAAGTTGAATTTTTCAACTGGAAAGTGAAACGTGGACGCTAAATTGTGTAGAATATTTCTCAATAGTTTAGCGAGGAAGGAAAACAAGTACTGAAGAAAGAAAATTTGCACACCAAGACAAAGTGCAGTTCCTAGCTACTTGACACCTGATCTGGCAGCCCGAAGACCAGATCATACAGGAACACGCACTCGCAACAGTGTGAAACCTGCTCCCGATGACGATTCATCAGATTGTGGTGGAATGCCATGGAATTCACCCCGCCAGAACAGTGAACAACGTCCATCTTCAAAAACAGCTTCGTTAAAAAATTTTGATTCAGAGCTTGAACATCAGCAATAAATAAATGAATGAATAGACGAATAAAACTGAACTATTCACGGGAAGAAGGCATTGAAGATATAGAAACGCTGTTGCCACAACATGCATGGCTAACTTCCCTGGAGAAAGCGAATAGAGGCTCAATTCTGGAGTGTAGTAGTCATAAAAACCTAAATAGCGCACGCATCTTAGGTGATTTGTTTAAAAAAATTTCATACGAACTAATCATAAGCATCGTGGTTATCATGACAAAATTCCAGGAAATGACACTGCGAAAACAAGTTCGCAGAATGCTGTGCGGCCATTACCCCCTACGCGGTGGGCACAAAAGCGAGTGATATTCCAGGCAAAATGGACATGATCGCAGGCAGGCAACATCAAACGCTCACCTTTCCCACATCTGGAAATTCGGGCTGAAGCTGGTTCTTAGCCTTGCTCAAAATAACAGGCAGAAAACACTCCGATAACAATAGATATTCTAGAAAGTCGTTGCATGTTTAGCATTAGACCAGAGTTTAGTGTTGGAACAATTGTGCCGACCTTTTATACATAATTCGCAGTGTTTCGGTATTGGCTATTGCGTACATGTCATCCTCGCTTGATATCAAAAACAATAATGTATTATGAAGGAGGGCGCTATTCTGTATGCGTCCTCCTTACGTGGACATGTCGATTTCGTCTGCTGCTGAAGGGTTGATTGACCGGGGACCCCTATGTAATTCTCACGCGTACCAAAACCCAGCTAATAAAAACTTCAGTGGAGGAATAATTGGACATGCCGACTATGTTGGCCTACAAAATTCACCCCGCTGCCCCGAACTGCTTCAATTTCTGCTACGTGTGTTACGTTAGCTAAGCTTGCCGTATGAAAAAAAATTATACCACTTGCATTTCAAAAGGAGCCTTCATCAGATTGAAACTCGGGTTTGCCGAACAACCTTTTGGAATAACTATCTATTTACTGCAGGTTGTCCCTCTCGTGTCTGACCGTGGCAGAGTGAAAGTCTAGTTAGGGAGATAACCATTTATAATAACTTCCTAGCACGAGAAGTTTTCCTTTTCGTGTATGATAGTGCTAGATTGAAATTCTAGTTCAGAAAACAACCATTTGAAGTCGCTGCCTAAAAACGACAAGTTGTCTCTCTCGTGCCTGATAGTGTCAGATTTAAACTCAGGTTTGCAAAAGAACATACTGGAACAACTGCCTACATAGGACACGTTGTCCATGTCGAGTCTGATCGTGCGACTATGGCAAAATGTGGTGTTATTGTTTGGCTTGACTGCATTCGGGTTTAGGAGCAATGAACGCAGGCAAACCTCAACTGCCAGGGGACTCATGCCAGCAATTCCACAATGCTAGTGAATATATTATCAAATATCTTACTCACAAGAAAGACAGTATACATGAAGACCCAAAATTTGTTTACACGTTTGTAGGAATCAATACAAAATCACTAAAACAAGATCAACAAATGAAATCGTCAGTTGTGTGGACATAAAGACTGACAAACATTAATTAATTAATTTATTTATTTATACAATACTGCGGACAAGAAGTCCAAACAGGGTGAGCAAAAAACAAAGATGATATTCACAGAAGAACAAGATGAAACAAATGTGTACCTCGTTTTTCACACAAATTGATTGGTCGTAATGTAGACGATTAAGAAAAAATTTAACTTTATAACAATACAACTATAATAATACACGAAATAACAAGATTTACACAAATTATATACAACTCACGGGCGCTGGGGGTATGCTTCAGTTAGTTTATTCCAGTCATCTATTGTTTGTGGAAAAAAAGAGTACCGAAAAGTGTCAGTCCTTGCGAAAATAGGTGTTAGAGAATGAGGGTAGTGGTGCCGAGTGGATCTGCTTGTCAAGGGGGATACGTATTTTGCGGTTTCTAAGGCAATCCTACGATTAAATAGGTTTGAAAGACACTCTAGCCGAATTTTCTTTCTTCGAATTCGTAGTAGTTCAATACCGTTATCGGTTAGTAATGCAGTGGGGGAGTCAGTAGCCTTAAATTTACTGTAAATAAATCGTACTGCTTTTCTTTGAATTCTTTCTAGGTTCTTAATGTTAATTTTTGTGTGAGGGTCCCAAATTATGGAGGCATACTCAAGTTTTTGCCTAATTAAGGAAAAGTAAGAGAGTAGTTTAACACTAGACGGAGCAGACTTGAGTTTGTGGCGCAGAAGGCATAGTTTCAGGAAAGCAGCAGAGCAGATTGTATTTATGTGCAAGTTTCATGATAAGTCACTCGTTATTGTTAAGCCTAAATATTGATAGCATGTTATTTTCAGTAAAGGTGCTGCAGCTAAATTGTAAGTGTAGTCTAAGGGGACTTTTTTGCGCGTTATGGGGAGATAGACACACTTGGTTGCATTAAGAAGCATTCCCCATCGCTCACACCATTTCAACACATATTGGTCCGTAATGCAGGTAACTTCTCTAAACAAAACACAGGCATCAGCAAATAGACGAATCTGAACTGGAGTGTTAACGACATTGAAAATATCATTAATATATAATAAAGAAAGTAGAGGGCCAAGTACGCTCCCCTGCGGGAAGCGTACTTGGCCCTCTACTTGGCCCTTGGTACTGGTTAATTTGAACAGTTCCGTATTATGTTTACAGTACACATTAACTATAGTGAGGTATCAGCGCTTTTCAAATGACTAGGGCACAAATGAAGGACATTCATAGAGTGTCTTCCCTAAATTTTGGTAATAGCTTTAATAACTCGTAATATGTAAAAAGCTAATATAAAATACCTAATGCTGAAAAGGGCTATATCCGTTGGATAACGGACAGCAAATTCATGAAGTACATGCATCACGCAGGGCTGCATGCGTTTATATAATGTCCTGTGTGACCATTTTCAATTCATATCCCTAGCAGAAAATTCCGTGAATATTTTTTTAAAGTACCGAGTACGCCATGATAGAAAATAGTAGTTCGGAGGTGTGCGCCGTCGTCTCAGATTCGTCGCCATCTACTTGACTAAAGATGACGGAACATGACATAAATTTGTATGAGTTTCCAAAGGAAGTATGGCTGAATTTTTCGATCCATTTAGCGAATGCCTTGCACGCTTCGGCGAGTTGAAGTCGCGCCATTGTGGCACAGCACAAGCTGGTCTTGGAACCCTTGCAATTTGAGACGGGGTGCCACTACGGGTGCGTTCTAACCCGCCGTGGTTGGATAGTGGCTGCGGTGTTGGGCTGCTAAGGATGAGGTCGCGCGCTCGAATTCCTGGCACAGCTGCCGCATTTCGATGGAGGCGAAAGTCGAAAAACACCCGTGTGCTTAGGTTAAGGCGCACGATAGAGAACTCCTGGTATTCCAAATTTCCGGCGTCCCCCACTACAGCCTGCCTCATAATCAGATCGGGGTTTCGGAACGTAACACCCCACAATTAAGTTATTTTTACGGGTCCGTTCCAACTTCTGCTCATAAGGATGAAGCCTTTTTGACATAAGCGCGCTGAGGAAGGAAAATGGTGCTTTCTTTTGGTTATAGCTCTAGTCCTTGTCAAGGGACTATTTCTTTATTGGCCTGCAGTGTACCACCCTCGATGTGTGTCCATAACGCTGTAGCTGTGTGTCTCGACTTTGCTTATCCTAGCCTCCTTAGCTTTATAGAAGAAATTATATTGATTTCTCGTTTATGGCAAAACCTCGTTCATATTTCTGTGCCCTTTCCAACATTCTCTTAACACCGCCACCTTCACTGAACTTTTTGTGTTCTTACTGACCTACTCCACTTCTGTGATTCTTTTACTTTCGTTTGACATCCGAGATCTTATCTCATGGCGATATCAATTATATGGACGCTGCAGGCGACTTTTCTCCATTGATGCCTGCCTGATGTTCCGTATAACAGATAAGTGCGTTAAGAATCTCTCACGGCACGCTCGCCATTGCTGTGGATGCGAAGGAAAGCACGAGATAGGGGAGACGAGGAGGATGGGGTTTGACTCCCGGCTTGACACGCCCCCTTCCCTTGCGCCCAAATCACGGGAACGTGAAAAATTCAAGGTCACGTGAACAAGCTCATGGTAAGGGGCAGATGAGGTTAGCACGCACTAAAGCGATCAGGTGCTTGGGGGTGGATCAGGTGAGCACGCGTTTCCTCCTCTAGCACAATCGTGGCTGTGTATGGCTGTTCACGCGGCCGAACGCATTCATGGCCCCTGCGCCATATCATGGAGGTAATCTGCAGCGCATGCAAAGCATAAGGGCAACCTGAAATGGGTAGTCGCTTCATGCGCCCTGCGTTTCCTATTGCAAAAACCAGCGCTTTACATTGAGTTCCAATCTGAAACCAGCACTAGATTGCACCGGGGACGCTGGCACGTCAATGGAACACCAGTGACATCGCTTGAAATTAGCTGAGTCACATTGGAGGAGTCACTGGTTGCACTGACATGATGCCGGGGCGCCCTGATATGTGCTGTAAGTGCACTGGTTCTCACCGGAGTTCGCTGGCGCGTACTAGAAGCCACGCTTGTTGTGTGTTTGTCAGAAGTTGCAGTACGTATGGAGCAAGATATATTGAATATTAAATGCATGGAACAATTTTATCGCTAGATACTACTCCGTCTGACAAGCTGGTTGCATCACTGTGGAAGCTACACGCATTCTTAGCCAATAGGAAGGCCGAATGCCCTTCGAGATGTGCTCATCCCAGCCGCGTCGTGTGCTCAGCATCTGAATGCCATCGTGTTACATGCTAGGTGGTTGGTGTAATTATGCAAAAAATGTTTTGTCGCCGTAACCATGAACTTCGCTTAAATGCATGCGGCAGCGGTACTTCGCTTTGCCGGTGCACTTTCACTGCAGTTACCTTTCAACCTCCTTACCAAGTTTCTCGACGAATGCCAGTACAAATGTTCACCTGCACCACAGCGTCTACTTGGCGCTTGCTCACTACAGTCATCACGTACCACGCTAGAGCGTGGTAGTAAATTAATGATGCAGTGAACAATTACGCTTTTATAGGGTTCTACATCGACAACGCATCACCAATGCTAAGGCTGTTGCTCCTTCTGCTAACTAGAAAGCAAAGCATTTTTACGGCTTGGTGCCGTGTCTGTATCCTAGCAGCGTGAAAACTAACAACCGATCTCAATAATTACGACAAAATGTACGGATGATTTGACCTCAGCTTGAGATTAGACTTACCGATGACACATTTGGCCGCTTGTTTCTTGCTGACATGGCGGAGAGCCAGTAACAAGCGCGAATTCGGCTCTGCCATGTTGCCATTTTTAGGGTGGCCATCGGGTGGCTATTCGGGTCCGGGGGTAAAATACGCAATAATGTTCGCAGTACTACGTGCATGCACAGATATCCTAACTTGTCATGTATCACTGTACCGTATCATGTAGCGAACAAAAATAAAACTGTGCAGCGTAGCCAATAATCAGCCAGTCATGCCCAGAACTATACAGGGAGTTTCAGCGAACACTCACGAAAATCTTTAAAAGTTGTCTCTGGGAGATATAACAATTCATGTTCATAAGCTGCTCTACGCGAAGCGGCGGACAATAATCGTACAAAATATTTAGATGCGAAATTGACTAATTACTACAATATGACTCATTAGGATTCTAATTACATTATGGACCATATTGCAATATACACATTCTAGCCGTGGAGTTCTCAAGGCGGAACCACTTGGAAGAAATTTTCAAGATGACACCAGAGTCGAGATATAATTTCCCTAACTTTGCTGATATGCGTTGGTGTTCCAGTTAAGTTGTTAAGAAAACGTTGTTTTATGCACTGACGCACACAAGTAACGGGAATGCCAGTGCATTTATAGGCAAAGTTCGGGAATTTATATCTCGAAACTGGTGTCTTCCTGAGAATTCCTTCCAAGTGGATCCGCCTTCCGAAGTCCACTGCTAGAATTTATAAATTGCAATATGAGTCATAAGATAATCTAGTAGACCGGCTCATAGACTAGAATTCAGCCATCTGCCACAAACGACCTCTACAAAATTTTGAACGTGTTCGCTGAAGCATCCTGAATATCGTAGCACAAGGATATTGCCTGTGTACGCCTCGCACCCTAGGAAATTATGCAACCAGAATGGGAGATGAGTATTGTCTACAGCCATAAACAATAGTATATTTCGCGGTCGCAAATGTCTGTTTTGTTTCGCAGCATGTGATAAAGGTGCGCGAGCTGCTCCGTTTATATAGGCATACGAAGCACGAAAGATCACTTCGGATTCTCGTATTTTCTTTATGACAGTGCGGATACCTATGGTTCTTTAACAAAAATACGTTAGCGCGGATACCGCCTCCTTTTTTTAGTAGTCCGATTTTAATATTTGTTTCACTCAAGCGGAGTGAACGAGGGCTTATCGCTCAGCAGCAGCATCCATGTTTACATTTGGTGCCTGTTCACCGCTCTTCTTATGTCAGTTTCAAAACCGTGACAACAATTGCAATAGTTTTATCGAAGAATTTGGAACCAATAACGCGACCGTTGATGGCAAGTGTTGCAAATATCGGGCAGTCCACACGAAATAAAGAAACCCAGCAGTCGTTCGAACGCGTTCCAACGGGCGCCAAGAATAGTGCCCTTGATTAATGTTATCTCACCGATAACAAAGTTGAGGCAATCTGGGCACTTCCACTTTCCTTTGTGTACCGAAAAATAGTAGTAAAACGCTGCTCAAGCTCAAATGCACAAAGATTAGGGTTCGCCAGGCACCGGCGCCGAGACGCTTTCACTCCGCCGAAGATAGTGCCTAACGGGCCGGCTTAGTCTGTGTGCACGTGATCGATCCGTCTGCGCTCAGCAATGACCAAGTGTGACGAGAAAAAAATCCCTACTTTTGAGGATTTGCGGTAGTGGTTTTAAATAAACCATTTTCTTTTTTTCACGTCTGCAGTGACTGTACAATAAGCAGTGAGTGCCGATACGACGCGTTGTAAGTATACGTTTATGTGCTGTGGCTTAAGGCTGCCAGCCGTACTCACCGACGCTTCTCTGGCTGAGATATGTGGCTGCACAGATGTGTAGATTTGGACGGGCTGTTAAACTAAAGTAATGGTGCATTTCCCGGTTGCAAAGAATGAAAAACTGCGGTTGGAATATCGAGTAACCCGTACAGCGTTCTGAGTTGACGGTTCAAATAGGGAAGTTTTTGTGAAGGTAATGTGCTAATCGTAAAAGAAAATCAGGGCTGTGCCAAGTGATAACATCCTATTCGACTTGGGCAAACATTGTTTCTGCCTTACAGAGGCGTACGTTGTTGTTCAATGCAGAATGCGCATCTAGTATGTCTGTGCGCGATGTGTAAGGACTCATTGAAACCATGTCCCTGTATTGACGTGTACATAACTTCAATGCCGCTTTTAGTTGCTACCGTATAGAGTTGTATACTTTGCTTGCTTTTACGAATTTTGTTACTTTATGAATTTTCGATAAACAAATTTGTAGCCTAAATTAGCAGTTCGCCTTCCGAAATGATTACATAATCGGGCCCTTCTTCTACATACCACATAACTCAACAAACTCGGTGCAATCGTTGCTTAAAACAAAGATTGCCGATTTCTAATTTACTTTGATAGGATACCCCGAGATAAAACTTCCGCTTTAGCTCGAGTTAAGATAATGTATTCGTTGGTAGGGGTGTTTGTAAAACTGCTTTAAACGAAAAAAGAGGAAAGAAAAGGGAGCAGGCAGGGGTGCTAATACGAAAAGGGTTTAGTTGGATAAAATTAGCAAAATTGTTAGCTCGGCAATTATGTAACTGGTAGGCTAAATAATTTGGAATAGGCTACTGTCTTGTATGACGGAACATTTCGAAGCGCTTCGCTACAAGTTTCATCAAAGGCGTTCTGTTCTTCAATAATTATTCTTAATACACAACTGAGATATTGCCAAGACATTACCTGGGATCCTATAACCTAAAACTTTTCCAATTACTTTTTATTCCAATCTCCTGACGCCAAATTTACGTAACCGCCGACGCAAGCATCGGGCGGTGACACGCAGCGTTGCCTGAACAACCCAATGTAACGCTCTCCTTATTTATCGGAGGTCACTTTTCTTTGCTTTGAAAAGAAATAACATTGCGTACATTGAGCGGTTTTTCTTGTCTAATTGGCTCACCAGAGGGGAGGAGCACGCTCAAGTGGAGCTGGTTTCAGTGGGGCCGAGCCAGTGCACTGAAAATGGATAACCGGATGAAGAGGAACGTGCCAGCATCTGCTATTGGTTCGCTTTCCCTTACTTTGCTGGCGATGGCTTGTCTAAAATCGCAGCGGTGTGCAGCGGACATCTACAAATGCTGCTGTAATACATCCTCAACAAAGAATAGTTGACAGACGGATGTGTATAAGTGCTCAAAGGGCCCTATAACATTATATTGTCGTGCGAAAGTTTTGTTGTATGCAAATAAATCCCTACTTTCCGGCAAGTGCTAGCAGCCAGTGCCTGAGCGGTCGGTGGCAGCGATCTTCTATACTTTTCCGAACGGAGCAGTCTCCGGCTATTGAGAAAAAAATTGGCAGTGGCTTAGCTCGGCTATGCCAGGTTATACGTAGCGAAAGCTAAGGCATAGCATGGTTAGTCTGGGTTATTCTTCATTGCAAGTCCAGGTTAGTCTGGTTGTCTAGCTATGTTGCGGCGTTTAGCCAGTAGTTCGGCGCGCTGTTCGTCTGTTTCCTGAGTGATTCGTTTCCTCTTCATCTCGAACCGATGTCGATTCCAGGCCTCCTCCTGCTTATCAGAATTGTCGCCGTCCATACTGCCGCCTCAACTGTGGTTCCGGCGCGCGCGAGCGCTCCTTTTCAATCCTCCGACATGTTATCAGGCATGCGACACAGCTGGCGAAGCGAGCGGAGGCGAGCGCAACGACGAGGAACGCGGTGTGACGTCATACCAGACGGCGGCGGTAGAGGCGCGACGCTGCGCAGCGGTGGAACACCTGTGGCTCAGTAATACTAGAGGCGCAGGCCCAGTAGTGATTAGGTAGGGAGAGAGAGAGAGAAATACCCGTTGCGAGGCACGCGTTGTTACGTCATGTGCCTCCTCGGAGCACCGCCACGGCGAACTCGCGTGTTCGCGGCCAGTAATGCTTTCGCTTTAAAAAAATCCAGTTTTGTTCGGCATATTAATGTATATTTAACATGCACACGTCACTTTGACACAATGAGCTTTTGTGGTTTTCTGGCGTCGAGTGACAGACAGGTGCCGTGGGTGCAGCCTGAAAGCTCTTGACCAGTAGCAGAACGTTAATGGCGAAAAGGGGTTGAATCAGAAATAATTATTTTGAATTTGTTCATCATGTCGCGTCGTGTCACATTGGAAGCTATCGTGGCTTTTGTGATGACGCTTGACTGACGTTTCAGCGTCTGTTATGACCGGATTTCTTTTAGCGGCATTCTTTACGTTCCATTGCAAGCCGCCTCGATTTTCGACCAGCCACCGCGAGCTAAGTGGGAGAGGACCAATCGCAGACGCCGTCACCACCCTCCTCATCCGGGTATTTATTTTCACTGCGCTGGCACGGCCCTACGGAAAAGCTCTCCACTTGAGCGTGCTCCTCGCCTCTTGCCAGCCAATCAGGTAAGAAAAACAGCAAAATGTACACTTTTATTCATTTGGAAAGAAAACAAAACTGACCTCCTATAATCGATTACAGCGTTTCATTGCGTCCTAAGACAACGCTAGGGGTCACCGCCCGATGCTTGCTTGGGCGGTTACGTAAGTTTGAAGTCAGGAGACTGGAATAAAAGCAGATTAGTTATTCGTTATAGAACCTAACTTTACGTTACTAGCGCCCTTCGCAATCTAAAAAACACACATATTTTGTGCGACCTCACAGAGTCCAGTATAATTTCCAGCTAAGCTTTTGTGTCGAGCAGTTGTAGTAGGAATTTTATTCGCCTGTAATAATAATAATACAGCTTCAACTTTTGCCAGCATATCACATTGCAATGTATGCACGCTATACCGCCATTGGATTGGATTGGAGAAACTTTATTTATGCCTGCAGTTGGGCGCTCGCGCGCCCCGACGAGGGCCTATGTCATCCTCGAAGTTGCCGTTACTCGGCGCGGGTCTCCGCTCGCCGTTGCCGGCTCGCTGGGTCCGTGCCTTTCGAGCGCCTCGAGGACCTGCTGGACGGCCCAGAGCTGATCGTCTCGGTCGTAGCTCTTTGCGGCTGCCTCGAGCCGCGGTGGGAGTGTTCTTGATTTAGCGTCCTCTGGATATTTAATGCAGTCCCAAAAGATGTGCGTGTAGTCTGCGGTCTCCCTCCGGCAGACTCTGCACATATCTGTCGGATATGTCTCGTGGTACATGCGATTCATCAGTTTCGGGCTCGGTAGCGATCCGGTCTGGAGCTGTCTCAGCACTACCGCCTCCGCTCGACTCAGTCTCGGGTGCGTGGGTGGAAGAGTCCTGCGAGCCAAGCGGTAGGCCTTCGCGATTTCATTATAATCCGTCATGCGGTCCTTAGTTCCGAACCACGTCGGACGGTCTGTCGCCGGGGCGCGGTTGGTTAGCGCTCGCGCCGCGGCGTGTGCCGTCTCATTATGGTTCTCATTGCGTTCCGACGCGTCGCCCGCGTGCGCCGGGAACCACTTGAGTCGTACTTTTTGTTCGTCTAGTTTTACCGCTCGCAGTACGCGCTCAGCCTCCCTGCAGATTTGCCCTTTGGCGAAGTTACGCACCGCCTGTCTTGAGTCACTCAGCACCGTGTGGCATTCTGCGTCGGCGATGGCCAGGGCGATGGCTACCTCCTCCGCTTGCTCCGCTTCGGTGCTTCTCACGCTCGCTGCCGTCCTCGTGGCGCCGGTTGACGCCTCTATGACGACCGCTGCGAAGGCGTTCCGTTGGTATTCGGCCGCGTCCACGTACCGCCATTTGTTCTACGTGGAAAGCCTGTGTCAGGTATTGTTCTCCCACGACACGTAAATAAATGAGTATCGAGCTTGTATAACACGGTACTTAACGGCATGAACGAAACTTTGCAAGCACGTATGACGTAACGTGCGCAATGTCTAAATATGTGACGTCATCACCTACTTCATCAGACCGTAGAGAATAGGGACGCCTACCACATGTCTTGTATTCTCTGAGAAAATAGGGGGAGAAAGCAATATTCACTAAGTATATGCAGGGCTCACAGTTAACTCAAGAAATTATTAGTTTGAAACTGTGAATTCGTTTCGCTATGCTGGTGTCATTAGCGTCCAGCATTTGTGCCTTCATCAATTCAGTACGTGAGGTAAACTTAAAATAAACAACCTTTAAGGTATCAGTCAACAATTCCTTGTTTGAAAGACAAAGGAACAGGCCAATAAGCTGAGGAAAGGTGAAACTTGGCAAGTGCTAACCACAGGTTTAAATTGCGAAGTATTTGAGCAAGCACGAATCCGCCGATTCGGTTCGTGTAACTTCGGCTCAAGAGAGTCAGACTTGAACTCACTAAGCAAGGCACGATATTGCGATTATGTAAAAATTCTTCAGCATTCATCTGTTGACTGATGATTCAATTGACTATAGAGCGGTGAAAAACACGTGAAAATAGCAAGTGAGTGCTCTCTGACCTTGACGTCGTTACTAATTAGCATAATAAATGGCTCGTAAGAAAAAGAAGGCTAAGCAATGAAAATATACGCGTGTTTTACGGTTTATTTGAGCTTTAATGTGCATTTCGACATGACCAGCAACACCATTAAGGCGATTGCGTTGAGTAGTAAAGTGGTGTACGGTGGGCCCGTACACCTCATCCGCCGGCTAATTACAGGCGAGAATAGCCATTGAAAAAAAAATAATAATCAAGGAGATCAGTCCTACAATGGCATGGCCTAACTTTAGGTGGATGGTCTTTACGCGAGAAAACAGAACACGGTGTCTTCAGATGAGCAGATTCCCGCAGAATTATGGAAGATAGAATTAAAAAGCTTAGGGCATAACCAGCTTCCTCGTTCAAACACAGGGATCCGAGCAAGTTTATTTACCACGAAAGTGTTTTATGCCGGGCTCTTACAAGACCAGAGAGTAGCAGTGCCAAGTTATCTTACGGAAAGTGCAGTATACGGCACGGTATTATCGTTCCGTTCTAACATACTGCGATGTCCAAAGACGTTTTAGTTGCTTGTGTGTCTCAATGCGCGCTGTAACGTAATAATGACGATAGTGCCTAAGATTCAGACGTTGCAGAATACGAGAACTATGTGCTGAGTGTGAAATATTCATTTCGGCTAACACGGGAACGCTTGAGCTTGTCCGCACACATATCACTCTTTAGAGATGTGCCGGATTACGGTAAATGTGGACGCCAGTGACAAAGCTGGTAGCAACATCTTGCGGCACTTCGTCATACAACGCGTGAAACCTTGTTTTGTGACATATGTGTTTTTGGGTAAGCAATTCACAAAAAAGGGACGCCTTTTTCTTTTAAGTTTTTGTTTGTTGTATCTGCCGACACTTCACATTAGCAGATAATTGGAAAATATTTACTTACTGCAAAAAAAACTCTATGCCCCCTCTACACAAACTCTGCATCGCTAGATGGCGCCACGGATCCGAAGTGCTGCTTTTCTTTTTGTCACGTTTTATTTTTCTTATAAGCATAGCGAGACTTGCTTGCTTCGTTCACTGAATAATCTTTCATCAATTCCACAAATTTAGTACGTTTCTTTATCGGTTTCTTTTCAGTTATTCTTAGCGGAACGTTGACCTTTCGCGCAAAACTTGCTTTTTCTTTCAAGCGATGCTTAGTCATATAATCAGATGCGATTAGGCAGCACCATTTTTCTCGTTTCTTTGTTTCTTTCTTTAATAACAGCATCTAGTTATGTAATGCGTTTCTTCTTGACCGCAAGAAGATATTCACCATTTTTGTCCTTGAAAAGGACCTGGCCAGGGGCATCGCCGGGGCGGACATAGATGTAAATATTTCACCTGCAATCATCGGGAAAATCTTATATGAAGAAGACATGCATAAAAATAATTCAATTTGGCATTATGTTCAGTTCGCCACAAGACAGGGCGCGACGGCTTGAGTGCCAAATCTACAATTTAATGTTTCGAAAAAAATTAAGCGGCCGATTGTAGCTCAAATTCAGAAAAAGTACACCAGTATGTCCGAATTCAGAGTACTCTTAGAGGGGCACTGAACCTACTTTCTTGATAACCCCCAACGCCTAGGAACGAGTATGCGGGCTACTAGGAATGTATTACGTATATATTTTAAAGAAGGCCTTGGACAAGCCTAAATACTACCTAATTCCCTCTCAACGACCTCCGTTCCGATGTTTCGAAACGGCGTCGGTCGCAATGCGCTGCCGTATGTGGGGCTTCACCGCACGTGCGGTCTTGGGCTTTTAATGTGGTTAGTCATTCAGCGCAAATATATGAGCGCTCTTGGCAACCTATAGTTGCGATCACGTTTGCTGTGCTATCACTTTGCTGTATTATAATGTACTGGATAGCTGCGCGTGTGTTATTTCTCTACCGAGTGGTGGTATGAGCAGCGCATTTACCTTCGTACTTATCTCAAAAGAAATCGCACAATTTCGGGGGTTTGAAGGAAACGTTGCCTTTATTTTCACTCGTGCGAGGACGACGGCAGTGTGCCAATTGCCTCAACGATGGATACCGCACTCCGCGTTCGGTTTGAAAGGATTCCTAAAGCCTGTTTCACAGGGTTTGATTTTCGTCGCTCCAAAAGGGTGATTTTTGTCGCATGCCGAGGGAGGCGCTGTGGTGGCCGAGGCACATGGACGCGTTTCACATCGGCTCCGTCTTTTTCGAGCCTTCTCGCAGTGCTAATTAGGCAATACCGAAGTTTCATCTTCACCAATGTGTTCCTAAAGTCTAACGGCATCGACAGACACCGAAAGCACCGAAGGCAAGTCATTTTTCGGCGAATTATCGAACTTCTCGTGTCAACGCCGTGCGACCGAATGCGATAGCCTAGGCGCGCTCCGCCAAAGCTGGGCCTACACGCGGCACCTACTTCGCGCCCACCGACCCCGGCGACTGTCGCGCAGTTCGGAGATGGAGTCCTCCGCTCCGACAACAAGCTCGGATGCCTGCATGCATGTGCAAGTGATGGACGAAGAAATTTCACGACGACGCCGGCTGGAAACTTGCGGGCGACCGCCTGTCGAATAACCGCCAGCTGGGAGATGTAACTTTTGGAGCAGTTATTGTGCACTTCTTATGCCTGTAGTTGCCTTTCCCAATATATTAATTAAGAAATGGTAGACATAGGAGTGGCCTTTATTATTTAAAGCCTGAGGCTCAAGCAGATCACGATTATAATTGTAAAGAAAGAAGAGCCATTGAAAGCGAACACTGCGGAACTTACCGGTAAAGTCGACAGTAAGTACTTTCGTATCGCGATAAGCAATGACTAACCTAGAGTGATCACTTTTGCTTAGAGAAGTTAAATAAGGAGATACCACAAGTTGAATTTAATGCAGAGTGAAAAATTGTTGACATCTGAAAAAGCTTTTGACGTCTTAAAGGGTAAAGTAAATCTGTCTCTGTATGATATATATGTGAAGCTACGACACTGTACATCTTAGGCTATGAACACTCTCTCGGTCTGGTGTTCAGTGATAACTTCATACCTGGCTAAGCCGAAATTAAGCTTACGCTTTATGTCCGTTTACGGCCTGGAGATGCCAGACGTATGTTACACTTGGCACGCTGGCATTGTAATCCTCTTTCGTAGCCGTTACACAGTCAAGGTCACCGTCGTTGTCGATGTCGGAAGGTGCAAGGCCGACCCGAAGGCCCTTGAAAACCTGCCAAATAAACAATACATTCAGAGCAACACATTAACATTATTCCAATTAATTATATTACTCCGTTGTCAACTTTCACTTTTTGAGTGACAAGCACTTCTGGTGACAAATTGCAACGCGGCGAGAAAAATCCCATACTGGCGTCATTGGCATAAGTATCGGACAATGATACACTTAATCAGAACGTGTTGTTACTTATTGCAGTCGTTGCCTGAGCAATTCTGAGCGAAAAGTATGTAAGGGAACCAGAATATATCGCCGCTGTTCTTTATTTCGTTGTTATATTTCGTTGTTATATTTACGGTAGCTCATTAAAAATCATAACTGACCACCATACTGTACGCTGCCTTGTAAGTCGTCGACATCCGTCTGCTCGTCTCGCACAATGGTCTTCACGACTTATAGAATGGAATTTTGTAGAAACCTACAGGAATGGCTGCCGTCACGCTGACGCAGATTGCATCTCTCGCCCGCCATTGGCAATGACAAATTGCGATGAAGACGGCGTCGATGACTGTCAGTCTGCTATTGCTCTTTATCAGCCTTTGTTGTAATCGTTGAGCAGGAACAGCGTAAAGTCCTAAGCTTCTAAGTTCTATTTTTCGCCGCCACCCCTTCGATACCAAGTTGTCGATTTTCTATTCTTGACGACTTGCTCAGCAAAACCAAATTCCCAGTGAGTGGTGCTCCATCAAGGCCTACTTCACCCACTCATTTCTGCGAATACACACTTTGAATCAGTTGGTGTTGACTTCCCGGGCCCTTTTGCCCTTTTTAGGTTCATTGGAAAACAACCAATGGGTCAATATATATGTTCACCACCTTAACCGCTACGCAGAAACAGAAGCAATACCGTCACCTCATGCTGTTTGTGTTGCAGCTGTTTTGTGACCATGACCCACCTCCCCGTGGTCATAAGTGGCGGTAGTCGCCAATTGGTCGACTAAGCTGTAGAGCTGTTGTTTTTCATATGCGGTGCACAATTCTGGCACTCAGCGCCATATCGTCAAAAGACCAACGGTTGCGTTGAAAGGATTAAAAAAAAATGCTGACGACCATGTTGGCTATGTACGTGTCCTCGATCGCTGAAGGCCTTCCTTGGCCCCATTTTACTGTTATCCCTATACAGCGAAGATATCAATCACCAAGACCTACCACAAATCGCTGCGCGGAAGAAGTCCGCCGGATAGTAAGTCTTCGCACGGTGTCATCGCAACGATGCTCGAATCAGTGGTACAATAGCACTCATCAACCGGTTTCGCTTAGTAAAGGCGATTTAGTGTACCTTTGAATGAAACAGTGCAGGCGCTGCTTGTGCCACAAACGTTTGCGTATTAAGCTGTCCCGCTGTCAATTTTAGATCGCTTGAGTGACCTAACTGGCGTTGGGGCACGTCTTTTCTGTACATGCCGGCAGTCTAGCAAAACCCAATTTGCAGGTATTCCACGCCTTAAACACTACTATCTCGTCGCAGAACAATGGCTCTCACAGCGGGCTTCGTCTGCGAAACGGGGACTGTCTCTCGTCAAGAAGAAAAGTTGAAGAGGAAGACGACGATGGTCCCACGCCTTATTGTTTCAATAAGTACACAATTATCCTTATCATGGTTCTCTCAAGAGCTGTTTATACGTCGTTTTTCTGCAATAAGAACGAACGTACTTACATCTTGTAGTCTCGCCGAGCTTAAATTGGTGGAAACAACGCGTAAGCAATAAAGACAAGAACATCTTCAAATACTATTCTGGCTAACAATTTTGGTTCCTCACCTTGCTTCCTGCTGCCTTCAGATGTAATATTCAGGAATTGTAAAATATGAATAAGAGAACTCATCACTGTTACTGTCGCAATTAGGTGACATCACAAACGCAATGTGCGTGTGTGATGTGATGAGCGGCGAACCTTGTGCTACGCGCGTCACCAGTGACACGGGCCAACCATTGACGACAGAGATATGACGCTTCACTATTGGATCATTCCATGCCAACTGCCCCAACCATGGCTCTCGAGAGAAATAATTTCTCTCAAAAAATTACGAAAATATTACGAAACAGTATTTTGAATGCGGGCATGACGGTATTCTGCTAACGCATGAAAGAACGCGGACACAAGAGGACACATAAACACACACACACACACATGGAGCCAACTTTTAAGAGGAATTTATTTTTAGAAGCAACAGTTTCCAAACGCAGTTTATTTTCAAGCTGAAGCAATAATGCCCAGCACTTTTTTGAATTAAACTGTTATTGGAAGTCAGCGCCGGGTGTGTGCATATGCGTCTGCTTGTTTGGGTTTTTCTGCTTCGGCTATTAAAAAGCTCACGTTGTCAATCGCACACTACGCACTCTATTGGAGGACGGAGTTTCTAATTTTCTCTTTATATTCAAACCATCAAGCCATTAGCATCAGTTTGGAGTCACTTATGGTCAACCGTATAAACAATACTAATTGCTTAGCAGCAATTCTACACGCCCTTCTCAGCTGAACTATCAGTACAACTCTCCAGAGACTGGCCATTTCGTATAGAACAATAAAGGCTTTGCAGTAGAAATGAGAATGTCAGCCTAAGGGTTGCGAAATTCTCGCGTAACTCCGTAACGGACGCAGTCAACAAATTAACTAAAGAAAGCAAGACAACGGGTGACACAGTAGCTTCAAAGGTGACGCTCGCTTCGCCATAGCACGAAGACTCACACTTCTGGGGCTATAGAATGCTACAGAGGATATATCTTGCATGAAGGAAAATAAAACATAAGTCTATAAACTGCATATGTATGAAATATAGAAGCGACAAAGTAAGAGAGACAACGAGGAGTTGCGCAATCTAGGCGGTGTTATTAACTGGTTTGATCGCTGCTTTCTGTGCTGCACTAGGGAAGGGACATGACAAGTTAAAAATAAGTAGACAGCGGGTAGAACAGGACACCGCTCCCACGTTGAGCTATTTCTGGTTGTGATACCAATTATATGACGCTGCAAGTGAATATTCACCGTCCTCGTAGACGTAGCCATCGCCGCTGGGCTCTTCATATGTTTATGTATGAACATACTATATGCTTATCGATGCCACATATGTCGGGTATATTGCTAAATTACTCAATCACTAAATTCGCTTATACCTGGTTTTACGTTATTGACTAAGTTATTCCTCAAAATTTTTGGAATGGGAGTCCACAAACAAATGTCATGAAACATCAGAATCGCAGCGCATGCCTTTCTGGTGAATCATCTCAGACTAATAAATATTAAAAGTGCAAAATATCATCAGCGTTATAACCTGTAAGCGGTGGCATTATAGGCCCTTTATGCGTTATAGTCATAGTTGGATGCGACTCCAGCGCTGGTCTCTATGTACGCGCGGCTGTACTACATGCTGTACCTGGAATAAAACCACTTAACTATGGCTATGGCGCATCACTGTCATACACTGTATCCGAAGTGGGATCCTTAATTTCACTGAGGCCAGAGAAATCTTGCGAGTATTTCTGCAGTAGAGCGTCGGGGTTATGAATTCCCGAAAGGTCACTCACTATGCCCCACTTCTCGATGAGGCATAGGCCAAAAATTCGCGCATTTAGATTTTATAAAACGTAGAACTTCTCCAACGCGGGCACACGCTTTTGAACTGCAGTTCCTTGCATCATGCCTATAATGTCCAACTGTTCGTTAGATTGTCCGACGAGGAATTTTGCTGACTCAAGAAGAGGCGTTGATGAGCTCACTTGTACCTAAGTCTCTGCAAGTCGGGCACGTTCACACAAGCGTCCAGTCAAAATCGTACACGAATTCCGTTGACGCCCAACTAAGTACTCCACGGAACTTAGGTAGATGATTGATCTGCTGACCTATGAATAATGGCATATCATTACTGCGAGTCCTTTATTATGTAATATTAAATTGCACGTTATACTTCAGCTCTTGTTCATGGCTGGGCGGTGCATACGCAGGCGGGCCCGTGGGGCGCGTTCGCCTGCCGTCGTAGAGGACTGCGGTACTGGCATAGCGCAGAAGACGCACTGCGAACCGGCGAACCTTGTGCTACGCGCGTCACCAATGACACGGGCCAACCATTGACGACAGAAATATGACGCTTCACTATTGGATCATTCCATGCCACCTGCCCCAACCGTGGCTCTCGAGAGAAATAATTTCTCTAAGAAAATACGAAAATATTACACGTATATAAGGGTTACATCAACAGTATTTCCGCAAAATATATTGAACAGGAAAACATTTTTGGCTACATGAGCGCCATTTGAATTTCAGGAAATGATGAAAAACCAGGTGCAAAAAAAAGAAATTCGCGAAAAATTGACCGCTTTGCATATTATTTCAAATTTTGGAGTTTTGCGTTAACTGAACAGTGTTCTTTCATTATAATACAGTCTCACAAAATAATTTTACGTTTCTTACTCCTTAGCACCGAGGTGAAAATTAGCAAATTCCATAGTTCTTGCGCAATTTTTCACAAATAACGGTTAGGGAAGAAAATCTGGAATTACTTTTATAGAACTGTCACTACACGTTACTATCTCCCAAAATTCTGTTTTCGCCTATATGATGCTCAAAGGCTCCAAAATAAAAGCCTGAATTCTGCAAAAACGCTATTTTTGTCTTTGTTTAGAAGCTAGTAACGCTCTAAGGTGGTCCATGAAAAAATAAGTAGAAGAGCGTATATCATTGAGAAGAATAACAACATTTATCACGGAAATTTTTATCAAGGTAATTTGCGTTTTCAATGAGAAAAAATTTTCAATTTGAGTCCCACCATTGCATCACTTTGATTAGTGCCTCTACTTTCCCTGATAGCTTGTTGGCGGGAAATACAAACCAGGATGGTGCACATGGTGGTCTGTGTGGTGAGGTGTAAAAGCCGACATCAGCAGAAGTTCGTAAGAATTTGAACCTTCAAGGTATGCTAACTTAAGGTAGATCGAGCAGCGCTTACACGTGAGCAAAGCACGTCGTCATCTGTAGCACCTAGGCAAAGGCGTATTATAAGAAAGAGTCGGCACCAAAAAGTCCCCAGATCTCGCAAAGCTCTATAGAAAATTCCGCACAAGTTTTTCTCGCGACTCTCTCTCGCATGCACATGACGCAGGGGCAAATACGAACAAGAATCTCTCGTGGAGGTACCGGCCGATTGTTCTAGCCTTACACGTCGCATTTCGCTACAAGTGGGCAGTCTTGAAATATGGGTAAAAGTCAGGTCGCCCGGCCAACGCCTCATAGCAAGCACAAGCACATGAGCAGGTGGTGAGAAGGCTATGAGCAGGAGCACTTCGATCCTTGACGTCATGCTAGCTTGCCTGACTGCCTTGGAATCTAATGGACATGCTCCAGAGTAAGCCATGCTGGTTTTGACGTCACCGCTTTCGTCACGCCATGCTCGACAGTTGGCATTTCGGTCCAAGTAGCATGACATCATAAAATACAGTGCTCAGGCCATCAATCTAGGAGGCGTTGGCCTGGCGCGCAGACATGAAATTTCCAAGCCGTCACTTGAGCTTACCTCGGCGGTTAGCGCAGTCGAAAACGCTATCGCCACGAAGCTTTTAAAGAACGCCCGACCGTGTCACAACTTTTTCAACACTCCTCAAACTTCGTCACATCAGTCGTAGCACTTCGGCGTTTCCACCTATGAAGGGACCAGATGAACCCACTGCAGCCGCTGCAAAGAAAGCGAGGTGAAAGAAGATACCACTTGCCTACCACGTTACCAAGGGCTGCCTTTCTTTCAAACTTTTTGTGACTAATCTTAAAAACTACCACGCGTAGCTTCCTCGTTGTGCTTTCATTTTTTTTTGCTGTATGCGATGGCGTGCTATTACCGACATCTTGACTTTCATACGCCATAAAAGTCTCGCGCACGTGCACCTTGGCGCCTGCGTATCACGTGCATATTAAAGAGTCAGCTGGGGCTTGACGACGATCACATCTCGAAAATGTTGCACGAAGGCATAGACCGTTGTTGGAGAAAGCCCACTTACGAAAACGCGTAAACAGCATGAGAATGTTAGTCGTCTTAACACAACAGAAAGAAGCAGGGAAATCAATTGAGTTCATTACTTGAAAGAGTTATGGAATGGAATGCCCATATATTTTCCAGTGAATGCATTTAGGTAGTGTTGCTTGCAGCGTTGCATGATTCCCAAAAAACAATGCCGGGCACTGGCACACCTGTAGCGGAAGTAGAGATGGCTCTGCGTAGAAGATGTCGAGATGTATTTGCGCTGTCTTGCGTTTTGCTATCTCGGGTTCCCATGTAGTTACCGCGAAACGGATGTCTGCGGGATACCTGAAGGAAAACAGCATTTGCGGCAATTTTTATCAAACTGATTCTGCACATCCGAGCGTAAATTCATGAGTGAAGGGAACGCATATATGGGTGTATACCGTCTTAAGCAACTACAATTCAAAGCATTGGGCGGGGCGTTCATGTTAGCTCAATAGATAGCTATTTATCGGGAAAAGAACAGTGGCGCATTCGTTCACCGCGCAATGGCCATAACCGTATTTTTTTCTCCTTTTTGCTGTTGGGTGAGAGACAGTGCCACCATTCCGCTGCAGTGATAGCACGAATTCCCCTTCGTGTGACCATAGGCGCTAGGCTTTCATCACTCGATGTTGTGAACGGTTTCTAAAAAAAACCCAGAGATAACGCCCGAACATTACAGCGAAAGTCTACAACACAATTTACGTTCCGATGAAGAGAGCGAAGAAGTTATTAATGGGGCTACCCGATCGGCCTGAAGCGGGCAAGGCGCCGCCTTGTCAGGCGATGACGGAATTTTTCTTGCATCTGACAGTATGCGCGAAACATTGAGAAAAAGTAATTGTGCCCTAAAAATAAGCAATAAATGGAAAAAGAAATGAAACTTTCTGTAGTAACGTTTCTTTCGATCCGAATGATATGCCATTAGATCAAGCAGCTGGATCTATTGAACAAGACACTGCTCATTGGCATCCTTGTGGAAGTGATTAACACAAAATTATTACAGATTGGCATAAAAAAAGGGCGAATGCACTCTGTAAATGCAAGGGAGGTTAGTTTTAGGCAAGTTCGTGTTGAGTAGCAATAAGAACTTTGACAAGTGATAGATAAAACGACAATGCAGGCCATAAAAGTAGAGCTATGAAAATGAGTGAAGAAAAATGGAATACTTCAACTTCGTAACGAATTCTAGCCAGGCCAGCGTTTCAGGAATAGACATTTCAGTGGCTTAGGGCAGACGTTTTAGTCTAGTGCTTTAAATATTAAGGAAGCTAATAATAACGTGGGCGGATACTTGTTATGCTATTTATCACTCGGGGGCAGAAGTGGTGGTTTTATGGAAATTTCCAGAGAATGTGCAAGAACAACGATGTACAATACGCATGGGATTGTTCAAAAGTGCCCCGGGCTGCTAAAAATTCACAAAGGACTGAAGACTCTTCTTTTAAGGAGCCCTCTTTGGGATTGTTGTTCACTCTTTATCCTAATAAAGTGGGAAGGCAACTGAAAAGAAAACGCGTATGAGGCATCGATTTATCCAAAATCTGCAACCGGATTTTGTGCGGTTCCCGGCTCATGTATGGGGGAAACGTTCTGCTACTAGTGGACAATGTGTGGTATTCGGTGGCTAGCGGGTACATGCCTCTACCTACAATGCTTACACCCACATTAAAGTGTAGCGACGCGGTCGTACGCTAAGAAAATCGTTGGCCGTGCTCTAAGTATCCGTGTTCTAACTCGCCGTGCTCTAATTACCCGCAGTGGGTCTCTCTAGCTCAAGTTCCCCGCAGAGGCGTCTGCGTCAGCAGGCGTTTGGTGTGTTGCGACACCACGTACCCGAGCACACGAGGGTTGGACCCTCCCGCGTGTAGCCGTGCGCGGCTTAGCCGTGTCTGGGGAAAGGGGGATCCTGGGGGTTGAGCTGATGCTGGGTGTTTGGACCTTTAAGGCCCCCTGGCGGAGGCAACACACCCCTTTGGCCTCTGCTTCACATAGACGGCACCCCCGGACTGACCCACCCGGGGGAAATCGGCAGTCGCCTTTTCCTGTCCTCCTCTCCAATCTTCGTCTTTCTCTCCCACATTTACATCTTTCCTGTCCTCTTTTCACGTCTTTTACTTCCGTATTTCCTGGCGGCAAGGGTTAACCTGGTGTAATTATCCAACCTTGGGTATTTTATAGTAGGTTATAGTGGCGATGCATGGTTGGCGTCTTCAGGCTTCGAATCCTGTAGCGTCCCCTTGTTGGGCTCCGTGGAGGGTGGCCACCATCGCCGCCGAATTTTCCAATTTTTTATGGCAGAAGCTTTTCCCCCATTACCTGATCGCTCCCTGAAGAGGGGGCGCACCGATGAACAGTTCAACTTTTTCATGCAACCGAAAGTGTCCTTTCCTAAATTCCACGTTGTCCACAGTCAGCACGAAACAAAGACAGTCAGAATGATATCACCATTTCTTGTAGCCAAATCTATCACTGACGCAATAGGCCCAGGTTATAAAGTGACGAAGATGGGAAGTGGCGATCTTCTACTCGAAGTTCGCGACAAGCCACAATACGACAAACTCTCGAAACTTGTTGCATTTGGAGACATTCCCGTTTCTGTCGGCCCGCACAGGTCGATGAACACAGTGCGCGGTGTCATCTCGGAAGATGACCTTATCGAACTTACCGAAGAAGAATTGCTAGAAGAATGGCAAGAACAGAACGTCGTCAAGGTACAAAGGATAAAAATAAGGCGCGATAACAAAGAAATACCAACCAGGCATATAATCATTACTTTTGGAACTAGCAACTTACCAGACTCAATAGAAACAGGATACTGCAAACTCCGTGTAAGGCCATACATTCCTAACCCACGCCGATGCTTCAAGTGTCAGCGGTTCGGGCACGGTTCTCAAAGTTGCCGAGGGCGCACTACTTGTGCAAAATGTGCATCAAATGAGCACTCGTCCGACACTTGCAATTCCACCATCCGTTGCGCTAACTGTGAAGGGGATCACCCCGCGTACTCTCGTTCTTGTCCATCCTGGAAAAAAGAAAAACAAATCATCGAAATTAAAGTAAAAATGAACCTTTCCTTCCAAGAGGCGCGCAAGCGCTTCTCGATGAACCAATTTAGTCCGTCCTACACCGATGTGGCGCGCCGGGGGGCAGCGCTACATCCTTCGGCGGCCGCCCAAGTCACACGGAGTGTGACGGCAGTCACGCCATCAGCCCCCCCGGCTGGAACAGCCAGCGCTGTACCGGCCCCCACAAAGGAGGACCAGCAGACCCTCGGGCCTGTTGGACACAAGGCCACTGCGCGCGCAGATAGGCCCACCACCCCTGCGAACGTGCCCGCTGCGCAGGCACTATCCACCGCCTCAGATGAGGTGATGGATACAAATACAAATATGGCGTCTCAGACGCCGAAGGAACGGCGCAGCTCCCTCGAGCGCGCCCGGAAGATAGAGAGATCTCGTTTCACGGGGCCTGGAAAGGTCTCGTGAGATAATCTAATCCATATTTCTTAGACACACAGCACAAAACACATACATCATGGATACACAAATAATACAGTGGAACGTCAGGGGTTTACTCCACAACCGAGACGACATAAAGGAACTCTTACATAAGTACAGTCCAAAAGTGCTGTGTGTTTAAGAAACACATCTTAATCCTTCACGCACGAACTTTCTCCGGCAGTATACCGTTTATCGAAAAGACCGCAACGACGCCCTCACCTCGTCTGGCGGCGTGGCAATAATAGTAGATAAAGGTGTTGCTTGCCGGCAACTACAGCTTAAAACAACTCTAGATGCAGTTGCAGTCCGTGCGGTACTGTTTGATAAGCTGATCACAATTACCTGTGTATACATCCCCCCGAACTACCAACTTTCAAAAACAGAATTTCACACCTTTATCTATGAACTGCCCGAACCCTACATTGCCGTTGGAGATTTTAATGCACACAACACCCTTTGGGGAAGCTGTCGTTGTGATGCCAGAGGACGCTTAGTTGAAAACTTCCTCCTCACTACAGATGCTTGCTTGCTTAATGGGAAAGAACCTACATTTTACAGTGTCGCAAACAAAACATTCTCATCTATCGATTTAAGCATCGCATCGAGTTTACTCTTGCCGCATCTGGAGTGGAACGTAATTAAGAATCCTTACGGGAGCGATCATTTCCCCGTTGTCATAAAACTAACAAAAGGTGACGAGTGCTCTCCACATGTCTCCCGGTGGAAAGTCGATTGTGCCGATTGGACACGATACAGGGAGCTGACACATTTGACTTGGAACGACATCTGTAATCTATCTATCGAAGATGCAGTGACATATTTCACGGCGTTCATAGTTGATGCAGCGTCAGTATGTATCCCCGTAACAAATGGATCGTCCTGTAAGCGACGTGTTCCATGGTGGAACGATGACTGCAAGAAAGCGCGTAGAAATCAAAATAAAGCTTGGAACAACCTTCGAGACACTCCAACTACGGAGAATTTGATCATATTCAAGAAAATAAAGTCTGAGGGTAGAAGAACGCGGCGCCGTGCCAAAAGGGAGAGCTGGCAAAGATATATTTCTAGCATCAACTCTTATACTGACGAACGAAAAGCCTGGAATAGGGTGAATAATATCAAAGGTCGGCAAACTCATCCTCTACCATTAGTAAACACGCAAGGAAATACCCTTCAGGACCAAGCTGACACTCTTGGGGCACATTTTGAAAACATTTCTAGCCCATTCCATTACTCCGATGCATTCCTTAGATACCAGAAACAAGCTGAGAGACGGCCTCTGGACCTAAAAGGAAAGAGCAATGAATCGTACAACCGTCCTTTCAATATGGCTGAATTTCAGGCTGCACTACATAGTTTTAATAAATCAGCTCCAGGCACCGATCGAATAATTTACGAGATGATTCAACACCTGCATCCCGAAGCACACAAAACGCTCCTCTCCCTTTTTAACGCCATATTCTCTGCCAGCTACATCCCGTCAGCCTGGAAGCAAGCACTCATAATCCCGATTCTGAAAGAGGGCAAGGATCCGTCTTTGACCAGCAGCTATAGGCCTATAGCCCTAACAAGCTGCCTGTGTAAGTTTTTTGAGAAAATTACTAACCGTCGCTTGGTGCATTTTCTTGAAAGTAACAAGATACTAGATCCCTTGCAGTGTGGCTTCAGGGAACATAGATCCACAACAGATCAACTTGTCCGTATCGAGACAAATATCCGGGATGCCTTTGTGCACAAACAGTTTTTCCTATCGGTATTTTTAGACATGGAGAAAGCATACGATACAACTTGGCGTTTCGGAATTCTTCGTGATCTAGCTGGAATGGGCGTCCGAGGCAACTTGCTGAAGGTGATTCAAAGTTATCTGTGCAACCGCACATTTCGTGTTCGTGTTGGTAATGTCCTGTCTCGTCTATTTACTCAGGAAACAGGTGTGCCACAAGGTGGAGTGCTGAGCTGTACTTTATTCCTTGTAAAAATGAATTCGCTCCATACTATCATACCACGTACAATGTTTTATTCCGTATACGTGGATGATATCCAAATAGGTTACAAGTCATGTAATCTTAGTATCTGCGAGCGACAAGTGCAGCTTGGCCTGAATAAGTTGTCTAAGTGGGCAGACGAGAACGGCTTTAAACTAAACCCTGAAAAAAGTACATGCATTCTTTTCGCCAATAAGAGAGGGGTAATACCGGAGCCCGCTATTGATCTTAATGGAGAACGGCTATCTGTTAGTCATGAACATAAATTTCTAGGTCTCATTTTAGACTCCAAACTAACTTTTATCCCACACTTAAAATATCTGAAAATGAAATGCTTGAGGACAATGAATCTACTGAAGCTCTTGTCCCGCACATCTTGGGGAAGTGACAGAAGATGCCTCTTGAGCTTGTACAAAAGCCTAATACGGTCACGCCTTGACTACGGAGCCATTGTGTATAACTCTGCGACGCCTAGTGCTGTGAAGATGCTCGATTCGGTTCACCACTTGGGTATCCGTCTCGCTACTGGTGCGTTCAGGACTAGCCCCGTAGAAAGCCTGTATGCAGAGTCTAACGAATGGTCCCTACATCTTCAAAGAACATATTTAAGTCTCTCATACGCCCTCAAAGCGAAATCAGATTTCCATCATCCATGCCATTCAGTTATTTACGACTTGTCTACGGCTAGGCTTTTCCGTAACCGCCCAGGCACTAGACCTCCTCTGTCCCTTCGGTTGGAAACATTGTCCGAAGAAACAGGTGCGCCGATTTTAGAGAATGTCATAATGGCAACTACGCGGCTTCCACCGACTTGGGAGTGGAAGACTATCGAGTGTGACGTGTCGTTTGCAGAAATATCAAAAGGAGCACCTGAGGCACACATACGGTCACATTTTCTTGAGCTTCAGGAGAAATATTCTTGTGCTGAATTCTACACAGATGCCTCTAAGTCTTCTTCTGGGGTTGCTTACGCAGCACTAGGACCAGCATTCTTAATATCCGGTACATTCAACACATGTATCTTTACAGCGGAAGCATATGCAATACTCTCTGCAGTGAAGCACATCAGGGAAACGAATCTTACTAGGGCTATAGTATTCACAGACTCACTGAGTGTAGTGCGAGCCCTTATGAACGTATGTAAACATAAAAACACTGTCTTTAACGAACTATATACATTGCTATGCTCAGCTTATAGTGCTAAACAAACGATCATCCTATGCTGGGTACCTGGCCATTGTGGCATAAAGGGCTACGAAGCTGCTGACGAGAAAGCTACTTCAGTAGCTTTTAGTGACACGGATATAAACATACCCATCCCAGCCACAGATCTTAAAGCATACCTGCGTCACAAGCTCAAATTCCATTGGCAGCAACAGTGGAATGCTGAGATATCAAATAAACTGCACTTGATAAAACGCAAATTAGGATATTGGGTATCGGAGAGAACATCACGATATAACGAAGTGCTCCTTTGCCGATTAAGAATAGGACACACCTACGGCACTCACTCTTACCTCTTGACTGGGGGGCAACAGCCCTCTTGTAGTAAGTGCGGCCAAAGTCTCACAGTCGTGCACGTTCTTATTGAATGCCCTGCAATAGAAGCACAGAGGAAAAAGTATTTCATTTCCGCATATCGCAACAATATTCCTCTTCACCCGAAATTTTTTCTCAGCAATAAACCGCTTTTTAATCCGAAACTAGTTTTAGAGTTTTTAGCTTAAACAGACTCTCTCGAAATAATTTGGCCAGGGAATTTTTGGCGCACTATAACAGCCCCTGTACTCAAAGAAATTCTTGAAGCTAAAGTGTCAACGTTATGTTTTATCGCATCATGCCTCTAACGTATCAACGTTTTATCGCATCGTGCCTTTAACGTATCAACGTTTTATCGCATCGTGCCTTTAACGTGTCAACGTTTTATCGCATCATGCCTTTAACGTATCAACGTTTTATCGCATCATGCCTTTCATCATTGCCATAGCCCACAGCACTACTACGTGTCATTATTTTAGCAACAATACATTTTACGCCATTCACAGCAACAGATTTTAGGCCTCTTTACAGCCATCTTAGATATATCATGAGGAATTCATTGTCTACACCATTCACAATGCACTTTAAACATTACATTTGTCATGGCGCTCTTTGGCCATAACTGGCCCTTGCGCCATAAAACGCCACACATCATCATCATCATCATCTAGCTCAAGTTGCGCATCGGCAGTGCTAAGGTCGCACGTCGTCTTCATCGACAAGGACGTGTGCCGAGCTCTTCGAGCCACGCTTGCGGCTACGACGGGGAAAAACTTGAGTACTTGCTGTTAAAATGTCCATCATTCCGTAGTTCGCTGTGTGCTCCTGAGAAAATTGCAACCACTTAATTTCACACGAACAGTGCTTTAAGATATGTTCACTTTGAGCGGTCGTGCGGTCAGCTACATATAAGGCTTACAAAGCTGCCCTGGAGTTCTTGTCAACCACGAGTCTAGACCCTCGACTGTAATGCTGCTATTCTCTGTGTGACTGTTTACTCCTCTCTTCTTTTTCTTCCTTCATCTCCTTCTTTTCTTTCTCTTCATTTTTGTTTCCCCTGTAAACGTGTCGATGTGGTGTCCCTATTAGGAGAGAATTGCTAGCCCGCTTTTCCTTCTTTTTGTCATGTCTGGATATGTTCGTAATAATAATAATAATAATAATAATAATAATAATACATGTGACAAAAAGGTGGCATATTTTCAAGGTATCTACAACACATACATTTAGCGATTATGGTCTTGAACAAGGAAACTGGTAATGTTTTATTTCTGTATAAGTTCAACAGACAAGCATAACCGTAGTCCAGCATTAAATATTGCTAGCTGTTGATATACAGGGAGTTTCAGCGAACAATTTCAAAAATCTTTGAGTTGCCTGTGGCAGATATGACAATTCTAGTTCATGAGCTGGTCTATGCGAAGCGGCAGACAATGCTTGTACAATATATTGAGCTGCCAAATCGACTAATTAATAATAGATAACTATTTACGTTTTTAACTAATTACAACGTGGCCCACATTGCAACTAACAAATGGTGGTCGTGGAGTTGGCAAGGCGGATCCACTTGGAACGAATTTTCAAGATGACAACAGTTTTGAGATATAACTCCCGGAACTTTGCGGAGAAATGCATTGGCGTTCCAGGTAATTTGTTAACAAAACTCCGTTTCATGCGCTGAAGCACACAACTAACTGGAACGCCAATGCAATTTTCCGCAAAGTTCGGGAATTTATATCTGGAAAGTGGTGTCATCCTGAGATTTCGTTCCAAGTGGATCCGCTTGCGACGTCCTCTACAAGAATTTGTAACTTGCAATATGGGTCATAAGATAATTAGTTAAAAAAGTTATTCTGTGAATCCTTGTTAATTAGTCGATTTTGCGTTTCAACTTTTTGTGCAAGTAGCGTCCGCCGCTTCGAGTAGACCAGCTCATCAACTACAATTTTGTTATCTGCCACAGTCAACCTTTAAAAAATGTTGAAAGTGTTCGCTGGAACACCCTGTAGATCTGAGGTAATACTAAGTGAAACAAAGAACAGCACATACGCCTACCAAGAGCAGCCGAGGACAAAGAGAGAGACAGAAAACATTTATTTCTAACGAACTTGGGAAGCTTCCGTGTAGGGTGGAGCGCCTCGTTCAGGGCTCCATTGGCTCGCGCCACTCCTCGTGCCTACCGGACCAGCCGTCACTGCTCTTGCGGGTCTAAGCTGCTGAGCGCAGTGTCCCAGGAGGAAGGTGAACAGAAAGGGGAAGGAGCAGGGAGCAACCCGGAGGAAAGAGAGAAGCGAACGTGCCTCTACTGAACTTAGATAATTTGTTGGCTACAATAAATATGACGCGGTAGAGGAATTCGGAAATGACTAATAGTGTTTAATGGCTAACATTTCTGAACAGCATAGAGAGTGTAAAACTTCGTAAAATGTTTTAAGAAAGATTTCTAACTATGGTAGACAAGAGATTGTACCTAGAGCCCAAAAATATGTGTACCAGAAAAACGAATGAAGGAAGAGCTCAAGAAACCCCACGACAAAGTACAGGGTAATAAGACGTAGAAATAGGCAAGTTGAATTTTTCAACTGGAAAGTGAAACGTGGACGCTAAATTGTGTAGAATATTTCTCAATAGTTTAGCGAGGAAGGAAAACAAGTACTGAAGAAAGAAAATTTGCACACCAAGACAAAGTGCAGTTCCTAGCTACTTGACACCTGATCTGGCAGCCCGAAGACCAGATCATACAGGAACACGCACTCGCAACAGTGTGAAACCTGCTCCCGATGACGATTCATCAGATTGTGGTGGAATGCCATGGAATTCACCCCGCCAGAACAGTGAACAACGTCCATCTTCAAAAACAGCTTCGTTAAAAAATTTTGATTCAGAGCTTGAACATCAGCAATAAATAAATGAATGAATAGACGAATAAAACTGAACTATTCACGGGAAGAAGGCATTGAAGATATAGAAACGCTGTTGCCACAACATGCATGGCTAACTTCCCTGGAGAAAGCGAATAGAGGCTCAATTCTGGAGTGTAGTAGTCATAAAAACCTAAATAGCGCACGCATCTTAGGTGATTTGTTTAAAAAAATTTCATACGAACTAATCATAAGCATCGTGGTTATCATGACAAAATTCCAGGAAATGACACTGCGAAAACAAGTTCGCAGAATGCTGTGCGGCCATTACCCCCTACGCGGTGGGCACAAAAGCGAGTGATATTCCAGGCAAAATGGACATGATCGCAGGCAGGCAACATCAAACGCTCACCTTTCCCACATCTGGAAATTCGGGCTGAAGCTGGTTCTTAGCCTTGCTCAAAATAACAGGCAGAAAACACTCCGATAACAATAGATATTCTAGAAAGTCGTTGCATGTTTAGCATTAGACCAGAGTTTAGTGTTGGAACAATTGTGCCGACCTTTTATACATAATTCGCAGTGTTTCGGTATTGGCTATTGCGTACATGTCATCCTCGCTTGATATCAAAAACAATAATGTATTATGAAGGAGGGCGCTATTCTGTATGCGTCCTCCTTACGTGGACATGTCGATTTCGTCTGCTGCTGAAGGGTTGATTGACCGGGGACCCCTATGTAATTCTCACGCGTACCAAAACCCAGCTAATAAAAACTTCAGTGGAGGAATAATTGGACATGCCGACTATGTTGGCCTACAAAATTCACCCCGCTGCCCCGAACTGCTTCAATTTCTGCTACGTGTGTTACGTTAGCTAAGCTTGCCGTATGAAAAAAAATTATACCACTTGCATTTCAAAAGGAGCCTTCATCAGATTGAAACTCGGGTTTGCCGAACAACCTTTTGGAATAACTATCTATTTACTGCAGGTTGTCCCTCTCGTGTCTGACCGTGGCAGAGTGAAAGTCTAGTTAGGGAGATAACCATTTATAATAACTTCCTAGCACGAGAAGTTTTCCTTTTCGTGTATGATAGTGCTAGATTGAAATTCTAGTTCAGAAAACAACCATTTGAAGTCGCTGCCTAAAAACGACAAGTTGTCTCTCTCGTGCCTGATAGTGTCAGGTTGAAACACAGGTTTGCAAAAAAACATACTGGAATAACTGCCTACATACGACACGTTGTCCATGTCGAGTCTGATCGTGCGACTATGGCAAAATGTGGTGTTATTGTTTGGCTTGACTGCATTCGGGTTTAGGAGCAATGAATGTAGGCAAACCTCAACTGCCAGGGTACTCATGCCAGCAGTTCCACAATGCTAGTGAATATATTATCAAATATCTTACTCACAAGAAAGGCAGTATACATGGAGACCCAAAATTTGTTTACACGTTTGTAGGAATCAAAACAAAATAACTAAAACAAGATCAACAAATGAAATCGGCAGTTGTGTGAACATAAAGACTGACAAACAATAATTAATTAATTTATTTAATTATACAATACTGCGGACAAGAAGTCCAAACAGGGTGAGCAAAAAACAAAGATGATTGTGTAACTCGTTTTTCACACAAATTGATTGGTCGTAAGGTAGACGATTAAGAAAAATTTTAACTTGATTACAATACAACTATAATAATACACGAAATAACAAGATTTACACAAATTATATACAACTCACGGGCGCTGGCGGTATGCTTCAGTTAGTTTATTCCAGTCATCTATTGTTTGTGGAAAAAAAGAGTACCGAAAAGTGTCAGTCCTTGCGAAAATAGGTGTTAGAGAATGAGGGTAGTGGTGCCGAGTGGGTCTGCTTGTCAAGGGGGATACGTATTTTGCGGTGTCTAAGGCAATCCTCTGATTAATTAAGTTTGAAAGAAACTCTAGCCGACTTTTCTTTCTTTGAATTCGTGGCAGTTCAATACCGTTATCGGTTAGTAATGCAGTGGGGGAGTCAGTAGCCTTAAATTTACTGTAAATAAATCGTACTGCTTTTCTTTGAATTCTTTCTAGGTTCTTAATGTTAATTTTTGTGTGAGGGTCCCAAACTATGGAAGAATACTCAAGTTTTGGCCTAATTAATGAAAAGTAAGAGAGTAGTTTAACACTAGACGGAGTAGACTTGAGTTTGTGGCGCAGAAGGCATAGTTTCCGGAAAGCGGCAGAGCAGATGGTATTTATGTGCAAGTTCTATAAGTCACTCGTTAATGTTAAGCCTAAATATTTATAGCATGTTACTTTCAGTAAAGGTGCTGCAGCTAAATTGTAAGTGTAGTCTAAGGGGACTTTTTTGCGCGTTATGGGGAGATAGACACACTTAGTTGCATTAAGAAGCATTCCCCATTGCTCACACCATTTCAACACATATTGGTCCGTAAGGCAGGTAACTTCTCTAAACAAAACACAGTCATCAGCAAATAGACGTATCTGAACTGGAGTGTTAACGACATTGAAAATATCATTAATATATAATAAAAAAAGTAGAAGGCCAAGTACGCTGCCCTGCGGGAAGCGTACTTGGCCCTCTACTTTGCCCTTGGTACTGGTTAATTTGAACAGTTCCGTATTATGTTTACAGTGCGCATTGACTATAGTGAGGTATCAGCGCTTTTCAAATGACTAGGGCACAAATGAAGGACATTCATAGAGTGTCTTCGCTAAATTTTGTTCATAGCTTTAATAACTTGTAAAATATAAAAAGCTAATATAAAATACCTAATGCTGAAAAGGACTATATCCGTTGGATAACGGACAGCAAATTCATGAAGTACATGCATCACGCAGGGCTGCATGCGTTTATATAATGTCCTGTGGGACCATTTTCAATGCATATCCCTAACAGAAAATTCCGTGAATATTGTTTTAAAGTACCGAGTACTGCATGATAGAAAATAGTAGTTCGGAGGTGTGCGCCGTCGTCTCAGATTCGTCGCCATCTACTTGACTAAAGATCACGGAACATGACGTAAATTTGTATGCGTTTGCAAAGGAAGTATATCTGAATTTTTCGATCCAGTTCTCGAATGTCTTGCACGCTTCGGCGAGTTGAAGTCGCGCCATTGTGGCACAGCACAAGCTGGTCTTGGAACGCTTGCAATTTGAGACGTGATGCAAGCTACGGGTGTGTTCTAAGCCGCCATGGTTGGATAGTGGCTGTGGTGTTGGGCTGCTAAGGAGGAGCTCGCGGGCTCGAATTCCTGCCACAGCGGCCGCATTTCGATGGAGGCGAAAGGCGAAAAACACGCGTGCGCTTAGGTTAAGGTGCACGATAGACAACTCCTGGTGTTCCAAATTGCCGGCGATCCTACTACAGCGTGCCTCATAATCAGATCGGGGTTTTTGGACGTAACACCCCACTATTAAATTATTTTTACGGGTGCGTTCCAACTTCTGCTCATAAGGATGAAGCCTTTTCGGCATAAGAGCGCTTAGGAAAGAAAATTGTGCTTTCTCTTCGTTATAGCTCTAGTCCTTATCTAGGGACTATTTCTTTCTTGGCCTGCAGTGTACCGCCTTCGATGTGTGTCCATAACGCTGTAGCTGTGTGTCTCGACTTTGCTTATCATATCCTCCTTAGCTTTATAGAAGAAATTATCTTGATTTCTCGTTTATGGGAGAACCTCGTTCATATTTTGTGCCTTTTCCAACATTCTCTTAACACCACCACCTTCAGTGAACTTTTTGTGTTCTCACTGACCTACTCCACTTCCCTGATTCTTTTACTTTCTTCTGACATCCGAGATCTTATCTCATTGCGATATCAATTATATGGACACTGCAGGCGAATTTTCTCCATCGATGTCTGCCTGATGTTCCATATAACATATAATTGCGTTAAGAATCTCTCACGCCACGCTCGCCGTTGCTGTGGATTCGAAGGAAAGCACGAGATATGGGAGCCGAGGAGGATGGGGGCTTGACGCCCTGCTTGATGCGGGCCGTCTTCCGGTGCGCCCAATTTAGGAGGTCACGTGAACAAGCTCAAGGTAAGGGGCAGAGGAGGTTAGCACGTGCTAAAGTGATCAAGTCTTTGGGGGTGGGTCAGATGAGCACGCGTTTCGTCCACTAGCACAATCGTGGCTGCGTATGGCTGTTCACGCGGCCTAGCGATTTCACGGCCCTTACGCCATATCTTGGATGTAATCTGCAGCGCAAGCAAAGCATAACAACAAGCAGAAATGGGTAGTCACTCCGTGCGCGCTGCGTTTCCTATTGCAAAAACCAGCGCGTTACATTGATTTCCAGTGTGAAACCAGCACTGGATAGCACCGGGGACGTTGGCACGTCAATGGAACACCAGTGAGGTCAATTGAAACGAGCTGAGTCTCATTGGACGAGTCATTGATTGCAGTGACATGATGCCGGGGCGCCGTGATATGTGCTGTAAGTGCACTGGTTCTCACTGGAGTTCGCTGGCGCGTACTAGAAGCTACGCTTGTTGAGTGTTTGTCATAAGTTGCAGTACGTCTGGAGCAGACTATTTATCTTTTTATTTATTTAATAATATTACCCTCAGGGCCAGAGGCATTACAGAGGGGAGTGGAACCAACGAAAAAAAAAAAAAAAGACGTGATACTGGTTTTTGTTCTGTTAATAACACGTTAGCTAAACAGATATGATAAAAGCCGGAAGCAACAAAAATTCAAGCAATTGATCGATAACAAATATAATTACATATTTGGTTAGTTACATTGCAATACACTTGTGTTTAAAACATTATGAAACTGGGAATAGTGAGCAGTTGACGTGACTGATGCCGGAAGGTGGTTCCATGTCCTGCGAGGTGTAGGGTACAAATTATTGATAACATGTTTGCATTAAGCACGACATTATTCCCACCTTTTGTGCATGATCGAAACGAGGGGAAATGTATGACGGAGGAAGAATAATGTCGTTGTGTAGGGCGGGACTGTATTATATTTTGTGGAAGAGACATAAGCGAGAGAACTTGCGGCGACAGGCGAGTTACACAAGCTGTAGAGACTCTTTCATTAAAGTGATACTGGCAGTACGAGTGCAGTTTCCTGGAATAAAGCTGATTGAGTTATTTTGGACAAGCTCGAGGGCAGATGTTAATATAGCAGTGCTGGGGTCTCTGATGGAAGAGGCATATTCGAGTTTACTTCGGACTAAAGATTTGTAAAGGAGGAGTTTTAAAGAAACAGGAGCAGATGAAAATTTGTACCGGAGGTAAAGTAAGGAGCAGTTTGCATCGCTAATTATTTTGCTAATATGAAGAGACCAAGAAAGATATTCAATATTAAATGCACGGTACAATTTTATAGCTAGATACTAATCTGACAAGCTGGTTGTAGCACTGTGGAAGCTACACACATTCTTAGCCAATAGGAAGGCCGAATGCCTGTCGAGATGTGCTCATTCACGCCGCGTCGTCTGCTCAGCATCTGCTTGCATCGTGTTACATGCTATATGGTTGGTGTAATGACGCAAAAAATCTTTTGTCGCCGTAACCATGAACTTCGCTTACATGCATGCCGCAGCAGGGCTTCGCTTTACCTGTACACTTTCCCTGCAGTCACCTTTCAGCCTCTTTACCAAGTACCTCCGCGAATGAATATAAAAATGTTCACCTGCACCACAGCGTCTACTTGGCGTTTGCTCACTATCGTCATCACGTACCACGCTAGAGCGTGGTAGTAAATTAATGATGCAGTGAACAATTACGTTATTATAGGGTTCTACATCGACAACGCATCACCAGTGCTAAGGCTGTGGCGCCATCAGCTGTCTAGAAATCAAACCAGTTTTACGGCTCGGTGTCGTGTCTGTAGTCCTAGCAGCGTGAAAACAGCTGATCTCAATAATTGCGACAAAATATACGCATGATTTGACCTCAGCTTGAGATTAGACTTGGCGATGAAGCATTTGGCCGCTTGTTCCTTGCTGACAGGGCGGAGAGCCAGTAACAAGCGCGAATTGGGCTCTGCCATGTTGCCATTGTTAGGGTGGCCATCGGTTGGCTATTCGGGTCCGGGCTTAAGAGACGCAGTAATTTTCGCTGTACTCCGTGCGTGCGCAGATCTCCTAAAATGCCATGTATCGCTGTACCGTATCATGTAGCGAACAAAAATAAAACTCTACAGTGTAGCCAATAATCAGCCAGTCATGCCCGGAACTATACAGGGTGTTTCAGCGAATACTTTCGAAAATCTTTAAAAGTTGCCTGAGGCAGATATCACAATTCCAATTCATTAGCTGGTCTGGGCGAAGTAGTGGACAATAATTTCACAAGAAGATGAGATGCAAAATTGACTAATTAATAAAATTGACTAACTAAATATTAACTAATTACATTATGGCCCATATTGCAATTTACAAATTCTAGCCGTGGAGCTCGCATGGCGGGTCCACTTGGAACAAATTTTTCAAGATGACACCAGTTTCGATACATAAATTCCCGAACATTGCGGAGAAATGCATTGGCGTTCCAGTTAAGTTGTTAAGAAAACGTCACTTCATGCACTGAAGAACACTAGTAACGGGAACGCCAATGCATTTCTCCGGAAAGTTCGAGAATTTATATCTTGAAACGGGTGTCGTCCTGAGAATTTCTTAAATGTGGTTCCGCCTTGCGAAGTGCACTGCTGGAATTTGTAAATTGCAATTTGGGTCATAAGATAATTAGCGAATTCTTTCTAATTAGTCGATTTTGCATTTTAATTTTTAGTTGAAGTAGTGTCGTCCGTTTTGAGTAGACCGGCTCATAAACAAGAATTTAGCTATCTGCCAGAGGCAAAGTCTAAAAAAGTTTTAACGTGTTCGCGAAAACACCCTGTATACCGTTGCGCAAGCACATTGCTTGTGTACGTCTCGTAACTTAGGCAAATTTCAACCAGCTTGTGAGATGAGTATAGTCTCCTGCCATAATTAATACTGTATCTTGCGGTCACAAATGTCTGTATTGTTTCGCAGCGTGGAATAAAGGTGCGCGAGCTGCTCTGTTTATGTAGGCATATGAACCACAAAAGATCACTCTGATTCTCGTATTTTCCTTTTGACAGTGCGGATACCTATGTTCTTTAACGAAAATACGCAAGCGCAGATACCGCCTTGTTTTTTAGTTGTCCGATTTCAGTATATCAGTCACTCATGCGGAGTCAACGAGCAGCATGCGTGTTTACATTTGGTGCATGTTCAGCGTTCTTATGTCAATTTCAAAACGGTGACATATTGCTGCAACAATTTTATCCAAGAAGTTGGAACCAATAACGCGACCGATGGCGGCAAGTTTTCCTAATGTTGCGTAGTCGACACGAAATGAAGAAACCCAGCCGTCGTTCGAAAGTGTTCTAACGGACACCAGGAATATAGTGCCTTTGATTGATATTATCGCACCCGTAACAAAGCTGAGGCGATTTGGGCCCTTCCACTTGACTTTGTGAACTGAAAAATAGCAGTAAAACGCTTCTCAAGCTCAAATACACAAACTTTAGGGTTCGCCAGGCACCGGTACCGTGACCATTTTTTTCAGTAGAAGATAATGCCCAACGGGCCGGTTGAGTTCGTGTACACGCGATCGACCCGTCTGCGCTCAATAATAACGAAGTCTGACGAGTAAAAATCACGGTATTGTTGAGCTTTGGCGGTAGTGGTGTTAATTAAACCGCTTTCTTTTTCTGTGTGTCTGCAGTGACCGTGCAAGAAGCAGCGAGTGCCGATGCGACACGTTGTAAGCATACGTTTATGAGCTGTGTCTAAAGGCTGCCAGCCGTACACAAAGACGCTTCTCTGGTTGAGATATGTGGTTGCACAGATGTGCAGATTTGAACAAATTGCTTAACTAAGGTAATGATGTATTTCCCCGTTGCGAATAACGATAAACTGCTATTGGAATTGCCAGTAACGGCCCGTACAGCGTCCTGATTTGGCGGTTCAAATAAGAAAGTGTTTTTTGAAGTTAATGCGCTAATCGTAAAAGAAAATCAGTGCTGTGCCACGTGAGAACATACTATTCGAATTGGGCAAACATTTTTTCTGCCTTACGGAGGTATACGTTTTTGTTCACTGCAGAATGCGCATCTGTATGTCTGTGCGCGACGAGTAAGCACTCATTGAAAGCATGTCTCTGTATTGACGTGGTTAAATTAATCACGTCTCATCACTAACTGGCGTTCATCAAACTATTAAAAACTGCCTTATGGGCTGTAAAGATGCCATATTATTCGGAGATGAGCACCATAAAGATTTGCAGAGATACCTTGATCTAAATACTCATAGTACCCGATATCTGGTTCCGTGTGATGACGTGGCATTATATGTTTTTACTAATTAGGCAATCATGGCATATGGAAATATTGTGTGCGAAAGTAAAATGAAGAAATAATAATGTCTTCAAGAGCAAATTTCTTTTGAATGACTATGTACTTGAAGGACATTTACTAACAATATAATTGTCAGCCGGATTGGTATACAGTTTTTATTAGATGTTTAAATTCTCATTTTAGGTTGTTTTGCGATGAACGGTGTCGCTTTCTATGACGTTCTCCTATTATGCTGTGCTCGTTTACCTGTCATTGATTATGAACATCTGGTGCTTATAATACTGTGAATATTTGCTGTACATACATAATTTTATTCCCGTTAAATAATATCATGCAAAAAAAGGAGATTGGAAGAAGCAAAAGCAAAAGAAGGATCCGTGTGAAACGGCTGTGTTTGAAAGTGCTCTCTGCTGGAAACTGCGTATTGGTCCCAAGTGGAGGACCGTAGACCCCGTTTCCGAATGTAGATGGAAGTTACAAAGTTGTCCTCTCGCGTATACTAACCGGTAACAATGTTTTCAATTCCATTTTTCTTCACGCGGACTTCAGTGGCACATGATACCGTGCTCCTGACTTCCGAGACGCTCCGCTTGAAGTAGTGAACGCTGCAGATATTATGGGCGTCGGGCAGTATCAAGCGAGCCACGCATGAATGGTTACCTTCCCAGGTAGTGCGGCGAAACAGACTCTGCTTGCCTGTGGTGAGCCCCTATTAAAAAAACTGACGTGTATGGTAATAGATCAAGCTTAAGAAGTTACTACTGGCTTCCACCTCCCCTTGAACATCCACAAATTGAAGAGGTCGTCCAGCGGTATGGCAAGGTGAAGTCTGTGGAGAGAGAAGTGTTGAGGTGCACTGGTATGGAACAGTAGGTGACAACACACCCTAGGGTTTTCTTTGTGCTCAAGGATACCATTACCGTAAGCTCATTACCGCACAACATGGCCATTTATGAAGTCCAGTGCCTTGTACTTATCCTCAGTAGGCCTCCACTGGGCCTTTGTTGCAAGCGTCTGGGACACGTCCATTGACAATACAGAACTTCGACATGCTTAGAAGCAACAGAGAGTGCAGTACGGGCAGCCGGAAAAGTGCCTTGCAATGCTCAAGCAATTCCCTCTCCCGGTGATGATGTGCCGCGCCGGTTTTCTCACCGTAGTCAGGATAGTGCCACAAAGAAGTGTAAAGGGAGCAAGACCACATATTTACCTGTTGCCAAAGGCGATCAAAACTAGAGCTTTAGGTGAGCAAAACGGCTACCATCTTCATCCTCCCCTTGTGTGTAGCAACACTCAACATGTGCGGACTGTGGAATATAAGGCGTCAGCAGCAGTTACTCCACGTGCTTAGGCAGCGTGAGATTGATGTTTGTGCAGCGGAAGAAACCAAGATTTAATCTTCTAGTGATGTGAAAATTGCGCCGCAAACTTTTCAACCAGATTAGCAGGTGTGCATTGGCCAAGCATTTGGTGCTTCCGCTGGAGGCTTTTCGTTAGTTAGGAAGCAGTTAAATCACTCTTCATTGTCGGTACATGTTGATGCGACAGGTCGCTTTACATCCTGTTTTTCGTTCGTATATTTTTCGTTTTTTTGTTCTTCTCGTTCGTTTTTTCGTATATTTCGTTCCCGTAATTGGCGGTTTATTTGCGTCCGTGACAGGAAGGCTTTCTTCCCCTCTTTTGTTCCACTCCCTGATACTGACAGAGATTAGGTAGTTTTGGGAGACTTCAACTGCGTTTGTGATTCCGCATATCACTCACACTTAACGAATAGTTATGATGGAAGTGCTACTTTGCTACAGAAATTCACAGACGACCGTAATGTAATACACGTGGGAGCATACACGCATTCTTGGGTCAGATTTACGCACTTTCAAGGCGTCTGCCATGCTCGATTTGATCGCTTGTGTTTCGACGATTGACTGGTCTCACATTCACAACTGTGCCAAGGCGCCTATACTTTTCACAGACCATTTTTAGTAGCTGTTTGATGGTGTCCCCGAAAGTTTCGCAAGTTTTCTCCAAACTAGTAAGTGAAAGAATTATTACTAGAGATAACACACTGTCGACAGCTTGCCCTGTTTGCTCAACAGGAAACGTTCAAAGAGAGAGTAAAAATGATATGCCGGATATTTCATGTGAGCTATCTCCAAGAAAAAAAAAGCTGAAAACACCTTTATGATCTACTTCACAAGTTGCACGCTTTCGAAAGCAAGGAACAATGCTTCTATAGCGATTAGATAAATACAGTTCGGGCACAAGTACCTAAATATGAGACGAAAGTGTACAAAGCAGCAGTGATGCGTTCACGCAAAACTTGTTTCTCAGATTAGGAGCACGCAAGAAGCGTTCTCGGTGATGAAAATCGACACGCGCTTTCCAAGCACGCATTAAAAATTTAGTCTAGGGGTTCCAACTACACAGAAACGTCGCAAATAATAACCGTATTGAAAGCTAATTAGAAATATATTTTCACTGCAGTTAGGCCTCAGAATTGCTTCGAAGAAAAAGCTGATCAATTTATTTCCCTTATGGCACACTTACAAGAAGATGATTGACTGAGGGTTCACGGTCCACTAACTCCAGAAGAAATTATGTTTCCCGTCGAAACTCTGCAGGAAAACAACACGCTTAGCCCTGATGGCCTTAGTGCTGAATTTTATAGAAAATGTGAGGACTGCCTGTGTTCTTTTCTTAAAGGGAAGCTGAAGAGTCTGACGAATTCAATAAGACTCTCATATACGGATGCGGGAACCTTATAAACCATGAAGGTAAAATTTTGGGGGGGATTTTTCACTTAGGAGCGACGCAATCGTCGGTTAAAATTGCGCTGTAGCTCCGCCCCCCATCGAGCGCCGCGCACTGCTGCTGACGCTGACGATGCGAGCGGAGACCGGAAACGGCGGCGTAGTGACATCAACACTGGTGTTCCGCTCCTTCGCAGCCTCCGCGACCGTGCCTGACCGGGCTTATTTCTGCGTGCGTGCCGTCCTAATCTGCTTCGCTCGACCCTACATTCCTTTATTTGTGTGTATATAAGAGTGGTAGTTGACGTGCGCAGCATCAATTGAACTTGTAGGCCGATCATGCCGGCGTTCTGTGCAGCCTACGCTTGCACGAACACCAGCGGCCGCGACGATGTTCCGATGTTCCATTAGTTCCTGCAAGACAAGAAGCTTTCAGCTAAGTGGGAGGCTGCTGCGAAGCGAAACAACTTCAAGCGCTCAAGAACAAGTGTTGCGCTCTAACCACTTCCGTGACAATTACTACCGGAGTTTATCAATAATGCGTGCATTGGGTTCTCCTAAAAAAAAATAGTAAGCACGCTGAACGGAAGGTGCATGTTTATCGCCCACCCTTGACGCAGGTTTCATCGCCAAGCGCCGCGAATTTTCTATTCGCACGTGTGTTGTGAAACAGCCTGCATGCAGCTACCATAACGCAGTGCAAGCGTAAAGTTTGCATGGGTTGGAAAGCCTGCTCACGCCAAGACGCTGCACTCCCCTTCTCTCGCACACATAAGAAACCGACGATCTCACGTAGCCGACGGAATTCGCCGGTTACGAGTAGCGTGCGGATGGCGCGCTGATGAAGGTTCTATACTACACGTGCTACAACAGCCGGTAAACTTTTCCCGCGTTTAAACCGTCTGTGTAGATTGCCGACAGCTTTGGGGCAGCGCACAAATGCTGAAGATCGCATCACCGCTTACATTCTACGAGGAGGCATGCAGGAACATAACACTACAGTTGTTTGCCCAGAAACGTACTCACTGGAACGCTGAATGCAGCTTAGCAAAATACATACTCGCCAAAGAACATTTCCAACACAAGGAGATGCTAACACTTCGCCTTCGTTCGCGTGGAAAGCAGCGCATGCACCAGCATTTCTTGCTTCTTGGAGAGGCCGGCTCTTCGCAATCGGCTCGTACATACAAGTATGTACGTACGTGTAATATCTACAAGTATAAACCCCTTACAAGTGATCTTGCACGCGACAGCGACAGCGCTACAAGCGAGGCGATGGCTGTCGCGTTCACTCGTCGTCTGCAAGCCGAACTCCACGCGAGCTACGGCTTTGAGCGACGACTTCCCGGAATGAGGGCAGCAATATACGCGCCGAAACTAGCGTGACGCATGCTTTATCAATTTAAGTTGATGTATTTTACTGAAGAAGGAGCATAAAATATTTCTGAAGGTCTTGCACTAGGTTTTTATCCTTGCACGTGTAAAATTCGATAGCTTGCTCGTTCCGTGCGACAAACAACAGTATTTGAGTTATGTACATCCAGTTCCGACTTCGCACAATTGGCTAGTCGCTCATAGTATTTCCGGGCGACGAGCGACGAGTTCTAGATTTCTAGAAACGAGCGATCGAGCGACAACACTGAGCGATTTGTTCAAGCGACGGCCATTTTTGTCGCTCGAAGCCGTCGCCCGTCACCGTCGTGCGCAAAATCGCTCTCGTAGAGTTTGGACTTAACGCCGAACTCCTCAGGGAAACGCAAGCTCTCGAAAATTTCCATGACCTTCTCAGCAAAACACCACCAAACTGCTTTGCACCGTGCTTCGTGTGTAGCGGCAGCAGTCGGTCCGGACGAACACCATTGTTGACGTCACGAGGCGCCCGACCAATCACAGGCGGGAACGAGGCGCGCGAGCTGGGCGTGTCTGCTGCTGCACTTTTCGTCGAAATAAAATATGTTTGCGCTTTCTTTCACTCAATTTCGATGCGATATTCGAATTCAGAGGGTTGAAAACCACGGCGTACTGCTCTTCACTCATTTTTTCTGGAGAACCTTTCAACTTCCCTTTAAGCAGCTTTCCAAGGAAGCATATAAACATGATGAGCTGCGTGCGTGTTTCTATCAGGACCACAGAACCTTAATCCCAAACAGCACTGATAATGCAGCAATAGAGTAAACGAATATAAGCTGATATCGTCATGTAACGTCAATTATAAAATATTTGCACAAGTTCTGACGAACAGGTTGCAGGCAGTCATTGCTAAATTAGCAGGTGGCCCTCAATCATCCGGAATTCGAGGACGCTCTATAAAACAAATGTTCATATCGCACGTTCAGCCCTTGAGTGCATAAAAGGCTGTATGAATCAAGTAGCTCTTCTTCAGATTGACCTCGCCAACGCCTTTCATAAGGCTCAGCACAATTTCCTGTTCCGACTACTGCGACATCTTCAGTTAGGGGATTTAGTATACAACGGTATAGCATTTTGTCGTAAATATTGCATTATAAAATTAATAGACAATTGTACCTTCTCAGATATAATACAGGTACAATCATCCATCCATCTGGGTTGTCCACTCTCACCTTTATTTTTCGCCGCATATGTAGAACCGTTTTGCTTATGCGTGATTTGTGACTAAAGCAATAGGGATACAGGTAGAGAGACGATGAAATTAAAGTGCTAGCTTATGTGGATTACATTGCTTTCTTTTTCGTCGACAAGCCCAGTTTTACCGATGCACTAAACACTGCCCTGCGTTTCTGTGAGATTGCAAAGGCTAGCGTAAATATTCATAAAAGCGGTGGTTTTTGGCTAGGCATGCGGGCGCTAACTCACATTGTATTCTCTAATATTTATTAGAATCAGTCGCCACAGAGATATCTTGGTGTCTCACGATAACTTCCGTAATAGTATACCTCAGGAGACGTCCACGCTAACCACTATCCGTCGAAAGGTGTCAACCTGGCAGGGACGTGACCTCTACAATTTTGCGAGAGCTTAGGCATGCAATATATTTGTTGCTTGTAAGCTACTTTATGTTCCGCATGTCTTGCACTGCTCTCGTGTCCGTGTTCAAGCATTTAATTAAATATTTGCATGTTTGATTTGGAGTTCATCATGGGAAGCCATGAGAAGGACAACCTTTTTCTTCCAGTTGAGAAGGGGGGCCTCAGTCTTTTGAATTTGCTTACGCGACAGTTCGTCATGAAAGTACTTTACCTTAGAAACCACCATCATCCATTCCTTCTCGCAGCTAATCGAACACGTCCTGCTTCACACTTCCCTTTTGGTCACCGCAAGCATTGCTCAACAACTGCCGTTACGATGCTTCCTAAAGAAACTTCTCAATAGTATTTCATTTTTGATAGCCCAATTCACGCTATAATAGTTGTTAAGCGTTAATACAACGTCGCTAAATATAGTAGTTATACGTAACCTTTTGCCTGCACATATATATCGAAAGTCGTATCTGTCTCTCGCTGGTCAAGATGTTCTTTGACGTGTCCGTAGAATGTGTAATATGCCAGTAGCGAAAACATTCTTCTTTAAGCTGCGCACTTGCACACATCCAGTTAAAACATGGCTGCAGGAAAAAGGATTATATGCATCCTGGAATACAAATTGTACATATTGCAGTCAAACGGAGACAATAGAATATTGCTTTATTCATTGTTGTGACGCATTTGATTTTTGTTACATTTTACAATAAACTATCAAAAAAGACCTTCCTCTCACATGTTATGGTATCCGGTTGCACGCTTTCAAAAAGACGTCCAGGAATACACGATATGAATTGCTTATCTTATTACGATTTTGTTCCTTATGAAGAAGCCGAATGATCGACATACATGCCGAGCCACCTCATTCGACAAGGTCTGTTTTTCGAGAAGAGGCTGCTCAAATGCGTAGTTTGGTAGGAACCATTGACCCCGTTCCTGAATAGATTTCCCATCTGGACGCTTGTGCTTGTTTACTCGAATTTCGAACTTTCATTGGAGTGCATAGCACGTGTGCATTTGTTTTTCATGTGCGTCCAAACGTAATGTAACAATTTTCTAATGACGCTACTCGCAATTCCTTGCAATAAAGAAATGAAAGCAGCGTGGCATAGTGGTACAGTGCTGGGCTTGTGTTCCATAGGTCGAAAGATCAAATCCTGATGGCAAGAGTGCTCCTTTGAAAGAAATGTTTCTTTCACTAAACTGCTCGCTCTGGCTTTCTTTATTGAAATAATTAGTACAGAATGCGTCTCGCAATTACTATCGGTGGTAATGCCAATAGTAGTTGAGAAATGTAGCCATTCACAATTTTTCTGAAGACCCGTCTACATAAGAGCGGTCGTGTTAATTCTGAGACTCCTATTTATTCGGCTAATGCCACATACTCGCCGCGCTTTGCTATAACACACGCATGCCAAGGTTGCCATGAGCCTTGCGGCATGTTGCGACTGTATGACGCTGGTGCATTGACGATGAAACGAGGGAGAAGAAAAGAAAGCAATGGCATGACAAATACTTAAAAGACGATGGCACGACGACAATGAGATGAAGACAATGGTGTGACGACGACAGTACGACAACAACCGAATCAAGAAGCGAGAATGACGACGATTCACTGCTCTACATATTACTGTATAACTGGTCTCTTTCTACGGCATGCACAAGGCATAGTTGCAGCTTATCACCTTATCCGTCAAACAACTGCTTGTCTTAAGAAAACTTGAATTTATTACAAAATAAAGAAAAACGTGACTACATGACTCAATGGATGCTGGAAGCTTCATTACCTGAAAAGAAAAGAATGTAGTAAGGTATTATTCCCTACATTACCACTATCTACTTCAAACACTTCTGCATGTAGGAGCGATTATGTGTGCTTTAAAATTTGTAATATCTCCCATTGTAAGCAATAACAAGTTTTTCATGTTGTACCAGGTTTGTTGCACACGTTTTGCGTGATATGTATGCGCAATTCGAAACTCAAGCAGCAAACTTGGAAGAGCAGAAAGAGACACAGATATCGCAGTGACATAGCTGCTGCCAATTTTTGGATGCTTTAAGAATGTCTGAACAAAGTTTCTCATAAACGATGCTGTGCTTCCACAATATGGTTTTGTATACACAGCATGGATTACTTTTTTGCATGCATAATTTGCAATTACCCGCACACGGTCTTTGGCACCTGAATTTTTTCATAAAGGAATTTTTTTTTTAATTTTAAAGCAGCATACCTCAAAATAATAAACCAACTCTAATTCACAAACTTCATGTGAAATTTTGATGAGTTGGATACTTTTTCACATGTCAGATGCATTGCAGTGGCTTTTGTTGCATACAAAGGAGAGTTTCTAATTAGTAGGCTGTAATCACTATCCCCTGTTTTTTAATAGCCACATTACATATTTTGTAAACATAACAAAATGATCAAACTTTTGTCATGTCATTCAACAGTCAACTTAGTCCCCTCTTAAAGGACAACTGCGACGCACCGAAAGAGCACTGCCTAATGGGGGTTGGTTTTCTGCATGCGATTCTAAGCAATGGCGCCACATCCGCATTTGAAACCTTTATATTAAAGCAAGAAAAAATTGCGCCTCAAAGGACGAAGTAGAAAGATAATAGAACTGCGATTGCTTTGTAGTAGACAGATTAAACAAACTTTCAAAGCATTCCTTGTCGACAGCATTATCCCCCGTCAGACTCATTTCCACGAAATACATCAAGCAGACACCATGGCAGACATTTCCTCACCTGTAAAGTACCATGGCGTTCTAGCCCATAAACCAGTATTCACATTGAGGCACTACCTGCCAATGCTGAAGAACCACCTTTTTAACTAAAGAGCGCCAGATGTTGCCTTCTGAAACCCACAATCGCAGTGTAATACCGTTTGCAATGGTAAGGGTGGTGTTGAGAAATTCCTCCGAAAAGCTGCGACATTAAAACAGACGTAATGACATGACTCCGAGAAAGTATGACTAATAAATGACTCCGAGAAGAGCGCCCTAACGAAACAGTATGAAATAGAGTTGAGAGCGAAAGTCTAGAAACCGCGGTATCATCACAAATGTAAAGTGTGTCTAGTACAGCCTTGCAGCATAAAATGCTCCATGCATTGCACTGGTCAACAGGAGCATACAGGCTTTACCACTTGGTGTCAGCCAAGGCTGCAAAGAGAAAAAATTATGTGAGGTCACCTGTGGTCTCAATACTTTTTCTCACTATTTATATACGCCATTTGATATGAAAATTGCTGCATTGTCAAACTTCAGCGCTACTACTTTTGATTGACTTTCCGGAGAATGATGATGCATGCATGACATGCCCAGAAACATCAGCCTGTACTACGGACTCTATGCAATGACCCCTGTCACTAGAAAACGAGCGCACGTGGCCCTGTTATCGCAGAAAGTGAGCAATGATTTGAAAAAGAAGCTGTCAAGCATGTGTTATCACAAGGTCCATTTAAATCAACTGATTTAGTTAAATAGTCTCTCTAGTTCAATGCCACTGCTTCCTCATGCAGCAATGCTATGGCAAGTGGCGTGAGCCCTGCAGAACTGTGGTGAGTGCATAAGTGCAGGCTAAACGTGCTTGCAGCTACAAGACACTGCTGTAGTGCAGGGATTGCGGTTCAGTGCCTGCGCAAGGGCGGCGCCGCATGAAACAAAAACTGAAAAGGCAGGTGGCACTGTGTTGAACGTGTGCACAGTGAGATACCTAAAAAATATTTTGCTAGCATTTTTCAGAGCCCCACACGAATGTACTAAGAGCTAAAGTCCTGATAGCAACTTCATTTTGCGTTTCTGGGTAGATTCTACAACATTTAATGTAGGTGTTATGCCATAATACAATATTTCAAATGTTACACAAACTTAAGTAGCTGACAAGACGAATTCAAAATGAAAAACAACGAAATATGACTATGATTTTTAGGGGATTGCATTGTGTTTTTTTTACAGTATATCATTATTCTTATTTTGTCCCGAGCACTTATTTTTTATAAGGACACGGAGATTGAATTATTAAAGCGCTTTACCAATCAAGCATGGAAAGGTGTGCTGCGCAGCACACCCTTTCATGCATGATGCAATGATCCTACAGGCAAGACAAGACAAATTACAACATTCTAAATAAAGTAAGGCTATACAAATGCTTTGCTGGCTAGCCGAAACTGCTTTGAGTTCCCTACGCTAAACTTTCATTATCTGTTACCTGTTGGCATGAACGCTTTGTACTATATTAGAAATAATAGAAATCGAAGGAACATTAGAGATGAGTACACATGTAAGGCTACAATGAAGCTTAAAAACTGTTTTAAAATTGCACTAGCTGGCTGGGCGAGCGGGCACGTTTGCATCTTCCGTGTCCGTCTTTTTAGTGCGCGCTGTAGGTGGTAATAATGGTAAATAGTTTAAAAGTAGCATGTTGGTATATTGAATAGCAGGGTCCAGTACCGTTAGAGAAACTCTAGCGTTGTGAAACACTCCTCAGAATAGGGAATGTTTAATAAGTAATGAGACAATTTGCCTCCGTTAAGCTCACTGTTTATGAGAAACGCACCCTGTGGTCACACGCCACAAAACACTGTTTGCTGAAAATGACAACCTAAAATTCAAGTTAACAAAGCATTCAATGTGGTTGATCTCTCTTGCATAGTGTGGGGATCATCAAGGGTAACCTACATTACTGTGCTACAGCAACGTAGCTTAGGAAAATGCATCCCAACTAAAAAAATGTGATTACATAAGCTCTGCCAGTGTTCATGGATTCTTGCGAGAATACAGGCACATTGATCGCAGCATTGAGTACTTGGATTCTAGCTTCAATTGAAAATGAGAAACATCTGTAGTTAATGACTTCTGAAACCATGAAGTTGTTTTAATTAGCTATCATGATGCATACAAGTCACTGTGTGTCAATGCGAAATAGATCCTGATGGGTAAACCAGTGCTGCTTTTAGAGCATATCACTTTCAAATACAGGAAACCATTAATCTTTATAAAGCTGAAACAAATCCTGCGTAAAGAATGGAAGACACAAAGAATTGGTAAGTGAATGGAAATAATAAATTGTACCATCCAAATCCAGTGGCCTGTTTCTTGCTCTCCATATTGCACTGTATCACTTTTAGAAGGTAGTGTATAATTAATTGAATAAAATCCAAGGAGTGCATCCTAAACAATTCTGTCTTCTAATTTTCGAATGCACCTGGTAACTAATAGGCATCTCTCAACAAGCACGGTAGTTTCTCACACAAGGAAGATTTTGTGTATAGAACTTTGGGGAATCTTTATTGTCTGCTTGCAATGTCAGAGTCAACCATAGTAGGGAAAGAGAAGACCCATGCATGAACGTATGAAGAGTGGTGCAGAAACATACAATTAAAAAAAATAATTTAACATACATAAACACAATAAGAAAATGCGCTATAGGGAAAATTATCCCTAAACTAGCGCTAAGCCAGGAGCACGAGAACGCGTTAATCCCTCAGGCAATGACTTAAGGTGCAATCGAAGTGAGGGTGCAAACGAATTCGGAGATGGCGAACAAACTTCAATCGAGCGGGCATTTCAGAGCCCTGCCATTAATGAGAAAAAAGGTATTTTGGTGTCTCACAGTGTGATGAAAATGGTATAATGTGTTTACCTTGGTTTGTCCTACTGGAGTGGCAACCTGGAGGCAACAAGTAGTCTGTTTTTGTGAAGTTGGTTAGGTCATGGTAAAGAAACTTCAGAGGGCAACTTCCTCCAGCAGCCAAGTGTTGATTTGTGTGCTCATATGCAGAATGCGGCCATGCTGTCATGTCGGACCTGATGTGAATGTATCCCAGTGCTCCGTTTTTAACTTTCCTAGTGCTTATTTAGGTCCTGTTCGTGTGGGTTCCATCATAAGTTGCTGTATCCTAATATTGACCAACCGAGTGTCTTCTAAGCAGGTCATTTTACTGAAAGGGTAGCCACCGCTTTTCTTCTAACTTGAAATACGGTTTCATTAAACGCATGTACACATGCATCATTGACGTGAACTTCCTATTTAAATGACATTGTTATTGTGACTCCAGCCGTACCGCAGAGGTACTCGTTATTTTATGTATCGAACTTAAAAACACTTTTTTACAGGTTAGTAACACACATATCGTTGAGCTTGTTTTAATTGCATACTTCATTTGTTGTAAAACATCAAAATGCACTTATCTGGTAAACAGCTCTTTTAACAGGACAGTAAAAAACACAATCGTTTGTGAAAAGCCATATTCTTACCCCTGGTTCCAGATATTTCTAAACTTGCTTAATATATAGCAAACACCGAATAGGACCCTGCACCGATCCATGCCGATAGACCGATTCACCAGTCCTTACCGGAATAGTCCGAGACCGATTCGATAGATAGGCTTCTATCCATGAAACAAATTTTGGCATTATATGTAACAAATCTCAGTTTTAAGGTTTGTAAGTTGTGTGTAGGATGCGGTCGAGGGCGTTTGAAAAAAAGATTGTAAATATTGTGCGAACCTGAAGTCTCAAATCGATTATGGTTGCAAGGTAGTGTGTTAGGGTTAAGGATTGGGCGAGTTGTTATTTGCGATCCAAAACTACTGCAGCGCAACATGGAAAGGAAGAAACAAGCAGAGCCGGCCAGAAGAAGGCAGAGAGCGCTGACTTCTAATTGGTTTGATTGGTAGATTGATAAGATATATAGCCACAAGAAAGCATCAACCAATGTCGTCACAACACCTCACAAAACGTCCCGCTGAGAGAAGACTTCAAATTCATGAGTCAGAGAACACGCAATTCTGTCATGCATGGTTAAATTGATCAATAAATCTTACTTGCTGTGAAAATAAGCAGAAACGTGGCGCGGTTAAGCACGTGCTGCCATCCCTTGTTATGAGGTCAGCTTCTATAATCTCCCGTGTAAGTAGTGATGGTTTCTTCTTCAGCATTTCACACCGATAAAAAATTGGCTTACATGCCGTCACGCCCACAGTCACACACACACTTATCCTGCTAAAGGAGTTACGAGTTTGTGAACTCTATTGCAGTATTTAGCACTTTTTCCCGCGATTTCAGTTTGCCCAGGTTGAAATTTCCTGTTGGCTCATACCCAAATTTATTTTGGCCTATTTGAAAATTATGGCTGCCTTCGCGTCGAGCGCGTAGCCGTGAGTTAAATACACTTACCTGACTCAAACCATCGCACGTTTTCCTATATCTTCCATTATCTAATGGTCAATTTTTTAGAGTGGTACCCGCACTTTTGCTGCTAAAGGAGTTCAGAGTTATTGAACTTCATTGCACTATTGGCCACACTTTCACGCGATTTCAGTGGACCCACGTTCAAATTTCCCGTTGGCTCACACCCAAATTTATTTTGGCCCATGCACAAATCACGGCTCCTTTGCACCGAGAGCAGAGCTCTGAAATGAAGACATTTGCTTGACTCAAAACATCGCTGCTTTTCCTATATCTTCCATTTTCTAATGGTCGATTTCTTACAGTCGCACCCACCGTTCTGGCGCTAAAGGAGTTCAGAGTTGGTGAACTGTATTGCGGTATTGAGCACGCTCTTACGCAATTTAAGTTGACCCACGTACAAATTTCCCGTTGGCTCACACCCAAATTTAATTTGGCCCACGTACATATCACGGCTCCTTTGTCCCGAGCGCGGAGCCGTGAGTTAAAGACAGTTGCTTGACTCAAAGCATCGCTGCTCTTCCTATATCTTCCATTACCTGATAGTGGATTTCTTACAGTCCCACCTACACTTCTCCTGCTAAAGGAGTTCAGAGTTATTGAACTTTATTACATTACATTCTTTATTCAGCATTCCTCCGCGTATGAAAAAAAGAATGCTGGGACAAGAGCAAGAAAGCTGCTACAAGCAGCTTGACGAGGCCCTTGCCCCTGTTTGACTGGCAGCGCGAAGGTTTTACACTCATTGTAAATACATATTGTTTACATATATATGTGTTGCATCTCACAGAAAAAAGCAAGACAAATGTATTCGCGTACAATAGCATCCCACGTACAGGCCAACGTGTCTGAAAACATATACAGGAAAACGAAGGAAAGAAAACGCATTTCTGGTCCAATTTAGACCATTTTCACTCAGGTCGTACCGACAATAAAAGAATCATACAAAGGTAATACGAAAACAAGTGACCTGCAATATAATAGAAAACGTTTAATTACATTTTTCCCTTCGCCTTTTTTCCTTTTTTTTCTTTTTTTTTTAAATGAAGACCGTCGTTTGCCATTAAAAATTCTTTCCGTTGTTATAGCCTCTTTTCAAGGCTATTTAGCAGGAATGGTACACGATATTGTAACCTGTTAAAACCATTATTGGTTCGGGAAAATGGCAAATCCCATATTTCTCTTCGCCTTACGCTGTACGGCAGCTGCAAAGATTTTTTGAGGCAGCTCATTCGACGAAAATGCTTATTTCTGTGTTTTAAGCTGCTCTTGTATTTTAAGAACAGGTTAAATATGCATGCATGCCTGACAGAAAGGACATTAAGTGACTGAAACAAATCCCGCGTAGGGGAATGGTATGGGGCATTTGCGATATGGCGAATAACTATTTTCTGTATTACGAGTAATTTGTGAATGTTTACTCAAGATGTTGTCCCCCAAACAAGGTTACAGTAGTTTATATGCGGGAGGAATAAGGCCTTATATAGAAGTAGCTTGAGTTTCGGTGGAATCACCTGTCGCAATCTGCAAATCATTCCACATGCCCTGGCCAATTTTTTAGTTACAAGGTCAACATGAGCGTCCCAAGTTAAATTTTCGTTAAAAACGACTCCTAGTGTTTTAACCTGTTTCGCAAGCTCGATTTTAGAATTGTCAAAATAGATATCCAAGCAACGATTTATTTGCTTTTGCACCGGCGCAAATAAAATACATTTGGTTTTCGCTTCGTTTATTTTTAAGGAATTTACTGTGCTCTATAGAAACAATCTATCAAGGGTAGTATTTGCTAAGCTTGCGAGTTCCTTAATGTCCTTGGACTGAAAGAAAATGCTGGTATCATCTGCATAGATAACGAAATATGCTTGATCACTAATGCTTATTAAATCATTAACATAAAGATTGAATAAGATCGGTCCCAGTATACTGCCCTGCGGAACCCCAGCCTTCACAGGAAGCAAAGATGAATATTCGCCTGAAATAGCGATGCATTGTTTTCTTTGTTCGAGATATGATTTTAGTAATTCTAAAGGTATTCCACGAAACCCATAATGTGCTAATTTGCATAATAAAGTGGTATGATTAATCCTGTCGAATTTCTTCGAAAAATCTACAAATATGCCAAGGGTTACCTTCCTTTCTTCAAATCCATTAAGTATGTACTCTTTTTGCGACAATAGAGCCAGTTCGGTTGACACCTGCTTTCGAAAACCGTATTGCTGAGACGTTATAATCGAAAACCTATTACAAAACGTGGTCACTCTATTACAAATAACTTTTTCCAGACCTTTCGAAATAACAGGTAATATTGCCAATGGTCGGTAATTGGATAAATCGTTTCTGTCTCCAGACTTATACAACACCGAAACCTTTGCGAGCTTCATTTTGTCTGGAAAAACACCTGTAGACAAACAAGTATTAAACAGATGGGTGAAAACTGGTACCAGGAGATTGAGTACAAACTTAATAGGTCCTATTTGAAGTCCATCTATATCACGCGCTTTACTGTTTTTAGTGATGAAAATACTAAGAATATTTCCTCCGGAGATGCCCGCTCAAAAAAAGCACTGTTCGTAATCTGCATGTCCAGGAAGCTCGTGGCAGTGTCATCATGGACGCTATCAACAAGATTTATGAAATATTCATTAAACTTGTTCGCCAAATTTTGCCCTTTAAATGCTTCATTATTAATTATTATTTCAAGTCCTTCATTTTGGCGGCTTCCGCTTTGTAATAGTTTGTTCATTTCGCGCCAGATTTCATTACCACGAGCGCCCGGTTCCCCCAGGGGTTTTCAAAATAGCTGTTTTTAGCATTCCGTAAGAACTTTGTCACAAGGTTTCTGTGTTTTTTATGAACAAGAAAGTCTGCACGATTTTTTGTTTGCAGAAATACGGAATACAACGCATATTTTTTTCTTATCATATTGAGACATTCATCTGTGAGCCAGGGCTTACGTATCTTCCTGGATTTCTTTACCATTTTGAATCTAAAGCAGGTTCTGTAGGCTTCAGTAAGGATAGAAATGAGAATGCTGTAGGCTTTGTTAGCGTCTACACATTCAAAGACAGGGTTCCAAATTATTTTTTGGACTTCTTCCCTAAAGTTGTTTAATGTTCTCGGATTTATCTCTTGAACAATGAATGTCTCAGAATGATTCACACTTTTTTTCATAATTTCACCGTGTTTACAAAACATATAAATAGGTAAGTGGTCACTCATGGCTGCTGAGACAACACCCGATTGTATCCTGTCTTCAATGCTGTTAGTTACGAATAAATCCAGAAGACTTTCAGAAGAGTGGCTGATGCGTGTTGGCTCATTTATAATGTTTTTGCAACCAAATGAATCCAACATTGCCTGCAATTCTCGTGACTGTTTTGTATTTTGCAATAGGTTATTGTTACAGTCACCCCCAATTGTATTGTGCAGCCTATTTTTTTTTTAATTCGAAAGCATGCCCTTAGGCATAATACAAAAGATGTTAGAAATACACGAATAGGTTCGACTCGTGCAAAAAATCTAGGAGTGAACGATGGTGGGGTCCATGAATCCAACGTTCAAGGTCGGGTGGGCGGCCAGGCCGGAGGCCTGTTGCCCGGAGATGGCGGAGACGGCTTAGATGAAGTCCTGGGCACGTCCATAATAGGTGTGTCACTGTCACATTTTGGATTCCTGTGTTGCAAAATGGGCACGATGAGCCGAAAGGACCATGGTATTGTTGTGGCCAGAGAGCGGTCACAGACGGGGTGAGCGCGACCCCGACACGTAGCCTCCTTAACGTAACCTCCTCTCGGTGGGTTAACCCACCAGGGAGGTCTGACCCACACGGAGGTATGAGAGCTCGTGTGGTACGTCGGAGGTTTTCCTTTTCCCGGATCAGTCGTCCACAGGCGTCTTCAGGGAAATGTGGAAGTGGGTATGTTGTAATCTGCGGGTGGGTTGCCATATCTGCTTCAAGGAGACCCGGCAAGGCTGCTCGAGGCACCCACTGGACGCGTATGAGGATATTCGTAGTGGCAGCAAGACGGTGAATGCTATCTGACAATAGAGTGGACCGAGATACCCTACGTATGTCGTGGATGGCTTGAGTCGAGTCTGTGCGAATGATGAGTTGAGAGTATCGAGCATCTTGAACAGTAGGTAGCAACGCGGCCAAGCCGTCTCGTATGGCAGCAAGCTCGGCAAGGTAGGCCGGTGGTGCAGGATCGGCAACATACGAGCACGTTTGGCCTGCCTCTGGTATCAATGGACACACGAGAGCTGTGTGAATTATGGTGCCATTAACACTGGCATCAGTGTATGCTACAAGAGTCGCATCGTCTTGATTGGCATCGGCATGGTGAAGGCGGGAAACATGGGCATTCGCCTGACGAGGAACTGGGCTATACAGACGACCAAGAGGCTTATTGTCACTTAATTGTACCCTTTTCCACGGAGCTACATCGGGTCTCGTAGATGCTGGATTGTCTATTTCGTGTCCCATGTACCGGGCCAGTGAAGCAGCCGAGCCGAAATATGATGGCTTTAGGGCGCGCGCGCATCGACGTTGGTGTACGAGTTCGTCAATAGTGTTGAGTTTGGACTCAGCCTGTAGGGCTGGCAACGGAGTGAGACGTGGTAGTCCCGTTATGGCCCGCATAGCTTCGTTATTAATGGCCTCAAGGCGAGCCCATTGTGCCTTCGTGAGATGATGAAACTGGGCTCTGTAGACGAGTCGTGGTTGCAATACAGAACGGACAAGAAGGTGAGCCATGTTGGTGCTCGCTCCGCCAGATTTCTTCGCAATCCGACGTATTAACTGTATCGTTTCTGCAGCCTGTTGCTTTGCATTCTTGACCCATGGTCCCGCAGATCCGGAGCAATCCATTTCAAGGCCGAGTACACGGAGAGTTGAAGCCTCGTGTAATGGTTGCTGATCAAGAGTTAACTGAAGAGGCCGGAGTGCCAGTAGACGGCGCCCATACTTGTTCGCTACTACATGTACGTCGTCTTGTCCTTGGAAATATCAAGGCCTATCTGAGCACACCAGTTGTGCGTCATGTTAAAGGCCTCTTGGAGGGCTTGTTCTTGGTGGCAAATTTCAGGATCAACTGACCAGACAGTGATGTCATCTGCGTACATTATGTACTGTGCGTTATGTATCGTGGCTAGCTTCCAGGCTAGTGGAAGGAGAGCATTATTGAAAAGGACTGGTGCGAGCACAGATCCTTGTGGGACACCCCGATGTGCGACGAACTGACCTGCTGCTTGGCCGGCCAGGCGAATGGAGAAGGTGCGAGCGCACAGGAAGGCTTCGACGAATGTGCTGACACGGCTAGGGAACTGAAGCCAATGGAGAATTTCGACAATCGCTTCGTGACTCACATGGTCGTATGCTTTACGAATATCCATTGCCAGAATCGTGCGAATTCTTCGGGAGCGGCCTCCGATGAGAACCATAGAAGATAGGTACGCAAGGCCATCCTCTGCGCCTAGATGAGCACGGAACCCGATTTGGCCAGGATGATACCATGAGTACCCCTCGAGCCACCATGTAATACGTGTCGCGAGCATACGCTCCATCAGCTTGCCTAACGTTGAGGTAAGTGCTATTGGGCGCATATGAGCGATATTATCTTGGGGTTTTCCGGGTTTGGGAATACGGACCATTTCTGCATGCCGCCAAGAATCGGGAATGACTCCTGTAGCCCAAGCTTCGTTTATGGCCCCCAACAGCACTTCGAGAACCTTGCCTTCCGTGTTTTTATAAAGTTCATACGGTATGCAATCCGGTCCTGGTGCCTTGCATGGCTTCGACAGGTCGATTGCCGCTAAAAATTCCGCCATAGTGAAGGCAGCTTGTATACCCTCGATGTCAGAGAGCGTAGGCGGCGTGCCTGCGTCCGCGGGAAGGCAGTTTTGAACAACGAAGGGAGGCGGTGCTGTGTCCAAAGCCGGAAAGAAGGTGTGGGCGAGAGTTTCTGCGAATACTGCTGGTGTCTGGCCCGATGCTAACAGGGCGCAGGCTGCGGGCTCTGGAGGGCGCCGACCACGTTCCATTACTCGGAAGGTGCGCCAAATGGAGGCATTGGACGACGAAGGTCCGAGAGAAGAGCACCAGTCCATCCAGCGGCCACGTTCTAAGCGGTGTTCATGGCGCCGAGCTACTGCAGTAAGGCGTTGGGCCTCTAAGCGAAGGGTATTTGATGCAGGGTGACGTTCTGATGCAAGTTCTGCTTGGCGGCGCGACGCCCAGAGACGCAGAAGTTGCAAATCAGGGGCGGTTCGCGATTCATCAACCCACGACGTACGTGTCGCCTCAACTAATGCCGCCTTAAGACAATGGGACGGGTCCACCATGAAGTTGGATACATTGCTTTCTGATACCGCCCTGTATCGATCCCAGTCCACCACTCGACATAGTCGGCGGAGGCGGCCTGTTCCTCCCGAAGATAAGCCAAGGTGAATCGGATGATGGTCGCTACCCCAGCAGTCGGGTTCACATGACCACGAGACGGTCGTCCTTCCTAGCCACCAAGATAAGTCCGGTAAGTGTGGCGGCGCGCGAGGGTGGTCTCGCCGACGAGTAGGCACTGACACATTATTAAGCAGAGTGAATTGGGCGTCCATAAATGTGTCCAGCACACATGTACCACGCGCACTGGAAATAGCGTATCCCCATGTGGTGTGGGGCGAGTTAAAATCTCCTGCGACCATAATGGGGCAACCAGGATTTTTCTGTCGTAGGTGCGCCAGCCAGCCGAGACACAACCGAGCCGCACGACCGCTGTAGGGGCGGGCATAGTATGAAACGATGATAACGTCCGTGCGTTGGAGACGAACCAATACGGCCACGACTTCTTGCCATAGAGTACACCACCGTGAAAGATCAACTCGAGTCTGATGAAGAGTGCATCTTACATACGCTGCAGCCTTTCCTGGAGGGACATCGGCCGTAGCACTCCTGCGATCCAACATTGAAGGCGATCATCATCATCATCATCATCATCATCAGCCTGATTACGCCCACTGCAGGGCAAAGGCCTCTCCCATACTTCTCCAACTACCCCGGTCATGTACTAATTGTGGCCATGTTGACCCTCCAAACTTCCTAATCTCATCTGTCCACCTAACTTTCTGTCGCCCCCTGCTACGCTTCCCTTCCCTCGGAATCCAGTCCGTAACCCTTAATGACCATCGGTTATCTTCCCTCCTCATTACATGTCCTGCCCATGCCCATTTCTTTTTCTTGATTTCAACTAAGATGTCATTAACGCGCGTTTGTTCCCTCACCCAATCTGCTCTTTTCTTATCCCTTAACGTTACACCTATCATTTTTCTTTCCATAGCTCGTTGCGTCGTCCTCAATTTAAGTAGAACCCTTTTCGTAAGCCTCCAGGTTTCTGCCCCGTACGTGAGTACTGGTAAGACACAGCTGTTATACACTTTTCTCTTGAGGGATAATGGCAACCTGCTGTTCATGATCTGCGAATGCCTGCCAAACGCACCCCAGCCCATTCTTATTCTTCTGATTATTTCACTCTCATGATCTGGATCAGCAGTCACTACCTGTCCTAAGTAGATGTATTCTCTTACCACTTCCAGTGCCTCGCTACCTATCGTAAACTGCTGTTCCCTTCCGAGACTGTTAAACATTACTTTAGTTTTCTGCAGATTCATTTTTAGTCCCACCCTTCTGCTCTGCCTCTCCAGATCAGTGAGCATGCATTGCAGTTGGTCCCCTGAGTTACTAAGCAAGGCAATATCATCAGCGAAGCGCAAGTTACTAAGGTATTCTCCATTTACTCTTATCCCCAATTCTTCCCAATCCAGGTCTCTGAATACCTCCTGTAAACACGCTGTGAATAGCATTGGAGAGATCGTATCTCCCTGCCTGACGCCTTTCTTTATTGGGATTTTGTTGCTTTCTTTATGGAGGAGTACAGTGGCTGTGGAGCCGCTATAGATATCTTTCAGTATTTTTACATACGGCTCGTCTACACCCTGATTCCGCAATGCCTCCATGACTGCTGAGGTTTCGACTAAATCAAACGCTTTCTCGTAATCAATGAAAGCTATATATAATGGTTGGTTATATTCCGCACATTTCTCTATCACCTGATTGATAGTGTGAATATGATCTATTGTTGAGTAGCCTTTACGGAATCCTGCCTGGTCCTTTGGTTGACGGAAGTCTAAGGTGTTCCGGATTCTATTTGCAATTACCTTAGTAAATACTTTGTAGGCAACGGACAGTAAGCTGATCGGTCTATAATTTTTCAAGTCTTTGGCGTCGCCTTTCTTATGGATTAGGATTATGTTAGCGTTCTTCCAAGATTCCGGTACGCTAGAGGTCTTGAGGCATTGCGTATAGAGGCTGGCCAGTTTTTCTAGAACAATCTGCCCACCATCCTTCAGCAAATCTGCTGTTACCTGATCCTCCCCAGCTGCCTTCCCCCTTTGCATAGCTCCCAAGGCTTTCTTTACTTCTTCCGGCGTTACTTCTGGGATATCGAATTCCTCTAGATTATTCTCTCTTCCATTATCATCGTGGGTGCCACTCGTACTGTATAAATCTCTATAGAACTCCTCAGCCACTTGAACTATCTCATCGATATTAGTAATGATATTGCCGGCTTTGTCTCTTAGCGCATACATCTGATTCTTGCCAATTCCTAGTTTCTTCTTCACTGCTTTTAGGCTTCCTCCGTTCCTGAGAGCTTGTTCAATTCTATCCATGTTATACTTCCTTATGTCAGCTGTCTTACGCTTGTTGATTAACTTCGAAAGTTCTGCCAGTTCTATTCTAGCTGTAGGGTTAGAGGCTTTCATACATTGGCGTTTCTTGATCAGATCTTTCGTCTCCTGCGATAGCTTACTGGTATCCTGTCTAACGGAGTTACCACCGACTTCTATTGCACACTCCTTAATGATGCCCACAAGATTGTCGTTCATTGCTTCAACACTAAGATCCTCTTCGTGGCTTAAAGCCGAATACCTGTTCTGTAGCTTGATCTGGAATTCCTCTATTTTCCCTCTTAGCGCTAACTCATTGATCGGCTTCTTATGTACCAGTTTCCTCCGTTCCCTCCTCAGGTCTAGGCTAATTCGAGTTCTTACCATCCTGTGGTCACTGCAGCGCACCTTACCGAGCACGTCCACATCTTGTATGATGCCAGGGTTAGCGCAGAGTATGAAATCTATTTCATTCCTAGTCTCGCCGTTCGGGCTCCTCCATGTCCACTTTCGGTTATTCCGCTTGCGGAAGAAGGTATTCATTATCCTCATATTATTCTGTTCTGCAAACTCTACTAATACCTCCCCCCTGCTATTCCTAGTGCCTATGCCATATTCCCCCACTGCCTTGTCTCCAGCATGCTTCTTGCCTACCTTGGCATTGAAATCGCCCATCAGTATAGTGTATTTTGTTTTCACTCTACCCATCGCCGATTCCACGTCTTCGTAGAAGCTTTCGACTTCCTGGTCATCATGACTGGATGTAGGGGCGTAGACCTGTACAACCTTCATTTTGTACCTCTTATTAAGTTTCACAACAAGACATGCCACCCTCTCGTTAATGCTATAGAATTCCTGTATGTTACCAGCTATATTCTTATTAATCAGGAATCCGACTCCTAGTTCTCGTCTCTCCGCTAAGCCCCGGTAGCACAGGACGTGCCCGCTCCTTAACACTGTATATGCTTCTTTTGGCCTCCTAACTTCACTGAGCCCTATTATATCCCATTTACTGCCCTCTAATTCTTCCAATAGCACTGCTAGACTCGCCTCACTAGATAATGTTCTTGCGTTAAACGTTGCCAGGTTCATATTCCAATGGCGGCCTGTCCGGATGAAGGCGATGAGTATGCCACAAATCCTGGAATGGGTGGCAGGCCGTTGGATTCTTGAAGCAGTAGAGCCCAAACACGCAGCTTCCCATATCTGAGACGCTGACGCAGCTCTCCGACCTTCCCCGCGATGCCGCGACAGTTCCACTGTAAGATGCCTTCTGGCACACTTGAAGACGTAGCAGCCATCATAGATTAAGATTGGCCAGTAGAACCGAGGTGAGATGCTGGAGCTGTTGCGCAACGAAGCGCAGGAGTTCTTGGGGTGAAAGAGGCTTCGACACAGATGCCGGGTCAGCCATATGAGCAGGACTAGACGTCGACGGCGAATGCGACGGCCGCGCTCCGCCATGACGATGCCGGAGCACTGTACGGCGTTCCTTGAGACGTTGGATTTCCTTTTCAACGTTGGCCAGGCGAGCGTCGATCTCGAACTCTTCGTCTGCCAAAGGAAGCGGCGTGTCTTCTATCGATTGTGATGCCCGTTGCGGTCGTGAAGTGGACGACCTAGCAGCTGCGCTATAGGTACGAGTGGCAGCATCACTTGTCGCTGTACTTGCTTTTGTCACCTGGCTAGCGTCCTCTTCCAGCGAGGCCAGAATGGCGTAACGGTTGTACACAGGGACTTGTTTCATTCATGAATCTCGAGGGGTCCTTGCTGGCTGTCGAGAATGGCGTTGTCGAGCCTTCTTGGTGGCCTTCAACTTCGTAGGACACGTCGTGGAAGTGATGTCATGATCGTTTGTTTGGCATAGGCCGCATCTAAACGATGCCGACGGTTCAGGCTCCATGGTGTCGTCCTTAGGTGGGTAGGGGCAGGATGATTTCATGTGTCCCTGTCTAAAGCAAGAGTAGCAGTACACAACGGAAGGCTTGAACGGACGCGGGCGCAGTACGCAGCCGTAATACAGGATACGTTCAGGTGGGGAATTAGGACCTTGAAGCGTGATTAGGCACGTACGACCGCTGCCTAGGTAGCGAGCAGCCACGACCTTGTGTGTGGGACACGATAGTTCCTGCAGGAGCCTCTCGGGTTCTTCGTCAAGGTCAACGCCATTAACCACGTAGCGTCTTAAATCTGTACCACTGGCGAGGTACGCCTGGACTGGAAGGACAAACTCTTCCGAGACTTGTATTTGTTGCAGTTCTTCGAGTTTATAAACTAGTGCCATAGCAGACACCCATACTGAGACCGTATTAGTGGGTTTGTGTAGAGCAAAACCTTGAAATCGGGAAGTCTCGAGGCAGGCGTCCAGGGCCGCTTGAATGATACGGTTGTGCAGAGTGGACATGTCATATCTGGCACGAGGCTTGATAACCACTTTGTACCACGATGTCGTTGGCGACTCAGGAGACGTGCGTGTCGGTCGTGCGGGCAGGCCTTGGGATGAGCGAGGTCTTTTCGGGGCTGCTGGAGCTACATTTTCATCCGATGGGAGGCCAGTAGCTTCCTTCGTTCTCTTGGCTGAGGTGTGCGCCACGACAGCAGGGCTGTTCTGCTCCATGTTGGTGGTATCCATGCTCAGGGTACCGCCTTCACACGTTGCACTTGTCCCCACGAAGGAGACGTTCCTGGCTTGGATGGCAGTTGCATCGGTAATGTTCCGCTCCCTCGACGCCGCGGACAGCAGCTTGGATGCTCCGCGCCGACGCGGCGAGTGCCGCGGGGGCACTCGCACTCGCGAAGCCGCGCAAGAACTCGAGTTGGACGACGCAGCAGGAGGTTGTAGATGACGACGGACCTTGTAGATAGGCGCCAGTAGTAACTACGAACCGCCAAAGCGGTCCATAGACAACAGAGTTCGAAAAAAAAAACCAGCAAACGGGGCGAAAATCCGGAGCTACGGAAAAACACGTCCGAGCGGAACGAGCGCTGGAAACGCCCCCCCCCCCCCCCCCCCAGCCTATTTATTGACACAAAACTGAGCACGCTCTCTAAAAAATAAAGAAATGCGTCCAGTTTACCATTCGGTGGGCGGTACAGCACAACAAATACAGATTTCTGATACTGTAAGGATAACGCTTCATAATCTGGCGTTTATATCGAGAATTCGGTGAGTAAGCTGCATGGCATGTGCTCGGATACAAGTTGCAATACACGCCCACTACGGCGATGTGATCGATTTAGAAAAAGAAGTTCGAAAACCAGGCAGGCAAAGTACTTCCCCTTCAGATTCGTACCACGTTTTTGTGAACATGATGACGTCAAATTTGAAACCGAACTCAACAAGAAAGATCATTAGTTCGTCATGTTTGTGCCTAGCTGATTGCGTATGCAATGCAAGAATGAGATATAGGCACCGCCACATGGGCAGACAACGTCACTTGGCATAACCATCAGAACAAAAAGTACGGGAATGTACGCGCCAATAGATAGGAAAGAACTACATCATCTTTTCTAAGTCGGCTTCACATGTTACACGTAGCATACGGGAACTTTCCTTCTTACGAGCAAAAATTTTGCCTCCCCTCACCCATACATAGCGCCATTTCATTTCCTTTTTCCTCGCCAGTCATTCCAAGTAGCTTCTTTAGGACCAAAAGTTCCGACTTTGCCGCCGAACAGTTGATTCCCATCTCGCCTAGCGTGCTTTCCACGGCTTGTATGCTCTCCTGCAGTCTGGTCTCCGTTTGGCCTGCGTTACCGTTGGCGCTCCATATGGTTATGTCATCGGCGTATATTGCAAAGTGTATACCTTCTATATTCTCCAGTTTCCTCGCGACTCTGGTCATTGCTAGATTAAATAACATCGTAGAAAGTACGGCCCCTTGCGGGGTGCTCCTGTTTCCCAGGTTCATCACCTTTGATTTTAGTTCTCCTAGCGTGAGGCTCGCTTGCCTACCGCCCAGAAATGCTTTGACTACGCTGAACAGCCTCTCGCCCAACCCCTGCTCGGACAGGACCTCGAGGATGGCCTTGTGCTCTATGCGATCAAAAGCTTTTTCGACGTCTAATCCCAGAATTGTTCTCGCGTGCACCGGGCTAACGTGTATGAGCTGGTGTTTGATCAGGAACATGGCGTCCTGAGTCGATAGTCCGGGGCGGAAACCGATCACGCTATACGGGAGTATGTCATTTTGCTCGACGTATCTAGTGAGCCTGTTATGAATAACGTGTTCCATAGCTTTACCTATGCACGATGTAAGTGAGATTGGACGTAGGTTATCCAGATGGAGCGGCTTACCCGGTTTTAGCATAAGGATGGTGTTGGCTATCTTCAATTCCTCCGGATACTCTACCTTTCTCCACAACTCGGTGAAATGATCCGTCAAGAAAGCAATCGACTCATCGTCTAGATTCATTAAGAGTTTATTGGTAATACCGTCGGGTCCGGCTGCCGATCTATTAGAGAGACCATAGAGGGCGGCCCGTAGCTAACCATCGTTGAAATCGCGGTCCATTTCCTCGCACGGTCCTCCCATGTACTCCACGCGTTCGTCGCTATAGTCCGTTTGTTTGAGCTGGAGATATTTGTCCGCGAGCAGTCTCATGACAACCTCCTGAGTCGTGTACTGGCTGACTTGATGTACTAGTTTTGTAATTGCCGTTCTCTTGTTTGACTTAGTGTCGCGCTCGTTCAATAGATGTTTGAGGATGTTCCAACTGCCTCCATGTTTGATTCTGCCATCTGCCAAGTGGCAAACTTCGTCCCACTGCTATTTCACGAGCGTTCTCGAATGCTCCTCGATCTGTCTGTTTAGCAACGCTATCTTTCTCCTGAGCTTTCGGTTCAGTCTTTGCGTTTTCCATCTTTGCAGGATGGATTGTTAGGCCTCGATCAGATGCGCGAGCCTACTGTCTGTTGTTTATGTTTTCTTCAGCCTTAATTTCTTTAGTGGCCTCCCTGAGGTCCTCTTCGAGCTGGTTGATCCAGGTCTGGAAGGACTGTCTGCCCGCTTCTATCGGTACCGATTCTAGTCTCTTCCCTCTAACTTTCCTGAAAAGGTCCAAGTCCGTGCACCGAAAGGTTCTAGTTTCTTGTTTCGGTATACCTATAGCTATGTGTATGATATAGTGGTCGCTGCCTAGATCGGTGCCCGAGTTTTCCCAACTAGCTTGTTTCGACTTGTTGACAAAAGTTAGGTAGGGTGTAGAGTCCCTGCACGTGGACGTTCCACAGAGGGTGGGGATAGCCGGATCGGTGATCAGGTACAGTCTCAGGTCCGTGGCAAGGTTCCACAACCCCTCACCCTTCTTTGTATTCCAAGCCTATCCCCACGATTGGTAGGCGGCATTAAAGTCCCCTCAGATGATGAGCGGGGAGCTCTTTGCGACTGCGAGTGCCTTGTTGAAAAGTGCCCTAAAGCTTTGTTTCTTGTAGGTGGGACTGCTAAAATGTTTAGGCAGAAGATACTCTGCGCCCTGCCCTTGTGCCTTTTGAGTACGACTTCTACTACGATATACTCGATTTTACTGAATCCGAGATGGATATCGTGTTCGATAAAGGGTAGCTTTTTGTCAATGAGGGTGGCCAATCCCCTCCCGCAATCTTTTTCTCTGCATACCGATTCGTACCCGGTTAGCTTTACTTCGTCCGCTAAAGTTTCCTGCAGCCTAATTACTTTTGGTTTGACCCCCATCGATCTAATTAATTGGCGCAGCGATGCCTTTTTGTTGAGGAATCCGCGACAATTCCACTGCCACACACTAAAACTGTGGGCGCTATGCATGATTATTGAATGGGTTAATTTTGTTGTTACCCGTGATCGATCTCTTTGGAGCGCCCCCTGACGTTGCGGAGAGCGATTTTACGCTTTCTGATTCTGACGGTAAGAATTCCTCGTCGTCGCATCTCGTTTTGAGTTTCTTGAATCACTGTTCGGCCGTTAACCTCGATTTCCATAGTTTATCCACTTTAAAGTTAGTCCTTTCCGTCGTCTGTCTCATTTCTTTGATTACCTCTTTCAGCTCGCTCAGGACTGAGAAGACCGAGTCAGTTTCGGGGCTTACTGCTCTTTTCTTCGGGGCGGGCGAGTTATCTCCCTCGCTTGGTTCGTTGCTTTGACCTACTGGTCTGGCTACTGCTACGTTGGCAGGGCTCGGCTGTGCCTTCTTTTTCAGTTCTGCTACCTGTTTGGTCAGCTCTTCATTACCTTTACGCAAAGAGTTTACCTCCCTAATCAACTGTCCTATTCTGGCATCACTGCTTTCAGTCACCGCCGGCGTAGTGGCGCCACCGACGACTCTCACTGTACCTTTGACTTTATCCGCCCAGGTGGTCCCAACTGTCGGCTTGGCACCATGTGTACCATCTTCTAAGCGCGCCTGCGCTCCTCCCGACTTGGAGCGACTTTATAGGGAATGGTGAGCGTTATTCACATTTGTATTAGTAAAGCTACCCCCTTCCTCATTTACACAGAAAATTTACCTTGGGTCGCCGCCGCGTCTCCCTGCCCCCTCGAAAAAAAGAATCCTTGGCACGTTGCCTGAGTGAGCTAGTGTATTTTCATCAAAGAATTACGTTTACGAATATATGTACTAGTAAAGTATAAGTTTTTGCATGCATTTTAGCACCAGAATGGGGGATGTTCAAAATGTAAAGCGCCATTTGTTGAACCCGCACAAGCAACATCCTCCACCTTACCTACGAAGCGGAAAAACGATAGCCATTGCAGCGCAGCATATGAGCTGCCACTTGCTGCGCGTTTTCACCTTCAGTTCTGTGGTGCCGTTCCAGCGTTCCGCGCCGCAGTTCGGGCAACGAGGGATCTATGAAAACGCCTGCAATAAGGCAAGACTGCTTTTGAACGAATGTCTTCATTAGTTCAGCAACGAAAAAGCCTGTAGATCCCACGCCCTGTGGGAACGGATGTTATGCGAAGCAGTGGGCTAGGCGCCTACGAAGTTAACGAAACAACCATGACAGCACAAGACGTAGGCGGCTGTTCATGACCTACACGACACGCATGTCATGATATTCATGAGATAACCTATCATTTATGCTTGTCACGCACTCTTGTCGTATTATTCCAATTTTGGTACCTACGAAGTTAAAAAAATGACTCAGAGGCTACCGAGACGTAGGCGACTCGATAGGTAGATACATACTGTCATAGTGTCAAATGTTCGCGAAGAAATGCGTCGCCTCCAAAAGAAAAAATCGACGCGAAACTAATTTTGTCAGTGGGGTCGACTTTGGTTTCTTGTATGGCACTGTATTCGGCACGTATAAAAATTCCATTCACTCTCGGTTATCATGTAACAGTGTGCATTTGGGTTGTCCTCTCTGCGAGAAAAGCTAAACTTAACCAAGAACCAGTGACACATTCTCGATATACGTATTTTAACAGACATACACGCACACGCAAGAGAGCGCGAACTCCATTTGTTTGTAGGTCTTGCTCACCGACGGAATCAAAATGCAGCACGCGATAGTTCATGCGTTTAAACGTCTGTACATGAGGCACCGTCGCTGGCGTAAGCCGTGCAGGAGCTTAAGAGTTTCTACAACATTTCACCTCATTGCTTTGTTCCAAAGCAACGTTTGCATGCCTTGGCTGCTTCGTAAACATGTTTCACTTCATGGCACCCTAGCTTACGGTGCCATGGCGCTGTGCTTGACGCGACCATCGCGCTGCGTCGGTCACAGCTGAGATCATAAATCGAAACTTTCTTTGCGTTCCATCCCAAAGTTTCTTCTACGACGCTCGGTTGCTGTTCGTGTTCTGGACGTGCAGATTCGAACTTACTCTTAAAGAAATCTCAGTGCCCTTCCACTCTGTGAAGAAGGACGACCGGCGAAGCTGTGTATGTGGGCCCCTTAATGGCGAACAGCCCCTCCGCCGCGGGTCGGCCAGGCATTGCACTATCTTCGGAATCGGCCCACGTATGGGGAGTGCTTAACGGCTGCTTCACCTTCGCCGTGGGTCGGCCCGGCATTGCATTATCTTCGGGATGAGCCAGCTATGGGAGTTTTTTGCTCACGACTCTAGAATTTCCTTGGACGGTAGAGGTATACAGCTTCGCTGTCGCAGCAGAAGCGCGTCCGGCGGTGGTATTCGAACGCGGACCTGCCAGCGCAGTAGCCGGGTGCATTAACCATAAGGCCTCGCACCTATACATCTTTCTCTTGTACAACACCAAATACCTCTTTCAGATGGGTACCACGTGGTATGACGATGATTTTCATACTATGGCACATAGGCACAACGCGGGATTGGCCAACATGCAGGTGGTGCAAATCGTGCAACATGCCAGAGCTTTCAGAGAAATCGCTGCGTGCTGATTATTGTTGTAATTTCCCTGCCGCGGATGCCGCCAGGACCCACGAACTCCTGGCCGTCACCTAGGCGGGGCCTTTGGCCCTCCCCACAAACTCGCAGGGCACACAATAGAGCTATTTCCTCCTCCCTGCCATAGCACTTAGCCACAACCAGAGATCGGACGAAAAGGATGTCGGTGTGTTGATTACGACGATAATGATTTTCATGCAACGAGCCTTAACCCAAAAACCAGCAGTACGATTGCACATGTCTACTATGGTGGACTTGCCAAGGATCAGGTGGCTCGTATCTTGCCATCGCCAATTAGCTCTTAGAGAAGGTGGCCGCGTGTTAATGATGATTATAATATCTACACTATGGCACATATCCAAAACGGATGATCTGCCAAGAAGCGGCTAGCACATTTAAAATTGATAGCGGTTTGTGTCCTTAGCTATTCAAAAACATTTTAGAAGGGGTTTTGAGCTCACATGTATCCAGCCCGTGCACAGAAACGAAAAACGACAGAGCCATGTTGAGCCATGTCCGAGTGCTATGCACGTCGTCTGCTTCCAACCAAACAATGGGGAGAAATATTTCGAGTCAGAACTGTTTACCTGAAGTAATAAAGGTTAAATATCGCAATATGGTCGTAATGTCTTACACTGTTAATTGCATACTTTTCTATTTCAAGGTAAATTACTTCTGTAAACATAGAAATGTACAACGGTGGCTGTTTACGATGAAACATGTGCAATACAGCGCCTTCAAGCTTCACCGCGTAAGGCGACTAAGCAGCAATGTGAATGTATTCGCCCAAAATACACCACTTTGTTTACCGAGGAATGTCACAATGTGGCAACGTAGGTACCTGCAGGTTGACGGCCGCCGCCGGTTCCACATTTATTGCTAACGCCATCGTGTTCGCCGCTTTCCGACAAGCACGGATACTTACATCTCACGAGAACGGGAAAACAAGACAGGCAACGAGGTTGTCTAGCTGTTTGAATGTGAAACTGAAATAGGTGGACAAAGTAGAACATGGAGGCAACAAGAAAAACAGCAACCAATTTTGCATTACATCGAGCGTCTGCTTGTATTAACATCTTCTTTAGCCCGACGGGTGTAGCCGTTATAGAGCTTCGACGTGTGCGGTATTCAAGAAAACTCCAGTTGAAGCCATGAGCTCATACACCCCGACATTCTAGCGCACCGTTAACCAACCAGTCAGGCCACAAGGTCGGCAAGTGTACCTCAAGTTGAGTGATGAATTTGCAGATACGAAGTTGTAGCATAACCTACTGGAAACTATTTTCAGCGCTGTCTAGTGCTGCCGCTAGCTCGCCACTTTGAACCGTAGTTACCGATAAAGACAACGCCTAGTCTGAAACACATCAGTTTCACCTCTCGTTGGTCGCTCATGCCGCTTCAAGATGGGAAGAGAGGAAGGTAGCAGCAATCTGCTATGACTGATACCAGTTTCCCTAGCATCAAAATTACTTTTTGGCGAACAAATCTGTTTGTTTTGAGTTAGTGGCCCTTTTCGTTGTTATGTTTGTTTGAACAATATTAATATGCTTAGTCTACGTTGCTTGACTTATATTGAGGTTCGTATCGTACTCCGGCAGCATTTCTTATATAAAGGAAGACTTCTAAAACTGTGGGGCTTGTTGATATGGAATCTAAGTCACCGAGCACAGTTTATCGCTGCTTTAGCCGCTCGGCCGCAATCGCGGACTGGGCTAGTATGTATTAATGCTCTGTGTTACCACGCAATGGCGCGCAACAAATATAAGTTTAAGTTGTTGGAAAGACTTAGGCACCAAACTTCTATGAAGAACATAATGCTTGATAACGGATACTTTACGCATTCTTGCACCTTCTTCTCGCGTATGCATTCTCGTCTATGCTTTAGTGTGTACGATACCACTATGAAAAGTCCTCCCTTCTACTCAGGTGCATTTCAGCCGCGATTTTATTATTGTAAGCTTCAAAAGTTTGCTCCACAGGATCAATCAAGATTGTGCTTATAGTTGGTATTTTAGCGCACTTTGCTAGACGCAATGAAAGCGTGAGAAACCTATTTTGGACAGATTAACCAAGCGACGTGCTGTAGTGCAATGAATAATCTTCATGTGTCATTGTTATAACAATCCTATGATCAACTGACTTTCAAAAAAGGGCTACAAGTCTCATCATCAAATGCTTCTTTAGCGTCTTCGCACTTGTCTTCATATTCGTCTGTACATCGCTGAGGAACGTTGTTCTTTGCTTCCCAAGATATCCACAACATGCATTCTGCGGAGGCAAAAGACGTAATTAGAACAGTAAATTATACAAAACAGCTTACATGGTATTAAACAGCAGCACATAGACGAATAAACGTTTTCTTTTCTTTTTAGTTTCTCAGCCATGGAAAGCTATATCTAAAAATAAATAAGGCAATGTGTTTCTGTATTTAGCATTTTTATGAGTAAACAAGAGTGTAACTTTGAACCTAAGAGGACATTCCAAGATTACTGCAATTATTGCATGTTCAGTTCCGATGACTTTGATTGAAACGTCCACCGAATTAGTTGGAAAGTTTTTCCAAAGATCAAGTTATCCTTCCATATTTTGCATTACCATTTGTCGACGAGGTTGATCATGACGTCATCAACAGCACTGTACCTCGCTATCTTTCTTTGCCAATTATATTGTTAGGTGATTTTAATTTTCCCAACATCGGTTGGGGCGGCGCTTATCCAGTAATTTCTCCGTTCTCATGACAATGTGAAAGATTTTTAGACCTTTGCACATGTTTCAATTTCACTCAACTCGTTATCAGTCCAACTAGATGCACCCCATATTATACTAACACTCTAGACGTAATACTATCTTCTCACCCTGAATTCTCTATTATCACTTTACTACCCGGCCTATGCGACGACGCATTGATCCACTACGATTTAAAGGCTTCACCAAGCGCAAGCAGCCAATCGAAATAAAAAAAAAAAACTTTCATCATTATTGTAGCGCCAATTTCAATATTAGCAATGAACAGCTGTCAAACTATCTAGAGTTATATTTGACAGACTTTGATCAGTGTTCGGTTCAAGAAAACTGGGATTTGTTTTGCTCAATAATTTACAAGCTTATCAACACATATATATCTGTGAAGAATATCCGAAGTAATGCCAGAGCCAGATGGTATAACCGAACTCATACGCGCCTTTTATATTAGAAAATGCGCCTATTGCGTATGACTAAGTCGCGAGAAACAGCTGCTCGATGCGATTGGTATTCTTCCGTATCCACAGACTATACTAAGGGCCTTTGCGCTGCTAAAGAGCATTTATTTTGCGACGCATTGCCAAATATTCTGTTCAGGTCCACTACTATTACCAAAGATAAATGCAATATTTCTCTTTATGATGAATCCGGCGAGTCAGTTTTGCTAAAGGATTGCCCTCTAATTTTAACAAAGTATTTAGTAGCATTTTTTCTTCAGTTTTGGAAGTTGACAGTCCTGATGCCTCCAATCTTAATTGCTCTCTGATGTTTCCTACTCTTATAGATTCTGTTGGCATTATGAACATGATTGATTCGTTAACATTATCGTGATCCTGTGGGCCCGACCACATCAACTCGAAATTCCTAAAACAAACAAAAGTTTAAGCTCCATCTTTCTGGCAAAATTTTTCAACAATCCTTCGACAATGACGCCTTACTCCAGCAGTGGAAAACAGGGAAGGTGGTTTCGACGTATAAATGGTGTAACAGACTTTCACCAGTAAAATACAGACCCATTTCCTTATCTGGAATTCGCTGCAACACAGTGGAGCATATATTGTACTCGCAACTCTTTACCTTTCTTGAAAGTAATGCCTTTTTAACATCATCACAGCATGGCTTCCAACTCTCGTTTTCCTGTTAAACGTAAATTCTTCTTTTCACGCATTCGCTGCATGCTATGCTAGATTAGGGTTCCCGTTCTGATTGTATATTTCTTGATTTTTTCAAGGCGTTTGACAATGTAAGTCATAAATTAGCAATGTATATGCTGTCCTTACTTAATTTCGATACTGATCTGCTACAATGGCAGGATGCTTTTCTTTAGGAATCGCTTTCAGCATGTTAGTATTAACGACCACAATTAACTGCTATCTGAGGTAACATTTGGTGTTCCTCAGGGGTTCTATTTTAGGTCCGTTACTTTTTCTAATATATGTTAATGACTTGCCTCACCAAGTATCTTCATGATGCACTTATATGCAGACGGCTGCGTTCTTTACAGCGAAGTCCGTGACCTCAGTGACGAGCAGGCCTTACAAGCCGGCTTCAATTCTGTCGCAATTTGCTGCAAATCTTATAAAATAGAACATAACCGTAGGAAATCTAAACTGATGCCCGTTTCACGTCAGAAAATTCGTCGTAGGTCTTACAACATAAACAATATGTCAAGAGAGACAGTATCTCCCTGTAAGTATTTAGGTGTTCTCATATCTGCTACTCTGACTTGGAAACCCCACATTCACTCAATTATCTGTAATGCTAACTGCATGCTAGGGTATCTTCGCCGAAACTTCTGTAAAGCCCCTGCCTCTCTAAAAATACTAACGTGTTTGATACACATGAAATACTCACGTGTTCGAGACACTTGTTTGATCAAAATTAGAGTATGCACCTTCAATCTGAGACCATAAACAAGCTAACCTATCTCAAGCCCTTTAACTCATCCAGAATAATGCAACTCGCTTTATCCTTTCTAAATACAAGCGCACAGTCAGCGTTACCCTAATTAAGGATAGCTTATCATTGCCGTCGCTATGATTACGCCGAAAGGCGTAATCATGTCTTTTCCTCAAAATTTACAGTCACGTGTATTTGAGAGAGCAACTCATTTCTACACCCACCTATTATTTGTCTTTGATTCGCCTCAAGAATAAAGACAGCTGCATCCGCTGCAGTACGAAGACTTTCGCTAATTATTTCCTGCCACGCACAGCTATAGACTACAACCACCTGCCGGCTTCTATTGCATCTGTTACCGACACTATGTTTCTTCGAAAATGCTTGTTTGATTATTTTTCTTGAGGTACTAACTCCTGATATAGTTAAATTTATTGTTACAATACATATCATATACATCTGAAATAAAGATTTACATCTGCTCGCGTGGTGCGCGTTCACTTGGTACCTTACATTATATACCCATCTGGCATATTATAACCGCTGGTGTTTATCTTTGTTTTTTCTTTGTTTTTTCCTTTCGATTTCAAGACACTATACTTGTATAAGGTCAGACCAATTTTTCAGTTTTTTATAATTTATGTTTTCCAGTGTTGTTATATTTCTTAACACTTGTGTAGTAGTGTTGCCACCTTTCTTTTCTGAATTTTCAATTGCTGGTTTCAATTCTAACACCACTTCCCTATTTAATATTTCGGCGATTGATGGTATTCACATTACAAAATTCAATAAATAAATAAATAAGTAAATAAATAAATGAATTTATTTTTCATCAAGCAATCTCGCAAAGCACGTATCCTACACCAAATCTCGCCGGCGTGTGCTACTGTCGAGGAGGTGCTATTCTCTTGAGAGATTCGTTTTCGATGCTGTCGACGTGAAGTTTGGCACTTATACTTCATAGTGCGGTGACGTTTACACTGAAGTCGTTAGTTAGCAGGCATCCCGAATGCTTGACTTCATGTGGCTGCTGCACTACCGCGAGTTTTTGGAGATAAAGCTGGCATTAATAGAGGAAACAGTACCTGGTGCAATAGAACAATTTGCTACTCTATCTCGTTCACGCGTAACGAACACATAACAAACCAAAACGAGCAGCTGGAGATAAGAATATTTAAAGATAAGTGCTTCTACTTGTGTTTTTCAGTGTGATCGTCCCAGTGCGCGTTGATATGCCTTCGCTAGGAAGTACTTGTCCGCAGCTTGTCGACGTTTCTCGCAATACTGGCGGTGCTTCTGGTATGGTCTAAAGATTTCCCAATTAAAACAGACAGTGCTTTCTTTAGGACTACAGTTACCTGGTAGTCTATGTCACTGTAGCCGATAGTTGTTTTACTGCCATCAAATGCTGTCGTAAACAGATGACTGTACCTGTTCGGTGCGTTAGCATTCCTGGCAACTTGCAGCAAGTAATAGTATTATATATTCATATGAATTCTTCCCCAAATACACCACGTATACCAAGAGTGAGTCACTGTGTCGCTGTCGGCGTTGTCTTCCTGGCACCATTTTTTTTTTCTTTGCGAAACTTCCAGCAGCTATGAGCGATGCAATTTCAGGTTGTTCAGTCAAGCAAACATTGTCGATGTTAGGTAAGCGAAATGGAGATAATGAATAAGTGTCGCTGCAGTGTAGTCGCAATTTGTATTTATGTACCTGCTTCACTCAAATGCGAGGGTCAGTGCATAAATGAAATTATAGAATACATTAGAAACCGCCAGTACATTCACTGAAATGCTTTTTGGTTATTCTGATACCACTTCATTGAATTCCTAGCTGCTCAAGAAGTGCGGTATAAAAAGTATTCCTAAGGCAGTGGGTGATAAGCAGCGTAGCTGTCTTTTACCTTGATAATTTCCGTAAGGCAAATCCAGCACAACGCAGTCCTTGTAGTCAGAGTATAACACTGTACCCTCTTGAAGAGGCCCATCAACTGCAAGGAGAAGGAGTCGGTTATATCCCGCACTTATATATCCAGACGGGTTTCTGCAGGAAGTTCGTGCAGCTCGAACATCTGACGACGTTAGGCTGCTTCACGCGGCGCCCAACGACGGTCTACAGGAGAAGCCGAAATTCGGCGCGGCTGTCAGCAGCAGGCCTTACTTAAAGCAATGGCTCACATGTCGGTATAGTGCGTTTACTAGGAAGTGGGAAGTTGAAGAAAAATTAGGTGCAACATTTTGAAGTGAAACGAATATGACACCTTTGCTGCATCAAGACTTATCACCGCTTAGAGCTAAATTTGCGTGGTTTCAAACGTGCTCTTGGGACAAAGGAATGTCACCACAGTAGTGGGAACAATTAAAAGGGAACTTATTGCGCCTTCTATAGACGAACTAATCCAGCCGAACCACTGCCAAAAGAGCATGCCGATGGGCGATGACAAAGTGAGCAAATCCGATTCACTGCAGAAGAAATTTGGAAGGATTTGTTCGCCGCATGCCGAACTCTAACGGCAAATCGTTTGTCTGTACAGTCTTGCTACTGATGGCTGGTTCGAACCATCGTGTTATTTCATTCCGGTCCGCCGCTTCGATGTTTTTTGCGGGACAGTCCTACGACACGTGTCAGGGAGCGCGCCTCCGTCCGCGCGTCAGCAGCCCCAAGCCAAGGAGGAAGAGGCTAGCTACTTCCTCTACCGCCCTAGTAAGGGTGGCGTTAGATGGCGTTAGCAGCGCAACACTTTCGTCGTCTGTCCTACTATTGTTAACTACACAGAACTCCGGTGTGGCACAGCTATATGGGGAAGTGGGATTGCAGGGGACGCGAGAGCCATGTGGGGAAAGCAACACCGTGGTAGACGTTAGAGTCGAGTGTCCCCACATCCCCATAACTTGAAATCGTTACACATTCTGGCGAAACATGCAATACGGTCGAACATGAACTCGTGCTTCCCATCCAAAAGACAGTACATGCGGCAGTGGCCCCAACGTTCACGCGCCAAACCCCGGAAATAGGGAATTACTTTTCTTTCTTCAATTACACGTGGTGTACCGACCACAAAAAATTTGGGATTCCCTCCTCGATGAGTTCGAGGCGAACAGGGAGGCGCCAGTAACGTACAACGAAATCACCAAATACTGTTACTTGCGACAACGTCTTTTGCCGCCCTCGCACCCTAAGCTAAAGAGGCCGCAGCCTCTAAAGCTACGCGTGTTACAAACACATACATATCCCAATCCCGCCAAGTTACACATTATCTACCCGGACATCTTCCTCGACGGGTCACGGCGACACTCGCGCACGTGCTCTAGCAGTGTAGAAACGCTCCCCCCGTCACTACCTCCGACTCTACCTCCCTACGAAGCCCGCTCCTACAAGACCAGCAATGGGCCGTCGAACAGGCTCGTGCAGTGGCCGCCATGTACTCCCAGTCTGTCCCAGCGTGGGAAGCGCCCACTGCGCGCTGACGTGAGTCCTGCAGGACATTTATTAAAGCTTGTCCAATCCAATTCAATCCCGCCATAATGTATTCGTCAAAACCAAACTAAAGAGAACACGATAAATAAAAGCAGCGTGAGACTGACGCTATATTTCGATACCTGTGTCAGGCTTATCCCGAAGATCGCCAGCTACTTGCTCGGCTGGCAATCACCGGATGATTTTGCTAGACGTCCGGCCAGAGATCTCGTCGGCATTCCAGATTAGGTGTCCAGCCGAGATAACGGCTCCGGCAAAGTCTCCCTGGAGTTTTTTCTTCAGTACCTTGCTTTTTTTATTTGTGCACCGCTGTGTCTAAGAGCTAGCTTACGACAGCTAGCTAGCTTACGACAGTTCTGTTTCGTGTGTTTGTATAGGAACTGTGTGTTGCATAGTTTAAGATGAAGTTTTAACTCGGACCTATCTCGATACCGGGTACTCAAATACATCTAAAACACAGGAAAGTTTCTATGAGAAATTCACTGAACCAATTTGAATAAAACTTCTACTTAGGAGAGAAAGTTGGAGTGGTGCCGCAAAAAAGTTTGATATTGGGCACGGTATTTGGCGTAAGAATTGTCGTAAATCGGTAAATTTGAAAGTAAGCACGAAGTTTACAAATCAATAATTCAGCACCAAAACGACATTTCGTATTTCTATAAACAGCATCCGTTGTAGCATACGGCGATGAACAAGTTTGAGTACGACCTTACAAATTCTGTGAACTTGGTACAAAGCTTGAAACGGTTTTGCAAAGGTCATATTCACAAATTATTTGTATATTTCAGCTTGGCGCACGAGAAATCATTATTCCCCATTAGATGTAATATTAGTTCCAGTTCATAGAACTTCAATATCGCTTTTAGTTCCTACCGTATAGAGTTTGTACTTCGTTTTGCTTTTACGAATTTTGTTATTTTTCTGAATTTCTGTTAAAAAATTTGTAGCTTAATAAACTGTTCGCTTTCCGAAATGACTACATTATAGCCTTTTCTTCTAAATTCCAGATAACTCAACAAACAAGGTGCAATCGATGCTTGAAACAACGATTGCCGATTTCCAATTTACTTTGATAGGATGCCCCGAGATAAGGCTTCCGCTTTAGTTCAAGTTAAGATAATGTAATTTGTTGGTAGGGATGGTTGTAAAGCGGTTTGGAAGGGGAAAAAAAAACGAGGCATGAAAGGGAGCAGGCGGGGTTGCTAATAAGAAAAGTGTTTAGTTCGCTAAAAGTCACAGCATTCTTAGCTTGGGAATTCTGTAACTGATAGGCTAACTAATTTAGAAGAGGCTACTGCCGTATATGACGGAACATTTCGAAGCGCTACGCTACAAGGTTCATCAAAGTTCGAAGCGCTACGCTACAAGGTTCATCAAAGACATCCTGTTCTTCAGTAATTATTCTTAATACATAACTGAAATATTAACGAGATTTTACCTGGGGCCCTATAACATAAAACTATTCCAATATGTTTTTGTTCCAATCTCCTGACGCCAAATTTATCTAACCGCCGACGCAAGCTTCGGGCGGTGACCCACAGCGTTGCCTCACCAACCCAATCAAACGCTCTCCCTGTTTATCGGAGGTCACTTTTGTTTGCTTTGAAAACGAATAACATTGAGTACATTAAGCGGTTTTTCTTGTCTAATTGGCTTCCAAGAGGCGAGGAGCTCGCTCAAGCGGAGAGGGCTTCAATGGGGCCTAGTCAGAGTACTGAAAATTGATAACCGGATGAAGAAGGACGTGCCAGGGTCTGCGATTGGTTCGCTTTCTCTTAGCTTGCGGTGGCTTGTCTAAAATCGCTGCGGCGTGCAATGGACAGCTACAAGTGCCTCTATAACAGATTCAAAACAAAGAAGTGTTGGCAGAGGGATGTGTATATGTGCTGAAAGGGCTCGATAACATACTGTCACGCGAAAGTTTTGTTGTAGGCAAATAAACCCGTATTTCCCGGCATATGCGAGTAGCCAGTGCGTGAGCGAACGGCGGAAGCCATTTTCTATCCCTATCAGAAAGGGGCAGTCTACGGCTATAGGGAAAAAAAAAACATTCTTTTTCGGTATGTTAGTGCATATTTAACGTGGACACGTCAGTTTGACACAATGAGCTTTTGTGGTTTTGTGGCGTCGAGTGACAGACAGGTGCACTGGGTGCAGCCTGAAACCCTTGGACCAATGGCAGAAGGTTAATGGCGAAAAGGGGTTGAATCAGAAATAATTATTTAGATTTTTTTCGTTCGTCATGTCACGTCGTGTCAGATTGGAAGCTATCGTGGTTTTTGTGACGACGCATGACAGGCGTTTTAGCGTCTATTATGACAGGATCTCTTTTAGCGGCATTCTTTACCTTCCTTTGCGCGCTGCCTCGATTTTCGACCACCCACAGCGAATTAAGTAAGGGGAAGAGGACCAATCGCAGACGCCGTCACCACCTCCTCATCCGGGTACCTATTTTCACTACGCTGACACAGCCCTACGGGAAGCTTCTCCACTTGAGCGTACTCCTCGCCTCTTGCCAGCAAATCAGGTAAGAAAAACCGCTAAATGTAGGCAATTTTATTTATTTGGAAATAAAAGAAAAACCACTTCCTATAATGGCGGACAGCGTCTGATTGGGTGCTAAGACAACGCTGGGGGTCACCGACCGATGCTTGCTTCGGCGGTTACGTAAATTTGACGTCAGGAGATTAGAATAAAAGTAGATTAGTATAGTTCTTCGTTATAGAACCTAGCTTTACGTTACTAGCATCCCTGGCAATCCAAAGAAAGCACATATTTTGTGCGACCTCACAGAGTTCAGTAACATTTCCAGTTTAGCTTTTTCTGTCGAGCAGCTCTAGCAGGGATTTCATTCGCCTGCAATAATAATAAAACAGCTTGAAGCTTTTCTACCATATGATATTGCAATGTATACACGCTATACCGGACTTCGTTCCACGTGGAAAGCCAGTGTCAGGCTGTGTTCTCCCAAACCGCTTAAATACATCAGTATAGAGCTTGTATAGCGCGGTGATTAACGGCAAGAACGAAACTTTTCAAACACGTATAGACGTTACGTGCGCAATTTCCGAAAATGTGAAGCCATTGCCTAGTTTATAAGACCGAGGACAATGGGGACGCCTACCGCACGTCTTGTATTCTCTGAAAAAATAGGGGGGGGGGGGAAGCCCGTACCCCTCCTCCGCCGGCTATTTCAAGGCGAGAATGGTTATTGGAAAAAAACAATAATCAAGGAGATGAATCCTACAGAAGTACGGCCTAAATTTAGGTGGATGGTTTTTACGCGAGGAAACATAACGCGGGGTCTTCAGATGAGCAGATTCCCAAAAATTATGGAAGATTGAACTAAACAGCTTAGGGCGTAACCTGCTTCGTAACAGAGGGATCCAACCAAGTTTATTTAACACGAAAGTGTTTTATGCCGCGCTCTTACAAGACTAGAGAGTAGCAGTGCCAAGTTACCGTACGGAAAATTCAGTATACGGTACGGTATTAGCGTTCGGTTCTAACATACTGCGATGACCGAAGACCTTTCAGTTGCTTGTGTGTCGCAATGCGTAATGTATAGTAATAGTGACGATATTGCCTAAGATTCACGCGTTGCAGAATACGAGAACTATGTGCTAAGTGAGAAATATTCGCTTAGCTTGTCCGAAATAATGCTTTAGCTTGTCCACACACATATCACTCTTTAGGGATGTATTGGATTACGGCAAATGTGGACGCCAGTGACAAAGCTGGTAGCAAAAGCTTGCGACACATTGTCATACAACGCGTGACACCTTGTTTTGTTACACATGTGTTTTTGGGTAAGCAATTTATAAATAAAGGAACTCTGTTTTGTAAGTTGCACTGCTGCCGATACTTCATATCAGCAGTTAATTAGAAAATATTTAGTTACTGCAATAAAAACTCTGCGCCCCCTCTGTGTAACCTCTGCGTCGCTAGATGACGCCACAGATCCGATGTGCAGCTTTTTTTTTTTGTCACGTTTAATTTCTCCTATAAGCATAGCCAGACTTGCTTGCTTCGTTTACTGAATAATCTTTCAATTCCACAAATTTGGTACGCTTCTGTGTTGGTTTCTTTTCAGTTCTCCTTTGCGGAACGTAGACCTATCGCGCTACATTTGCCTTTTCTTTAAAGCGATGCTTACTCATTCAATCAGATGCTATTGGGCAGCGCCATTTTTCTGGTTTCCTTGTTTATTTCTTTAATAACAACATTTAGTTATAGAATGCGTTTTTTCTTGACTGCAGCAATATATTCACCATTGTCCTTGAAGAGGATCTGGCCAGGGCCATCGCCGGGTCGGACATAGAAGTAAATATTTCGCCTGCAATGATCGGAAAAATCATATATGGAAATGACATCCATAAGAATAGTTGAATTTGTAATTATGTTCAGTTCGACACAAGACAGGGCGTGACGGCTTGATTGTCAAAGCTACAATTGAAAGTTCTCTAAAAAAATAAAGGGGCCGAGTGTAGCTAAAGCACAGAAAAAGTACACCACTAAGTCAGAATTCAGAGAACTCTTAAAGGGGCACTGAGCATCTTTTCTTGATAACCCCTAACTCCTAGTAACGAGTATGCGGCCTACTAGGAATGTATTACGTATTTATTTTAAAAGAGGCCTTGTACACGCCTAAATACTCAGAAACCAACGTAACATTTCCCTTTCCCTCTCAACCACTCCTTCTAAACCGATGTTTCGAAACGGCATCGGTGGCGATGCCCTGCCTATGCGGGGTTTCACCGCACGTGAGGTCTTCGGCTTTTAATGTTCTTAGTCATTCAGCGGAAACAGATGAGCACTGTTGGCAACCTATAGTTCCGATCACTTTTGCTGTGCTATCACTTTGCTGTATTATAATGCGCTGGACAGCTGCGCGTGTGTTGTTTCTCATACCGAGTGGTGTGAGCAGCACATTTACCTTCGTACTTATCTCAAAAGAAATCGCAGAATTTCGATGGCTCGAACGAAACATTGTCTTTAATTTCACTCGTTCGAGGGTGATGGCAGTGCGCCAATCGCCTCAACGATGGATACCGCAATTTGGACTGGCGTTGAAAGTATTCCCAAAGCCTGTTTCATATGGTTCGATTTTCGTCGTTCCAAAATGGCGATTTGTGTCGCATGTGCCCCCCCCCCCCCCCTTTCCCGCATACGTACACGCACCTGTATTAAGGAAGACGTTTATTGTCAGTATCAAAAAGCTTTAATGTGACTTTCTAAAAAGAAGTGCGACACTCTTTTGATTTTGAAACTTGCAAAGATAAAGAGTCTTATTTCATTCTTGTTCACGAATAAGCGCATAAACGCGTAGAGATATCGTCAATGCTTAACACATTCCCTCAGAGCAATATGTAGTATTCTATTGACACTCAAGCAGTTTTTCAAAGCAAGAAAAGGAACCAGTTTTTCTTGTTTTCAGCATTAGGTCAATGCTGGTAATTCAAGCAAATAGAAAACTTTGGTAGTGCAATCCATATGGGAGTACCAGATTAAACTGAACTTTCAGGCACCTTCATTTGCATTTCCTTACCTTGGTCGATTCATCCACTTGGAAATGGTTCCTCTTAGCATGCTTTTATATAGACCTAGTAAATGTTAAGTGCATGACTAGGTTAACAAATTGGAATTATTACTTTAATTTCCAGTGAAGGAACTGTAACAACTGCTCCAGTTGCACAGGTTTTGATATTCTGTGGTTTAGAGCACCATTTTAATATAATCTGTTGAAGCAGGCGGCGGCACAGGCTTGTCAACGAGAGTGGCAGATAGCTACAATAGCTTCCAACCATTCGCCTTCAAACTACTAATACAAACATTCTAGCGCTATTTTTCGTTAATAAAGAAGCAAATATAACCCGAACAATGCATATCATGTTTGTCGTGAGCTACGCCGCCGCGCTACGTAGTGCAGCATATGGATTTTGGCTTATTGGCCCAGATTCATAGCATATACTAAGAGCACGAGGACAGAGGACAAAAAAAGTGCATGATATTCGTGTCTGTTAGAGCGCTATGGTGTTTAGTTCATTACCTCAAAATTATTTGAGGTCTGTATTTGCGCATTTCGAAATATTCAGTGAGGACGTTAGGCATATTCACAACAAACGCGCCCCGACGGTTACACTGATAGCTAGAAACATTGCTAAAGAAGCCACCCATTGATACAACTTATCGTGACGTTTTTGTGACGTAACGTGCGCCAGTAGCCAACACCAGGAAAGACAGTTTCTCTTCAACAAATCCAAGCGACACCGGCTACGGTGCTCCGTCGTAATGAGTTCTTACCCCGCCCTTCCACTAAACATGTGATGTTGATAAAGATTGGGCAAAATTATATTTGCAGTATATTGCTGCAGGAAGAAAGCAGGCCCACGAGTGTAAAATAATGTATATTTACAACTGGTGTATATGGCGTTCAGGCAACTGCCAGACTTCGTCTTCCTCTAGTCCAATTCAACTTCTTCCTTCCCTTCACCATAACATCACCCTCCCGGCTCCGTCCCGGTGCAAGTTATAGAGCCTCACTTAATGGGGGGGACATAGGGCTTGAGCCTGGCTACGTGAACAACATCACTGGTGATGTTGGGAGGCACTGAAGGCTGACCGACTGGGGCGATCTCGTATGTCATGTCGGACAGTTGGCGTAAGATCTGATACGGACCAGAATAACGGGAAAGTAGTTATTCTGACAAGCCGACGCGACGTGAATGCGTCCAGAGAAGGACAAGGGAACCAGGTGAAAAATGTTAGTCTCGGTGCCGAAGGTCATAGCGTCGCTTTTGAGAAGCTTGCGAGACTGTGAGGCGATGATGGGCGACATCTCGGGCCTGGGCGGTTAAGTCAATAGCATCTCGAGCGTAACCAGTGCTGGGTGATTGTACTGCGGAAGGTAGCAACATGTCAAAGGGCAAGGTGGGGTCGCGGCCATACAAACGGTGCAAATCCGGCAGTGTCGCGACGGGACGGCTATGTGAAAGTGATGTATGGTAAAGCGACGCCCCAGTCTTGGTGATTGTCGAAAACGTACATGCACAGCATTTCAGTTAGCGTGCGGTTGAGTCGCTCGGTGAGGCCGTTGGTTTGAGGGTGGTACGCGGTAGCAATCTGGTGTTCTGTAGAACAGGAGCGGAGCAGATCATCGACGACCTTCGATAGAATGTTGCGGCCGCGATCCGTCAGCAACTAGCGAGGGGCGCCGTGGTGCAGGATGACGTCGTATAGTAAGAAGTTGGCGACATCTGTAGCGCAGCTGGTTGGTAGCGCTCGTGCGATGGCATATCTCGTGGCATAATCGGTTGCTACAGCAATCCATATGTTTCCTTTGATGGAAATCGGAAACGGGCCAAGGAGCCGAAATTTCGCGACCGCCCATACGAGCGCGAGACATTCTATCTCAGTAATGGAGTAATTTCGCTCGGGCGTGGAAACAAGGCGGCTGGCCTAAGCGATGACACGGTCTTGGCCCTGTTGACGCTGAGCGAGGACAGCGCCGATGCCATGACCACTCGCGTCAGTTCGTACTTCAGTGGGCGCAGAAGGGTCGAATTGTGACAGAAATGGGGAAGTTGTAAGCCGCTCAATAAGGGTAGAGAAGGCTTTCTCCTGCAGTGGTCCTCAAGAGAAAGAGACGTCTTTCTTACGAAGGTCAGTGAGAGGGTGAGCGATGGCGGCAAAATTTTTCACAAATCGCCGGAAGTAAGAGCATAAGCCCAGAAAACTACGGACATCGTTTGTTGAACAAGGTACAGGAAAATTTTGCACGGCGTGAACTTTCTGTGGATCAGGTTGGATTCCGGCGGCGTTTACGAGCTGGCCGAGCATGCTAATTTGACGGCGACCGAAATGGCACTTGGAGGTGTTTAGCTGAAAGCCAGCCCTGCGAAACACGGAGAGTATGGTTGTGAGGCACCGCAGGTGGCTCTCAAAGTTCGGCGAAAACACAATCACATCGTCGAGGTAACAGAGGCATGGAGACCATTTCAAGCCGCGCATGAGAGAGTCCATCATGCGCTTGAATGTAGTTGGCGCATTGCATAATCCAAAGGGCATGACTCCGACCGTCCGGTGTGACGAAGGCGGTTTTCTCGTGGTCCGTCTCATCGATGCTAATCTGCTAATCGCCGGAGCGGAAGTCAATTGATGAAAAGTTTTGGGATCCGTGAAGGCAGTCAAAAGCGTCATCAGAGCGAGGCAGGGGATATATATCCTTCTTTGCTATCCGGTTGAGGTGACGGTAGTCAACGCAGAAGCGCCACGAGTTGTATTTTTTCTTTACTAAGACAACCGGTGATGCTTACGGGCTACTGGAAGGTTCAATGATCTCCTTGTTCATCATCCTGTCTATCTCTTTCTGTATGATGGCCCTTTCTGGTGCGGAGACACGATATGGCCGCCTATCAATGGGGCTGGCGTCACCGGTGTTAATGCGATGCGTGACAGCAGATGTCTGGCCAAGTGGACGGTCGTCCATATCAAAGATGTCCCGATAAGATGACAGGAGGTGACGAAGAGCTGTTGTTTGCTAGGAAGGAAGGTCAAGGGCGATCATCTTAGAAACATCGTGGCGAGGCGTCGAGTACGGAGGAGTGGGTGACAAAGGTCCGTTGGTACTGAGGCAGGATTCAGAGGTCAAAGAAGAAATTCAATTTCTTCCAAAGGAGTGATATGCGCTATGGCGATACCGTGTGGCAGCGCATGCGACGAAAATCCAAAATTGAGGATAGGCACGCGAGCGCAGTTCTCGTGGATCCGGATTAAGGTGCTCGGTAGGGCAATATTGCGCCACAAAACCACGTCAGCAAGCGGCGACACGACACATTCGCCATCATGTAAGGGAGGACAGGACGTCAGGAGGACATTTGCAGCCGCCTGTGGAGACGGCCTTGCAAACTCAGCAGAACATAAGCGGTGTGAAGCGCAAGTTGTTGCGTCGGCAGGAAGCGGCAGATTAGAATTAGAACACCTACGGAGCAGTCAATTTGGGCAGAGTGTTTCGATAGGAAGTCGAGGCCGAGAATTAGGTCGTGCGGACAGTGTTCAAGCACAATGAATAAGACAACGGTAAAATGGCCCCCAATGGTCACATGTGCTGTGAACATTCCAAGGACAGGTGAAGTACTCCCATCGGCGACTCGCACAGTGCACGCTACGGTGGGTGTCAGAACCTTTTTGAGCCTTCGGCGGAGAGCAGCACTCAAAACTGAAATCTGCGCTCCTGTATAAACGAGAGATCTAACAGGAACGCCATCAACTTCAATGTACAGTAGGTTTCCACATGTAGGCAGGGTCAACAGAGGATTTGTGGGCCGGATCGGAATTGCAGCTTCACCTCCGGGAGCGGCACGGCATAGTTTCCCGAAGCGAAGCGACCGGGGGCAGAAGGGGACGAAGAGCGGTGAACGAAGAGGCGAACGGGACCTATGACCTAGGGGAGACGGGGAGCGGTTGGATCTTGGTGGAGCACTGTCGGCGTTGATGTTCCTAGTCGGCGTATAGGGCGAAAAAGTACGATTGTCTGGTACTTGGCGGTAGTGACTCGGAGACGACCACCGAGGAGGCGACGACCAGTGGTTGCGGCAATGACGGGCGAAGTGTCCAACACCGGAATAATTAAAACAGATGGAAGCATATTTAACGCCAGCAAACAAGGACGGAAGGGAGACGACACCACAATACGCCCAACATCAACTTCTACATCCTGCACTATGCTGGTATCCGCAGAAATTATGTAATCAATTTCAATTCTCGTTTCACCATTAGGGCGTTTTCAGGTCTACTTACTGTTTCCACAATTCTTGAAGAAAGTATTCTTTATTTGGAGCTCATTCCTTACCGCGAATTTTACCAGCATCACTCCTCCGGTGTTCCTAAAGTCGATGCCGTAGTTGTCCAACTACTCGTTCACCACACTGCTTTTACCCCCGTTTGCATTGCAGTCGCTCATGACTACAGTACACTGAGTTTTCACTATTTTCATCGCTGATTCACCATCTTCATAAAACTTCAATTTCTTCATCGTAACTAGAGGGTGTAGCGTAGGCTTGTACAAGTTTTATTCTATACGCCCAAGTTAGCTTTGTTACGACTACGGCTACCCTCTCTTCAATGATGTACGCTATGTCCTTATGGATTAGGAATCCTACCCCTTATTGATTCTTATCTGGAAGTCCTGTGTAGCAGGGGACGTAGCCGTCAGTCAGCACTGCATAAGCCTCACCAGTTCTTCTAATCTCACGAAGGCCAGTAATATCCCAAGCCATGCCTGACAGTTCGTCAAACCATCTTGTTAAGCAGCCTCCACTCGAGAAGGTTCGTGTGTTGAACGTTGCCAGGTTCAGCCTCGAGTGGCGGCCTGTCCGAGTACTGAGAGTCTTAGCACCCTCTGGTGTGTTACACGCTTGACAGCTGCCTTGGTCAGGTACTTCGCAGCTGCTGGGGACTGAGGGCCATGGGTTAATTGTAGAAGTAATGAGGGAGGCGTCGGCCGAATACTGCACCAGGGAGGCCAATTTCTGTTTTGGTGAGGAAGTGCCTTTTGTTGAAGCTCAGTGGGCCTTTCTAATTTGGTTACACCTGGACTAGAACAGTGCCACAGGCTCTAGGAATTTTTCTGGCGCGACTCCAACCCTGATGATTTAGAGAACTGGAGGAGGTAGTAGCTCGATGTTCTACCTCTGCTACAAGCCACCAGCTCAGTCACATAGCAGCGCATGGAACACTTCCAATGGGACACTTCAAAAAAAGAAAGCGGAGGTGGGATTCGAACTTCTGACAACAGCGACCCAGCATCCAAGTTTGCTCAGTCACATGACGCTGTAAGCGGCGAGACCATCTTATGGCGCAGAAAATCATTCCAGAGCATCTTGCATGCCTAAAGACTCTCTTGAATTATGCGCGATATATGAGTTTATGTAGAATTTTTCTAAACAGCTCTAACATCGTGCTTCCGGAATCTCAGTATGCCGGTGACCGTGAACTGATAATTTTTAAATACAAGTCATACAGAACGTTCACCGGTGTTGATGGTTGCAAGGAGAACGACAAATGAAACAAAATAAAGGGTGCTTGCATTGTTATCTGCGATAACACTTCTTATTATTGACTATTTCCGCCTTAGTGCTCTCGGTAACCGTTAAAAAGCCCGGCGGGGAGACGCAGCCAACGCGGCGGACGCGCTGCAGGTATACCCGTTTCATGCCCATGGCAAGATGGCCGCCGCGCGCTCGGCGCGGCTTTACATCCGCCCTTTGTTAGGTATAGGAGACTTCCGCTCCAGCACTTTTATTTAAACCTCCTTGGCCGGTACGCGCACTCCCTCCTCTTTCTCGTCGTGTTGATCGCTTGTGCGCACTTGCGAATCGGTACACACGGCCCGCAACCCAAGGACCATATCGCTCGCGTTCTAACACAGTCGTGCCTAGCGGTCTAATTAGCTGCGCGAACAGAGTCCGACAGTTTTTTGCGATGGCTATAGAAGGCATCCGCGTGCAGTACTTGGCTCTAGAAGCGCCGACTGCGAAAACGAAACGACGCGACACCGGCTGCCTCATCATGACGCCCTGCTCAATGGCTGGCTTGAGCACATTAGAGTTGCGGCAGAACGAAAGCGCAACGACGATTTACCTGCTTTTCGGCGCCATTTCTTTGCCTCACACACCTTCATTGATGATGCCATCAGCGCAGAACGGGCTAACAGCCAGTTGGCGAAAACAGCAGAAAGTACCAACCCCTATTGTCGCCACGTTATGGTAAAGGCGGTGACGGCGGCTGTTCATCTCCAGCGGAGATACTTGGGCACGGCGTTTCACCATACGTATATATGATATTGCTGAAGCTTTTTAGACGTGTGGGCAACACAGGGTCCATTGCAGCACACTTCGCAGGAGCACGGACCGGCATGGTAGCAACAGCGAGTAGCCGAGAAGTGCGAAGTATCGGTAACCGGAAGTGGACAGTGCTTTGAAAAGCACGTCGGCAAATAACGTATTTCACCTGACATTTGGAGGAACACTCGGCGAGGAGGAGAGCAGCCGATAAAAGGAGCGTCGCAAAGAGCGAAGCGAGTGGGAGCACCGTTTCAATTATCAAACGCGTGTAACTCCGCTATTACGGCACTATTTCAAAAAATTCTCGCGGCTACGTGTTCGTTGCAGGCTCGTGCACAACGCAACACCACAACTAAATTTCGACTGCTGGGTGGTTTAGGGGCCCTTTAATGCCTCCTGTAAGATATTTATTTCTGTGATCTTATGCCCCAAAAGCACAATGTGATGATGAGAAACGCCGTAGGGCGAGACTCCGGATTTTTTCTGACGTGGACCCATGCGAGGTACACGGGCGTTTTTGCATTTCACCCCATCCAAAATGCGACCGCCATGGCTGTGTTTTGGTACCGCGACCTCGTCATTAGCAGCAGTAAGGTCCAACTTTCGCTCGGTAACACGGTGCTTGTTTTTCTTTTGATTTAGTCCGTGCAAAGCAAGCCTAGTGGTTGGTGCAGAACTCCGGCTAAGTAGCTCACCCCTCAAAATGCCGTCGCCTCTTTGGAGGAGCCGCTTATAAGCGTCTCTTTTCCAGTGGATTTCCAGCGACGACGTAGAAACCGCACAGCTCCGCCAGTATAACTACGCACGCTACCAATTCTGCCACGGATGCTGCGGGCTTGTCTCCCATGTCCGGGCAAGTGGTTGGCACCGTGGACAACAGGATAATATCACTGAATTTAGCTTACATGATTCTCCAGATTGGGAGTGAGTGGTTTAGCACTGTTTATGTAGTTTATGCAGCGCAATACCGAACAATCCAACAGCGGAACGGAAGAAAAGCAGGATTGCAGCATTGCTCCGAGTAATTTAGGGGAAGAAACTTTTGTTATCTTATATATGTCTAAATTACACGCCGCCACGTCTTTTGTAAGCTGCACTTCATGGAGTTCTTCGCACATTACCAGAGTGTTCAAACACTTTGAGTGCCATTTGTTTCCCGATATGGTGTTCTGAAACTTCTGGAGCACTTCTTGTGACGTTCTTATGCCAGTAGTTGCCTTTCCCAGTATGTGATTTAAGAAATGCTATACATAGGAGCAGCCTTTCTTCTTTTCAGCCTGCGGCTGACGCAGATCAAGATTATAGTTGTACGCACAAACTCAGTAAAAAAGAAGAGCCATTGAAAGCGAAGACTGCGGCACTTATCGGCGAATTCGACTGTAAGTACTTTCGTATCGCGATAAGCAATGGCAAACCTACAGACATGCCTTGTGTTTAGGGAAGTTAAATAAGGAGATACCACAAGTTGCATTTAATACAGGGTGCTAAATTGTTGACATCTGAACAACGTTTCGATGTCTTAAACCATAAAGTGGATCTGTCTGTGTATGACATAGATATGGAGCTGCGACACTCTACATCTTAGGCTGTGAAAACTCTCGCGGTCACCTTTTTAGTGATAACTTATACCTGTCTAAGCCGAAATTAAGCTTACGCTTCGTGTCCGTTTAGGGCCTGGAGATGCCAAACGTATGTTACACTTGGCACGCTGGCATCGTAATCCTGTTGCGTAGTCGTTACACAGTCAAGGTCACCGTCGTTGTCAATGTCGGAGAGTGCAAGACCGGCCCGAAACCCCTCGAAAACCTGCCAAATAAAAAATAAATTCACAGCAACATATTAACAATATTCCAATTAATATATTACTCTGTTGTCAACTTTCACTTATTTCGTTAAAAGCACTTCTGGCGACTAATTTTAACGCGTCGAGAAAATGAGAAAGAGGACGATGACGGTTCCTTCTGCGAGCGTTAGCATTTCAGCGGGCTATCTTTCAGGTGGACCACCTCTGCTAACCTTCTGTCAAGAAGCAGGCAATCGTACGTAACTAGTTTGAAGGAGGTGCAGGGTACCCGGCAACCTCCACCGATACTGTAGTTCTGTCGACTCAAGTTCCTACTTACGTGGCGCCCTATCGTGCGTCACTTCGACCTGTAAGTTTCTTTTGCCACCGAAATACATACTGACGTCATTGGCATAAGTATCGCACAATGGTACACTGAATCAGAACGTGTTGTTTCTTATTCCCGTTGTAGTCTGAGCAATTCTGCGCGAAAAATCATAGTCAGGAAAGTAAAATATCTCGCTGCTGTTGTTGCTGTTCAAATATTTCGTTGTTATCTTTACGGTAGCTCATTAAAAATCATAATTGACCACCATACTGTCACTGGCTTGTAAGTCGTCGAGATCCATCTGCTCGTCACGCACAATGGGCTTTACGACTCCTAGAATTGAATTTTGTAGAAACCAACAGGACTGGTCGCCGTCACGCCCGCCATTGGCAATGACACATTGCGATGAAGACACCGTCGACGACTTTCAGTCTGCTATTGCTCATTGTCAGCCGATGCTGTCATCGTCATCATTGAGAAGGAACAGCGTAGTGGCCTAAGCTTGTAACTTCTATTTTATCGCCGCCAGCACGTCGAGACCAAGTCGTCGATTTTCTTTTCTTGACGACTTGCTTTGCAAAACCAAATTCCCATTGAGTGGTGCTCGCTTCCTCGTGTTGTACCGGTAAGCCTAACCAGTGGCGTGCTGTATGTGCTGTGCTTTAATCTCCCGGCAACAAGTAAACCGGCATTCGCCCGCACGTTGCAGCCTGTCCAGGAGCACTTTCACTAGCCACAGATGCGGCTCTTAGCAGTTCAGTACGTGGTGAGGTTCGAACAATGCCAGCGTTATAGGCGACCATCAAGCGCTCCATCAATTAAAGCCTCCTCGACCCACTCATTTCTCCGCATACACACTTTGAATTAGTTGGTGTCGACCTACTGGGCCCTTTTTACGTTCATTGAAATACAACCCATGGGTCAATATAAGTGTTCACCACCTTAACCGCCACTCAGAAACAGCAGCAATACACACACCTCGCGCTGTTTGTGTTGCAGCTGTTTAGTGGAATTTCGTCATTTTACGGCATGACCAACCTGCCCGTGATCAAAAGTGGCCGTAGTCGTCAGTTCGTCGCCTAAGCTGTAGAGCAGTTGTTTTACTTATGCGGTGCACAATTCCGGCACTCAACGCCATATCGTGAAAAGACCAACGATTTTGTTTAATGGATGAAACAAACGCTGACGACCATGTTGGCCATGTACGAGTCCTCGATGGCTGACGGCCTACCTTTGCACCATTTTACCGTTATCCCTACCCAGCGAAGATTCAATCACCAAGACCAATCACCAATGGATTTGTGGAAGAAGTCCACCGGATAGCATGTCTTCGCACCGTGGCATTGCCAAGCCGCTCGAAGCATTGGTACTATAGCACTCATCAGCCAGTTTCGTTTAGTAAAGGCGATTTAGTGTGCCTTTGATCGAAACAGTGCAGGCGCGGCTTGTGGCAGAAACTTTCGCGTAGTAAGCTGTCCCGTTGTCGATTTTCGATCGCTTGAGTGACCTAACTGGCATTTTGGCACGTCTTTTCTCTACATACCGGTGGTCTAGCAAAACCCAATTTGCAAGTCTTGCGCGTCTTAAACACTACTATCCCGTCGGAGAATAATGCCTCTCACAGCGGGCTTCGTCTGCGAAACGGGTACTGTCTCTCGTCGAGAAAAATATCTTGGAGAGGAAGACGACGATGGTCCCTTGCCTTTTTCTATAATTAAGCACATAATCATCCTTAACATTGTTCTCCCAAGAGCCGTTTATTGGTCCTTTTTCTGCACTAATGACGAACATTCTTGCATCTTGTAGTCTCGCCGAGCTTAACTTGGTGCAAACAACGCCTAAGCAATAGAGACAAGAACATCTTCAAATACTACTGAGCACTTGCTGGTGGGTGAGTTGGTTATACATGATTACAACGAAGGCAACTGTTATGGATAAAAGAACTCATGCTTGTTACTGTCGTAATTAGGTGACATTATGCACGAAATGTGCATTCAACCGCACAATATTTTGAATGCGGGCTTGTTGACATTCTGCTAGCGCATGAAAGAACGCGGACACAAAAGGACGCCTAAACACACACATACCGAGCCATTTCTAACGGTAATTTATTTTTAGAAGCAACAGTTTCCAAACGGCGCTTCTTTTTAAGCCGGAGGCATAATGGCCAGCACTTTTTTAAAGATAAGCTGTTATTGGAAGTTAGCGCCGGGTGTGTGCATGTGCGTATACTTGTTTCCGTGTTTCTGCTCGTGCTACTAAAAAAGCTCTTGTTGTCCATCCCACACTACGCACTCTATTGGAGGACGGAATTCGTAATTTTCTCATTATACTCAATAGCTATCAAGCCATTAGCATGAGTTTAGAGTCACTTATGGTCAACCGTATAGACAATACTAATTGCCTACCAGCCATTCTGCACTCCCTTCTCAGCTGGACTATCAGCACGTCTCTATAGAGACTGGCCATTTCGTATATAATAATAAATGCTTTCCAAAATGTCACCCTAAGGGATGCAAAATTATCGCGGCACTCCCCGACGGACGCAAGGAACACATTAACTAAAGAAAACAAGGCAACGGGTGACACAGTAGCTTCAGAGGTGACGCTCCGCTGTAGTATAAAGACTCACTTGTGAGGCTGTAGGATACTATCGAGGATATAACTTGCATGAAGGCAAAAGTAAAGCACGAGTCTATAAAGTTAATATGTGTGAAATGTAGGAGTGGCAAAGTGAGAGAGAGAACGAGAAATTGCACAGGCTAGGCGGTGTTATTAACTGGTTTGAGCACTGCTTTCTGTGCTGCACTATGGAAGGGACACAATAAGTTAAATATAAGTAGACAGCGGGAAGAATAGGTCACCGCTCCCACGTTGAGCTACTTCGTGTTGTGATACCATTTATATGACGCGGCAAGTGAATATTCACCGTCCTCGTAGACGTAGCCATCGCCGCGGGGCTCTTCATATGTTAAGGTTGAACAGCTTGAAGGGGCAGCGCAAAAAGACGATGACAGAAAGCAGGAACACACAGGACAGCGCTGAACTCACAACTAACTTTATTCGAAGGCGCCATTCGATAATCACGCCATGGATGGGAGAGCACGTGGCTATGGGTTGTGTACTTAAGTGTATGTATGCCTTCGAATAAAGTTAGTTTTGAGTTCAGCGCTGTCCTGTGTGTTCCTGCCTTCTGTCATCGTCTTTCTGCGCTGCCCCTTCAAGATGTTCAACCAGTACCAACTCGCCCAAATGTCGATCCTTCTACAGTATATTGACACGTGTGCTTATCTTTATCGGCCGACCACGTTTCGCCGCTTAACAACTGTAATCGCACAGCGCGGCACGCGCCTGCATGTATCCGAAGTTTCTGGAAAGTTATCGATGCTTCTATTCGCTGTCTGTTGTCGCCGAACCTTGTGTTATCTGATTTCATCGCGTGACTCGAATGTTGTAGAACTTTGTGGAAGGCATGCGGGTCCCAACGCATAGTCTGGAACATTCGATGACTGTTGTATAAAAGCCGACGCGCTTGACCCGCTGATCAGATTTTTCGACAATCGCCGACTGTGTTCGCCGCTTTCGTTGGGCTATAAGTGTAGCCTGTTTTGTGGGCACAGGTTCGCCCAATAAAATCTAGTTTTGCCTTTCACAGTATTGCTACTGTGTTCTTAACGTCGCCACCACGTGACATATGGTGGAGGTGCTTTTCGTTCATGTACCGGACGCCCCCGACAAGCCGTGATCCAAGCCCGGACCGCAAAGAGAACACCAACGTAGTCCCGGAGCATCGAGCAAGCCGCCGTCTTCAACAGCTGCCTCCGGAGCACGGACTTCTACCTGAGAAGACCAAGAAGACTGTGGACAAGGCAACCCCAATGGCAGCCCCAGCGTCCCCCATCGTGCTGCAGCAGCCCAGGGAACCTCCGACGTTCCGCGGATCAACATTCGAGGACCCGGAAACCTGGCTCGAAACGTATGAGAGGGTCGCTAAGTTTAACAGTTGGGACAGCGACGATAAGCTGCGGCATGTCTATTTCGCATTGGAAGACGCCGCCAGGACGTGGTTCGAGAATCGGGAAGCCACCTTAACGACGTGGGACCTTTTCCGAAGCGGCTTCTTGCACACGTTTACATACGTCGTGCGAAAAGAGCGAGCCCAAGCTCTACTAGAAACCAGAGTGCAGCTGCCAAACGAGACGATCGCGATCTTCACGGAGGAGATGGCCCGTCTTTTCCGGCCCGCCGACCCGGAAATGTCGGAGGAGAAAAAAGTTCGCTTCCTGATGCGCGGCGTCAAGCAAGACCTTTTCGCCGGACTTTTTCGTAACCCACCGAAGACTGTGGCTGCGTTTTATGCAGAGGCATCCATGATCGAGAAAACTCTGGAGATGCGCACCCGGCAATATAACCGCCAGGGGCACACGCCGCAGTATGCTATCCAAGGACTGGGTTCGGACGACCTTCAAGAGACCATCAGGGCCAGTGTGCGCGAAGAACTGCGCAAGGTCCTGCCTTCGTCGCAGCCTCAAGTAGCTTCGATCGCTGACATCGTGAAAGATGAGGTTCAGCGATCGCTTGGGGTTCCTGAGGTGCAACCTCAATTACCGCAGCCCCAGCCAGAAGCGATGACCTACGCCGCCGTCGCACGCCGTCAAGGTCCCCCTCCGCGACCACGCCAGGGTCCTGCAACGACGCAATTCCGTCGTCCGCCGCCGTCAGCACGACCACCCGTCGCCCAGCGCACCTACGCGAGGAAGACGGACATTTGGCGAGCCCCCGACCACCGTCCGCTCTGCTCTCACTGCGGAGAAGCCGGCCATGTGTATCGCCGATGCCCATACCGGGAGATGGGACTGCGAGGTTTCGCCGCCAATGCTCCGCGCCCGCAGCGAGGTGAACGCCCTCGCCATATCACCGACTACCTCGCCGCTACTCAGTGGAGCTCTCGACCACCGTCGCGTTCGCCATCACCAGGCCGCTACCTGTCGCCGCAGCACCGACCATACACTGGCCCAGCCCGGGGCCGGTCAGCGAGCCCGTATCCGGAAAACTAAAAGCAGCAACTGATGGAGGTGCGGTTGCTGTTCGTCGAACTGACGAAGATCCTCCGCCGCCGATGAAGAAGACGAAGAAACCATCTCGACGACCTAATGACGACACGCCGCCGTCCCTACGAAGTCAGGAAGCCAAGACTACACCGACGAAAGACGACTTGACGACGCGACGTTCCAGCTTCAGTTCAAGACGACGCAGCCGTGATCCGACGCCGAGACCTAACTGTAACGCAAGACAAAGAACCACCGACCTCGACGTGCTTCTCGACGGCCACGCAGTCACCGCCTTAGTAGACACAGGAGCCGATTACTCCGTCATGAGTGGACCCATCGCCGCCCAGTTGAGGAAAGTTAAGACTGCATGGGAAGGCCCTCAAATTCGCACCGCTGGAGGACACCTGATTACGCCGACTGGGATCTCCACGGCAAGAATCACCGTTCATGACCGGACTTACCCTGCCACCATCGTTATCCTCCAACAGTGTTCACGGGACGTCATTCTCGGCATGGACTTCCTGAATCAACATGGCGCAGTCATCGACCTGAAGTCGAAATCGATAACGCTGTCACAAGATCAAGCGATACCGCCGGAGAGCTGTCGTAGTCACCACGCCTTGAGTGTGCTCGAAGATCAAGTGAGCATCCCGCCGCGCGCCACCATTATTATTTCCGTCGGCACTGAAACACCCGCTGACGTAGAAGGCGTCATCGAGGGCGACCAACATCTACTGCTCGACCGTGAAATTTGCGTCGCAAGAGGGATCGCTCGACTCCACGGAGGGCAAGTGGAAGTTATGCTAACCAACTTCAGCCAAGAGTTCAAGCACATCAACAAGGGCACAACAATCGCATACATCGAGGAAATTGTGGAAACCAGCAATGCCTTTGTCCTCTCGGATTCAGCCGCATCTACCCCAATGAGCATTGTCCCCGAACCAGACTTCGACGGGAATCCAAGTCTTCCTATGAGTAAGCAGCAACAGATCAGAAGTCTTCTCCGACGATACAAAGACTGCTTTTCGGCGTCATCGAGGATTCGACAAACACCAGTTGCAAAGCATCGCATAATAACCGAAGAGAGCGCTCGACCACTCCGCCAGAGCCCTTACCGAGTTTCGACGCGAGAACGTGAAGCTATTAGGCAACAAGTCGACGAAATGCTGCGCGACGACATCATCCAGCCGTCGAAAAGCCCGTGGGCCTCTCCTGTAGTCCTGGTAAAGAAAAAGGACGGAACCCTACGCTTTTGCGTCGATTATCGTCGACTGAACAAGATCACGAAGAAGGATGTGTACCCCCTCCCACGGATAGACGACGCATTGGATCGGCTCTGCAACGCTAAATACTTCTCGTCGATGGAGCTCAAGTCTGGCTACTGGCAAATAGAAGTTGACGAGAGAGATCGCGAAAAGACTGCCTTCATCACGCCAGACGGCCTCTACGAGTTCAAGGTCATGCCATTCGGACTGTGCTCGGCGCCTGCAACGTTTCAGCGCGTCATGGACACGGTGTTAGCCGGACTGAAGTGGCAGACGTGCCTTGTTTACCTGGATGACGTCGTTGTCTTCGCCGGAAATTTCGACGATCACCTTAGGCGGCTTGCGACAGTGTTAGAAGCCATCAAGTCATCAGGGCTCACTCTGAAGCCGGAAAAGTGCCGCTTCGCTTACGATGAGCTTTTGTTCCTAGGCCACGTGATCAGCAAATCAGGAGTACGCCCCGACCCACAGAAGACAGCTGCCATCGCAAAGTTCCCGCAGCCAACCGACAAGAAGGCAGTGCGCAGATTCCTGGGCATGTGTGCCTACTATAGGCGCTTTGTCAAGGACTTCTCACGCATCGCGGAGCCGCTAACACATCTAACCAAATGTGATGTCGCGTTCAAGTGGGAAACGCCGCAGGCGAAGGCATTTCAAGAACTCAAACGACGCATGCAGTCGCCGCCCGTACTTGCACACTTCGACGAGGACGCCGATACCGAAATCCACACTGACGCCAGTAGCCTAGGCCTCGGTTCCGTCCTAGTCCAGAGGAAAGAAGGACTTGAAAGGGTGATATCGTATGCTAGCCGGTCGCTGTCAAAAGCGGAAAGCAACTATTCTACGATTGAAAAGGAATGCCTCGCCATCATTTGGGCTATAGCTAAATTCCGCCCTTACCTCTATGGCAGGCCATTCAAAGTCGTCAGTGACCATCATGCATTGTGTTGGCTGGCTAACTTAAAGGACCCTTCAGGACGGCTGGTGCGGTGGAGCCTCAGACTACAAGAATATGACGTCACGGCAATATACAAATCCGGAAGAAAACACTCCGACGCCGACTGCTTATCGCGCGCCCCCATCGATCCCCCGCCGCAAGACGACGAGGACGACGACGCCTTCCTTCGGATAATAAGCGCGGAAGACTTCACTAAACAGCAACGAGCAGACCCGGAGTTAAAAGGCCTCGTCGAGTATTTGGAAGGAAACACCGACGTTGTGCCTAGGGCATTTAAGCGCGGGTTGTCGTCGTTCACGCTACAAAACAACCTGCTCGTGAAGAAGAACTTCTCACCAGTCCGCGCCAGCTACCTTCTTGTTGTACCGTCAGCGCTGCGTCCAGAAATACTGCACGCCCTACACGACGATCCAACCGCTGGGCACCTCGGCTTCTCCCGGACGCTGTCGAGAATACAGGAAAGGTATTACTGGCCGCGGCTGACCGCTGACGTCGCCCGTTACGTCAAGACATGCCGAGGCTGTCAACGACGCAAGACACCACCGACAAGGCCAGCAGGATTACTACAGCCGATCGAACCTCCTCGCCGACCATTCCAGCAGATTGGGATGGATTTGTTGGGGCCGTTTCCGATATCAACATCCGGGAATAAGTGGATTGTCGTGGCGACGTACTATCTCACCCGCTTTGCTGAAACTAAAGCTCTACCAAAAGGCAGCGCAGCCGAAGTGGCGAAATTTTTCGTCGAGAACATCCTGCTGCGACATAGTGCCCCAGACGTCCTCATCACCGACAGAGGAACGGATTTTACAGCAGAGCTCACCCAAGCCATTCTGCAGTACAGCCAGACAAGCCACAGGAGGACAACTGCCTACCATCCGCAGACGAATGGTCTCACGGAGCGCCTGAACAAGACCCTCGCCGACATGCTAGCAATGTACGTCGACGTCGAACACAAGACGTGGGACGCGATCCTGCCGTACGTAACCTTTGCGTACAACACGGCGGTGCAAGAAACAACAAAGATCACGCCGCTTAAGCTGGTTTACGGCAGGAACCCGACGACGACGCTTGACGCCATGCTGCCGCACGTAACTGACGAAGAGAATGTTGACGTCGCTAGCTATCTCCAGCGCGCCGAAGAAGCCCGACAGCTCGCCCGCCTGCGAATCAAGAGCCAGCAGAGGACCGACAGCCGACACTACAACCTCCGACGACGCTTCGTCGAGTACCAGCCTGGCGACCGTGTTTGGGCCTGGACCCCGATACGCCGACGAGGACTCAGTGAGAAACTACTCCGACGCTATTTCGGACCCTACAAGGTCATCCGGCGTATTGGCGCTCTGGACTATAAGGTCGTGCCAGACGGCATTTTGCATTCACAGCGGCGCCGCGCACGATCTGAAGTGGTCCACGTGGTGCGCCTTAAACCCTTTTACGGACACTGACGAACTTCGTTATTTTTGTTCTTTTCTTTGCTACGAGTGCTTTTGTTTATTAACTTCGTTTGTTTGCAGCATCGGGTCGATGCTTTTTAAGAGGGGGGTATTGACACGTGTGCTTATCTTTATCGGCCGACCTCGTTTCGCACAGCGCGGGACGCGCCTGCATGTATCCGAAGTTTCTGGAAAGCTATCGATGCTTCTATTCGCTGTCTGTTGTCGCCGAACCTTGTGTTATCTGATTTCATCGCGTGACTCGAATGTTGTAGAACTTTGTCGAAGGCATGCGGGTCCCAACGATTAGTCTGGAACGTTCGACGACTGTTGTATAAAAGCCGACGCGCTTGACCCGCTGATCAGATTTTTCGACAATCGCCGACTGTGTTCGCTGCTTTCGTTGTGCTATAAGTGTAGCCTGTTTTGTGGGCACAGGTTCGCCCAATAAAATCTAGTTTTGCCTTTCACAGTATTGCTACTGTGTTCTTAACGTCACCACCACGTGACAATATGTTTAGGTATAAACATTCTATAGGCTTATCGTTGCCAACCATATGGGCTTTATTGCTCAATTATTCAATCACTGAATTTGCTCATACCTCGTTTTACGTTATTGACTAAGTTATTCCTCAAAATTTTGAGAATGGCAGTCCACAAACAAATGTTATGAAACATCACAATCGCAGCGCATACCTTTGTCGTGAATCTTCTCAGACTAATAAATATTAAGAGTGCAAAACATTATCAGCGTTCTAACCTTTAAGCGGTGTCACTATAGGCTCTATCGGCATTATAGTCCGAGTTGGATGCGGCTCCAGCGCTGATCTCTATGTACAGGACGCGCTGCTGTACGTGCATGCTGTACCTCGAATAAAACCACTTAACTAGCGCTACGGCGCATCACTGTCATACATGGTATCATAAGTGGGCTCCTTAATTTCACCGAGGCCAGAGAAATGTTGCGAGTATTTCCCGAGTAGAGCGTCGGGGTAATGAATTCCGGAAAGGTCGCTCGCTATGCCCCACTTCTCGATGAGGCATAGGGCGAAAATTGGCTCATTGAGATTTTGTACAACGTAGAACTTTTTAGAGGTTGGATACAGGAGAGAAACACACACGACAGAGCGTTACTTTAACAAGTAGCCCTCAGTGGTGTGTGTTTCACTTCTGTTTGTCTCGTCAAAAATCTTGTGCAATCGAACCTCTAGTATGCTATGCCAACACGCCTAGTCTTCAACATTGGTAGAACTTCTCCAGCGCGGCCACACCCTCTTGAGCTGCAGATGCTTCTGTCGTGCGTTTAATGGGCAACCGTTCGTTAGATTTCCCGAAGAGGAATTTTGCTGACTCAAGAAGAGGCGTTGATGAGCTGGCTTCTACATAAGTCTTCTCTGTAGGTGGGGCAGTTAAATATTGTACACGATGTCTGTTGACACCCAACTAAGTACTCCACGGAGCTTAGGTAGATGAATGAGCTGCCGCCCAATGAATCATGACATATCATTACTGCGAATCCGTTTTATTATATAATATTAAATTGCACGTGGTACTTCAGCTCTTGCTCACGGCTGGGCGGCGCATGCGCAAGCGGGACCATGTGGCACCTACTGCTGCCGTCGCAGAGGACTGCGGTACTGGCATAGCGCAGAAGACGCACTGCGAAGCGGCAAACCTTGTGCTACGTGCGTTACCAGTGACACGGGCCAACCGTTGACTACAGAAATATGACGCTTCACTATTGGGTCATTCCACGGCAGCTGTTCCAACCTCGAGAAAAATAGTCTCGCAAAAAATTATGAAAACATTACACGTATATAAGCGTTACTTGAACAGTATATCCGCAAAATATATTGAACGGAAAAAAAATTTTGCCACGTGAGCGCCATTTGTATTTCACGAAATGATGTAAAACCAGGTGCGAAAAAATTCGCCAAAATCGACAATTTTGCGCATTTTTTCAATCGTTGAAATTTTGCGTTGTCTGAACATTGCTCTTTCATTATAAAGAAGTTCCACAACATAACTTCATCTTTTTCACTCCTCAGCACCTAGGTGAAAATGCGGAAATTCCAGCGTTTTTGCGAAATTTGTCACAAAAGACGGTCAGGGAAGAAAACCTAGAATTACTTTTATAGAACTGCCTCTAAGTCTTACTATGTTCTCAAATTTTATTTTCACCGATGTTATGGCGACAGGCTCCAAAATAAATGCCTGAATTCATCAAAAATGCTATTTTTGTCTTTGTTTAGACGTTAGTAACTTATTAAGGTGGTCCATGAAAAAATACGCAGAAGAGCGCATATCATTGACATGAATAAGAACTTTTCCAACGGAAATTTTAATCAAAGTAATTTGCGTTTTCCTTGAGAAAAAAATTTTGAATTTGAGTCCCACCATTGCATTACTTTGATTCGTGCTTCCCCTTCACCTGATATAATTTTGGCTGGAAATACAAACCAGGGTTGTGCACAGGGTGGTCTGTGTGGTGAGGAATAAAAGCCGATATCACCAGAAATTAATAAAAATTTGAATCTTGAAGGTATGCTAACTTAAGGTTGATCGAGCAGCGCTTACACTTGAGCAAAGCGCGTCGTAGTCCATAGTACCTAGACAAACGCATTTAATAAGGAAGACTGCGCACCAAAAAGTCTCCAGGTCTCGCAAAACTCTATAGAAAATTACGCAAACGTTTCTCTCACGACTTTCTCTCGCATGCGAACGACGCAGATGCAAATACGAACAACAGTCTGTCGTGAAGGTACTGGCAGTTTGTTCTAGCCTTGCATGTCGCATTTCGAAGCGAGTGGGCAGTCTTGAAATATGGGTAAAAGTCAGGTGGCCTGGCCAACACCTCATAGCAAGCGCAAGGGTATGAGCAGGTGGTGAGAAGGCTATGAGCAGGAGCACTTCGATCCATGACGTCATGCTAGCTTGCCTGACTGCCTTGGAATGTAAGGGGGATGCTCCTGTGTAAGCCATGACGATTTTGACGTCACCGCTTTCGTCACACTGTGATTGACAGCGGGAATTTCAGTCCAAGTAGCGTGGCCTCATAAAAGGCAATGCACAGCCCAGCAATCTAGGAGGCGCTGGCCTGGCGCGCAAACATGAAATTTTCAAGCCCTCACTTGCGCTGCACTGGGGTTAGTTAAGTCGAAAGCGCTATCGTTTCGAAGCTTGTTAAGAACGCCCGAGCGCGTTACAACTTTTTTGAACACTCCTCAAGGTTCTTCGCATCAGCCGTAGCGCTCCTGCCTCTCCACCTATGAAGGGGCCAGATGAACACACCGCAGCGGCCGCAAAGAAAGCGAGGTGAAAGAAGATACCGCTTGACTACCTTGTTACGAAGGCCTGCCCTTCTTTCATGCTTTTTTTGTGTCTAAGCTTCATGACTAACACGCGTAACTTCCTTGTTGTGTTTTTATTTTTGCTGTATGCGATGACGCGATGTGACCGACATCTTGACCTTCATACGCCATAAAAGTCGCCATCTTAGTCAGCTGGGGCTATATGACGATCACATCTCAAAACTGTTGCACGAAGGCAAAGACCCTCGTTGGAGAAAGTTCACTTACGAAAACGCGGAAAGAGCATCAGAGTGTTAGTCACTTTAGCACACGAGAAAGACTCAAGGAAATCCATTTCATTACCTAAAAGATTTATGCAATCGAATGCGCATACATTTTCCAGAAAACGTATTTAGGTAGTGTTATTGCTACGTTGCACAATTCCCTAGATAACAATGCCGGGAACTGGCACACCTGTAGCGGAAGTACGGATAGTTCTCCGTAGAAGCTGTCGAGGTGTATGTGCGCTGTCTTGTGTTTTGCTATCTGCGGTTCTCATGTAGTTAGCGCGAAACGGAAGTCAGCGGGAGACCTCAAAGAAAACAGCGTATGCGCATTGTTTATCCAACTAATTCGGCCCATCGTAGCCTTGATGCACGAGTGAATGGAACGCATGTATTGGTTTGCACCTTCTTAAGCAAATACCGTTCAAAGCATTGGGCAGGGCGTCACATTTGCTGAGGAGATAGCGATTTCTCGAGAAAAGAACATTGGTGCATTCGCTCACCGGGCAACGGACCTAACCGCGTCCTTTGTTTTTCTTTTTTGCTGTTGCGGTGAGAGATAGCGCCCCGGTTCCGTTGCAGTGATAGCGCGAATTCGCCTCCGTGTGACCATAGGCGCTAAGCTTTAATCACTCGATGCCGTGAACGGATTCTAAGAAGAACCCCGAGATAACGCCCGAACATTGCAGCGAAAGTCTACAACCCAATTTACAACAGAACTGCTTGTTGGCCTAGTTGGTTTTGGAAAAAAGACATGTTTTTTGCCGGAAGGTAAAACACACACAAAAGAAAGACACATAAAGACAACGTGGACCATGTTGTCTTTATGTGTCTTTCTTTTGTGTGTGTTTTAACTTGCGGCAAAAAACATTTCTTTTAAACCAATTCACGTTCCTATGAAGAGAGCGAACAAGTTATCAACGGAGCTGCTCGATCGGCCTGAAGCGCGCAAGGTGCGGCCTTGTCACGTGACGATACCATTTTTGTTGCATGTGGAAGTCTGCGCAATGCTTAAAAAATTGATTGCGCGCCAAAAATAAACAATAAATATAAAAAGAAATGATACTTTCTCTGGTAACATCTATGTCGATCCGAATGATATACCAGAAGATCAAGCAGCTGGAGTTATGCAACAAGACACCGCTCATTGCCATCCTTCAGGAAGTGATTAACACGAAATAACTATAGCTTGGCACAAAAAAGGGCGAATGCAGTTTGTAAATGCAAAGGAGATTAGTCTTAGGCAAGTTCGTGTTGAGCAGCAATCATAACTTTGACAGGTGGTAGATCAAATGACAATGCAGGCCAGAAAAATCGAGCTACTAAAATGAGTGAAAATGGAATAATGAAACTTCGTAATGAATTCTACACTCTTAAAACAAAGTACACCCCTTGAGGCTTACCGTGTCCCGCAATAATAAGCATCTGTCTTGCCCGCGTTTCCTTTCTTTAACGCGCGAGCCCGGTACTTCCCAGTCACGGACGGCTCGCGCGTTATCTGTGTGACACAGCATTCTCGACAGGAAAGTAACGAGCGCGAGTTTTCATGAAAGTAAACGCAAGCAAGGCAAATGACGATTAATGTTGCGGGACAAATATACATCCTAAAGGGTGCAACCGTTTTAGCCTCTAAGAAAAGTTTACACCCTTTGAGTCGTATCTAGCCCCACAACAATAAACGTCATCTGTCTTGTCCGCATTTCCTTTCTTTAGGCTGCAAGCCACGCACTTCCCAGTAACGGACGCCACGCGCATTATGAGCATGACCTAGCATTGCCTACAGGAACGTAGCCGGCGCGGCGTTTTCAACAGAGAGAAAACAAAGGCCGATGACCATTATTTTTCTGTGGCAGATATACACCACAAAGAGTGCAAACGTTTTTTAGAGTGCGCACTCTTAAACAAACATACATTCTTTAGGGTGTACATTTGCCACACAACCATAATTGTCATTAGTCTTGCTTGCGTTTCCTTTCTTGAAAACGCTGCGCTCGCTACTTTCCTGTCCAGAAGGATCTGTCATGCTGACAACGTGCATGCCGTTCACGAGTTGAACGTACCGGGCTCGAAGTACCGGGCCCGCAGAGTTAAAGAAAGGAAATGTGGAGAAAACAGATAACGATTATTTTTATGTGACAAGATGCGACCCAAAGGTGTCATTTTGCTTAAGAATGCAGCGTTATGAGGATGATATCATGGTAGTGGCTCAAGGCATAGCCATTTCAATGGCTTAGAGCAGATGTTTAGTCTAGTGCTTTAAATATTAAAGAAGCTTACAACAACGTCGACAGATACTGTTATGATTTTTATCACAATGGCGCAGAACTGCTGGTTTTATGGAGATTTCCAGAGAATATGCAGGAACAACCGAGTACAATTCGCATTGGAATGTTCAAGAGTGGCCAGAACTGCTGAAAATTCACAGGACTGAAGCAAAGATCCCCTCTCTTGCATTGTTGTTCACGATTTATCCTAATTAAATGGAAAGGCAACTGAAAAAAAACGTGAATTTGGCATTGATTTATGCAAAATCTGCAACCTGGATATGGTGGGGTTCCCGGCTTATGTATGCGGATAACATTGTACTGCTAAAGGACAATGTAAGACATTCGGAGGCTTGCGGGTACATGCATCTACCTACAGCGCCTACACCCGTATTAACATGTAGCGAAGGCATCATATTGTACACCAATCATTGACCGTACTCTGACTCTCCGTGATCTAACTCACCGTGCTCTAATTACTAGCAGTAGGTCTCTCTAGCTCAAGCTGCGCAACGGCTTTGTTAAGGTCGCGCGCCGTCTTCATCGACAAGGACGTGTGCCGAGCTCTTCGAGTCACGCCTGCGCCCACTACAGCGAAAGACTGGAGCACTTGCTGTTAGAATGTGCATCGTTCCGTAGTTTGCTGGGCACTCCTGAAAAAAATTCGACAACTTAATTTTGCACGAACGATGCGTTAAGGTATTTTGGGGTTTGAGTGGGCATGCAGTCAGCCACATATAAGGCTCACAAAGCTGTCCTGGTGTTCTTGTCAACCATGAGTCTAGACCCCGACTGTGACGCTGCTACTCTGTGTATGAGCGTTTACTTCTCGCGATTTTCCTTCCTTTATCTCCTCTTTCCTTTCTCTTTAATTTTGGTTCCTCTGCAAACGTATGGACGTGTTGTCCTTATTAGGAGAGAATTGCTAGCCCGCTTTTCTTCTCTTTGTCATGTCGGAATATGTTTGTAATAATACTACTACTACTAATAATAATAATAATAATAATAATATGTGATAAGAAGGTGGCATATCTTGAAGCTATGTACAACCCATAAATTTACCGATTATGGTCTTGAACAAGGAAACTTGTAATGCTTTATTTCTGTATAAATTCTACAGACGTGGATAACAGTAGTCAAGCAGTAAATATTGCTAGCTGTTAATATAGATCTGACATAATACTCAGTGAAGCAAAGAACAGCACATACGGCTGCCAAGAGCAGCCGAGGACAAAGAGAGGGAGAGAGAACATTTATTTATAACCAGCCGGGGAAACATCCCAGAAGGGTGGAGCCCTTAGTTCAGGGCCCCATTGGCTCGCGCGACTGTGCGTGCCTGCCGGGTAAGCCGTCGCTGCTCTGGCGGGTCTAAGCTGGTCAGTGCAGTGTACCAGGGGGAAGGTTAAAAGAAAGGGGAAGGAACAGGGGAGCAACCCGGTGGGAACAGAAAAGCGAAGGTGCCTCTAGTGAACTTAAATTCTTGGCTACAATAAATACGATCGGGTAGAGGAATTTGAAAAGGAGCAATGGTGTTTAGCGTTAACGTTTGTAAACAGAATACACAGTGTAAAACTTCGTAGAACGTTTTACTAAAAATCTAGAACTGTTGTACACAAGAGATGGTACCTAGAGCACAAAAATATGTGTACCACAGCAGCGTTGACACGGAATGAGGCAAGAGCTCATGAAAGCCCACGACAAAGCACAGGGTCATAAGATGTAGAAATTGGGAACCTGGAGCCCTATAACGTAAAACTATTCCAATATGTTTATATTCCAATCTCCTGACGTTAAATTTGCGTAACCGCCGACGCAAGCATCGGGCGGTCACCCCAAGGGTTGTCTGAAAGGACCAATCAAACGCTCTCCTCAATTATAGGAGGTCACTTTTGTTGGCTTTAAAAACGAATAACATTGCCTACACTGAGCGGCTTGTCTTATCTAATTGGCTGACAAGAGGCGAGGAGCACGCTCAAGTGGAGATGCATTCGATGGGGTCGAGCCACTGCACTGAAAATCGATAACCGGATGAAGAGGGTGGTTCCGACGTTTTCAATTGGTCCACTTTCACTTAGCTTGCGGCAGGCTGGTCGAAAATCGCGGCGGCGTGCAATGGATGCTCAAGAATGACGCTAAAATGGATCCTCTGCAAAGAAGAGTTGGCAGAACGAGGTCGTAAATGTGCCGAAACTGCTGGAAAACGCTACACGGCCGCACAAAAAGCTTTAGTATACGCAAATTAACCCATGCTCTCCGGCAGGTGCGAGTCGCCAGTGCCTGAGCGATAGGCGGCAGCCATCTTTTATTCCTTTCGGAACGTGGCAGCCTGCGGCTATTCAGAAGAAAATTCAGTTTTGTTCGGCATATTATTGCATCTTTAACGCTCACCCTGAGGCGGTGAGTTTTTGCGGTTTTGTGACGTCGCGTGACAGGCAGCTGAAGTGGATGCAGCCCGAAAATATTTACCAATAGCCGAGGGCTAATGGCGAAAAGGCATCGAATCACAAATAAACATTTTTCTTTTGTTCGGTCAAGTCATGCATAATCACTGTGGACACGTCATATCAGATGGGGAAGTGTCGTGGTTTTCGTGAAGTCGCGTAACAGACAGGTGAATAGGGGCGGTCCAAGAAGTTTTTGATCAATCGTGGAGGGCTCATGGCAGAATTGAATAGAAATGTTCGGAATAGTTTTACAATATATCGCCCCTGAATTATTCAACGAGAAAATGAAACTTAGATGGTATACCAACTGCGTAGAATATTCTCCAGTAGGTTTACGAGGAAGGAAAAGAAGTACTGAAAAAAAACAAAATTTGCACCTCAACACAAACGGCAGGTCTTAGCTACTTCAGGCCTGATCTGCTGGCTGAAGACAAGATAAACAGGAGCAAGCACTCGCAATATAGGGAAACCTGCTCCTCATCATATTGTGATGGAATGCCAAGGTATTAATACCGCCCGAACAGAGAATAAAGTCCACCTTCGAAAACAGCTTTGTTTAAAAGTTTGGTTCAAAGATTGAACATCAGCAATAAATAAATAAACGGATACACAATTAGAACTGGACCAATGACTGGAAAAAAAGGCAATGCAGAGATAGGAATGGGGTGGCCATCACATGCATAGCTAACTTCCCTGGAGAAAGCGGATGGAGGCTCGATTCTATCGTGCAGTAGCTATAGAAAGCTAATTAGCTCACGCAAGCTAGGTCATTTGTTTCCACTCCGAATCTAAATAAATTTCATCAGAAACAATCATTATCATCAGGGTTATAATGGCAATATTCGTGAGAATGACACTTCGGCATAAGTTCGACACTGCGATAATAAGTTCGTAGAATGTCGTGCGGCCATTCCCCACTACGGGGTGAGCACAAAAGCGAGCGATGTTCCAAACTAAATGGACATAAACGCACACAGGCAATATCAGTCACTTACCTTTTTCACATCTGGAAATTCGGGCTGAAGCTGGTTCTTAGCCTTGCCCGAAATAAGAGGAGCCAAAGAAAACACTCCGATAACAATAGCTATTCTAGAAAGTCGTTGCATGTTTAGCACTAGAGGAGCGTTTAGTGTTGGAACAATTCTGCCTACCTTTTATAGCGAATTCGCAGGGTTTCGCAATTGGCGACTGCGTCCTCGTCATCCAGGTTTCATATTAAAAACAATTATCTCATTATGAGAGGGGTTGCTATTCTGTAAGCGTCATCCTGTGTGGACATGTCCATTTCTTCTGCTGCTGAAGCAATGATTGGGGGGCACCTATCTACTTCTCCCACGCACCCCAGCCCAGCCAATAAAAAGCTCAATGCAGGAAGAACTGGACTTGCCCAATATGTTGACCTAAAAATTCCCGCCTCTCCCCTCGCCCGAACTGCTTCAATTTCTGCTATAGTATCTTACATTAGTTAAGATCAGCGCATGAAAAAAAAATTCCACTTTTTCATTTCAAAAGGAGCCCTCGTCAGATTGAAACTCGGTTTTGCCAAACAACGTTTGGAATAACTATCTATGTAGTACAAGTATTTCCCGCTCATGTCTGATGAGTGTCATAGTGAAACTCTAGTTTGCGAGATAACCTTTTGGAATAACTCTCTAGGTACGGCAAGTTATCCTTCTCGCGTCTGATAGTGTTGGATTGAAACTCTAGTTCACAAGATAACGTTTTGAAGTAACGGCCTTGATACGACGAGTTGTCCCTCTCGTGTCTCATAATGTCATACTGAAACTCAGTTTTTCAAAACAACTCTTTGGAATAGTTCTCTACATACGACACGTTGTACATTTAATGTCTGATGGTGCGACTATGGCTAAATATGGCGTTATTGTTTGGTTTCGTTGCATCCGGGTTTAGGACCAATGAACGCAGGCAAGCCTCAACTGCCAGGGTCCTCATGCCAGCAATGCCACAATGCTACTGAATATATTATCAAATATCTTACTCAGAACAAAACGGCAGTATACATGGAGACCCAAAATTTGTTTACACGTAGGATTCTAAACAGAAACTGAAAGAAATGCAATAGATGAAGTCGTAACTTGTGTGGACATCAAAAATGACAAACATTTGAGAAGTTTCCTATTATGTTTATAGTAAAAATTATCTATAGCGATGTACCAGCGCTTTTCAAATGACTAGAGCACAAATGGAGAACATTCATAGCCTGCCTTTCATAAATTTTGTCAATAGCTTTATTAACATGTAAAATATAAAAAAACTCATTGAGGCTAAACTAATACCTAATGTTGAAAAGGACTATATCCGTTGGATAACGGACAGAAAATGCACTAATTCATGAAGTATATGCATCACTGTTTTAGGCTTGAAGCGCAGGTCAGGGAGAGCGAAAAAGGAAGGAGGTAGGGGTAATCAAAGGGAACGGAAAACAGAGTGAGCTCTTCCCTTTGATTACCCCTACCTCCTTAGCGAAAAAGGAAGGAGGTAGGGGTAATCAAAGGGAACGGAAAACAGAGTGAGCTCTTCCCTTTGATTACCCCTACCTCCTTCCTTTTTTGCTTTTCCTGAGCTGCGCTACAAGCCTAAAACAGTCATGACATACCAACTCGCCCAAACTGCCACGCTATATGCATCACGCAGGTCTACATGCCTTTATATGATGTATGATCATTTTTACTGCATATCCCTAGCAGGAAATTTCCATGGAGATTTTTTTGAAGCACTGAATACTCCATGAGCGAAAATAGTAATTCGGAAATGTGGACCGTCGTCTCAGATTCATCTCCACCTGCTCGACTAAAGATTACGGAACGCGACATGAAGTTGTAGGCATTCGCGAAGGAAATTTCGTCAGCATTTTCAGAGCCAGTTCTCAAATGTCGGGCACGCTACGGCGAGTTCAGCTCGCACCAGTGTTGCACGACGAAAGCTAGTCTTGTTACGCTTGCAATCTGAGAAGAAAAACGGTACCGCTGCTGGTGCTTTCTAGCTCGTCCTGGTTGCGTAGTGGCTATGGTCATCATCATCATCATCAGCCTGGTTACGCCCACTGCAGGGTAAAAGCCCCTCCCATACTTCTCCAACAACCCCGGTGATGTACTAATTGTGGCCATGTCGTCCCTACAAACTTCTTAATCTCATCCGCCCACCTAATTTTCTGCCAACCCCCTGCTACGCTTCCCTTCCCTTGGAATCCAGTCCGTAACCCTTAATGACCATCGGTTATCTTTCCTCCTCATTACATGTCCTGCCCATGCCCAATTCTATTTCTTGATTTCAACTAAGATGTCATTACCTCGCGTTTGTTCCCTCACCCAATCTGCTCTTTTCTTATGCCTTAACGTTACACCCATCATTTTTCTTTCCATAGCTCGTTGTGTCGTCCTCAATTTGAGTAGAACCCTTTTCGTAAGCGTCCAGGTTTCTGCCCCGTAGAAGAGTACTGGTAGGACACTGCTATTATATACTTTTCTCTTGAGGGATAACGGCAACCTGCTGTTCATGATCTCCAGGTCTCTGAATACCTCCTGTAAACACGCTGTGAATAGCATCGGAGAGATCGTATCTCCCTGCCTGACGCCGTTTTTTATTGGGATTTTGTTGCTTTCACTATGGAGGACTACGGTGGCTGTGGAGCCGCTATAGATATCTTTCAGTACTTTTACATACGGCTAGTCTACACCCTGATTCAGTAATGCCTCCATGACTGCTGAGGTTTCGACAGAATCAAACGCTTTCTCGTAATCAATGAAAGCTATATATAAGGGTTCGTTATATTCCGCACATTTCTCTGTCACCTGATTGATAGCGTGAATATGGTCTATTGTTGAGTAGCCTTTACAGAATCCTGCCTGGTCCTTTGCTTGACAGAAGTCTAAGGTGCTCCTGATTCTATTTGCGATTACCTTAGTAAATAGTTTGTAGGCAACTGACAGTAAGCTGGTCGGTCTATAATTTTTCAAGTCTTTGGCGTCCCCTTTCTTGTGGATTAGGACTATATTAGCGTTCTTCCAAGATTCCGGTACCCTCGAGGTCATGAGGCATTGCGTATACAGGGTGGCCAGTTCCTCTAGAAAAATCTGCCCACCATCCTTCAACAAATCTTCTGTTACCTTATCCTCCCCAGCTGCCTTTCCCCTTTGCATATCTCCCAAGGCTTTCTTTACTTTCCGGCGTTACCTGTGGGATTTCGAATTCCTTTAGACTATTTTCTTTTCCATTATCTTCGTGGGTGCCACTGGTACTGTATAAATCTCTATAGAACTCCTCAGCCACTTGAACTATTTCACCCATATTAGTAATGATAGTGCCGGCTTTGTCTCTTAACGCATACATCTGATTCTTGCCAATTCCTAGTTTCTTCTTCACTGCTTTTAGGCTTCCTCCGTTCCTGAGAGCATGTTCAATTCTATCTATATTATACCTCCTTATGTCAGCTGTCTTACGCTTGTTGATTAACTTCGAAAGTTCTGCCAGTTCTGTTCTAGCTGTTGGGTTAGAGGCTTTCATACATTGGCGTTTCTTGATCAGATCTTTCGTCTCCTGCGATAGCTTACTGGTATCCTGTCTAACGGATTTACCACAGACTTCTATTGCACACTCCTTAATGATGCCCACAAGATTGTCGTTCATTGCTTCAACACTAAGGTCCTCTTCCTGAGTCAAAGCCGAATACCTGTTCTGTAGCTTCATCTGGAATTCCTCTATTTTCCCTCTTACCGCTAACTCATTGATCGACTTCTTATGTACCAGTTGCTTCCGTTCCCTCCTCAGGTCTAGGCTCATTCGAGTTCTTACCACCCTATGGTCACTGCAGCGCGCTTTGCCGAACACGTCCACATCTTCTATGATGCCAGGGTTAGCGCAGAGTATAAGGTCTATTTCATTTCTAGTCTCGTAATTCGGGCTCCTCCACGTCCACTTTCGGCTATCCCGCTTGCGGAAGAAGGTATTCATTATCCGCATAGTAGTCTGTTCTGCAAGGTCTACTAATAACTCTCTCCTGCTATTCCTAGTGCGTATGCCATATTCCCCCACTGACTTATCCCCAGCATCCTTCTTGCCTGCCTTGGCATTGAAGTCGCCCATCAGTATGGTGTATTTCGTTTTGACTTTACCCATCGCCGATTCCACGTCTTCATAGAAGCTTTCGACTTCCTGGTCATCATGATTGGATGTAGGGGCGTAGACCTGTACAACCTTCATTTTGTACCTCTTATTAAGTTTCACAATAAGACCTGCCACCCTCTCGTTAATGCTATAGAATTCCTGTATGTTACCAGCTATGTTCTTATTAATCAGGGATCCGACTCCTAGTTCTCGTCTCTCCGCTAAGCGCCGGTAGTACAGGACGTGCCCGCTTTTTAGCACTGTATATGCTTCTTTTGGCCTCCTAACTTCACTGAGCCCTATTATATCCCATTTACTGCCCTCTAATTCCTCCAATAGGACTGCTAGACTCGCCTCACTAGATAACGTTCTAGCGTTAAACGTTGCCAGGTTCATATTCCAATGGCGGCCTGTCCGGCTATGGTTGGTGGGATACTAAGGACGAGGTCACGGGATTGAATCCCTAACACGGCGGCCGCACAAGCGAAAAACGCCCGTGTACTTAGATTAAGGTGCACGCTACATAGGAAAGCTCAGGTGGCCCAAATTTCTGTGGTCCCCCGCTACGGCGTGCCTCATAGTGAGATGGGGGTTTTGGTGCGTAAAACTCCATAATTACTTTCTTTTACGGTAGCGTTCTAACATCTACTGATAGCGGTGAAGCCTTTTCGACAAGTGCGCGCTGAGGAATGAAAATTGGTGCATTCTTTTCGTTATAGCAATACTCCTTAATAAGGGCCTATTTTTTGCTTGGCCTGCGTTACGTGTACCACCCTCGATGTGCGTCAGTAACACTGTAATAGTGTGCCTGTCCTTTGCTTATCGTAGCATATTTAGTTTTATAGAATAGATTAACCTGACTGCTCGTTTGTGACAAAACCTCGTTCAAATTTTTGTTTGTTTTCTATCTAACATTCTCTTAACACAGCGACCTCCAGTGAACTTCCTTTGTGTTCTTACAAACCTACTCCACTTTTGTAATTATTTTGCTTTCGTCTGACATCCATCACCTTATCTTAGTGCGATAGCAGTTATATAGACACTGTAGGGGAATTTTCCACATCGACGTCTGCCTGATGTTTCGTGTAACATACAAGTGCGTTAAGAATCTCTTAATTACGCCAAGTCCGCCGTATGCTGGGTGCGAGTGAAGCATGAGATATGGGAGCTTAGAAGAATGGGGGCTTGACGCTCTGCTTGATGCGTGTGGCCTTCCCTTGCGCCCAATTTAGGAGGTTACGGGAACGAGCTAATGGTAAGGGGTTGAGGAGGTGAGCGCTCTCTAATGTGATCAAGCGTTTGGGGGTTGGTCAGATGAGAAGGCATTTCTTCCTCTAGCACAATCGTGGCTGCGCATTGCTATTCACCCGGCCGATCACACTCGCGGCCCCCGCGCCATATCTTTGAGGTAATCTGCAGCGGGTGCAAAGCATAAGGGCAAGCAGAAATGGGTAGTCGCTTCACGCGCGCTACGTGTCCTATTGCAAAAACTAGCGCGTTTCATTGATTTTCAGTGTGAAACCAGCACTATAAATTGCACCGGGGACACTGGCACGTCAATGGAACACCAGTGAGGTCACTTGACAAGAGCTGAGTCACATTGTACGAGTTTCTGGTTGCACTGATGTGATGCCCAGGCGCACTGATATGTGCGTTAAACGCACTGGTTCTCGCTGGAATTCGCTGGCGAGTTCTAGAAAGTACGCCGGTTGAGTGATTGTCACATAAGTTGCAGTACGTAAGGAGGAGGATATATTCGATATTGAATGCATGGTACAATGTTATGGTAGATACTACTCCATCTCACAAGCTGGTTGCAACATTGTGGAAGCTACACGAATTCTTATCCAATAGGAAGGCCGAAAGCCCATCGAGATGTGCTCATCCGCGCCGCGTCGTCTGCTCAGCGTCTGCTTGCCATCGTGTTACATGATCCGTGGTTGGTGGAATGAAGGAAAAAAAAATGCCTTGAGGCCGTAACTATAAGCTGCATTTACATGCATGTGACAGCAAGGGTTCGCTTTACCTGTACACTTTGCATGTAGCTACCTTTCAGCCTCCTTAGCAAGTAGAACGGCGAATGCCCTTACAAATGTTTACCGGCGCCACAGCGTCTGCTCGACGTCTACTTGGCGTTTGCTCGCTACAGTCACCACGTACCATGCTAGAGCGCGTTAGTAAGTTAATAGACAGTTTTAGTACTGCGTCATGACGATACGTACGCATCACGCAAGTGCTCTGCGGAAAGTAGGAGCGCGTGTCGTGTTAGGCCTTTTTGTACTGCGAAGTGCCTACGTATGTGAAGGCGAGCGTTAGACGCCGGGCGCGTCGGAGCGCATTGGCCGCGTCCGACAGTACGTCGACCCGTCGGTCGAACTAGACGCTGTTGACCTCGCTAACGTGATGCAACGTGTGGGACCATTCCCATTCTGTCGAATTATATTTAGGCCTTTAAGAGACTCTACTTTTAATACGGATGAAATACACGAGGTATAGCGAGAAAAATAAAATCCGAGTACTTGATTTCTGAGCCTGGCACGGTCATTTGCGACAAACTGCGCCAAAAGCAGGTCGAGCCTTTTGCGCAAGCAGCACACACTCAATACTTTCTCAAAAACAAAGTTCCTATTTTTGCTACGCATTCCCACCGTGCAGGATCCGGGAATGGCTTCTGCGCGTTCACTTGCCGCAGCAAAGCCAATTCGTAGGCCATTGAAAAGTACAGCCTTCCGCTGGTCGCCTTTGACGCGGCCACTTTGGGAAACTCTTTTGTCTCGCGCTCTCCTGAACAAACGAGAACCACGAGATCAGCACGAAAGGCTCCCTACGTACGCACGCAACAATTATATGCTTGCGTACGCAGCGGCTGCATACGCATCACTTACCGTTCGCGTTGCGTTCTGCACATGCGCACTTTGCAGAACGTAGCGATCTTACGTACGCAGTACTAAAACTGTCTAATGATGGAGCGATTAAATAGGCTTTCGTAGCGTTACACATCGTCAACGCATCGCAAATGCGAATGTTGTGGCGCCATCTGGTAACTGAAAAACAAACCAGTTTTGCGGCTCGTTACCGTGTCTGTAGTCCTAACAGCGTAAAAAGAAACAGTCGATCTGAATAATTACGACAAAACATGCCTGTGATTTGACCTCAGCTTGAGATTAGACTTAGCGATGACGGATTTTTCCGCTTGTTTCTTGCTGACAGGGCGGAGAGCCAGTAACAAGCGCGAATTCGAATATAAGTGGATAGTCGGTGCCCTATGGGCGTTGCCATGGTTAGGGTGGCCATCGGGCGGCTATTACGGTGAACGGCGGTAACAGCCGCAGTAAATTTCGCTATACTACGTGCAAGCGCAGATGTTCTAACAAGTCATATGTATCGCTGTACCGTATCATGTAGGCAGCAAAAATAAAACTCTCCAGTGAAGCCTATAACCAGCCAATCATGCCCGGAACTATTCAGGATGGTCTGGGTGCGAGTTAGTTGGTGTTGATCATTCATATTTAAAACAGCGCCAAAAAACACGGACAAGGGTGGACACAGCGCTCATCCTGTGTCCTCCCTTGTCCGTGTTTTTTGGCGCTGTTTTAAAGATGAATGACCCGGAAGTATATGCCGTTGCGCAAGGATATTGCCTGTGTACCCCTCGTACCTTCGGCAATTCTGCAACCAGCTTGTGAGATGGAGTATAGTTTGTTGCTATGGTATGGTATGGTATAAAGAACTTTATTGGGTCCTGAAGGTCAACTCTAGGTTGACGCGGGCCGCTCCCACGTTGGGACTGTCAGGCCGAGCCCTTCAGCCACATCGCGGGCCTTCTGGACTGCCCGTAATTGGTCAGTGAGTGATTCACTGTGCAGCATTTGCCGCCACCATTCTTGTTCTTTGTCACAGTCTGTGAAGACCGCGGGGCACTGCCAAAGCATGTGGTCAAGAGTAATGATGCCATTGCACTTATTAGGATTGGTTGGCGTTTCGCTCTCCAGATAGATCTTGTTAATAAAATATGTTCTTGGCTTGTAGCGTGAAGTGAACACGGACAAAGAAAGGAGCAGACAGGACGAGCGCGTGTGTGTCCGTGTTCACTTAGCGCTACAAGCCAAGACCATGTTACCATACCAACTCGCTCAACCGTCTATCCTTTTGCATTAATAAAATATGGACTTGGGTATGTCTTTGTCTGTAGCAAACGTAATGTGACAGCTAATATTATATTTTGCGGTGACAAATGTCTGTTTTCATTCGCAACATGCAATAAAGGTGCGCGAGGTGCTCTATTTATGTAGGCATACGAGCCACAACAATGTCACTTCTGTTTCTCGTGTTTTCCTTGTGACATTGCAGATACCTACGTTCTTTAACAAAAATACGTAAGCGCAGATATGGCCTCGTTTTCCAGTAGTCCCATTTTAATATTTCACTCACTCATGCGGAACTTCCGTGTGCCTATCGCTCAGAAGCTGCATCCACGTTTACATTTGGTGCATGTTACCGTTCTTTTTATGTTAGTTTCAAAACCATGGCATAATGCTGCAACAGTTTTATCGAAGAAGTTGGAATCAATAACGCGACTCATGACGGCAAGTTTTACAAATGCCTCGCAGTCAACATGAAATAATAAAAACGAGCAGTCGTTCGAACGTGTTCTAACGGACGCCAGGAATAGTGCCCTTGATTGATATTGTCGCACTGGTAACAAAGCTGAGGCAATTTGGGTCCTTTCGCTTGCCTTTGTGTACTGAAGAATAGTAGTAAAACACTTCTCTAGCTCAAATACAAAACTTTCGGGTTCGCCAGGCACCGGTGCAGAGGTGGTTTTTTTCCTCCGAAGATAATGCCTAAAAGGCCGGCTGAGTCCGTCAGCACGCGATCGATCCGTCTGTGCTCAGTAATAACCAAGCATGACGAGAAAAAATCACTCCAGTTCGGAGCTTCGGCGGTAGTGGTTTTAATTAGGCCATTTTCTTTTTTTCACGTCCCCAGTGACTGTACAAGAAGCAGAGAGTGCTGATGCAGCACATTGTAAGCATACGTTTATGTGCTGTCGCTGAAGGCTGCCAGCCGTACTCACCGACCCTTTTCAGGCTGTGATATGTCGCTGCAAAGATGTGTATATATGAACGGATTGCTGAACTAAGGTAATGATGCATTTCCCGGTTGCGAAGGACGAAAAACTGCGATTGGAATTGCCAATAACAGCCCATAGAGCGTCCCGAGTTGGCGGTTCAAATAAGAAAGTTTTTATGAAGTTACTGTACTAATCCTAAAAGAAAATCACTGCTGTGCCAAGTGAGAGCATACTATTCGACTTGGGCAAAGAATTTTTCTGCCTTATAGAAGTGTAGGTTTCAGTTATTGCATATAGTTTTTCTGTGTGCGACGTGTAAGCACTGATTGTAACCACGCCTCTGTATTGACATCCTTAATTTAATAATGTCTCATCCCTAAAAGGCGTTCCTCAAACTATTGAAAACTACCTTATTGACTGTAAGGATGCCATATTATTTAAAGATGACCAGCATATAAATTTGCTGAAATACCTTAGTCTAAGCTCTCATAGTATTCAATATGCTGTTGTTCTGTGTGATACGATAATAGAATATGATAAGAGTAACAACCCCCATAAACCAATCTTTCAATAGAAACTACCGCAACAAATGTAGTGCTTTGTCGCACCTATAAAACCACATCAAAAAGTCACATACTAACATAACCAAATACGCAATAAAAAGCCCATAACAGCATACGCAATATTGTATTACTTATGCGACTTTATGGTACTGCTGAAGCCATGAAAGCAGAAATGCCTGATAACACTTTGGTAAAGCTCAAGCTGATATCTCGTTTAGTCAATTTCCTTTTTGGTGGAGTTTAATCTGCTGGTCACTGACGCTTGTACATATTGACATAGTGCCTGACAGTCACGGCAAAAGCTGATTTCATTATTTTTATGGCATGGAGTTACTGAGCTCCAAGCCGTGCTGCTCTTTCTTTAGCACAGCTTCGTTCAGTTGCAGCAAAGATATAAATTTAATATATGCTGGGCCAAGGTGCAGACATTTCTGCACTCTTGCTTGTCATCATATGCGTATATTTCTCCCATTTCTGCCCAGAATGATGCAGTTGATTCGATTTCCAAGGTTGCTTTTACTTTGCTTGTAGTTCAGCTTAGAAGGCAGAATTCCCCACTCTTTTTCTGTTCTTCCGGGATTAGGCAACAAGCGAGAATACTGCTTCAGTGAGCACAGTGGTTGCCTTATTTTCTCCTCCAATGTAATAGCAGTTGCTGGTGCTACGAACTTAGCAAGAGCGTGGTCCATCTACCAGCAGTCCTTTGTTCACTTGGTCGCATATGTTTGAAAATACAAATAATTGGCAGAAAATTTGCAGGTCATGCGCTTCAGCTTGCTCACCAGCATCAGTGTATGTCGCGATGCAACGCTTGAAACAGTTTCTCCAGGTAACGTATTCCAATGCCAACAAAACTTGTGTGTCAGTATCGCATCACTCCTTTCTCTCGCGTTTGGTCGGATGAATTTATGCAAGAGAAGAATCTGCCTAATCATCGCACGAATTGCTAAGTATACGTGGACCAAAATAATAATTGAATTGGTTTAAGCAATGTAGCTAGTTGGGCGAGTTGGTTCAGCATTGCAGCCTTGATAATGCGCCTAAGATACAAGGACAAGAGAAAGGACAAGAATTAGTAGTGCATGTGCTACGTGTGTCTTGTCATTATTTCGTCCTTTTATTATTTTAGATGCATTTGCACGTCTGAAATGGTTTAAGCATGCTGCATCTTAATTTCAACATGTAAGGCTGACTAGATTTTGTGTGGTTTTTAGTTTGCCTGCATGGGGGTTTACCTTTGATAGAGAGAGAGAGGGATAGAGGAACAAAGAAAGCCGGATAGGTTAACCAGACGTACATCCTGTTGTCTACCCTGCACGGAGGTGAGAGTACGAGGGGTTAAAAGAAATAAATGAAGGCAAGTGGAGCGAGTTCACCTGCACAGAAAACAGAGGGTGTCTATGTCTTTTCAAATTCAGTTATTTTAGAAAGTCATTAGAGCATGTATAGCTTACCCGAGTTTCTTGATGGACTTCTCTATTTGAGCGTTCCCAACATCGGACTACTCCATTCGCGTCGTCGGAAATATGCCCTACAAAGTACAGCCGAGCAAAAATGTATTGCATGTGTCTTTATTGTAACAATATTGTGTTTATTTATTCAGAGCAAAGAAAGTACTGCAGGTGGCTTCGTCGAAAAGGAGAGGGGCGTCTTCGCAGTTGTCTTTATACTGATCAATGCAATCCTGCGGCGGCTGATGCATGACTTCCCAAGATATCCACATCATGCATTCTGTGAAGGCAAAAAGAAAACCCGCCTCGGCACATGAGCTTTTTGAAATTACATCAGGCGAAATGGTACTTGGGAACTACGTCTTCATCTTCCCCACAATTGATATCTATTAGGCGAGAAATGAGGTGTTCAGATGAGATGTGTTGTTGTAATGTGCTCTATGATCATAAAATATCTCATTTTGCCGGTAACCTGATTTGCGGTATGCCAAATTCCTTCGAAAATTGAACTTCCAGTAGGGAGGCTACGTTTGAAAAGGCAATTAAGTTATATTGTTTTGAATGAGGCGAGTGCACCACCAATCTCGCAACGCATATATTCGCGAAGTCTCGCCTGCGTGGCCTTGTATCTGAGGGGAGCAAGAGATATGCCATAGGAAGTTATTAAGACGCAGTCGCGGTCGAATACCGCAATTTAAGATCGCCGCCTGCAAAGGTGCAAAATGCCCGCCTGTTTCAGGTACGATAAATGTTTGTGTTGCCATCGATGGTTTCAGAGGAGCAGTTTTAAGAGTCAGTGTTTCCCCTAGAAAAGTGGGCTACATTTAGGCGAGCACCTTGAATTACACATATTTAGCTAGCTTCATAGCTAGCTATCAACGAACACTTATTCGCGCAGCTTCAGGAAGATTCTCGAAAGCGAAAATGCGATCGCTTCGTTTAGAAATACTGATAGCGCTTAGAAATAGGACATGGAATGGTCTATTTAGGTCTGGTATCTGATGGTGAAAATAAAAATATTCGTAAGTTTCTTGCTGTGGTATTTATTCATCGTTGACTATTTTTATTTGCTGAGACGTGTCACAGTTACAATGTGGTTTTCCTTATATATTTCCCCAAGCTGATAGCCCACACTCGCGCATTTTGAGCTGTGCCATTGCCTGCCTCTTCTAGCGAGCACTGCTTTAGGTGACTCTTAAAGCTTGTCTTTCAACAGACCATTCAAAAACACCTTAGGGTGGTACTGTTTAACTGCCATATGGAATGGTGAAATTGCAAAGCATACCATAATAGGCCAAACTGTGGTGCAGTCATGCATACACATGCTTTCTCCTTCAATTTAAATGTAAATATAATTACTTGAAATAAATAACAGTTGAAGTTAAGCAACGCAGTATAACTGCTACAGTGTGTTGATTGGTGCGAGGTGCGATATATATATGTATACATATACGTATGCGTATTTTTGCTGTGACACCGTCTTTTTTTGTTATCCTGACCGTACAAAGACTTGCGTGCATTACTATTGTTTACCGGCTCCTCGCCGAGGAACCAATCACAAGGCCGATCGAATGACGGCGCTCGCGACTGCTCCCTGCCTGCCAGCCTGTGGGCATCTGTTTACATGTAAGAACAATACAAGAAATTTCAACTCAGCCTGCACCAATTTCGAACGGTATCAGATGCGGCACTGTGTAGCCGTTCTCTCACCTCGCGAGCTCCTGTAAGGAATATCCACAATGAGGCAGTCCTTGTAGTCCGAGTATAGGTATGTACCACTTTGAAGAGAACCGTCAGCTGCAAAAAAGTGGTAACTAGAGATATTTTGCGATTTCAGTCATCGCTCAATTCATTAAACAAACTATAGCCCCTTCTGTAAATGCATATCCTTCTGTGCGGCTAGAAACTTTGTGCCATGATCATACATTTCTTCAGATATTGATGAACGTCGGGGTTTGTGATTATTCAGCAAGTTATTGCACGCCACAGTCTTCTACAATATATGTAGAACTAGCGTTAGAGAATTTAGTATATTTGTAATAGTTATAGAAAAATAACAAAATACGGCATTGCTACAGGAATACCAACATTCAACTGAGTCACTGTCATCACTGCACAAGTAAGCCCGCTGGAAAGGACGCTACCAGATACGCATCTCTGTAGTATTTTGGGAAACATAAGTACTCCAAATTTGTTGGAGGGCGACTCAGCCTCTAGTTGATATCGATGTTATCGAATGTCTTCCATAGTTAGTTGGGGCTGACAATGGAGTATATCAAACATAGCATTTTTTCTGAGGCCCGCAGCTCCTGAGACACCGGCGTCCGCGTCTTCGACCAATACTCAGCCTCGCAACGGCAGCATGTGAGAACACTAGCTATCCCGAGGGCAAAATGTGACAACGCTTCCCTTACCTACGGTAACACCAGTACCGCCACCTGGTTAATACACTCTAGCATGGTGGTACCACCACTGTGAGATGGTACTTCATGGTGGTACCATCGCCACCAATAGCAGCAGTACCACTTGTACCAAAACCACTGGGAGCACCAGTACCAGATCTGTCACTGCGAACGGCACACATTTTTACACTGCTAATCTCCAGATTCAGCCCAAGAAAGAAGGTAGAAACATCGATACGGAAAAGTGAGGCCAAGTCGCGAAGAAATACATTCTCTTAAACTGACCGCCTGTTCAAATACCATAGCGACATTAGCAAGCGAGACAAAGCTAAAACGTTATATTGCCGTACGACGTAAAGCACGATACAAAATTTTAAATAATTTTCATGACACTGTCCACATTACTAAACTTCGGAAGAGAGCAAGAACAAAAACAAGAAATGCCACTACCTGAGTACAGAATACGCCAAACAGTAAGTATTATGTTTTCTAAATTGCACGATATGTACCATCATAGTCAAATTCTTTGTTATTTACCTGAATTCGTCTCTTCCCTTGGCCATCGTTTCGTTTTTACAAAGGCAACACAAAGACACACAATAAGTTCCTTGTAAATCAAAAAAGCATATTCACCATTTTTGTTCTTGTACAAAACCTCGCCTGGCGTGTCGCTACCGCGGACATAGAACGATATATTTTTCCTGCAATGGTTCGTCAAACACAGTGGTAAATAAAACAAGCTCAGTATTTCCTGGAGCTGAGCCTGAATATGCACACTGTGTCATCAAACGGAGCACCGCGGCATTTACTGCTTCCCCGTAGATTACAAAACACACAATTTTCACAATGAGCAAGTCAGCCGAACATAGATCTAAGAGTGCAAAACAGTCGACACCAGTGTACCGCCATCCGGTGTAAACTAGAAGTTGCTGCAGCCTTATTCGCCCATTACATCATCCCCTCACTTCTACGTATTCACTTTGTGTTGTATACCAGGAAAGTGGTGATTTAGACTAGAATGCTTTGTCAAGAACCTTACGGAGATGCTTGTTGTCAGTTGTCAATATCTGTAGACTGGAAATCGTCAAGGAGATGGTAGTTCTCCAGTAAGCAACCCCTCTAAATTTAAGCGTGGCAGACGGGACCAACATTTATTTTTTGCAAGACGCTCACCCGTTTTGCATGCTAGAAGCACTGACGACAGCGGTAAGGTGGTATCGGTTCTTTTAAAGGGCGCGTTTGAAGCATGTAATATGTTTACATAGTAGTGTGCGTGGCAGGCCCTTCAATAAGTTCTGTGGAGGGGCGGGATGTTTAGTTGCAAAAATGAGTTATACTGAGTTAATGGTTACTGGGTAAGTGCTTAACGCTGACTATTAACTCTTAACAGAGAGTTAATGGTCCGGTCTTGCTAGAGACTTCGTCAATATTTTGTTCAGGCCTGCCAGGCGTGACATAAAAACGTATGTCCGTCCTGTAACAAAATCACGGTTCATGGGTTTTTAAGTCAAGCGTTACAAGCGCAATGACACGGTCTTCTTTCCAAAGTTGAACGGATAATAACACTAACTTCCTGGGAGGCACATGCCGGCGCCTTTCTGCCGGGTTCATCCTGTGGGCAGTGCCGCATGAGAAGGCCGCGGTCAACGTTGAGAGAGATGGTAAAGCCAGGGAACAAAATACTGCGCCGGCGACATTGTAACTTGTGCACTGCGGCAAGCATTATTCAGTCCGCTGGCGCTCCCGATGGACAGCACGGGCTCCTTAGAAGATTCGCTATGTTGTGAAACAACAATGGAAAGAACCTTTCACTAAAGGGAAATTCAGTAAAGGGTATTTGGCGGATTTCTCGCCGCGTGCGCGTGTCCCCCATATTTTTCTGGCAAATGTCGCGCGCTGCAGAATGTCCACATGTGCTGCAGCATGCGAGCTGTACATTTCTGCAGATTGCGTAGGTTCCCAGCTTTCTATAGGTGGTACGAGAAACTATTAATGCGAAGCAGTTTTATGGCGTAAGCTGTTGTGGGCTCATTCCAACAGCCGTTTCTGGTGGCGATGGTGTCAAACGCCGCTGCTGGTGTCCGGCGTTAGTAGCAGCTATCGCCGGGAATTGGAAAAAAAGACCCACTTCCAGCGGGCTTGGAACCCGGGCCCGCTGCGTTGGAGTGATCCACGCTACCACTAATCAATGGCAGCTTTTTTTTTTTCTTTATTGCCTCACTTGACACACAGCTTACTCAGCCACGCCAACGCTTGCTAGCACGCAGTGAAAACGATGCCCTATAAAAGAATCCTAGCGTGCGAAGAGACCCCCGATGCGACATGCGCACCGCGTAGCTTCGATACGTGCACATTGTGCACTGCACTTGCGCATTATTACGTCACGTAGAACGCCGCGTAGCAGATGCACATGTACCGGTACAAGGCTGTTAAAGAAGGTTTGAGGAAGAAGCAAAAAGTTTATGTAGGTGCATACGAGAATGCTAGAAAAAAGATGCATTGTGTGCCTGATTAAATGAAGCTGGCTATGAGAATATCACCGCCGTGTTTCAAAGGGGCTGCCAATAAGTCGTGATCATCATTAGCGTCGAATCATGCCTCTTGCCTTGCAATATGACATTCGCGCCGCGTAGCGTCTATACGTGCGGCTTTTGCACTGCAGTTACGTATTGCTACACCAGGTGGCACGCCATATAGCAGCTGCCTAGGTAATGGTGCAAGATACATGAGGAAGGAAGTCTTGAGGGGAAGGTAGATCAGGATGTGCAAGTCTTCAGGAAGGCAGAGAATATTATGGGGATGTAAAACTATTGATGTAGTGAAATACATGTATGGTACACCTGAATAATTCAAGCAGGCTAGATGACTGTTTTTCACCGTCCCGTTTCAAAGGGCATTAAATCAGCATCACCATCACTAACATCGTCATATGTCATTTGACATGCGCGACGCGTAGCGTCGATACGTAAAACTGTGCATTGTAGTTCCGTTAGATTCCACAAGGTGTCCATGTAGCAGTTGCATGATCTATTTAGCTGACCCTGGATTTAGCAGGCTAGGTGACTCTTTGTCACCATCCCGTTTCGAAGCCGATGTCATTAGTGTGGTCACCATCATCATTAGCAACGTACCGTGACTCGGGTCAAGAGATGTGACACGTCCGCCACGTAGGCTGGATACCTGTGTTTACTCTTCAGTACACGTTACGGCGCCTCCTCGCAAGGGATGAGCCTGAAGGAGCTATTCGTAGAGCAACGCACGCGGCTGCAACCAGGCAACATGAGGCTCAGCAGGCCGCTGTGCAGAGCGCAGGACAAGCTGCGACTCGCCGTTGAGACCGGGCGGACCGTGCAGATCGTTCTCGTGAAAACGACGCGAAGATACTTCGCTGCGAAGGCCTATAGTGCCCAGTGCCAAAAATGGAGCTCCTCTGTAGCCGCTCCTCCAGCTTGCGCTGCGACTGTGCTGCGTGTGTCGCGCAGGCCTGCGACTACTTTAGCGGTGTCAGTCCTATTTTTCGCGCATCTGGCCGCCTTTGTGCGCCAATTTCTAAGATAGTGCACTTTAGGAAACGTAGCAAGTAAAAACAACGAAATTGCGGTTTGGATAGTGATCATACATGAATTGTGCCCGAATTAAATTAAAGGAGATTGTGCCGCAAAGTAAAGCGCGCATAACAGTAAATAATTCTTGGCATCACTGTATCTCATGAGAAGCTGGTTTGCATGCAAGGCTGGGCGCTCCTTTCTCTGGATATGAAGTCGTACTTACAATAATGCGAGGGCCCGCTAAAGCGTTGTCTTGCAACCCCATATAGACATATAGTAAACGAAAAGAGCGGTTGCTCGAGTGGTTTCATGGCCGAGCTCGAGCTTATCCGATTCCGATAGGTGGCCCTACAGGTTTCTCAATCAGGTGGCTGTGGCTGGGGCCATGGCTTGCAGCTTCAGAGGCGGCACAACCTTGCACGTACGATGCGCTGTCAGACCACGTCGCCGCGCCCGCTACTCTGTAATTTGCGGCCGAAGGTCGTTGTTGCGTTCGTATGCCGGCGTCTATCACTAGTGCTTCCTCATCATCTCGTAGTAAGAACGCAGACAGTCCTTTTGCACGGTGTTAAAAACTTATTCGGTTCGTGATTCATTGTGTCAATGTTGGCCGTATGAACGAGTGACGGAGGGGGCAATGCCGGCCATGAAGCCATTGACAGCTGCTGCTCATTTGTAACGATGCATTTCATTTTGCATTTTGTCTTCTTTTTTATCATGCGCAGCCATGAATGTTGATGCCAGCGATGATAGCGTCCAGGCAGTAACCGAGCCGCGAGGCACGTTTGAAACGCTGACGACGTTCAAAACAAAGGAAAATCAAATCGTTCGTCAAAAAAAGTTGCCTATGTACATACGCCGTTCGATGGAAAGGGCTTTATGTTCATTTATTCATGAGCACAACGCGCAATTGCTTCTGAAAAAGTATGGTGCGCCAGTTTTGAAAAAGAAATATGGCTATGCATATAGCCGTGCACGTGCGATATTTCCTGTATCGCAAAGATGCGGATGCTCCCAAACTCTGTCGCATGATATGTGCACTCGAATGTTGTCAGCTATAGGTGTTTTGGCGTTTTAATTGCGTATGGAGTCCTTTCCACTGATAGTTCTTTCTTTCATAGAATTCATAACAGCGCTTCCACACAGTCATCCTTTTTGATGACATACATTAATATCTGATACAGAAACCTATCCATTACACGAAGATTAGTTAAGAGAAATATGCATTACAAGATGGAAGCATATATACTTAAATGCTTTGAAGGTTCCCGTATTGCTTACATTCTGCTTCTTGCATTCTACGTATTGCAGGAACCTCCCCTAAAGATAGAAGCATATATACGTCAATGGTTTGAAGGTTCCAGTATTGCTTACGTTCTGATTCTTTAATTTTATGTATTGCAGGAACCTGCCCTACTCTTTCCTCAGCATACACTCCCCAGCCGAAGTACCTCGTGCATATTCAACGGCAAATTTGTAACAGGACACGATTGCAAGGCTACCAAGACCGCAGGTGAAGACACCAAGCGCATCCGAAGTACTCATTTCAGTGTGATGCCAATATCTTGCAGTTGTTTAATAAGGGCCTCCCTGGATTAGAAATTAGATGACGATGATGTTGATGCGCGCCAAATTGTTTATGCAGCTGGCCCAGGACAGGCTTCAGAGACTTTACTTTTGTCAAAAGTAGAAAAGCACACAAACGGTTAACGAGTTTGTAGTGAGCTTCTAGAATTTTGCGCTTATCCTTGCCCCTGTCTCTGTCAGGAGTAATAACATTACTGAAGACCGCGTAGTAGCCATCTCCACAGCAGTGGCGGGGGAGCTTGGTTCTTCCTCAGAAACGAAGGAGGTGAGGTGTTTACACAACCACACATTGGTAAACCGGCCTGTACACCGGCCTGTAAACCGGCCAATTCTAAACTTCTTCGTATGTGAGAGGAAACTTAGATACCATGCTTGTGGCACATGCTGAGAAAAATTTCTCAGGTTGCGCCGTACAACCCGGATTCCTTGTCCTGCTTGTGAGATTTGCGAGTACAGGCCCGAGAGCTTGCAGGGAGCAGAAAACACGACTTTTTTGCATTTATAGTTTTTATTCTTTTGTCTGTCCTTCACTGTTGTTGATTGTCGGGCTTCCTTGTACTACACAAATTAGGAATATATATTGGTGCTACCGTTGCTACCGTGTTGTGTCGTTGTGTCAGATCTCTTTAGGAAAATTTGACCGGTCACTTCAAGGCTTCCTAAAAGACAACTGTTTGTGCAGGTCTATAAGTACCTTAACGATTTTTTGATACTTTAAAGCTTTCATCTAATGAGTCCTTGCCCGTCGTTTTCAGGAGCTGTTCTGAGTTCCCTGAAAATTTTGTAATTTTTGAAGTTATGCCGTATAAGGATCATGCAGGGTATAAACGTTGTGCTGTCTGCTACCTGCTTGCTCTGGAGCCTGTGCTCGTGCATCTCACGAGGCAGGGCAAGGAATGCGTGAATGCGTGAATGTGGTGAATTACCGTGAATGTGGTTCCTACCCGTTGTTCAGAAGCGCTATAACGTAAAGATATTCCAAACTTTTATATTCCAATTCTGCAATCAAGGCTCCACGATTGGTCAAACATTTTCGGGTCATCCCAATTTGCATGTCCCTTAGGCGATGTCACGAAAATCGCGAAAGCTCCTCATCTGATATCACGTGCACGCTTTGATTGTGCATCATAAGACAGAACAAAAGAAAAATAATAATTTCTCATACGACGATTTTCGCCACTATCTCTCTGGTATTGTATAACATATTTCGGACTGCGCTCACTTCGCCTGTCTGTTACGCAGCGTCACAAAACCACGAAAGAGGCAATATTATGCCTAAGAAAACTGAATTGTTTACCTGAATAGCTGGAGACTGGCCCACTCCTTACGGAATAGAAGATGGCTGCGCGCTGATTGCTCAGGCACTGGCTAATCCCACTTGCCGGAGAGCATCGGTATGTTTGCATATAATAAAACGTTTTGTGTGGCCGTATAACGTTATCGAGCCCTTTGGGCGTGTTTACGACATCGCTTTGCCAACTCTTCTTTCTTGAGGATCCGTTTTAGCGGCATTCTTGACGTTCCGTTGTACGCGGCCGCGATTTTCCACCAGCCATCGCAAGCTAAGTGAGGGGATGTTGACTAATCGCAGACACCGCCACGACCTTCTTCATCCGGTTATCTATTTTCACTGGGCTGGCTCGGCCCAGTCAAAACTCTCTCTACTTGAGCGTGCTACTTGCCTCTTGTCAGCCAGCTAGATAAGAAAAACCGCTCATTGTACGCAATGTTATTCTCTGTGAAAGTAAACAAAAGTGACCTCCTATAAATGAGGAGAGCTGTTGATTGGGCTTATCTGATAACGCCGTGTGTCAGCGCCCGAAGCTTACGTCGGTTTTTACGTAAATTTGACAGTAGGGAGTGAAACATAAACATATTGAATTTCCTATCATCACTAATTTGGGAGTTACACTGAATTTTCCAACCGATACCTTCGTATTGCGAAACGAAAAATCAATACTATTTCTTTTATATCAATATTATTCAAAATACCTTTTTTTTCATTTTATGTTGTCGTCGAGCTGCCATACCGACGAAAAGAGACTCTAGTGCATCACGTGAGCTTCAGCTATGAAGCTGGTGCGTTTTAGACCTCTGTGTAGTTTTGACATCTTTCACATGGGTCGAACATTTGTTTAGTTTTTCTAAAAATAAGATTTGCATCCATCTCATCTTACTCAAGCCTTCGCTACGAGATGGCGCCAGAATAGCACGCATTGTCTGGGAGGGCTGTCTGCGGCTAATCGCGCCCACGCGTCAAGCATGCGCTCGCTTTTGCGATTTCCAGATTAGCGAGGCAGTCGCGTCGTACTTCGCTCCGTTTGCCCGCGACAGCCATGGTATCTCGCGATATGAAAACACGTGTAGCGCTGCGCTGAACTTTCGCATTACAGAATATTGGAATCTTCGGTGATTCTTTTTTTTTACTGGTTTCTTCTGTAAATACAAACGTAAGCGCAGCAGCTTCTGTAGTGGTATTGCGGAGGGTTAACGCATAATTGCCGCAGTTTGGGGAATATTGCGGCGACGGCCGAGAGCTCTAGAGGGCATTGTGGCGGTGTGTGTTAAAGGCCTGATAGATACCAAACGACTTTGTAGCATCGCTTTAACCCTTTGCCGCATTCCTCTAATGCATATACACACTCAGCCACCCCTCGACGCGATGTGCCAGACAGCAACAACTACAGTACGGGAGAAGTCATAGGAAAGGGCAAGGAAAGCTTAGTTTTACCAACAAGTGGCACACGGAAGGTGGAGCGTGGCGGGGAAGCCACCTTGGCAGACTGGCAGACAGGCGTGCGCATCGAAGAATGAGGTGGCTTGGGCGAAGCGTTCTTGAAGTAAAAACACAGGCGTGGAGCGCCGCTTTGGGACCCGCTCCGTTATTCTCGTGAAGAGCGCCCCCTCTCCCCTTCAAGAGAGGAAGCACGAGCACAAACGCTTTGCAATGTGAACTGCGAAAATTCCATGTCCTTATAGTTACCCTACAGTCGAAAACTGGGTTTGCTAACAACGTATATGCTGCACCGCCAAACTCAGAGTACAGGCGTGGGCAGGTTTCGGTTGTATAAAACGTGATTCTGTTGAAGAGGAATAATAATTTGCTCGGCTAGGTTGTGGTTGAGATTATTTCGTTGGAGGATATGGTTCCCGCACCGGCGTGCGAATCCTTTGTTTTATCGACATAAGACAGTTTACATAGTATCTTTACACAACGCTACACAACAACATGTCCTACAACACATTGTTTTACCTAGAAGGGTTAGTGTAGACGGCTTTCCAAATTACCATCCCCTCCACTGTTGTTCTTGTTGCAACAATACAATTTCGTTCGTAGAGGCCCACACTGCAGTATCTCCACCCTTGGCGCCTGCGGATTTTTGGAGACGCACATACCCAATGCAACTGTGTATGTCCCGATTGTAATATGATTGGCCTAAATTTAAAGAGAACAAGCGGGCAAGGCTACCAGATAATCTTCAAAGCTAATAGCACTTATCACTGAGATAGCCTCATCACTCCGACTGCCAGGCGAGACGTGACACCATCCAAGAGTGCTAGAAGTGAAGTTTGGACCATCAGAAAGGCCAACTTAGAGATTTTTTTTTGTGCGTGGCCGCGGGTGCGCATTGGAGAGTGCATGTGGGAGTGAACCTGGAGTCGACGGCACGAAGCTCAAGCTATCGCACTGCAATTGTGCACCCCCATAGCCACTCCCTGAGATGACCCGTTCAGAGACGAGTGACGCGAAGAAGGCCGACCATCGACGTCACGCACCAACAAATGGCGCGCCCACTCCGCGGTTATTCTGATCTGGGACAATTCGGTTGATTGTCGCTGCTATGCACGTGACCTCATTTAAGACCCGGATAGTCAAACTTTAGAACAGCATCGCTCGAGACTCTGAGAGAGGGATGCCGTGTGAACATTATGTAAATGTCTTGCCCTGGATTTCGTCATCGTCATGTCCGCTTCCGCCGCAGTCTCCTGAATCACGCGATGAAAAGCTATCCTACCCAGCTTTCTCGCATAACCACACATATATACTTATAGATTGTATATCTAGATACATATAAATTGTGGCGCTACGCAGCAGTGCTATTGCTCTGGCCGATGCCTGCCGCCTCACTGCAGTTGCACGCGAGTAATGCTGACAACGGCATTACTTGCATCCTAAGCCTATGGCGCAGGAGCTGAGACAGACGGAAAACTGGGAAAACTTTTGGCAGTTTTCAGCTCAAGCTTTAGCTTCACGTTTACAGTTCTTTTCGCCCGGACCAGTGTATGTACACCATGGTGGGGCAAGTTCATAACAGCACAGTGAGAACGCCAATATTCATGCGCAGAGCGTTCATGCATGGGAGCTCTGGAATGCAGAACGCTGTCCTACCTCCGAGAGAGCCGATTAGGCCGAGCACGAGATTGAACCATTAACAGCGAAGCAATTGGAATGCAAAATTTACGCGTTGCGAAAAAACACGGCGAAGGTTGGTAACGCGGAAGCTATCTATGTGTACTGCACAGACCGCAAGGCCATCGTCAATGTGTTGCAGAACATAAAAAGTCATAGAATGATGCAGCTGCAATATAATTATCGAATCGAGAGCGAAGTGCACTCTTGCATTATGTTGACTAGCGCTATCTACATGTTCTACGTAAGACTACGCAAAGTGCATGACCAGGAGAGTACGTCCTGCTTGTCCTACACTAGAGCTTTGCAATATTTTTTTGGAAGCCAGTGATTGCTTTATGCCGAACATTTGCAGATCGCCCACCAGGCAGTCGGTGCATCCTTCGGTGCCGACTGCCTGAACAATAAAGATGCCGCTAGTTTGGGACTATGACACATGATCGGAGCTAGAACAACGTGCCAGGGTAACTTTGGGAGCTTTAATACTGCTACTAAGTAAGCACTTTGACTCTTTAGCCCCAAGTAATGTCGGTAGATTAACTCTTTTGGTCAAAAATACGCGACAGCACTTGCATAGTATACAAAGTAATCTGATGACTGAACAGAAACTGACACTGTAAATAATAGTACTGATTGCTTAGTAATAGGACTGCCTACAGCTCACAGATGTGTCTGCTGTGCCCTGTTCAGGTTGTCCGCAAGTGGAACAAGACAAAAAAGAGAACGTTCAGCGAGAGCGACATCACATTTTGTCGCCCGTCCACTTTTATGCTGTCAATGTTCCAGACACTGGGAACCGACTTGCTCAACACTGTGCTTACCGTTTGCTCACGTTTATTCTTTTATGTCTCGTTTCCTTTGATAAAATTGAGATTAAGGTACCTCGGCTACTCCATTTTTGTATGTTACTTTGTTGCTGTGGTTGCTTTCAGGCAGTAATCACAGCTCTTGTTTTGGTTTTATGCTCCATTTGACTTAGAAGCTCAGGCTCACACTGTTTATAGTCATTGATCTGTAACACCACAATACTCCTATTTGGTGAGCGAGCACTGAGAAAAAACACAAGCGTTAAAATGAAAAGAATATATGTCATTACCTTCAGCTATTGAGAAATTCAAGATATGTTTAGAACGCTTGCACCTCCACAACGTGTCGCTAAAATGAGTTTTAGTTACGTATTATAGGCATTGTTTTGGCTGTGGAGACTGCTCTGTTGCTAATTTGAAAAATATTGTAAAGGAACGTTCACCGTGGTTGGTTCGCTGCTTGCACAATGTGTTATTACTACTGCTTTCCTTGCCTAGTTCGACGGGCGCGAGTGCACCCTCATTTCATGCTCAGAGTTTCACCTAACTTTATTGTGATTAACATTCCTCGCCTTTTTTGGCATTTTGGGCCTATCTATCAGTCAGGGGCAATAGATTTGTGGTCGTGGTTGTGATGTTGTGGTCGTTCCATCCTCGTCATTCCAGCTTCGGGGTCTCACTTCCCTGATGCCGTCGCCATCGCGCCTTTTTCTATGTCTACCTGGTATCCCTATTGGTCTAATAGTTGGGCCACTACGCATGTACTAGTGGAAATCATGCCATCATGGCCCTTGCAACGTCGTCACTGCAGCTTCGTCATACAGGCTTCTTGAAACTGTCTTTGTCAGGTCATTATTATCATTCACTCGTCGTCATCCGATTCTCGTCATACCATTGGCATGCCCTTTGTGTCGTCATCAAACAGTCCTCGTTATGCCTTCGTCAATATTGACCGCACGAAGACAGTTGAAAAAAATTTCACGCTACACTGCAACGGTTCCGCATAGAAGACCCAACGAGCGAAACAACGAACTGTGAAGGAGTAACTGCGATGCATTTTAAAAATATTACAATGAAAATTCATGCATAACAAGAAATTTGTAGAAAGTTGGTGGTAGTATGGAAGGAATTTATTGACAAAGGAAGTACAAATAAAACCAATGTTAATACTACCACAAGCGGCTGATGGAGACAAACTTTATTTACACAAACCCTAGTCCGTGCCCACTAAGAGGAGCCAAGCCTAGCTGATAGACAGGCACACAAGTTTAAGGTGCTTAAGCAGTGCCTTCATGTTGACATTAGGGTCGGTAGCTTACAGTTTAAAAAAATGTCGGAGGACACGTAAGCACTTCTTATTAGTTGTGAATGCGAAAGCATTAATATCCTATTCAATGTCACTGAGCGATCCTTCGGGTTTTCCGCTGCGAGTAATATGCCCTAGTGCTACGTTCTGCCCGAGCTAGCAAGCAGCAGCGACTTGTGCGGCCAATGCAGCATGCCACCGACGTCCTGCGGGACGAGAGACCAAGGAAACAGCAGCGGCGACCAAGGCGGGCAAGCGCTCGCAGCAGCTAAACGCAGTGGGGGTGACAGAGAGAGAGAGATGCGGACCGCGCACCGTCTTCCGAGAGTTAGACGGCGCCACCCGCACGACCCCATCACGCGACTGCCTCGCTGCCACCAACCCGTCTCTCCACAACCTCACGTCACTGTATCTGTTCCATGGAGGCGCGCTAAGGATGTGGTGTCGCGGCCAATGGGAATTTAGGTGCCGTTTCACTGCTACACATGCTGGCTTTTTCGCTCAGTGGGCCTGTTGGTAACTCGGTTTAGCGGAGGCAAGTAATACACGCTTTGACAGGTTCAGAACGCACAGTCGACTGGCTTTATTTCGAAGTAAAAGCAAGTGTGCGCAGTGGCCGTGGTGGCGCCCCGTCGGGCGAGCAGGGGGCCATGACCCCCACGTGGACGCACGGCAAACTGGTTTCCCCGGAGCAGGGAAGACTACTATAGGACGGTCGCAACAGTTCATTTGATGCATTCGCATCAAAAATGCAGGCGCCGAAGTTGGAGTGTGAGACGTGGACAGAACAGAGACGTATCTTTATAAACTTTCAGTAGGATTTTAAGATCACCAGACCAGTAGATGGTGGGATGAAGAAGACGTTCGGGTTTCCACTCAAAGAGCTTCCTTCCTCATTTTGTGCTGAGCTCCTTGCTTTTCGAGAAGCGCTGTGCTTTGTCGCCGCCTTTTCCACGGTCCGCATTGCCCGCATCGCCGTCTGCACATGTGCCCTCCAGGTGACGCGGCTTCTGCGACGCGCCAGTCAGAGGCTTAAAATATGTCAGCAGATCCATCTTCTGGCGGCACGCACCCCGCAGCAAATATCTATTGAGTGCATCCCGCGCGAATGTCTGAGCTTCCAAAGCCGTGGGGATTCTGCGACCCGTCTAGCGACCTCTACATCGTCACAACCTCAGCTCCTTTACCTAGATGATGCCACCCTTCTTTTAACAAGAAATGAGCACCTCCGGCTCCGCACACGGGTTGTCATACCTCCATGTCCAGTAACCCTCCCCCTTGGAAGTATCCGGGTCGGGGTTGCTCTTACTCCTGCCGTGATTCGGAAGTAGCCGCCATTTCACCAGTTACATTTCGCCAGTGTCCAGTCTGCAAGTCACGCAACGCTGAAGCCGACATCCACCAGCTGCTGTGGGTTTGCCCCGCGTTGAAAGCGAGGAGGCTTCGGCACCTCGCAGCAGCGGTACTTTGGCCGCATAATCCTGGCCATTACACTGCTCCGACGCAGAGACCACATTACCGATCCCTCCTGGACTTTGATAGACCCGCATATCTTTTTTTATTGATTTAATCATCGTTATTCGCCATCATACCATAGCCCTGTATCGCCTGAGGCATCAACCCTCCCATTAAAAAAAAAAGCTAGCCCGCCAATGTGTTTCAACTAAATTAACAAGCACGATGTCACGCGCGCACAAGTAATCATGAACACATATCTCTCGATGAGCGCGCAAACTCGCTCTCAAAAGGCTGGAATTAGGAATCGCGGCGGCAGCAATGGTCGCGCATCTCTCCCTTCAACGTGAACGAAACGTCGAAAGCACAGCGCATACAGAGCTGCAGCACTACGCGCACTCTGCAAATATGGCAGATCGCTTTGAAGGCCCGCGCGGGCGCGCACCTCGCCCACGTCGCAGATCACTTGCGACATACGGCACCCGTACGGCCGCGCCGTAAGCAGCAGCCGTCGGAGAAGGACGGCCACTTTCCTCGCCTCACACCCGTGCCTCGCGCGCTACAGAAAAGGGCGCGCTTCTTGCTCGCACACGCGAGATGGAGCCGCGTTCACCGGCTCACGTTTGCATGCTTTCATTGGCACATATAGCATGCGACACGCGGCGATGATTTTATTGCCCTTGAGCTTGATACGGAACCTCACGGCGGCGCCGACGCCGAAGGCAGAAATGCACCTTGGATGCCCATATAACTCCTATCGCAACAAAACGGACGAATTGAAAACTATATAACCTCCCCAAAAATACTAATCGCATTGTCAGTCAAGTCAACCGGTCCTTCTGTGTTGCACTCATTGTGTTGGGGACGTGCGCAACGTAAACAAGGGCTGTTTGGGCGGCGTTCTTAAGGATGAATGCATCGTAGAACCTACTGTGCTATTGACCTGACCTTACATTTTTATGGTAGGCCTGGTGCAACCCAATCCTATCCACTAAGGTTTGTCAAAACGAAAGGTTTTTGGCCTAGCTACATAATTTTACACGAGTCCTATATCATTGATGCTAGCCTAGATTCCCTGGTTTATGAGATAGATCGTCCTCTGCCTGCAAGCAAAGAAGTCACTTTAGCAATCCAAAATAAAGAATTTCACAGCAAAACTCTCCGCGTAATGTAGTACTTCATAATTTATAACCATAAATATCATATTAATGCGCTAACACTCATTGTGTTCTTCGCGCTTTTCCGGGGGCTACGTATATATGGTTGTATCTAACCATCTTTCCGCCTACCTGGGTCTCAACATCGAGCTGCTGTGCTCAGGTAACAGGGTTCGGAACGAACTATCGGAACAACTTCGTTCACTGAGTATATGTCAAGATCTGCATAGGACCTGCTCTTGAACGAACCGATTTTACGCTGACAAAGTCCAGTGTAGACGCGGGGCTGAGTAAGCACTGCTGTTTTACCGCGATTCGAAGAAACTATTGGACGCTGACTCGATCGGAGTGCTGGGTATCGGCCGTTCGTGCTGCGCTGATCTTCAGTGACTCTATTTTATTAAACTTGGGTTACAGTATGTGCCAGTAGGCGCCGGTCGCTCTTCAGTCAATTTGCAGCGCCTACCGACGCCGCAATGAGGGAACGCTACTGTCGGCGCTCTTAGCCGGCGTATTGGTGGCGGCTGCGAAAGTAAAAAAATGAAATTGGGCAGCGCATTCTCGGTACACAAGCATTTCTGTTCCAGAAAGCTGCTACGCTGGTCCTCTTCTGGCGCTCCGTGCGACCATTTGGTTCCTCAAAGTGGTGATCTGGCTTGAAATATGACTGACCTCAGCAACCTACCGCCCTCACGTAACCTTCCGCCTGACGCGACCTCACACCCACTGGACGTCGCAGCTCTGCAAGTATGCCTGGCCATGTTCTGGCGGAAGATCCCACAGGTTTGGTTAGCACAGGTTGAAGCCATCCTCGATCTGCACCACATCGCCTCGGAGAATTGTCGGATTATAAAGATATTTAATTTGTAGCCTGTCTATTGAGGTGGCCCAAGAGATGGAGACGAACCATCAGGAGACGAACCTCTACCACCTCGCCTAGCTCACTGATCAAGTCCACGACGCGATGTCCCCATCGGTCGCTGCTCTGTCTTCAAGACCAGACTGCTCAGTCATGTCCCTCTTAGAGTCCTGGACCTATCAGCTCGCCGTTTACATCGACGCCCTACGGACGCCCTCTCATAATCAGTTTGACTCCTACTCACGTCCTAGGCGCCGTTCGTCTTCCTCGAGCGGCCTCCGCTCGCGCAGTCCTCGGAGCTTATCTACTTACGGGTACCATCACAATTCCAGCACCGTGCCCACCAGTGGAAGCGCAGGTCCCCACGCCACTGGTCGGGAAACGGCCGCGAGATCACTGACGGGGCATGCGACCTCGATTTAATACCTTGCCTTTTCTAAGTCATGGATCGAATTTCCGGGCTGCGCTTCCTCGTACCCGAGAGCCGGGCGCCGAGGTCAGCGTGCTGCTATTCTCAAAAGTTGACCGCATTTATAAGCAGCCTCCAAAAGCACTCCGTGCGGCGAACTCTGCCACAGTCCCCATGTCTGGTCTGCGATCGCTAATGCTCGACCTTGGCGTGCGACGCAGGTTTCGGTGGATCTACATTGTAGCCGATGTGAATCAGCCCCCTCCTCGGCTCCGTCTTCCTCAACCATTTCGACCTCGACGTCAGCATGCACCGCCATTGTCTGGTTGCCAACACGCCGCGCCTCTTCATTCCTGGCGTTCTATCAGCTATTACTCCCACTGGTATCCGCACGCTGATGCCACTATCTATAGGCCCGTGGGCTGTAATTGTCAAAGAGTTTCCTGAGGTCGCGATGCCCTGCAATTTAAATCAGCCACCCAAGCACAGCGTAACCCACCACATTGTCACGCGTGGTTCACCCGTCCCAGCTCGTCCGCGCAACCTCTTCGGTGAATGTCTGACCATTGCTACATCGGAATTCAATGACATGCTCCAGCTGGGCATTATTCGCCCTTCCTCTAGCACTTTGGCCTCTATACTCCATCTGGTGCTCAAGAAAGAACTGGGAAACTGACGTGCATGCGGTGACTACCGGGCGCTGAACGGCCACACGGTACATGATAGCTATCCCCTACTACATATCCAAGATTTCACGAGCCACTTGGAAGGATGCAAGATGGTTAGCAGAGTGGACCTTGTCAAAGCGTATCTCTAAATCCTCGTTCAGTCTGCCTATATCTCAAAGACGGCGATTACTAAACCCTTCGGCCTCTTTGAGTATGTGTGCATGTCCTTTGGGCTACGCAGAGCAGCTTAAACATTCCGAAGATTGGCACGGTAATGGGCGGCCTCTCTACATTATCTGCCTACGTCGACGCCATCCTCGCAGCGAGTTCCTCTCCGCAAGATCATCAGCGTAGCCACCTGGAACTTTTTCAATGCCTTCAACCACTTTACCTGGTTGTCAACCCTTAGCACCTTTGCGTCTTGTCAGCTCAAGTTCCTGGGCCACCACATCTTTGCGCTGGAAATTCTTCCGCTGTCCTCTCACATGCAGGCCATGAAAGACTTCCCTGCACCCACTACCCTACGCCAGCTGCGTGAGTTCCTGGGCCTAGTGAATTTCTCACGCCGCTTTATTCCTGACTGCACCAAACTTTTGAACCCACTCACTGACCTTCGCGCAACTAAGAGTGCCTCAACCGCGATTCCCTGGTCTCCCGACGCTCAAGCAGCTTCCAGGGATGCTAAACAAGCCTTCGAGGATTCAGCACTTTATATTATGGGCTTTTACGTGCTAAAACCGTCGTAGTGGGGGACTCTGGAAATTTGGACCAACTGGGGTTCTTTGACGTGCACCTGAATTAGTACACGGGTGTTTTCGTCTTTTGCCCCCATCTAAATGTGGCCACCGGAGCCGGGATTTCATCCCGCCACCTCGTGCATAGCAGCCCAACACCACAGCCACTAAACCCCTACGGCGGGCACTCAAGCAAAAGGTACCTTAAATTTATCTGATGCTGAGCGGAATTGATCCCACCTCATAAGGGTTTATCAAGGACTGTAACCCCACGAATTTGCAGGCTGCGCCACAAATTACCTGCGAATGTGCCGCTTTTTAATGGGCACTTTTCACGCCAACATTTTAGCGAGCTGCGCCATGAATACACTGGGCATGTGCCGCTCGTCAATGAACGTATCGCCAACTTTGGTCACTGAGTATGTGACACTGACTACGCATGCGAGGTAACAATTTTCAGTGTTTGCCGGCACCAGTACACCAAGCTTCTTGTTTTAGAGGCCACGCGCCGGCTTCTCAAAAGCCCACCCGCCGTGGTTTCTCAGTGGCTATGGTGTTGGGCTGCTGAGCACGAGGTCGCGGGATCGAATCCCGGCCACGGCGGCCGCATTTCGATGGGGGCGAAATGCGAAAACACCCGTGTACTTAGATTTAGGTGCACGTTAAAGAACCCCAGGTGGTCGAAATTTCCGGAGTCCTCCACTACGGCGTGCCTCATAATCAGAAAATCGTTTTGGCACGTAAAACCTCATCCTTTAATTTTTTTTTCTCAAAAGCTCCACTAGGTGGTGCATTGTGTCCAAGAAGAAGCGCGGGAGAGGAGACCAGTTGTTTAATGACGTGCTTCTCAGTATCGGTACGCACCGGCGCGCCATGCTTTTCTGAGGTCAGGCGCCGGTTTGAACCATTGGGTATGTGCCATTCCGTCGGTCTTGGTCTACGATGAACCTGTATAATGAAAATTTGGGTCACTGAGTATGTGCCAGTATGCGTGTGGCGCTCTTCAATGAATGTCTTTGATGGCAACTTGAGTAACTAGGTGTGTCCCAAGGAGAATGTGCCGCGCTACAATGACGAAAAAGGTTCCTTAAATTGGTCTGATGCTCAGCAGAATCGAGCTCACGTAAAAAGGGGGCCACAGGGGTAGCAACCCGATGCGTTTGCTGACTGCGCCACAAGTTTACGGGGTACGCACTGCTCTTCCATGAACATGCTAACAACTTGAGTCACTGAGTATGTGCCACTGTCTGTGTGTCAACCAAGACAATTCTCAGAGTTCGCAGGCACTGGCGCACTATGCTTCTCATACCTGAGGCCACGCCCGCACTTCTTGGCAGTGCCTCTAAGTGGCGCACCGTGTCGAAAAATAAGCGACAGAAAGGAGCCCAGTTGTCGCATGATGCGTTTTTCAGCGTTCGCACGCACTGCACCACGCATTTCGGAGACGACGCGCATGTTTTGCGGTGGCGGTGGTAGATTGCACCCTGTGCTCTTAAGGAACCACGAAATAGGAGTCCTGCTGCAGAACGGGCCGTGTACATGAGTTGTTTCTACGATTGCAATAGCTTCTGTAGCTGTATTGATTAAGCGCCAACGAATTACCGTCTGCGTCATCGTGAGAGGAGATCCACCGCATTTTTCTCAGGTCTCATTTTTTTCTCTCTCTACTTCCCGTAACCTAAGGAGGAGCGCCTAATATCGAAACCGTAGATATCGCATGAAACATTGGCAGTGGTATCACGTTTTCATTTTTGATTTATGTAATACCCATCCTAAGCATGCAAAGATGGTTTAAAATCAAGTAAGCTACGTTGTACTCTCTCATATAGGAGACATGTTGGGGTGGTGGAGCAGCCGTTTCCTAAATTGTTGCACAGGGTTCATATTGTTCTGGTAGTAGATAACCACCAAATTCCACATACCAGGTGTTTCCGGTAAGAATAACCTAAAAGATAAAGTTGCTCACTTTAGATGAACACTACTAATGTTTGTTGTACGCAGTCGTCTTGAGTTTTACTTTTATAGATCAGCAGTTAGTGGGCTGATTGGGTCAGTGGAACGCTGCAACGTTTTAAATGTTTGCTTTAGGACATAACTCATGCTTGAAAAGCTGCTGAGTACGCTCTGCAAGCTAGAATATTGTTTTATTGACGCTGTTTTATACGTGGTTCTTTTTTTCCCGAGCTATCAAGAAAGCTTGCAAAGTATAAAAACGACATAAGTATTCTTTGGCGCGTCTGGATGGCAGCGTTCTCAATTGGTTTTCTTAAGAACTAAGCCAGTTCGCACATCGAAGCAAGAAGGAAACGAGTGGCTACAGCTTCCACCACAAATCTGCGCCATCGTTTTGAAAATCAAAATGTACCACGAAACTCATGTCCAAAACGGAGAACATGATCCGGCTGATCCTCAAGGTGACGAACCGCAGGGGAGGGCTCAGCGAGAGCAATCTCATCAGACTTTACCACGCCTTCCTCATGAGTCACGTAAATTACGTAGCCTCGGCGCTAAAATGGACCAAGAGAGACGCGGCCGAGATAGATACACTGATGCGCAAGAGCATCAAAAGGGTGCTAGGCCTTCCGATCACTACAAGCACGGAGCGGCTCGAGCGGTTGGGGGTCCACAATTCACTATCAGAAATCATCGAAGCGCAGACTAAGGCACAGGTGGTGCGGCTGTCGACCACCAGGGCCGGCAGGCGCATCCTAGAAGAAGCAGGGATAAATGCCGAGGCAGAGTGCAACGCACGCAAGATTGCGCTCAGCGCGGCGGTCAGGGGCCTTTTCAAGGTAGAACCGCTTCCGAGAAACGTCCACCCGCAATTCAACGAGGGGCGCCGAAAGGCGAGGGCCCAAGCACTGCTGAAATCGACCGCCAACTGCCCGGGCCTGGCGGCATTTGTAGACGCGGCCCAGTACGGGCGCAGCGACCGGTACGCGGCCGTCTCGGTACGCTGCCATGGCACGATAATTAACGCAGCATCGATCAAGGGGGTAACGTCCGAAGTGGCCGAAGAGGTGGCAATAGCCATGGCAATGAGAGACCCCGAACGTCCTTACGTCTGCACAGATTCGCAATCGGCGGCAAGAGCATTCGCCTCGGGCTCGATATCCCGGGAAGCGGCGGCCGTCCTCGGCAGCGAGGGAGCCGCGGGTCAGCACATCGTCACATGGTTTTCAGCCCACATGGGGGCCGACGTGCACCCCGAATTTCCCAACGCGAACGAGCTGGCGCACGGACGCACGCGAGGACTCCCGCACCGCGGTGATCGTGGCGAGCGAAGTGGCGGGGAGGGAGGGGAGCACCGAGACCCGCTGCTCACCTTCAACGAAATAACAACACACTATCAGCTGTCGAGGAGGACCTTCCCACTCCCCCACGCTAAACTCACTAGACCACAGTCATCGATATTCAGAATGCTTCAGACAGGGTCGTTCCCTTCGAGAGGCAGACCAAGCCGATACTCACCAGAAGTGGAGCCGCAATGTCCGGATTGTGGCGAATCGTACTGCTTGCTAGCGCACATGCTCTGGCAATGCTCCGCGTTAAGCGGTACCGTGTTCACTAAAGAAGAAGACTGGGTGGACGCCCTGCAAAGTGACGACCACCAGACCCAGCTCCGGGCCGTCCAGAGGCTCACGGTGGAGGCTCACGGGCATCCCAACGTGGGTGCGGCCCGCGACCTCTGCCGGCCACTAAACCAAGAGTGGGTGGGAAGGGGTTCCTCAGGACACAATAAAGTTATTTCCTCCTCCTCCACCACCACGATCAAATATGAGATAGGCCGGCGAAGAACGCGTATGCAAACACACTTGTCGGCCTTTAATAGATAGCATTCTTGGCGACTCCAACCAATTTTCTGCTATGAATGACTGCCTAAGCCAGGGTATAAGCCAGTAAGAATGACTATGTGGGCAATATGTCACTGTTTTCGTGCGCCGTCCCCAAAGATTGTGCAGTGTAAATATGTGAGCTGATATACCACTGGGTATACGCCACGGTGTGTGTGCCGTTCTTCAATGAACCTCTTTGATGCCAACTTAGATCACTGCATATAAAAACAACTGCAACATATTACGTATTGACATCTATAAAATGCATTGCAGGTGCATGCAGATGATAGCTGCGTAATACAAGAGACACTTCCGCTTTAGTTTCTTCGATGTCTTGGCATATATGCGGAACCTCAATGGCGCTTAGCACAACCTAGATGACAGAAAACTGACTTCGTAAGCGCAGCTCCCTATTTGTCGGTCTGAGGCGCTGGCGAATGTATTGATAGATATCTTTATAGAACCAACACACTTGAGGCCCTGTGGCGTTGACAAGCCTTCGGTAAGAAAGGTGCGTTGAATCCCGCTGCCGAAGACACCTCGCCCGTAGCGGCAACTGTCGCCGCTTACCGCCTAGGCTCGAAATGTTTGCAGGAAGGCGCAAGTGTATCCACCGTTGCTTCGTCGTCGTCCTCCTACCGATGCTCAAAGTGTCATACTTGCTCTGTCATTCTTGTGGCATTTGTGCGAGCTCTCAGGGATCCTTTGTGGGTAGCACATACTTGAGGCATGGCGACCTTTGCACCTCGAGCAAGAGATCCTCCGTGGGCAGTAGCGCGCCCTATGACCTTAGGTTGTGCATAGGAAGCACCGCTTATCTTCTAACAGCACTTCTTTCTTGTGTCAGGGGCATATCCGCAGGGCACGTTTCTCTGTAGTGCTGACTTGATGCGCAGAAGTAGTCAGAAGTAGTGAGAAGTAGGCGCAATTAATGAAACTTCTCGGTGGTGGTAAGACGCGAATTGTTGGGAACAATCTGGGGAAATTGCTCCCTAAACTCCGCCCATTCTAGGTACATCTCCAGAGAAGGTAGTGATCGCGAGTTTTAATATATTGACTCCTTTCCTTTCCCAAGATGAAGAAATAGTATGGGTAGCCCATGTCAAGCCATCGGCTGCGTGCGCAGTCGCATTTGAAATGCAGTTCCGCCTGCTCCTCAGCTCAGCAAGAGTACGCGTCACGTTGTCCTCATATTCCAAGGCTGTTTCGTACTCGTCTTGGAAGTCCTTGTCTGTAATTAGGCTCTTGAGTTCCACATTCGTCTTGTTTAGTTCGTCATTATTTGCCTTCAGCCTTTCATAGATGGAGTCGAGCGGCTCATGCGTTGCGGAGTCACTACAAAGAAGGAAACTTGCTTCGTTGATGATCTGACTGTTCGAGGTTCGTCATGAAGTCCGCTTAGTGCTGAGCATCTCCATTTTCATGCAAGCAACTCGTCGCTGTCGGTTGGTCTATCGCTTGTAGTATGGCACCACAGTTGTGGAAATATGGCGTGCAGCTGGCGTAGAATAACTCGATGCCGTCCATATATTTCCGAAATGCTTTTAATGGGAGCGATTTGGGACGTGAAGCCCTGTTAACCGACGGGAGCCCCCGTTTTTCTCCTCTCGTGCTCGCCGACTCTTTTTCTTTTTCTGGTGCGCCGGTGTTTTCAGTAAAAACAACATTCCATATACAACGATATATGAATAACATCTACACTAAAATTATACAATCATAGGATAGCCAAGTCACTTTACTCATATGTAATAGAAATTTTTAGGATCAAGGCGGTCTTCCTCGATGGTCTCTGGATAGGATGCAGAAACAATTCAGCATGTTCAGGTAGAAGCTTACAGTATTTGCCCAGTGCTCTTCGTGCATGTCGACATCCTGCCCGAAATACTGGGCTTAGGGCCAGTAGGGCTAACGTAATCAAATCAATAGTGTAAGCTAGTACAACGAGGTAGAAATATTACGGAACCAAAGAAAGGAAAAGCACGCAGTGAAGAAATATTTCTTTATTGAATTCTGCAGCGTAAATCATGGAACCATTTAAAGGATGAGATACACGTGAAAAGCAAAATAAAGAGACGTGTAGCTTCTTCCGCCATCCAGTCATAACGGTGATACTGATGTCGTTGTTACGAATCAAATTTATGGGCGTGACCCAGTAAAAATAAGTGAGCTTTAGGAAGATAGCAGGGCCATGTCCAAATAAGCGATGGAACGTAAGGCAGTAGAAACTATGAAGCTTCAACTACAACGCAATTACGCACACATGTATAAAATTACCAATGGCTCACCTTTTTAGCTTCTGGTATAATGTGCTGAAGATGGTGATTGGGGTTGCTCAAAGCAAGGGGTAGATAACAAACTCCAAGAATAACAATCGCAACTCTAAGAACTCGGCACATGTTTAGCGCTAGAGGAATTTCAGTGTTGTAAACTTTCTGTCTTCAATTGGTACTGAACAATTCTCGCAGTGTGTGCCACGCCGCGCAACTTATAGCGGCTTTTTTCGGCTATCCTAAGTTGTCTGCATCATGTCCACGTCAATCAAGGCTCAGTCACATATCGAAGAAATTACTTCGTTCTCGCCAAAGCTGCCCAATACCCTAGAGTACGGCAGTCAATCTGTACATCAATTTTAATAGGCACCCAAACAATAAATCTGATGTTTGGCAGCACTTTCAAATTTATGTGCGAACCCTGTCAAAGTCGAAGCAATCGTTTGACAAGCGACCATTTTAGAAAGGGCCTGCATCGTAGTACAAGGGGTCTGTCATTTTTCTGACAGTGGCACTACTGTAAGACAAAATTCTACTATTTTGTTTTTTTCGCATCTCGGACAGGTACAATTTGTACAAATACCATGTTTTCTGGCATTTTGGACAAGGTTATAATTAAGGACTCGAGCATTTACTAAAGAACGCACTACGAAAGTGCATTTTACCGCAGCCTTGGCCCATTGGGTAGGCATCCAGACTCTTGTACATGTGCTCTTTTACGTCGAAAGTTCACTGACATACTTACACCGCATGGGGCATGACCCATGAATATTAGCAGAAAAAAAAGAAAGGAAAACATATGTAAATTACACTTCGGCTACGTTCCCAGGCGAAGGGGAACACTTGCCTCATTGTGCAGATATACTAAGTTCGTGACGGAGAGAAGCACTCTTATAAATGCGTAAGTGTAAGTATGCCTAACCGACGGGAAAACTTCTCCCTTCGCCTGTAAAGTAAGACAAATCCCTATAAAGAACTAATGTATCAAACAAAATAAATTCGAAAGGAAGAACGCTGGCGGTGGTGAGTTCCCAAACTACGACCCCACGCCCAGAAGAGGTGGGTCTTACCCACAGGGCTAAGCACCCACGTTTGTAGAAGGTGAATATATCTGAACCATGCGAATGTGTTGTACAAAACAAATGCTAAAGGAAGAGAATTTTTATGAAGGCGTTGTTGAAAATATTGGTGATGTAGAAATAGAAGCCATCTCTTGCACAACATGTACAACGTGTACATGTACAACATGTACACGAGGACTTCCTGTGGAGGCTGAAAATTCCTGAGCTTCAAAAAAAGTAATAGGAAACACCTTTCTAATAATTCGCCGTCAAATAACGTACTGGTTCTTGGAGACGCCATCGTAAGTAATGCCCATAGAAAAACCCTGGCTTTAACTCCTCAGCACTGTTTTAAGCCTAACATAAAACCCGTTGACGTTTTAAGCATACCGCACTACATAACCAGGTTCGATCCGGAAAAAGAACGCTCGGGCTGTATTTCAGATTGCATTGCAAGCATTAAACAATCAAATTCTCATTTTAAGATGTCTGACCCGGTCCGACCGTTAGTTAATTACCTTGTGGAGCATAAACTTAGACCAGTAACACCTGACAAGGAAGGTTATTTCGTAATTATGCCAGATGAGATGTTTTCAGAAAACGCTATTTCAGCCATAGGAAAGAATTTACAGCCAGTTAAACTCAAGCCCTCGGCAGTTAAGCAACGTGCGGTTGACCTCCTCTCAAGACATAATGTTCATAGCGTTGTCTCTAACATCAAGAAAGCAAAATCCCTCACCTTAGAACTATTTTTCTCGGCGAAGACCCATAAGCAAAACATTCCTTTTCGTGCTTTAGTGTCAGAGAAAGCGACGTGGCCGGTCTGTGTCGCGAGTTACCTAAAGAACTGCTTAGCTTCACTAGTTTTTTCAGACCCCTTTTGCTTGCGTAATTCTCAGGCACTAGTTCAGTATTTCAGAGAGGAAAATCCTGGTGATTGTGCAGCTTTTAGCATGGATATCGAAGAACTCTATTACACCTTGCCGCATGACGAGTTGCTAAATTTCGTAAATGAGTACATTAAAGAACATGTGCAAGAGTCGGCTTCTATTGACAGATGCGGTGTTTCCACGGGAGCTTTTATAGAAACTCTTTCAATGTACTTAATGTCGACGCTGACTGGCTGGAGAGATGGCGTGTTTCTGCAGAAATCAGGCATTTGTATTGGCTCAAACGTTGGCCCTATTCTTAGTGACATTTACCTGAGTAAGGTTGACAGCTGCTTAGAGAAAGCCTTAGGTGATTGCGTTACCAAGATATTTCCTTACGTTGATGATTACCTGATTTTCTGCAATAGGGAAGAATTCGATTCAGCTGCTACCTTAGTAAGTGAGCAATTTAAACTTTATGGAGGAGCATTAAAGTTTACCTAGGAATTTCCCCAGCGACACGTAATTCAGTTTCTAGACATTTCCTTGGTCTTCGAATAAAATCACGTTTGTTGGCAGTACTCCCCAAGATCTTCGAAGCCGTTGTTAAACTTTCAATCCAACCACTCCAAAGTAGTAAAAATCAGAATTGCCAAGTCCTGCCTTAAGTCTTCTCTCACCAGATCCTGCATGCACAGAATGAGCGCCAGTTTTAATGCACAGGTCCGACGCCTATTAGAAGCAGGTTATCCTAGCGTAATAGTGGCCACTGTGGCTGATGACCTCATCGTGCCTGCAAATGAAGTGCTAAATAAAATATATGCATGGACTATAGCAAATTCACTACATATTAACTGCTCTAAAACCAAGGCTGTACTGTTCCGTGCGAAATCCAAATTATACGAAACGACTCTCAAGCTAACCCATAATAATAACGAAATTGAATTTTCCCAAACTGTTAAAACTCTCGGTGTTCTCTTCCATGAACATATGGCATGGAATCACCATACGGAACACATTAGCCATAAACTTTGCAGAGTTTTAGGCATGTTGCGTCGGTGTCACAGTATATTACCTGTAAAACAAAAACTATTATTATATAACGCTCTTTTTTCTTCGCATTTACACTATTGTCATCTGGTTTGGTCCACAGGCTCTAAAGCATCATTAAATAATCTGGTCGTGCTGCAAAAGAATGCCCTGAGGTGTATTGAAGGTGTGTCGTATAACGCACACACCGCTTCGTTATTTATAAAGTATAGAATTTTTAGAGTGAACAGTTATTACGAATACAAGCTCTTGACAACTTTTAAATCAGAAATACGAAGAGGAGGTACCCTCTTACATACGATGGCCGATTTGCAACCAAATCCGGCCAGTCGCCTCACCCGACATACAGAGAATTGGTATATACCATGTCCTCGTACTAATTATGGACTGCAAACATTACATTTCTGCCTTCCGAGTTTACTGAACAAATGGAAATTAACAACTAAAAGTTTACGTAATTTGTCCAGTGCTGATATACTACATAGAATGTCCTGAATGTCCTATTCATGTAATATCAGGTCACTTTTGTGATGGTTAATTAATGTCATGCAATTATCTCTTGCGTTGTTGTTTAATGTTTTTTATATATTTCAGTTTTATTTTCGCTTTTGCTGTGACGGGCCACATGTGTGTTTCTTTTGTATTGTCGCTCTCCGCTGCCTGTAATTTTGTAATGAAATGTTATTTCCGGGTGATGGGGCGAGTCAAGCTGTTAAATGCAGCTTTTTTCCCATCACACCTAACCACGTTCATGTGCACTTTCATGTACCTGCCATGTGGTTGAATAAACTCAAACTCAAACTCAACTCAAACGTCTAAAGAAGTCGGTTTCGAGGGGGACGGACGTCAGTACACAAAGCAGTAATAGCAAAAAACGAGTAGTGGCTATTCCGTACATTTATTCAGTAGCGCACAGGCTAAAAAAGGTTGCAGGTAGATATGATGTTAATGTTGCTTTCACTGCTCCCAATAAGTTAGGTAAGATAAGCGCTGCCGCGCAGATGAAAAAGGAGCAGGTAAAAGGCAGCAAAAGAACAGATATTTGTCCAGTGAAGCACAATAAGAACAACAGTTTTACTGACTGTCGTATGGGTGTGATCTATAAAGTTCCCTTTATCTGTGGCCAGTTCTACGTAGGGCAAAGGGGCGGTGTATCAATCAGAGGCTAATGGAACATAAAAGGTCGTTAACCAGTGAATCGCCTTCTAATCTTTCCCTACAGTGCCAGCATTGTAACTGCACGCCAGAGTTAGCTGAATGCGCGATATTGTACAGGCACAAGAATGAATATACACGTCTTATAGTACAGGCATGGCATATCTATAATGGTGGAAGTGCGGGCGGGAGTCAACCTTAGATTACTTTACATAAGGAAGAGATTAAGTGCCTTAACAGCTATCTCTCCCATAGACCGCCACATGTACCGGACTGACACGTGGTGATACCATTCCAGAGCCTGTGCAGATTAGTTTTGTGTTTTCTTTCTTTTTTAATCCCAGCGCTCCCTTCAGTTGATAGTCGGCGTTCGTGTTGTCCCCTTCTCTTCTTTCGTGTCCTGCCTGCACGCCTCACCTTTTTTGCATAATGAATCCTTATCAACTAGCTCAGCTTTCTGTCGTTCTATGCACAGCCGACTTGCAGCATTGTAGACATAAGGAAAATTCCGATTTTGCGAAAATATAATCCCAAACACGCCACATCCACAATGTGTTTCGGTTGTCACGGGATATGCCCTCCGTTGTGGTGTTCCTTCACCAACAGAAATGCAACCGATTACTGAGGGCTGATGTGCTTTATGGCGCGCAACAAAGAGAGATAAGCATTCAGTGAGCTGATAAAGATAATAAGGAGGGATGAGAAGTTATACGGGTCCCTTCACGCTTGTTTAAGGTTTCATGCGGATGGATAAGGTACTAAAGAGCGATAAGGGCTTATAATGGTTCAAGAAACGCTGATAAGGTTAATAAACCCTTATAAGTTTATAAGGTTATAAGTCTGGTATCTGAAACCAAAAAAATATACAACTGTAGGCCTTATTTTTGTCCAGCGTTGCAGTTTTAACCAAGAGTTGGTGAAATTTACAGTAAAGCTAAGGCGACAATCTGCGCGCAGCCGCAAGCCTACATGCACTCCAATGAGAGTAGCCTGTCAAAGTTAAGCTCCTGTATCAGCTAGCAGCTCAAGCAATCTTTGCTTCGTTTCATTTATGCATCCGTTCTGCCTGCGTCGGCGACGAAAACGAGAAGTAGGAAGGCAGATAAACCGAAAGGGGGGGGGGGGGGGGGTTTAGCGTAATGACTAGTGTGCCCAGCTCCCAAATGCAGAATGCTGCGAATACATGGGCTCGAATCCCGATGATTTTTTTGTAAGGACAGCTTTCTGTGCTCTCTGGTGACAGCCAAGCACAGAATGAAGCTGCAGCCTGACGACAACGGTCGCCGTCAACGTAACCGAATAAGCGGGCATGCAAGGTCATGCCTAAAGCCGAAAGTATATTCAGAGGAAATACAGTATGCTCCTGTCGACAAAAAAAAAAGTGATGAATAACGAGTGGTGTTATTTAGCGAGGCTATACACAGATAATGTCACCAAAGACAGGACCACGCTCCTATCCCGGTGATAAGCGGAAATGTACATCGACAGCATGTCAACTAGCGTGTAACTGATACTTCGTTAAGGTTGTTGCGTGTTTGTGTTGTGTCCAGCACGAGCGAGTAGTGTAAGAGATGACACTGAAGAGAAGGCAGTGAGTGACGTTTGCGAAAAGTAGCTGAGGATAGCGATATTGAATGTCGACGCCGCGTTGGAGAAAGCCTGCGACTTCAGTTGCTGAGGTCACCAGAAAGTCTTGACCCGCCGTGGTTGCTCAGTGGCTATGGTGTTAGGCTGCTGAGCACAAGGTCGCGGGATCGAATCCCGGCCACGGCGGCCGCAGTTCGATGGGGGCGAAATGCGAAAACACCCGTGTACTTAGATTTAGGTGCACGTTAAAGAACCCCAGGTGGTCGAAATTTCCGGAGTCCTCCACTACGGCGTGCCTCATAATCAGAAAGTGGTTTTGGCACGTAAAACCCCATAATTTAATTTTTTTAAAGGCTTGAATGGTAGCATATACCGTTGGGCATATTTTCTTAACCACAGCGAAAGACACTGTGAGAATAAACAGAAGAAAGGGGCCCAGTGAGTTGTACGTCCTTTTCGAGCTGCAGCATAGTTTCAAAACTGAATGTGGCGAAGTATGATGCACAAAATAGCATATGCCAACCTAAATGAATCAATGTGGTCATACTTGCGCGACAGGCCATGGTGGCCTGCCACCAGGACATCATGATGTTGCGGCGATGGCCGTTTATATTGAGTGCTTCAGATTAAAAAACGAGCACATCAGACACGTCCGAGGGACGTTTCTACGGTGCAAGATCACATCCCCCGCCCCTAAAAAATAAATTTGCGAATAGGGACATCAGAAGATCGAGTAGTACAGCGCCTGTTGATCTTGTTCAGGATGACGTCATCGTTTCACTCAGCGTTTATTTCTCAGAAAATGAGTTCTAGTTACGTTTATTTGCAAAATAAATTGACTTTTTCAGCAGCATAGTCAGGGAGCCGTGCTATAGTTACAAAGTCAATTAAATATCTCCCAAAATATGAACAGAGGCCGACAAAAATGAGAGCATTTTGGGAAAGGCGAAACCACTGAAAATCTCAGGACGATAAATAAGTAAATATAAAAGATGACCTAAAAAAACCATAACGTTGGCAGGGTGGCCAAATTTTGGCACAAATAAATTGGCTGTTGAAGCAGTTCTGTTGGGACTGGATGGTGCGAAATAAGGTAAATATGTCGGCAAGTGCTGAAGAGAGGTCAATTACGTAGGTCCTGTAGCCGACACCAGCGCCCGGCAGCTGTCAGGCGACTGCACGTATACTACGTATACGTGCACTCTACGGTGTCAGTCTTGGACGGGTCGTACCGATTCTCGGGCAATGAGGATGGGAACAAAGTGTCTCACGTGCCGACTGTCACCTTGCTCTAAGTTCCAACATTCCGTACCCGCCGTAGTTGCTTAGTGGCTATGGGGTGCGGCTTCTAAATACGAGGTCGCAGGATCGAATCCCAGACACGGCAGCCGTATTTCGATGGGTGTGAAATGCGAAAACACTCGTGTACTTTGATTTAGGCGCATGTTAAAAAACCTCAAGCTGTCCAAATTATTCCGGAATCCTTCAGTACAGCGTGCCTGATAATGAGGTCGTCGTTTTAGCACGTAAAATCCCATTTTTTATTATTTAACATTCGTTAAGGATGTCCTTGGTAGTCGCCCAACTCTTCAATACAAGTAAGTGTCAGGAGTTGTGCGCAAGCTCTTTGAGTATGTGGGTAGCCTTTATGGCGTTCAATATCTGGTAGTCTACATTGCAGCTATGTTATCAAGGCGGAACGGCAACATGGTAGACAATAGGGAGAACAGACAAATCCCGCGTAAATTACTGTGCAATAATTGTAAATAGCGGTCTTCTCTCAGGCAAGTTGATAACCGTGACAGGAGACTATTTTGGGAACTAACTGCAAGTACTATATATGTCCTACGCAAAGGTGTACCTGGCCCGGTGGCCAGTAAATGTGACGTAAGATTGGGAGCAGCCTCGACCACAGCCTGCTAACGGACTACGACAGAGAGAGAGTTTGCTCAATTCTTGTGTTGTGATTTTGTCCTGAAGGCCAAAATCACGACACAAGCTCGGATGTTAAGTTCGGAGTTAAGCCGAATCACGCACCCCATCTCATTCTTATTCTTCCAACGGTCTTAGGATGATAACTCATTTCCAGGCGACCAGCGGCTACACTTTATCAAGAAGACTGGTATCGCCGGCGGGACAAGCATTAGTGGCGAAGTTCAATGCGCAGGGATATCGCAGGGAACCAATGGATATGACCATCGGTTATCTTCCCTCCTCATTACATGTCCTACCCATGCCCCCCCCCCCAATTTCTTTTTATTGATTTCAACTTAGATGTCACTAACTCGCGTTTGCTCCCTCACCCAATCTGCCTTTTTCTTATCCCTTAAGGTTACACCCATCATTCTTCTTTCCATAGCTCGGTGCGTCCTCCTTAACTTAAGTAGAACCCTTTTCGTAAGCCTCCAGGTTCCTACCCTGTACTTGAGTACTGGTAAAACACAGCTGTTATATACTTTTCTCTTGAGGGATAATGGCAACCTGCTGTTCATGATCTGAGAATGCCTGCCAAACGCACCCCAGCTTATTCTTATTCTTCCAATTATTTCAGTCCCATGATCTGGACCCGCGGTCACTGCCTGCCCTAAGTAGATGTATTCCCTTACCACTTCTAGTGCCTCGATACCTATCGTAAACTGCTGTTCGCTCTCGCCAGTCTCGCTATTCAGGCTCCTCCACGTCCACTTTCGGCTATCCCGCTTGCGGAAGAAGATATTCATTATCCGCATATTATTCTCTACTGCAAACTTTACTAATAACTCTCCCCCTAGAGTCTATGCCATATTCCCCCATTGACTTGTCTCCAGCCTGCTTCTTGCCCACCCTGGCATTGAAGTCGCCCATCAGTACAGTGTATTTTGTTTTGACTTTACCCATCGCTGATTCCATGTCTTCATAGAAGCTTTCGACTTCCTGGTCATCATGATTGGATGTAGCGCCGTAGACCTGTACGACGTTCAATTTGTACGTCTTATTAAGTTTCAGAAGACCTGCCACCCTCTCGTTAATGCTATAGAATTCCTGTATTTTACCAGCTATATCCTTATTAATAAGGAATCCGACTCCTAGTTCTAGTCTCTCCGCTAAGCCCCGGTAGCACAGGACGTGCCCACTTTTTTCGCACTGTATATGCTTCTTTAGTGCTCCTAACTTCACTGAGACCCGCCATGGTTGCTCAGTGGCTATGGTGTTAGGCTGCTGAGCACGAGGTCGCGGGATCGAATCCCGGCCATGGTGGTCGCATTTCGATGGGGGCGAAATGCGAAAACACCCGTGTACTTAGATTTAGGTGCACGTTAAAGAACCCCAGGTGGTCGAAATTTCCGGAGTCCCCCACTACGGCGTGCCTCATAATCAGAAAGTGGTTTTGGCACGTAAAACCCCATAATTTAATTTTTTTAACTTCACTGAGCCCTATTATATCCCATTCACTGCCCTGTAATTCCTCCAGTAGCACTGCTAGACTCGCTTCACTAGATAACGCTCTACCGTTAAAGGTTGCCAGGTTAAGATTCCAATGGCGACCTGTCCGGAGCCAGGGATTCTTAGCACCCTCTGCTGCACCACAGGCTTGACCACCACCACGGTCAGGTGCTTCGCAGCTGCTGGGGACTGAGGGCCGGGGTTTGATTGTTGTATACATATAGGAGCTTGTGGCCAAGTACTGCACCAGGGTGGCCAATCCTGCTCTGGTGAGCGAGTGCATTACTGGTGCTGGTCACCGGGATGAGGCCGCACTCCAGGCCTGTTTATGTTTAAGCAATTTTATCAACACGCGGATTTTTTTTATTCCGGTGGAAAATCGCGGGGCACCGAGATTTGAACCACGGTCCTCTTGCACGCGAGGCGGATGCTCTACCTCTACGCCACCGCTGCACCTCGCCAGTAAACCAAGGGACCGCGTAATGCCATGCAGTCAAGTCAGCATGCACTGAACTGATGATGACAGAACCCACTAGCGACTTCATAGTGTGGCAGTGGAACTATCGAGGACTGGGATGCAAGCCACAAACGCTACAGCAGTACCTCAAGACACACTAAATTAAACCTAGCCTGATCCTGCTACAGGAGACGTGCACCGAGCACATTAAAATCCAGGGTTATCGTAGCCTGGCCAAGCATTCCAACGGTAGGAGTGTCGCCACTCTGGTACGGAACAAGCTCATTTTCTTACATCACGACATCAACATGCCATCTAATAACATCGAATAGCTGATAATAGAGATAGCAGGTAAGGGAAACGTATCAAGCCAACATTCATCCTCAATGCATACAGCAGCCCAAAACAGCACACGCAGAGGTTTCGGGCTTTCCTAAGCAAGGCCACGCACTTGGCAGCCAGTAACCTCCTGCTCATGCCGGGATAGCTTAATGCCCCGCAACCGATGTGGGGATACATGCAGAGTACACCTAATGGCAAAGATCTATGGTAAGAAAGCATCGAGGCAGGCCTCGAGCTCGTAACCGACCCGACACAACCAACAAGACGGGGAACTTCCACCAACAGGGACACCACGCCCGACCTTGCCTTCACCAAGAACATTACTCGAGCGTCGTGGCCTAACACAGGGGTGGATCTGGGCAGCGACCATTACATCACAGCGAAGATGGTAGGCTCGCACAGGACCGAGGAAAAGGAATTGATGCTAGTGGACTGGGACAAGTCGAGAGTTGAGAGAGTTGAGGACCGGGAGGTCCGCGGAGGACGTGAATGCATCTTTATACTGGTGGATGACGCCACTTCAGACGGATCTCGAGGCAGCAACGCGAACGATCATCACCTACCTGGAAACTAAGAAGGTGGACAGTGGACACGCGCACATGCTAGAAGCGAAGCAATCGTTACTGGAAAGATGGAAAGGGCAACCCCGAACCGTCGGCGGTGGAAGAAGATTTCGGAGCTAAACCGGAGCATCGAACAGCACTGCTCTACACTAGCTAGGCCACAATGGGACGAGATCTGCAACATGGCTGGCGGGCAGGTACGCAGAGGCGGCTCTTGGAACCTTCTGAAACACCTCTTGGACGGCGCGAACACCAAGACCTCATGGAGGAACGCGATGAGCAAGCTGCTATCCGAAGCCTGCAAGACCGAAACACCGGACGAACTCGTAGCAAGACTGACGGCCAAGTACCTCCCCGTGGGGGATGCGGCAGCTACCGAGGACGCGACCTTCCAATACTTGGGTCGGACCAACGCGGAGCTTGATGCCGACTTCACCACGGAAGAGATCATACAAGCGCTCAAAGGTCTCAACAGCTGATCTGCACCGGGCCGGATAACATCACCTACAAGGCCCTCCTCAATCTGGACGAGAGCGGCGCGGAACAGCTCGCTACGATAGTTAATGAGACGCGGCGTTCAGGCAAATTTCCCATGGAATGGAAGACAGCCGAAAACGGTCTTAATACCAAACCCGGCAAACATCTCAACATGGACAATCTGCGCCCAACCTCGCCTGCGTCATGCGTGAGTAAGACCATGGAGCGTGCGGTGCTCAACCGTATGAAGCCTTACCTGGAAGGGAACGAGATATATCCTGACATCATTGCCTTTCGTCAGGGGCTGGCGACGCAAGACGCTATGAAGCTGGTCAAAAGCCAGATACTGGACAGCGCAAGAAGAGACGTCAAGGCCATCCTAGGCCTAGACCTAGAGAAAGCCTTTGATAGCATAAGGCACTCCTTCATTCTACAACAAATCTCAACACTCGGACTTGGTCAACGTCTCTATTACTACATCCGTGACTTCGTGAGGGGCAGGCAGACCTCGCTACGAGTCGAGTCCTTACAATCGGAGCCAGTCGTACTGGGTGACAGGGGTGCCTCACAGGGCTCAGTGACATCCCCTACCCTCTTCAACCTGGCCATAATAGGACTGTCCAGGCAACTGACTCGAATTGACAACCTCCAACATACGATCTATGCAGATGACGTGACCATGTGGGTGGCAAAGGGGAGCGAAGGAGAGATCGAGTACACTTTACAAAATGAGATCCGAACCATTGAGGAGTACCTCAAACCAACAGGCCTGCGGTGCTCGCGGAGCAAGTCTGAGCTGCTTCTATGTAGACCCAAGAGACGAGGGCCCAATCCGAAGAGATGGGCGACAGGTGCAGACCGATGCGTCCGCCTGTACACCACAATAGGAAACGTGATTCCTGTGGTCAGTCACATCAAGATGTTGGGCATGACAATAGAGGCGAACGCCTCGAACACCATCGCAGTCACTTAGCTCACCACGAAGGCAGAGAACGCCACACGCCTACTCAGACGAGTGGTCAACCGTCATCACGGGCTCAAGAAGGAAAACCTGCTTAGTCTGGCACAGGCCTTCGTAATCAGTCATATCGTGTACATCTCGGCCATGCGCAATTGATCCAAAGTGGAGAGAGATAAGCTTGAAACGCTCCTGCGTAAGGTCTACAAGAAAGCCATGGGTCTACACATGCACATGAGCACGGAGGCACTGGACGCATTAGGCAGGTACAACACGCTGAGCGAGATCGCGGAGGCACAGGAACGGGCACAGATCACCAGGCTGTACGGCACACCTGCGGGCAGGTGGATCCCACGAGAAACGGCGTCGCGCCTCGGGAGTTCGATTGTAACAGCCACGGGACCCGACGAGAGGAAAAAGATCAGGGCAGCCCCTCTGCCCAGGAATATGAACCCAGAGCACAACATCGACTGAAGATTTGCTCGAGCCGAAGCACACCTCCGACAGGCAGCCACCTCCGGGAAAACATGCTGATTTACGGACGCAGCCAAATATCCTGGCAGACGAGCCTATGTAGCAGCGGTGGTCAACAAAAGTGGCACGGTCAACAACGCGTGCACGGTGCGCACTGATAGTCCTGAGGTGGCCGAACAGGCGGCCATTAGCCTTGCACTCCTAGAAGACGATAAAAGCTTGGTATACTGCGACTCCAAGAGGGCAGTTCTGTCCTTCGGAACAGGGAGCATGTCCCCGACCGTCGGCAGAATACTTGGTACTCATCACCTCACCCCACACTAGATCAATTGGTCCCCGGCACACATGGGACCATTGGAGGGGCCGCTCCCTAACCTCAACGAGACGGCACACGAGGCCACACGAGACCTAACTCACCGTGTGAGCCCGGACTCCCTCTCGGCTGGATGGGTGAGCAAGCGCGACGCCCTCGTAACTTACAACGATCTCACCCAGCACTATAAGTTAGTCAAGAGACCCATGCCGCTACCGCATAAAACACGCAATAAAGCACAAGAAGTCACGTACAGGCGGCTTCAGAGGGGCACCTACCCATGCCTGGCCTTGCTGCACAAAATCTTTCTGGACACGCACCCTCACAGTGCGTGTCGCTACTGTAAAGGTGTAGCTAGCCTTCCTTGCTCACATGCTCTGGGGTTACCCCCTGGGGCCGGGAGCCAGGACCACCAAGGAAGAGTGGGACCGAGCTCTACGCAGCTCGGACCTTGAAGTACAGTTCTGGGCGGTCCATCGGGCACGCGACGCGGCCGAGGGCCAGGGTATCTCTGTCCCGACGTGGGAGCGGCCCGCTGCACACTAATCGCGCGCACCTACGGACCTCAAGAAAGTTATTCATCCATTCCTATTGGTTTACTGTGTAGCTTCGCGCTACGTACGCGTTGTTGAGAATATTTCCTTTCATTGTTAAGTTTTGTTTTTTATGAACAGTGTCTAGACGCATAATTGAAGGCACAAGGATAACTTTATTTGTTTGCGCTTCATTTCTGTCGTTCTCACATGCTCTACATCCAAATGCCACGGGAAAAAAAACGAATTTTGATAAAGAAAAATTTTTGAATACGACACGCATTTCATAAAGAAAGTTCTTCAATGGGCTAACCGCAAAATCATATTGACGCGCTTGGCCGAGGCATTATTATTGACTGATGCTTAACAACTTAAGCCAGAAATAACCATCGAGGAAAGGCGACTTGATCGATACTTGAGGTCTTTGTTTAGCGGTGAGTGAAAAACCACTGTGAATCATGACCACGGTATTCGAGCTTTGTAGTTTTGAAGACCAGGAATGACAGTAAATAACATCACCACAAAGGGGCTGCGTGAAAGGTAGCGCTAACTGGTTGGCAGCGTTGCAATATAGGACTTCCTAATGGAAGCGAGGTTTAAATGAGTTTGCAGTAAGCTTCACTGCTGCGTTGTCTAAATAGATGGAGCAGCATTTTGTGGATTAGGCAGACCGCATATTTCTATGCCTATGTTCTTGCTGTTCAGAGCACTCACTCAGAGTGTCATGACAAGTCAATCGTAATGTAGAGTGCAATGCCACCTGTTATGTTTTTTTTCCTTCGAACAGAAGGACCGGCAAAGTAAATGAGCCGTATTATTTGACGTCACATGAATTCCGTTTGCCTGCACATAACATATATCCTGGTAGTTTCCTAGATGAAAAACACAACAGGAAAGTTCAGTCTGTCGTATTTGGGGACGTCGTCTACTATGAAGCCTGACAGTCCAGGTATGAAGTCTGACATCCTCTAGTTTTTCATGAATATATAATTAAAATGAAGACATGCAGTTCTTTCGTGCTAGGTATGTACATTAGTGCAAGAAAAGTAAACACTAAAATGTAAAACGACCCATAATGCTTGCTCTGGGGTATGGTGCTGCGCCGCTTAGCACGATGTTGTGGGATCGAACTCCCGGACATGGCAGCCGCATTTCAATGGGTGCGAAGTGAGAGAACACCTTTGAACTTAGGTTTAAGTGCGCGTTAAAGAATCACAATTGTTCCAAAATTGTTAACGTCCCCAATACGGCGTGATTTCGGTGCGTAAAACATCATAATTCTTTTAAATGTAAAAAATAATATGAGACAGAGTACCGCGCTGGGACTTGAACTTACGACTTAACCCTTCTAAACCCAGCATCTCACCACTGAGCCGCACCCCATACTTACTTAATTTATTGCCATTTTCCACAGCAGAGCCACAGAAAAGGATAAATTTGTGGGAACAGTCTCTAGGAGCTCGGTTTGCGCGATACCGTTAGCGCATGTCTAGCAATGCTTTAATTATTGCGAGACATTTGAGCTCTAGGGTTTGAAACTGCTCTACCATTATACTTCAACTGGCGGCCGCGGTGACGGCAGCAACTTATATGTGCACATGGCAGCGAAGGTGCCAAGAAGCCCATGCGTCCTGCAATGGCGGCTTGTGGAGGCACGGCAGGCGCCATCTACATTTCGCAGGGCCAATTTCGCTCTGGAAAAAAAAATCAACGTTTGCCATTCGAGGCTTATTGCACAATGTCGTCTACTACACCAGCTCACACCACAGTACATATAAAGATGAAACAAGAGCATTAAATGAAGCTTAAAGATGTAAGAATACTCGCCACAACATCGCATTGCGACGTAACCTTTAATGCACCCATCTTTAGCTATGAGCCTCATTCTCTAATGGTACGAGAGTTTTCGATGAATTTATAGCTATTGGTTCATCCAGATTTGAACTAAATAACGTATGCATGTGTCCTTACTACAAACACATATCTGTTGTTTGGGTGTTCAGATAAAATCAACATTACATTGAAGTAACTTACAAAAACCACACTCTAATCATCACTAACACAACACGATTGCCACCTGTAGTTTATTTCTGCTACTGCAGATATAGCTAAAATATTATGTTGATGAAAAGGCAATTAAAAAGAGTTACTGATAAAATCTTATAACGTTAATACCATATATTTAGGATTGCAGCCTCGCCTTCCAGAGCATGTGAAATGACCTTGGCGGCAGCTTAGGACGCAAGCAGTGACGTCGCTAGACTCTCATATGCAAAAGAACCAGCATAGCAGGTGATTTCATTGCTATGGCTAGGCAACGCGTAGTTAGGACTCCCATGGAGAAGAATGAATACGAGGAGCGGTAAAGGGAAAGGGAACTGCCCCTCTACCGTCAGCCAGCTATTGAAAACCACACAACCCCTCACGCAGGCAGTGACAACTGCGCTGAGTTCGGTGGCTGCCGGCGAAGACAAGCCTGGTTAAGCGGCTCGCTGAGGACGGCGTTCTTTATTTCGGCAGCAGTAGTTGTGGCCTAAAGTACGGTCCTAACTATTGTCTCAATTCTTGCGCAGATTACGTAGCATCTGAGCTCAAGGAGCAGCGTTGCGACAGCATTTACTGTCAAGACGGACACGTGTACAGCCGGCTACCATTGCGTCGTGACGACTGCATGACGACTGCGTGCTTTGAGACAACTGCGCTGCGTGCGGTGGCTGCCGGCGAAAACAAACCTTCTTAAGCGGCTGGCTGTGGACGGCGTTCTTTGTTTCGGCAGCAGTGGTTGTGGCCCGAATTAGGGTCCTAACCGTTGTCTCAATTCTTGTGCTGATTACGTAGCATCTGAACTCAAGGAACAGCACAGTGACAGCCCCTACTATCAAGACGAACACGTGTACCACGGCTACCATTGCATCGTGACGATGCAATGGTAGCCGCAGCAATGCGACAACACCTACTATCAAGACGGACACGTGTACAGCCGGCTACTATTACATAATGACGACTGCGTGACGAATGCGTCACGACTGTGTGCATCGGGACAACTGCGCTAAGTGCGGTGGCTGCCGGCGAAGACAAGCCTTCTTAAGCGGCTGGCTTTGGACGGCGTTCTTCATTTCGGCAGCAGTGGTTGTGGCCTAAAATACGGTCCTTACCGTAGTCTCCATTCTTGCGCTGGTTAGTGCTCCAGTAATTTTTTCATGGCCCTTCACAAATACCATCTGTGCCGCCACCACAGCTGCATTTTCGCTCTGTGTTTTACTGCTGGTGTTTACTACTCTGTGTGCTCAACCGCGATGCCGACTAACACTGAGCTGGCAAAGGAAACTGAAGTACTCCGTTCTGAAGTTGCAGAGATGCGCCAAAGCCTGATGGTTTTTAACGACTTGTACGAATCTGTGAAATCAAGGAATGACAGTCTTGTGCAAGAAAATAAGTCCCTGAGGGATTAGAACAAGTCCCTCGTCGATAGTAACAAGAACCTTACGCAAAGACTTGGTGACCTAGAGCAGCACTCGCAGCAAAGCAATGTGGAAATTAAAGGCATCCCAAAACAGAAAGAGAAAACTGCCTGTCAATTGTAAAGATCTTGGGCGAAAGGATCGGCTGTCCTGTGGCTGCTTCTGATATAGATATTGTTCACCGCGTGCTTGCTAAACAGGGAACCAACGTCATAGCACGATTCTGCTCTAGGACAAAAAAATCTGACTTTGCATCCAAAGCGCGAAAGGCCTGAATCACTACGACCGCTATTGGCCTTTCGCATAAGCCACCAACATCTATTTTTCTCAACAATCATCGAACGCCGTAAAATAAGCGACTTTTTGCGCAGGCGCTAGAGCTTAAGAAATCTGAAGGTTGCAGATTTCTGCCGACCGACAACTGCACTATCAAGGCGAGAAAGGCGGAAGACGTCCGTGTGCACCACATCTCCATTGTGACTGATCTATCTTCACGTAATCGCGCGGCATTTTCTTAGTACGCTCTGATCTTTACAATTCATCATGGCTGAGTCTGTTTTTTTTTTTTCCTTCATGAAACTACTTCTCTGCTGAAAAACAAGCAGCCCACGCTACCTTTAGTACATCTTAAAATCCGCAATATTCGTAGGCACCACGATGATCTTGTCACGTTTCTTTCCATTCTGGACCGCGCGTTCTCTTTCATTTGCCTGTCTGAGGCATGGTTGTCATCACATGACGGAAATCTGTACGGTCTTCCCTGTTATACTTCTGAATACTGTCATCGCGAAGGACATGGTAATGGCTGTTCGCCCATAATAGTAAATTCAAAGCTGTCATATAAACGCCGTCATGACCTCAGTTCCTGCACCACTCTCTGCGAATCTGTTTAGTTAGAAGTAGATCTAAGTAACTTTCAGTCAAGCAGTAAATTGTTGCCTACCAATCGTAATATTATAATTGCGTCCATCTATCGCTCACCTTCATCTTCTTATATTAAGTTCTGCAGAGAATTCGAGCAGTTACTGAACAAGTTAATTGACGAGAACAAGGATATTATAATTTGCGGTGACATTAACATAGATATACTTGGCGCTAACAGTCAGTCATGCTCTGAGTACGTTAGAACTTTTCATAGCTGTGGATTTTCTTCGATAATTCATACTCCAGCTTGGTGTGAACAAGGCGGTTCTAGCGCTTTAATAGACCATATTCTTTGCAATTTATGTACTGATAATACCACGGCCGGTGTAGTAAACTATGATATAACAGACCGTTATCCCATATTTTTTAGCGCAGGCTCCGTAGCATCTATTCTATCTAGAAAAAAAAAACATCAGGTCATTCTTTGATTCAAATAAATTCATTCACCTAATTCGTGCGACTGACTGGGCTGTCGTGTTTCAGGAGCAATGTGCAGAAATGCTTTTGCACCTTTTTCAGCGAAGTAATCAGAGTGCACTAACTTATGCATGAGTAACTTCACCGTGTTGCGCTGGTTCAGTACATCAATAAAGAATTGCATCAGCAACAGTTTAATGCTGTCCACAGTAAAAAAGACAACCTTCGCAAGAAGCTCAAAACACAGCCATTTAATCACACATTGCGTTCACGATTTAAAGCATATTCAAATGTTCTTGCAGCCACCCTAAAATGTGCTAAGCGTAATTACTACGAAAACAAAATGAGACCAAATGGAAAGGACACCAGGTGAAACTGGCAAGTAATTAAAGAATTTTTAAACACTAATATCACTGATAATCGCATATCATGCATCAGCTACAATTAACCGACCCTAACGACGTCACCAACAAATTTAGTAGCAGTTTTAGTGCTGTCGTTGATCTACAGCATGAACCGCCCTTACCTAGTTTACCAAGTAGTCCCTCTTCCATTTACTTATACCCCACAACTTCACAAAAAGTTCGTAGTATCATTACATCACTCAGAACAACTGGTCCTGGCCTTGATCTCATCCGGCCGTCGAACATTAAGCTTCCACATAAAGAAATTTCACCGGCACATGCCGACGTAATAAATAAATTATTTAAAGGTAGTGTCTTTCCCGAAAGCCTCAAAATGAGTTAGATAATCCCAATTTTTAAAAAGGTAATCGTGAGTGTTTGAATAATTATCGTCCTACTTGCATTTTGTCTTTCTTCAGCAAGGTAATTGAAAACCTTATTCCGAAGTTATTAACTAATTACTTATCCAAATTTAAGCTATTATCTCCTGATCAATTTGGTATTAAATGCCATTTGTGAATAGAACTTGCACTTAGTACGTTTACTGACAAAGTTAAATGAGCTATAGTCGAAGGCCTATTAGTCGGTACTCTATTGATTTTACTAAGGCGTTCGATACAATTACCCAGCTCATCCTCCTACACAAACTAGAATTTTATTGCATTTCAGACCCGCCTTTGCAGTTTATTCGTGACTACCTAACAGACCGACCACAAACAGTCCAAGTGAATAGTTCCTTCTCTACACCTAAAATTATTAACAGAGGAGTCCCTCAGGGATGAATACTTGGGAGATTGTTATTTTTATTGTTCATTAATGATTTGCAACATGTAATAATGCATGCCCACTGCCGTGTCTATGCCGATGACACAACCATTTTCGTATCCGACAAAAAATCCATCACATTACTAAACAAACTAAACAATGATCTCGCTAATGTTCATGCATGGTGCCTGAAAAACACGTTATATCAATCCATCGAAGACAACATTTATGGTATTTCTTTCCCCTCAAACATTATTCATAGATTCCTTAGTTGTATCACTTAATAATCGTATAATGACAAGATCTGGGCCAACCACATTTCTAGGAGTTATCTTAGATGAGCACTTAAAGTTCATCCGCTATGCCCAATCTCTTCGAAAAATTTCTTTTGGCATTCACGTCATTATCAATTCGCGCTCCTTTTTTCAGCCCAGTATTCTCTTATCTTTGTATTACACGTATATTCACAGTCATCTTTCATATTCGCTCTCATCATGGAGTCATACATACTTCACTCATCTCAACCAACTAGAAGCTTTACAAAGGCAAGGGGTACGATTGATGACATTTCAACCTTGTATGTCGCGCTCTCCTCCCATTCTTTTCCCCCTAACCTTCTCCGCTTGCGCATGTCATTCAATCATAATGTGTTGCTATTAATGTTCAGCGTCATAAATACGGTGCTAGGTATTGAAAGTTTTGTCCGTAAAGACCTCACTAATGATAATAACACACGGTTTTCAGCAAGTCACAATTTGTGTGAACTCATGTGCATTTGAAGCATTCAAGGGCAAAGCTAAGGCGCATTATATTAAATTTATGCTGAACTGCTAGTATTATTATTGTGCGACCTAAACATTATTAAATATATCTGTACTGCACTGCTCCTAATTTTCTTTCTTTATTTCTTAGATTTTTTTCTGTGCCTGTTCATATTTTGCAGCATTGCTTGTTCCCCATGCTACCACCACCTAGTTTCGTATTTAAACGCTTTATTAAACGCTGCTGACAAACTCTAACTTTGTATGATGTAGCCTGCTACTCTTGCCGCAATGCACTAACCCCCATTTGTTTACTGTTTAGGAGGTCCTCCCGACAGTTTTTACTTCAGGGCCTCCGACTGTGCAATTATACTTCACCTGTTCTTTTTTTCTGTACTATTGATTGACGCACTCGACTATCAGGTCGTGCCACACGGCATTTCGCTATCGCAGCGTCGCCGCTGACGACATGAAATGGTATTTCTGTCGTCAGAAATAGTGTTGTACGACTAAAGCCATTCTACCAGCGCTAACAAACTTTGGGACTTTGCATAGCTGAACTCTGAACTTTCCTTTATTGGACTTTGTCACTTTGGAATTTCTTTCTGTGTTGTTTTGTTACTTTAGTCTAATAGGTGCCGTTTTGTTTTTCGGTTTGCTGTTTGTAGCAGCGGACAATGCTTTTTGAAAGGGGGGCATTGACACGTGTGCTTGTTTTTCTTTTTCAGGTGACCGCTTTTCACCGTCTAACAAATGTTATCGCTCAACGCGGGACGCGCTCGCATGTATCGGAAGCTTCTCGAATATTATCGGTGGTTCTATCTGCTGTCTGTTGTCACCGAAGCTTGCGTAATCTGATTGCATGTGCTACACGAATTGTGTAAAACGTTCGGAAAGAGGTGCGTGCCACAGAGATTATTCTGGAACCTTCGATGACTCATTTATAAAAGCCGACGCGCTTTACCGGTAGATCATATTTTCGACGATCGCCGACTGTGTTCGCAGCTATCGTTGTTCTTTGAGAGTAGCCTGTTTTTTTTTTTTTTCTGGCCACAGGTTCGCCCAGTGAAAAGTTTCGTAATACACAGTTTTGCCACTTTCTTCACCGTCACTACTACATGACAGCATCTTCTGTTCGAATATTTCCTGACGACTGCATTGTATACATTTCAATTAACTGTTCCACTGGTCGCGTGGTACTACAGAATGATCTGTAAGGTACTTTTAAATAAATAAGTAAATTGATAAAACCTCAGAATTAAATTCAGTAATCGTAATTTAGATCAATGGTAATTTTGACAGCATGCTACGTCTCTAAACGTGTCGAAGTGCAAATTAGTTTCCTTTTCTCGAAAAACTGTTAACTCACACTTTTTCATCATTTTGACTCCAATATAGTCGAGCACACCATAGGATGTACGTCCTTAGAAGCTCTCCTCACGCAGAATATTTCGTGCACTAATCACATCACCTCCATTTCAGCTAACACCTAGAGATCATTAGCATTCCTGCGCCGTTATTTACAAACTGCCCCTTCACCGCTAAGAAAAGTAGCTTACATACCTATTGTGCAGAAACAAATTCAGTACACCCCTTCTATATGGTCTCATCAATAAAAATGCCTCATCGAGCTCCTGGAGAGCATCGAGAAAAGAGCGAGCCGTTTCATTAAAACAAATTATAGTAACCAGCGAACTAACCCAAACAAAAGTCCACTTTTGCTCCGGCCACTAACTACTCGCTGTGATATTTCCCTTCTATTATTATTTAATATTCCTTCACGCAGTTAGTCTATCCTTATTAAACCTAAAGAAAAGCATCCTCGACGTCACGATGACTGGACAATCAGTTAAGCTATAGCCGAATTTATGGCGACACATTTGCTTTTAACTTTCCAGGTTTACCTCGTGCGGTCCGTTTATGGAAAGCTCTCCCAGACAACATCGCTTCGCAATCCAAACACAGTGCATTGCGCAATCTTCTAATCGATCACTACGCCGTTTCGAGCGCCTAAAACATCTTCCATTCTCACTCTTTCGTACACTTCTCCACAAGCTGATAAAGCAATTTCAGTGATCCTATCTTTTTATTGTGCTTATTACTGTACGGAGGCAAACCTTTATTATGTTACTGTTACTGTACTTACTGGTTTTAGTCTCATTGCTCTTGAGGTTGTATTTGCTAGTATCGTAATAATGTTCCATACTGCTGCGTTGCATGCGTGTTCCTTTCATTGTACTGAATTCTTTTTTTTTTTGCTTCCTCATTCCTTACCAATACGTTAACGTATTGCCCCCTTGCACAACGCTTTCTCGAAGGGCTGTAAGGTACTTGTAAATAAATAAATAAATTTATAAAACCTCACAATTCAATTCAGTAATCATAATTTAGATCAACGGTAACTTTGACAGCAGGCTGTCGCTGGTCATCTGGTTGTTTATTTTTCCCTTTGCCGCTCCTTGTATTCATGCTGCTTCTCGGGACTCCTAGCTATCCATTGCTTACCCATAGCGGTGCTACAATAACAATGAAATCCGTTGCTCGGCTGGTTCTTCTATATTCGAAAGCTTTGTGACGTCACTCCCCATGTCGCAAGCTGCAGTCACCGCGGCAGCTTGCGCAGCAGTAATCTAGCTGTACCGGGAAATGTATGCAGGGAGGGCTACGTGCTTCGCTTTGTTACAAGGAGCGCCTTATTATTATTTATGTTGTTCGGATGTTTCTTTTGTGCTTGTGCTTTATTGAAACGGGTGCTGTTCTGTATCTTTCATGCACGATTCCAGAGAATGTTTTCACTTGTCGCTTAACTTTGCTGAGTGCTTGAATCCTGCTTGAGCTCCGTAGTGGTCAGAGCGGTATTGCGCTACCTCCGAGACCGGCCCACATTTTTACCCAGGGACGCGGACACGAAAAATGCCATCCAAAGAGAGGATAACAGTTTCGCTGTGAACTTTTTACACAGAGCTCGGGGTGAAGGCTCAAAATGTGTCATGTGGGACGTCATAGCCAGCTGGCTCGGCCTAAAGTTAAGGAATTTGATGCTTGTGTGCCATAACGCCGGAGCATGTCCTCACAAATTCATCAAAAGACCCGCCAAAATTGTTTTCCTGTATCTCAGCAAAACAAAAGTTAGTTTCTTTGCCTTTTCTTCATCAATGACACCGTATCTGCCATAGTGTAAAGAGCAATCAGAACAGTGAAATTGAACACCTTCCGCAAAAATGGTTTCATGTTTTGATGAGGCATGTTTTTCGGAAAGACAGCCCGTGATTGCAGTGCCGGTTGTAATCATGAATCGATGGCAGATGACGAGTTATTGTTGGCAATCATTGAAGGTTCCTGTGGCATTCACGAACATGATGCTGTAAATTGAATATCTGTGAGACGGGCTTTTCATGCACGACTGTCCATTCGCATTTTCAATGGACAACATGCAAGTGGGCTATGCGAGAGTTAGGTCAAAACCAAAGAGCGAAGTGCAAAATAATGATTTTCTTCGGCTTATTTTTTTCTTATACTTCGAGGCTTTGCGTGCCAAAACCACGATCTGATTATTAAGCCCGCTGTAGTGGGGGATTCCGGAATAAATGTGGCCAGTTGGAGTTCTTTGATGTGCGCCGAACAAGAGCGTTTTAAGGGAAGCATTACTTGCTTCTACCCCCCCTTCTAGGGGGATGGCAGTTTGCTGCTGCATTGACTGCTGCCGTACTGACTTGGTGAACTCGGTATGTGTGAAAGGATGCGTGTCGCTGTGCACATGGCAGGCTAACTTGGGTCGCTTGGTATATGCTCGAATACACAACTTAGGACGATATGTATCTACAACTGGGGACGGGCCCCTAGGTATGTGAGAATTATTGGCGAAGCACTTGAAATATTTTTGTGGACTACCTGAGCATTGAATTTTTACGCAGTTATGTTCCATTTATGTTCCATTCCAATTATGTTACATTCCATCAGGTTCTAAAGCAATGTGGTACCAGCAATGTGAAATTACAGCTGTATTGGCAAAACAAGCTCATGACTATTCGTGACACTGCCTTATTCCTATGTCCCAGTCCGATTCACGACGAAACTTAGGAGGCTTCAAGAGAGAGAGAGAGAGAAAATGATAAATGGAAGGTAGGGAGGTTAATCCGGACTGAGCCCGGTTGGCTACCCTACACTGGGGAAAGGAAAAGGGGGATGGAAAGATTAAAAGAGAAAGTCCACTGGAGATATCAGTCAGTCACTCAATCCGGATCACAGACGCTCACTGAATCCGGTCGCTTTCAAATATCGCAGCAGCGCTGTTGTGGCCTTCTGTAGCTGCGATATGCGAGGCCATGGTCCCAAGATTTTGTTCAAGGTGAACGGCCTTCCATCTAGTTGATTGAGAGCTGGGCAGAGGTCTTGCCTTTCATTTTCAAAAGATGGGCAGTAGCACAGTATGTGTTCTATGGTTTTCTCGACACCGCAGGCATTGCACTCGGCGCTATCAGCCATTGCAATCAGAAATGCATAAGCATTGGTGAATGCGACGCCCAAACGTAAGTGGCACAGCACTGTTTCCTCATTTCGCGGAAGACCTGGTAACAGCCGCAGTTGCATAGAGGGATCGAGGCTTCAAGAGAGAACTGCATGTGAACTGCGAACTGGTTACGAGAGAGCACAAAAGAATCAATCCTACTTGTAATTGTCCCACATGTTGCGTATAAGCTAGACCCTCAATTTGACATTGACCACTTGACATTGTCTCCACATCGGAACTCCTCACACCAAGTAATTTCCATTCGAATTAGGCATGTCCTCTTCAACGTGCTCGCGTAGCCCGGCCAACGAATACGTAATCATGTATTACTCGACTGTCCCAAGCCCACTACCCATAGACAGCGCCTTGAGCAACGTTTTTTCTTTAGCTCACATCAGCCTTTTAACTTTCTAAAGGTTAAGATGTTAGGCTGAAGACTTAATAAGTAAAATAAGAACAGCTCAACGTCTTCTTCGAAAAACCTCGCGTTTTGGACAGCTACAGAGTCTACTACATAGTTTGTAACTCTGCATGATTCGTACATCTGAAACCTGTATACCGCAAGCAAACGGCGAGCTTTATTTCAACGAGAACATTACACGCGAGTCTTATACTTGAATGACTAGTTGATACCGAACGGCGTAAAATCGGATTCAGCGGCAGTGAATTCCCTGAAAGTTTTCTCCCTACCGATCGATTCGAGACGAATTTCTGTCTCTCCTTCTGGAGGACTCCCTGAGCGCGGAACAATCAGAACGCGGGCCTGCAAGTGAGTGAGCCCCAACAGCAATGTGCAATTAGCTCCGAGCGTGTTCCAGATTGACATCGCACTGAGGACTACCGCAATAGCGCAGACGTTAACAGAGGCCGTAATGACTTTCTGGGTTTTGTAAGACTATTGCCAAGTCAAGCGCAATCTCATTATTGTGAGGGCCAAACTAAGAATAGATATATACGAGTGCGCGACATTGAAGTGATCGAAAAACACTGAGGAAGTCGCAAGAAATTGCCCTTGCGATTGAGCCATTGCAAACGAGGCAGCCGTCCCAGTAGTAAAATTTACTGAGTTCTCTATGTTTCTGTAAGAAGAAGGAGGAGGTTATCTTTCCTTTTAAGATACAAAAGAAACTGAAGCAAGAGCTAAAGGCACGTAGCCGGAGAAGGGCTCTTGTTCCAGTCAGCATTTAAAGCGGAGAAAGCGCACATACGAGAAATTAAATGTGATACAATTTCATTGCAAATGTAGAAACAAAGTGCATAATTTGCTGCAAACTAGCAATGTAATGAAAAAGAGAAATTATTTTGGCAGAAATTTACAAATATAAAGCAATACTCACATACACGGTGTAAATGCAGTCTGATACAAAAAAATACTGAGAACAGTAACCTTCGCACAAGACAACGCAGAAAACTATTTGAAACAGTTTTTTCTTAATATGTTGCATTCACGCATACATTTAAGGTATTCAAAACCCACAAAATTGAATACAAGTAAAGGTTTCATGAAAACGCTGAAGAAAACCTCACTTTTGGATAGTTCCATATTCTAACACTAACCTTTTAATATATTTTATTCATGACTTCATTGAAGTTAAATTCCTGCCCTATTCCATTTAACAAAATGGGAATATGATAGCTTATATTCTGTCTACCATATTTAGTTCTAGTTTGCGGTGTCCTTTGGTGTTCCTCCTCAGGCAATGCTGTGATGTAGCTTTAATTGACACAATTATTTTATAATAGACGTTTTTCTATATGCTGTATTTCTCTATAAGTATATACCTGGGTTACACTTAGTATTTCATGCTATAGAATCAATTGATGAGTACGTAAGCCCTGAAGTCGTCCATGATAGTTTTCGAAATGTCACAAAACCCGGTTCTGTAATACACTTATTTTACATAAATTCTGGTTGCTTGTGGTGCTCCATACTAAGCAGCACTATAGTAATCTGGAATAAAATAACGTGTAACAGAGCGCCTTCTTTAATCGCAGTGGCAGCAAATCAAGTTAACGAGGCAGCCAACAGCTCTACTTAGTTTTGCCTTCAACTTTTCGACAAGCGTATTCCAACATAGGTCTTTCTGAAACCAGAAACCTCAAAAATTCTGTGCCTCTACCTCCTCTATTTTAATGTCATTAAACAGTATTGTTATGTCTTCGTAAAGAGGCATATTTTATGGCCCGAAAATAACACACTTACTTTTATTTACATTTAGTTGTAGTTTGTTCTTACATAGCCAAATTGACACTACATTTAAATATTCATTAGGTAACTGCGTTATGTGCGAGAGTCTTTTGACCACGAAAACGACGTTAGCATCATCAGCATGTATACTTAAAATATGGCAATTTCGTGATTCAGGTGAAATATTTCTGTATAAAGTAAATAATTATGGCTCAAGTATTGACAGTTTGGACTGCAGTACATCATGATCAACCGAATCAAAGGTTTCTGGAGGTCTAAAAAAAAACCTATCGTGTATTGTATACCTTATATAAGTCTTTTATTATCGTGTGCTTCACGCTGTTAGATCTTGCTGTTGACTGCGGGAGTTGGCCGACGTTGAAGAGGATTTTGAGATGAAATTGAAAGTTTATTTATATTATGTACAGCAATAACACAAAGTAATGAACAGTCATAAAGGCATCGACGGTGGGCAGCAAGTCGGACGCTGCGGCCCGTGGCAAGAAGAACGAAAGAAAATGAATTAATGAAAGAACCAGTGTCTCTTCTCCCTGTATCTCGCTTTTAACCCCTTCGGTGTCTCGGGATCACGCCATTTTCGGCCAATCGTCCTGCCTGCTCAGGTGTCGTCATTTTCCTCCAATGATAGGCGCCCGTGCAAGTGTCTTCACCTTCGGCCCATGGGGTCGCTCCAAGGGCTCCACTGTCCGAGGGGTGACTTGCCACCGGCGTTGTCTCCTGGCCTGCAATCGCTCAGCGGGAGGAGACGGGTTGTTCTCGAATGATCTTTCAGAGGTGCAAAACAGCTTTGCTCGGGACCAAGATCGACTACCTGTAACCGTGCTACGGTCCCATTGCCCTTTCGGGAAGTATCAAGCAGAGGGAGACAAAAGCTCGACGTGCGGCGCATGAAGTGGGGGTCGCCAACTTGTCTGACATTTCCGGGAACGTGGTACACGCGCCCCTGCGTACCGTAATTGGAATGCGACGGCGATGGAATGTGGTCGGAGAACTCGAGGGATGCCAGGAAAAGGGTCCGTATCCAACAGCTCCTCCCCGCCTCTGAAGTTCGTAATGGCCGGGGAACTCCCTCAATTCGCTGGCCATGAGAAACGCTGATGGAACACGTAGTGTACTGGGGACAGGCCTCGTTTGATGAATTTCGGGATCCCGCGCCCTGGAGCACGTACGTAAAACAGACGAAACAACATAGCGCTGCACCATCTGCTAGCGCAGGTTCTTCACCCCTGACTCACCAGGCTATTACTATGCCATAATCAACCCTGTTTTTTTTCTAATTTTGGTAAAGCAGTTTTAAAAACCTTTCTAAAAAGCTTTCCATATCTCCCAGAATGCCAACAATTCCAGTGTGATATCATCGTTGCAAACAAAACCAGAGCAAGTTAAACAATTAATGAAATAAACATTTATTACTATACACAAGCAAAGTTTTCAAACTACAAGTATTGTTTCCAGCCCATAATAACACTTCCTTCCTCATTAGTCAAAGCAAGGATGGTAATACGTCGGTTTACCGAAACAACCGGCTCAGCCATCCGCGTTCCCATTTGACTTGCCCCTTTTGCAACGGACGGTAAAGTTATATTCCTGGAGAATTATATTCCATCTGAGCAAGCGTTCGTTCTAAGGGGACATGTGTCCGAGCAAGGTCAGAGAACAGTGGTCGGTCTCGAAAGTGAATTTCACTCCGTACAGACAACAAGATAATTTCAGGACCACCCAAACTAAGCAGGTGTATTTTTTTCGGAAGCACTGTACGTATCCTCTCTGCAGGTTAATTTTCGGCTAGCATGCAGTACCGGATGCTGCTCTGCGTCTTCTTCCACCTGGCTGAGGACGACTCCCAGCACTCTGTCACTAGCGTCGCACTGCACGATCTATTCCTTAGAATATTCGTGGGTCTGAAGCAATGGTCTTGAGCTGAGAACCTCTTTCACGTGCTGAAATACGCTTTCTTTGGCCTCATACCATCGCACTTTTTCAGGGTCTCCCTCTCGGAGGTTGTCTATCAGGGGGCTTGCTACCTGTGAGAAATTTGGAATGTACCGCTGGTAATATCCCAGGAGCCCCAGAAAGGCTCTGGCATCCGTCTTAGTTCGCGGTTCAGGAAAGTTATTGATAGGCTCTATCTTTAGTTCGGAGGGCCGCCGCGTTCCTTCTCCTACGACATGCCCTGGGTAGGTAACTTGCGAACACCCGAACTTGCAATTTTCGGCCTTTACCGTGAGACCCGCGTCTCGTAGACGTGCCAGCACCTTGCTTAAGTGCTCTATGTGATTGTTCCAGCTGTTAGAAAAGATGGCCACATCATCTTAGTTGGGGATCGCGTAATCTTGTATGTCTTTCAAAACAATATCCATCAGCTTGAAAAAGCTAAACGGTGCATTCTTAAGCCCGAAACTTAACATTAGTGGTCGAAATGTGCCAAGTGGGAAAATTATTGCTGTGTAGCGACTTGAGCTCTCTGACATGGGCACCTGCCAGTACCCCCTAACTAAGCCGATTGCTGAAATGTACTGGGCCCCACCCACCCGTTCAACTCGTTCTTCTATGTTAGGTATAGGGTCAAGTTTGTTCCTTGTAATCGCATTCAATTTCCTATAGTGCACACATGGACACAGCTTTTTCCCGCGTGCCTCTACCAGAATACTCGGGGAAGTGTAATCACTCGCTGCTGGCTCAATGATTCCCACATCAAGCATTCGTTTGATCTCTACTTCCATTATTTCTCGCTGACGAGGTGAGACCCCGTATGGTTTGGATGGGACGGGCTCGTCTGATGTCAACACAACCTCATGAAAAATGAGCGTTGTTCTCTCCGGCCGGCTACTGAAGCATTGGCGAAAGTCTTTAGGTCGCTTACTTGATCGGCTTGGAGAGCCAGTTGGTTTACAGACAAATTCAGGTTGTCCTCTATGGAGCGTTCCGCATCTTTCATTGTCGCTAAAACTGGAAGTTCGACCGCTACTTCTTCAGACGCATTTACCACCATGTTCACAACCTTTTCCCTTCCAAAATAAGGTTTCATCATATTGCAGTGGTAAATGATTCCTTTATTCCTTTTTCCGGGAACTTCTAGGGTGTAATTAGTCTCGGATATCTTCTAGGTAACCTTTACGGGTCCATCCCACTGTACCTCAAGTTTGTTTTTTCGCGAAGGCCTTAGGCCGTTTTTCGCGAAGACCCTGTCGCCTACCTTAAATGTTCGCCTACGCGCATTTCTGTCATAGTACACCTTCGTGGTTCTCTTTTAGGTTTTTTTCAACCAGTTCTCGCGAAACATTTAAGCAATCCAGCAATTTTAAAATGTAACTCACCACTGTCTGGCTTTCACCTGTTCCTTCCCACATTTCTTTTACCATTCTAAGGGGAAAATAAATTGTCAGACCGTACACCAGCTCGGAAGAAGTGAACCCCGATCCCTTATGTGGGACCGCTCTCAACGCGAATAGGCTTGCGGGTAAACAGTCCTCCCGGTCAGATTTGTGTTCATGGCACAGTGCACGTAACACTCTCTTAAGCACCGAGTGCATCTTATCAGCGCTGTTTTATTGTGGATGGTACACGGAGCTGTGTATCAACCACATACCACACCTTTCTAGGAACGTCGTGGTTAAAGCACTTGTAAATACCGTCCCCTGGTCAGCCTGAATCTCTGCAGGAAAACCGATTCGCGCAGACGCGGGCAACAGAGCGTCGACTATCTCGGCGGAGCTCAGTTCCTACAAGGGAATCGCTTCAGGAAACTTTGTCGCGGAACAGAGCATGATCAAAAGGTACTTGCACCCTGAATTGGCTGGGCGGCAAAGGCCCGACTGTGTCGTTCACCAGCAGACGGAATGGCTTCGTGATTAAGGGAACCAACTTTAAAGGTGCCTTGCCCCGTTTATCTCCCGGCTTCCCCACTGGCTGACACACGTCACAGGACCTTACATAATTTTCCACGTCTTTAAAGCATGCTGGCCAGGAATATTCAAATAAGAGCCTCTCCTTCATTTTGTTGATTCATAGATGGCCCGACCAGCCATTTCCGTGACAAAGAGTCGGGAGATCCGCCCGATACCCCTCTGGAACAATTAAGTGATCGAGCATACGGCCCCTACGATATCGGTAGTGTCTATACAGCAGTCCTCCATTTTCGTGGAAGGTAACGTTGCGTCCAGCAATGCCCTCTTTCGCGTTATAGTGTAAACGTGTCAGAGTCTGGTCCCTCTGTTGCTCCACGCGGAGCGACTCCCTGTCCATCTGGAGAAGCCTGTCAAAGCCCCCAGAGGCCCGTGAAAGTACAGAGCTGCTCTCCCTTTCTGTTACTTCCACTGACGACCTTTCTTTGCTACGCGAGTTTTCTACGGGGATAATTTTAATTGGCACCTCTGCTGTCCCTGTTTTCTTTTTCCTCCGTTGTCCGAGGTGTTACTAGGGAATGCGCATCCTCGCGTTCCACCACCACTGCGCGGGTGTCCTCGGTCACCTGAGCGGCGATTTAGCGTGCTCGGTGAGCTGAGCGGTGATTTGGAGAGCGGGTTAATGCCTGCAGCAGTCCTTCTCCAAACCCCTGACCGCGCTCCCGTAGCAAACGCTCCGAATGGTTTGAAAAGAGACACGGGTAGTCCATTGGTCGCGCCTTCGAAACGCCTGCCTCTGTCTCTAGTTATCCGAAAGGACCGGAAATTGTCACTCGTACTATTGGCAGACACAAACTGTGTTCCTCTAGCACTGATTTGATCCAGGTTACCGTGCCTGTATAGTCGTCGACGTTTACAAAGAAGGCTGAACTAGGTCCATGGTTGCTCCACTGTCCCTTAATACCTTACAGGTTTTTCCGCCAATCCGTAGCTCCTGGAGGTACGGACGGAGAAGCTCCATGCTTTTGTTCCTTCCGCCCAAGTAGGAAAGCATTACCGGCTTTTTTCTTTTGCAATCCTAGGCATAGTGACCTATGCCCTGGCACTGATAACATCAGACCGGTCGCCCCTTCTCGAACTCTCGCGTATCAACCTTCTTTGTTCCCTCCTCCGGAGGGCTGCTAGCTGCTTTATCGTTGTTCCTTTCCTGAGTTATTTTCATTGACTCGGCCCTCTCGGTAGCTTTTACCTGTGTGTATTTTTTGTCGTCGATATACCTTCTCGCATTATTCCTTCTATTTGAACGCTCGTCGTAGGTAGTGAGTTTTTGTCGCATCACGTACTCATCAGCTAGCCGAGCCGCCTTGTCTACCGTGTCTGCGGCATCTGTATCCGGCACCCAAAACCGCACTGACTGTGGAATGCTGTGGTAGAATTGTTCGAGACAAATACACTATAATTTTGTCTCTACTTTCGTAGACTTCGGCACCCTTGACCGACTCAACAAGGTTTGTTTTCAAACCGTACACAAACTCTGAGTGGCCCTCGGCACTCTTTTTGCTTGCTTCTCTGAATCGCTGCCTCAATGCTTCCGGGGAAATTTAGTACCTCCTCAACAGCGCTGCCTTTACTTTCCCGTAGTCTTCCGCGTCATTCGCTGTTAATCTTGGGAATACGTTCACTGCTTCACAAGGCAACAAAGTCACCAACCGCTGTGATCAGGTGCCCTAAGCGAAATTATACCTTTAACAAGTTCTCTCGAAATTAACCAAGGATACGGCAATGTCCTCTCCAACCTTCTACGGTTTCATCCACTGGTCCATCCGACATGGCTTGACCATGCTTGATCTGCTACGGTTGTCCTCTTCACTACCCGCCACTGGACGCGATTTCTGAAGTTCAACCTGTGGCTCTGCCATCTCTTTCTCGTGCTTTTCCCGTTCTCACTCACGCTCACTCTCACGTTCTTGGCGCTCACGCTACCGTGTTTCTTGTATCACCTCCCAAGCATCTGTCTTGAATTGCTCTTTGGATAGCTGGCTTTTTCAACTTTTTGTCCGCCTCAACTCCCAACTCACAGCACAATAACAACAAGCCTGACTTCGTCAACCTTCCAAGGTCCGTGGCAGCGATCCCGACTCGTTGTTAGGACTGTTTTCCTTAAATAATTTCTACAAACACAAAATATGCAACAAACTCCCGATTCCTAGAACCCTCAAAATAAACACGCAAAATTTGAAGCCTGGTGAATTAAAAAGAAAAAACCACGCGCTCACTCACGGATGCGGCATCACACCATCTGGTTCATCGGTCCGCTGTTCCCGGTTCCTCAGGACTCCCTGGGTCCACGGCTCTTTCTTCTTCATCATCATCATCATCATCAGCCTGATTACGCCCACTGCAGGGCAAAGGCCTCTCCCATACTTCTCCAACTACCCCGGTCATGTACTAATTGTGGCCATGTTGACCCTCCAAACTTCCTAATCTCATCTGCCCACCTAACTTTCTGTCGCCCCCTGCTACGCTTCCCTTCCCTCGGAATCCAGTCCGTAACCCTTAATGACCATCGGTTATCTTCCCTCCTCATTACATGTCCTGCCCATGCCCATTTCTTTTTCTTGATTTCAACTAAGATGTCATTAACGCGCGTTTGTTCCCTCACCCAATCTGCTCTTTTTTTATCCCTTAACGTTACACCTATCATTTTTCTTTCCATAGCTCGTTGCGTCGTCCTCAATTTAAGTAGAACCCTTTTCGTAAGCCTCCAGGTTTCTGCCCCGTACGTGAGTACTGGTAAGACACAGCTGTTATACACTTTTCTCTTGAGGGATAATGGCAACCTGCTGTTCATGATCTGCGAATGCCTGCCAAACGCACCCCAGCCCATTCTTATTCTTCTGATTATTTCACTCTCATGATCTGGATCAGCAGTCACTACCTGTCCTAAGTAGATGTATTCTCTTACCACTTCCAGTGCCTCGCTACCTATCGTAAACTGCTGTTCCCTTCCGAGACTGTTAAACATTACTTTAGTTTTCTGCAGATTCATTTTTAGTCCCACCCTTCTGCTCTGCCTCTCCAGATCAGTGAGCATGCATTGCAGTTGGTCCCCTGAGTTACTAAGCAAGGCAATATCATCAGCGAAGCGCAAGTTACTAAGGTATTCTCCATTTACTCTTATCCCCAATTCTTCCCAATCCAGGTCTCTGAATACCTCCTGTAAACACGCTGTGAATAGCATTGGAGAGATCGTATCTCCCTGCCTGACGCCTTTCTTTATTGGGATTTTGTTGCTTTCTTTATGGAGGAGTACAGTGGCTGTGGAGCCGCTATAGATATCTTTCAGTATTTTTACATACGGCTCGTCTACACCCTGATTCCGCAATGCCTCCATGACTGCTGAGGTTTCGACTGAATCAAACGCTTTCTCGTAATCAATGAAAGCTATATATAATGGTTGGTTATATTCCGCACATTTCTCTATCACCTGATTGATAGTGTGAATATGATCTATTGTTGAGTAGCCTTAACGGAATCCTGCCTGGTCCTTTGGTTGACGGAAGTCTAAGGTGTTCCGGATTCTATTTGCAATTACCTTAGTAAATACTTTGTAGGCAACGGACAGTAAGCTGATCGGTCTATAATTTTTCAAGTCTTTGGCGTCGCCTTTCTTATGGATTAGGATTATGTTAGCGTTCTTCCAAGATTCCGGTACGCTCGAGGTCTTGAGGCATTGCGTATAGAGGCTGGCCAGTTTTTCTAGAACAATCTGCCCACCATCCTTCAGCAAATCTGCTGTTACCTGATCCTCCCCAGCTGCCTTCCCCCTTTGCATAGCTCCCAAGGCTTTCTTTACTTCTTCCGGCGTTACTTCTGGGATATCGAATTCCTCTAGATTATTCTCTCTTCCATTATCATCGTGGGTGCCACTCGTACTGTATAAATCTCTATAGAACTCCTCAGCCACTTGAACTATCTCATCCATATTAGTAATGATATTGCCGGCTTTGTCTCTTAGCGCATACATCTGATTCTTGCCAATTCCTAGTTTCTTCTTCACTGCTTTTAGGCTTCCTCCGTTCCTGAGAGCTTGTTCAATTCTATCCATGTTATGCTTCCTTATGTCAGCTGTCTTACGCTTGTTGATTAACTTCGAAAGTTCTGCCAGTTCTATTCTAGCTGTAGGGTTAGAGGCTTTCATACATTGGCGTTTCTTGATCAGATCTTTCGTCTCCTGCGATAGCTTACTGGTATCCTGTCTAACGGAGTTACCACCGACTTCTATTGCACACTCCTTAATGATGCCCACAAGATTGTCGTTCATTGCTTCAACACTAAGATCCTCTTCGTGGCTTAAAGCCGAATACCTGTTCTGTAGCTTGATCTGGAATTCCTCTATTTTCCCTCTTAGCGCTAACTCCTTGATCGGCTTCTTATGTACCAGTTTCCTCCGTTCCCTCTTTCTTCTTGACTGTTCCCAGTTCTTGAGCACCCCCTGGGTGGAAGGCTCTCTCTTCTTTGCTGTTCCCAGTTCCTCAAGACTTCTTTGGACGAAGGTTCATCCTTATCGCCGCCACCAATTATTGGATCTTGCCGTTGAGTGCGGGAGTTGGCCGATGTTGAGAAGAATTTTGAGATGTAACTGAAGGTTTATTTATGATATTTACAGTAATAACACAAAGTACTGCACAGTCATAAAGTCATCGACGGGTGGCAGCAAATCGGATGCTGCGGCCCGTGGCAAGAAGAACGAAAGAAAATGAATGAATGAAAGAATGAATGAATGTCTCTTCTCCCTGTCTCTCGCTTTTAACCCCTTCGGTCTTACTGGGTACGTCATTTTCGGCCAATCATCGAACCCGCTCAGGTGTCGTCATTTTCCTCCAATGGTAGGCGCCCGTGCTAGTGTCATCACATTCGGCCCATTGGGTCACTCCAAGGGCGCCACTGCCCGAAGGATGACTTGCCACCAGCGTTGCCTCCTTGCCTGGAAGCGTTCACCGGGAGGAGACGGGTTGTGCTCGAACGACCTTTCAGAGCTGGAAAACAGCTTTGCTTGGGAGCAAGATCAGCTACCTGGAACCGTGCCAGGCTCCCGTTGCACTTTCGGGAAGAGTGAAACAGGGGTGGTAACAATGGCTCGATGTACGGCGCATGAGGTGGCGGTCGCCTACTTGTCTGACAGGTCCTGGAACGTAGTAGACGCGCCCCTGCGCACGATAATTGGGATGCGACGGCGATCGGATGTGTCGCGCAAGTAGAGTGATGCCAGGAAAAGGGTGTGTATTTAACAACGTGCAGTAGCGCCTGCTCAGTAGAAAATTTTTTACGCAAACCGAACGGCTATTCAGACAAGATTTTATATTTCTAAAAAAAAAACGTGTTGAACGATCTCTGATAACGGTTTCAAACAGTTTAGATAGGAGCGGAAGTAGAGCTATTGGGCTATAATTATAAAGATTTGTATCTCCACCCTTTTTCATCGCTAGACATATCATGGCGATCTTAAGGTCCTCCGGAAACACACCAGGCTTCAGCATGCAATTATTTATGTACGCTAAAGGCTTGCAAATTATATCCTAGGCATGCTTTATCGTTTGAGTTTGAATGTTATCATATGCTACTGATGTATGATTCTTAAGGTCTCTTATTTATCTTTGTACGGTAATGTAGGTCGTTGACGATAAAGAAATTGAGTTAACTACGCTATGTTTCCGGAAGATGAATGCATCGTCTGTTAGGTTACTGGTAGAAGGCGCATTTTGGCCATTATCTATGAAATGCGCCTTTAATGTAGCGGCTTTAGGAATAGTACCATGGGCGGTTGGCAACTGTGCTGTATGATTAGAAACGGTCCTGTAAGTAAAATTGTTAAGCTCATGCCAGATTTTTTCATGGTCGTAATATTCTGACTTCGCTGTCTTAAGTTCACTATTTAATTTGTTCCTGAATTGTTTGCATCACCCTTCGGGCCCAGGCGTCGCTGGTCGTCCAGGTCCGGCTTTGAGATCGCAGCCTCGTAGAGAGTTCCTGGAATAAGGGACCCTCCCACCTCGACTGACAAGTCACTGCTTCAAATAAAGGTTATTTCTCTCTATCTCTTCTCACTTGTTTGAACTCGGTAACATTACTAGGATCTTGTGATTTGACAAAAATATGATACATGTTATTTTTCCGGAGTACTTCTTTAATGAGAACTGTCGTTATCCGTGGTTTTCTAGCTTTCTTATTATGTTCTTTTCGGACTTTATGTGGAAATGCGAGCTCATAGCGTATTTTTTTTATAGGTCCAAAAACAAGAAAGGGGCTGACAGATGGAATAGCACACTGTGTTATAAAGTTTGTAAACAGGGATAAGGTGCCTCAGAAAAAGTATTTTATAGGCTTTATTGACGTCGAATTGCATCACGACTTTTTCCCACTTTATATTATGTAGAAATGCTCGAATAATGTTCAGCATGTGCGAGTTAATATCCCAATAAGAGCTAAATGTAGGCGCGTTTTTACGATTCTTTCTTGCAATAGATAAAAAGCAAAAGACGGGAAGGTGATCACTGATATCTGATGATAAAATACCAGAAGATGTTGTTGAGGGGTTTACGTTTGTGATACACAGGTCAAACAATGTCTCAGTTTCATTATTTATGTGAATGGCTGATAATATGAAATTTGTACATGCCTAAGACCGGAATATGCTACCAAGTACTCTTGTATATGTATCAGTCGCTAGTATAATAATATTCACAACTCCCATTATTACAAATGCTACATTACAGTAACACAGGAAATTCAACATGTCATCAAGAAATGACATAAATTTTTGTCTATCTTCAGAAGGTGGCCTGTAGAACACTGCAACAGTAACTTTCTTTAAACCGACAGATGGGCATTCAAGATGACCATCAATAAAAGAAAACTCTGCTAACCGTTCATGGTAGGCTTTTTCTATTAAATAGATAGCTACACCACCACCGCTACCAGCAGCCCGAATACGACTAAAGTAATCGCAACCGCAGAAGTGTGGCGTGTTGTCATCTATATTTAACCATGTTTCAGCAACCATTATTACATCGAATTTGAGCTTTATACTGTGAAATAAATAATCGAAGGCACATTTCTTGCTACGGACATTTCTAGCGTTAAGCTGAAAGAGGAAGAGTAGCTTATTAATGTCTAGACTTGAAAATGTTTCATTAAAATAATTATATCCGAAATATCTTGTTGGCATAGAATACGATCGGAAAATTCTGCAAAGTAGAATTGTACAGAAGACTTATGGATCACACTGCACTTTCGTCTTGCAATTTTTGTAATGTCCTCCATAGTGCAGATGCGTAAAACAGGCGATGTGTCGTGTCTTCTGGCAATAACCTTACTACTCACTGACCACAAAAATTTCCAATTCAGTTCTTGATTTTCCTTAATAGGTGCTCCCAACAACATTTTGAGATCTGGCAGCAGCTGCTGTAGTGCGATAAGCAAGCAATGTGACCAAGGCAACCTTTCGGCGGAAGGGAAATAAGCCCAATGAAAACGTGGTATTGGTGTCCTATGTGTCCTCCTGTTTTTTTTTTCAGTATTATCTAGTACAAGAAGCTACACTTTATTTGCTATGCTATATTACAGAAAGAAGACGACGCAGCGGTGGCAGACGATGCGCTCCGTTCTCCCTAAAGTTATTTGCGAATGCAGAGAGCGAAGCCGTGGCAGCAGCGACCAGCCCAGTTCAACAAGAGATCGCGTGCTCGATTTAGGCCGGGCTGGCCGTCGCAGGCACTTCCCCATTCACGGCCTTGGCGGCGGATGCGGAAAATCCTTTCTGCCGCAGGCATCGCGTCTACGTGAACGTCTGGGGTGAAGGCAATTGGTCAATAAAGTTCACGAGGGTTGCAATGTGGGCTTGTTGGTAATGCATCTTCAAGGGGAGTAGAGTAGCGCGATTAAAAGACGGGACAAAAGAAGACACATAGGGACACACACAGCGATAACTTCCAGCAATGATTATTATCGAAAACCAGGTCGTACTTATACACTAAGCCAACATATGTCACAGCCACGTGAACAGATTAACAATCAGAGTGATACATTTTGTGATATGCTAAGCCAAGCGCAAAAATTTCAGTTCTTTTTCAGAGAGAGCCAATCATGGTTTGCTGATACATGAATCCCCTAGGGCATCAATCAGCTCGGCTTCTATTATATGTCTAGTGAGTTCTCACTTATTCCTACCGGTAATGATTGTTGATTCGAAGAGAACGGAGCACTTATGTTGCTTACAATGAAGGGAGAGAAACCCATCTGATACATGTTTGTCGACTTTATTATTGTGTTCGCGCAGTCTATCATTAATGCATCTGCCCGACTGTCCGACGTAATACTTCCCACACGATAAGGGTATACGATATATAATTGATGTCTTACATTCTCTAAACTTCTTCCTGTGTTTAACTTGACAGCTAGGGGCACTATCTTTCTTTTCTGGTCTTGTTTTCGTGCACAGGCTGATTAGTTTGTTCGGTGCTGAAAAAACCAAATCAGTGTTACCTCGACGGGCAACTTTCTTTAGGTTGTGCGACAACCGGTGGATATAAGGTATCACTGTTGGTCTTTTTTTCTCTCGGTTACTATTTCCTTCCGCTCGTTCAGCAGTCCCTGATTCCTGCACTTGCCTAAGTATTCCCTCTGCAACTGATGCCAGTACATTATTGGGATAACCTGCTTCATGTAGCCGCATGGCCTGTTGTGTGAATGCTTCGTCAGTGCAATGATGGCATGATTTAGTAAATGAGTTAGTAAAACACATTTTTGCAATTCCTCTTTTTACCAGCTTAGAATGGGCGGAATGATATGACAACAACGGTTTATTTGTCCTGGGACTGTAACACCAGCAAGTTAGACCATCACCGAAGGTAATTTTAACATCCAGAAATTTGATCTTTTGTTCTATAGGCACTTCGAACTTTGTATTGAGGCTTTGTATTGTTTTCACATGGTAGCTACAACGAAAAAGCCAATGAAGCAATAGCAGCCATGTTCAATGAACACAAGGAAATTTCACTGGCGAAAGTTGAGAGCAGAGCTGTTGCGATGTGCCGGGACATGAACATAGATAAAGTATTGAAATCAATAGGAAAAAGCAAGAATGACAGTCTCGATGTATTTTTCAGCGCGAAAACTCACAAAGAAGGCGTCCCGTTCAGGGTAATAGTAACGGAGAAAGGCACGGTGGCTGAAATTTCTTGCAGTCTATTTATTAGACAAACTTAACCTACTCGAGATTCAAGATCCGTTCATCACGAAAAATTCCGAGGACATTTTAGCCTTTGTAGAGGCCAACTGTAACACGGGTCTAAAGGCCTTCTCAGCAGATCTGAAGGACATTTATTATTCTTTGCCGCAAAATGCATTGTTCAGTTGTGTTCAATCATGTATAGATGAATTTGGGGCAGTAAGATTTAGTACGAAGGCGGGCACAACCGTTGAATATTTTTTGGAACTTTTAGACTTGTACATGAAGTCAACATTTGTGCAAAGAAATGACATTGCGTACCTTCAAAAACAAGGGGTCTGTATAGGATCCGGCTTAGCGCCTGTTTTAAGCAACCTGTACTTAGCCAAGCTAGACAAAGACCTGTGCTGACGCATCAATGATACAAAAGTTGTTAAAATATTTAAATTTGTTGATGATTTTTTGGTGTTTCTTAATGTTAAGCTAGACAACTTTGACACAGAGTGTTCAGCTGTTAGTAACATTATACGAGAGTGCCTTTGTCCACTAGAAGTTACGTTCGAAGTGCCTATAGAACAAAAGATCAAATTTCTGGATGTTAAAATTACCTTCGGTGATGATCTAACTTGCTGGTGTTACAGTCCCAGGACAAATAATCCGTTGTTGTCATATCATTCCACCCATTCTAAACTGTAAAAAGAGGAATTTCGAAAATGCGTTTTACTAACGCACTTACTAAATCATGCCATCATTTCACTGACGAAGCATTCACACAACAGGCCATGCGGCTACATGAAGCAGGTTATCCCAATAATGTACTGGCATCAGTTGCAGAGGGAATACTTAGGCAAGTGCAGGAATCAGGGACTGCTGAACGAGCGGAAGGAAATAGTAACCGAGAGAAAAAAAGACCAACAGTGATACCTTATATCCACCGGTTGTCGCACAACCTAAAGAAAATTGCCCGTCGAGGTAACACTGATTTGGTTTTTTCAGCACCGAACAAACTAATCAGCCTGTGCACGAAAACAAGACCAGAAAAGAAAGATAGTGCCCCTAGCTGCCAAGTTAAACACAGGAAGAAGTTTAGAGAATGTATGACATCAATTATATATCGTATACCCTTATCGTGTGGGAAGTATTACGTCGGACAGTCGGGCAGATGCATTAATGATAGACTGCGCTAACACAAAAATAAAGTTGACAAACATGTATCAGATGGGTTTCTCTCCCTTCATTGTAAGCAACATAAGTGCTCCCCTCTCTTCGAATCAACAATCATTACCGGTAGAAATAAGTGAGAACTCACAGGCTTATAATTGAAGCCGAGCAGATTGATGCCCTAAGGGATTCATGTATCAGCAAACCATGATTGGCACTCTCTGAAAAAGAACTGAAATTTTTGCGCTTGGCTTAGCATATCACAAAATGTATCGCTCTGATTGTTAATCTGTTCACGTGGCTGTGACATATGTTGACTGAGTGTATAAGTACGTCCTGGTTTTCGATAATAAACATTGTTGGAAGTTAGCGCTGTGTGTGTCCCTATGTGTCTTCTTTTGTCCCGTCTTTTAATCGCGCTACCGTACTCCCCTTGAAGATGGTCAATAAATCCACAAATGCACCTAAAGGCACCAAAGCTGCCGGATTGGAGATCGTCCCTTCGTAATTAATTAGTTATGTAATAAGAAACATATTAACACTCACATCAAGGTCAGCATGGGAGAAATAGGGGCCATCGGCTCCCTCGCTTTCGTTTCTTCTTTTTCAAACCATAGTGAGGGTCTAGATTTCGGAAGCTTTGATATCTTCAGGTGCGTGTATGGGTTTATTGACCAGTTGCATTCACGCCAGAAGTTCACGTAGACGTGACGCCGGTGGCAGAAGGAATGCTAGACATCAGCCGCCTAGGCCGCGAGTGGCGGCGTCGGCTAACAATCCCAGGGTTAGATCTAGTAGCTGTCTTGGCATCCTCCGTTTTATCGTCAACTCGTAGCCACAGTGCCCGTACTCTCCTCGCTATGGACGTCGAAAGGGCGTATGATAACATCAGTAATGCTGTCATCTTGGCTTCAATTGAGATGCTGCATTTTGCCCCTAGAGTACGGAATTTTGTCAAATCTTTCCTTGAAGACGGACATCTTGCAATTCGCCTCAGTGGTGACGCCGTCGGCTCAGTTGTCCCTTTTCGTGGCGTACCCCAGGGATCTGTATTGTCACCCACATTATTGAATATTGCTTTCATCCCGCTTGCATGGCGCTTACACGATGTACCCGGCATAAAGTTCTTGTTGTACCCTGATGACATCACGGTATGGAGCACTCATCACGACCTGCAGACTCAAGCCGCTGCCCTTCAATCAGCTTTAGATATGACGGCGACTTACGCTTCTTCGGTCGGCCTTAGGCTTTCCGTCAGCAAATCTGCTTACATGTCAGTCGCCAATCGCTGCGGCCGGCGTAAGCTCTCTGCAACACCCATTCGTCTTCATCTATCCGGAACCCCTCTTCAACAATGTTCAACTATAAAAATTATGGGTCTGATGGTAAATGAGTCGGGAACCGGAACTGCTTGGCTCTCCAGCGCTAAAAAGCAGGACAATTCAGACGTTGGGTCTGATTAGCCGCATTGCTCCTAAAACGGGCGGCGCCCGCTCATATTTTGCACGACAATTGGTGAAGGCGGTAGCGCAACCACGCCTTGTTTGTCAAGCCCAATTCCAGCATTTGACGAAGGCACAATGGCATCGCCTTGAGGCTGTTAATCGCGAGGCACTGAGGGTCATCACTTGCCTTCCCCGCATCACCCCGATTGTGGCTCTCCAAGAACATGCACAGCTCAACACACTAGATGAGCTGGGGCAGCAGCGACGTGATGCTCGCAGGCTTAAGGCCAGCCTTTCACATGCAACGTGTGCTCTCAGGGCTTACGCTTTCTCGAACTCCCTTCTACCACCACCATCACCAGTTCTTCCTCCCTGGAGTTTTGTACAGTTGAGTGATAACAAGCCAACTGACATTCATCGCCCGACATCAACTCACGCGGCGGCGTCGCTTCGTGACCGAATTATAGCTCAAGATGCCCACCTGCCGCTTGGCTCCATCGTCCTTTACGTTGATGCAAGCATTCAGGACTGTGAAACAACCGCTGCAATTTATTGCCCATGCGCACCTGCCCTTAATAAGACGACCCGGTTTCAAGTCCAAGAACCTCCTTCCTCCTTTTGTGCTGAGCTCCTTGCTATCCGAGAAGCGTTGTGCTCTGTGGCCGCCTTTCCCATGGTCCCCACGGCCCGCATCGTCATCCGCACTGATGCCCTCCAGGCGACGCGGATTCTGCGACGCGTCAGTCGCAGCCCTGACATATGCCAACAGATACATCTTCTGGCGGCACGCATCCTGCAGCCAATATCTGTCGAGTGGATACCACGCGACCTTCTAAGCTTCCAAAGCCGTGCGGAGTCTGCGACCCGTCTAGCGACCTCTCCATCGTCACTGCCTCAACTCTTTCACCTAGATGATGTGACCCTCCTTTTAACAAGAAAGGAGCACCTCCGGCGCCGCACACGTGCTCTCATACCTCCGTGTGCGGTAAACCTCCCCCGCGGTCTTACCCGTGCAGAGGAGGTTGCGTTTCGGCGGGTCCGGGTCGAGTTTGCCCTCACTGCTGCCGTGACTAGGCAGTGGCCGCACTTTCACCCGTTATATCCTCGTCCTGAGTGTCCACTCTGCAAGTCGCGAAATGCTGAAGCCGACATCCACCACCTGCTGTGGGTTTGCCCTGCACTGAAGCCGACGAGGCTCCGGCACCTCGCAGCAGCGGGACTCTCGCCGCATAATTCGAGCGATTACACTGCTTGGACGCAAGGACCGCATTATCGATCCCTCTTGGACTTCATTAGGTCAGAAAATCTTTTTTCATTCATTTAACCATCCTTATTCACCCCCATCCCATACCCCTGTATGCCCTGACGCATTTACCCTCGCATAAAAAAAATCTAGTGGGTAACCATAAACGCACCAGAAAGTGTATGCGAAATGGCGCCGCGGTTACACCACTGGCAAGAGCATCGCACGAATAACGCGAAAAGGTGGGTTGGGAACCCAAGAGTCAGCGAGTAATTTTTTCAGCCATTTCCATTTCCACTTAATTATAATTTATTCGATTCAAATAAGAACTGCAGATTATTCCCCCTGTGCTATCCTTGACGTCATTCTTTGCTGGCTTATTATGATACAATCAAAAATTGGGCTTCTCAGTTTCCTTTGGTTTCGTTCACTACATAGCGGTGGTCTCGAGTCTGGCAGCTTTGAGGCCATCGGGTGGCATGTGTGGCTTTATTGACCAGTTGCCTTACCCACAAATATTCATGTGGACGTGACGCCTGCGGCAGAAATGATGCTCACATCCGTCGCCAAGGTTGGCGAGTGGTGGCACTGGCTAACACTCTCAGGGTTATTTCTAGTCTGAAAACATAAATACCCCAAAAATATATGGGAAAAATGGACCGCGGTAGCGCAGTCGGTAAGAACATCGCAATAGTAACACGGAGACGGAGGGTCATTCCCCACCTACGGCCAGTTGTTTCATCGATTTTCACTTCCAATAATTTATTATTTCTATAATTCAAGTAGTGAGTACTAATATATTCCACTAGGTTCACCTTGGCATCAGTCATTGTTGACTTCTCACGATATATATATCTTGTGACAAAATATTAGGTTTGGGGTACTGTACAACCCCCAATTCCGGCTTGCTGCTTACAGTAAGGCAGCGCAGTATTATTGCGCTGCTTTACTGTAAGCAGCAAGCCGGAATTGGGGATTTGTACGGTATCACAAACCTAATAGTTTTCCAGAAGATTCGACAAACGGAATCACTATCGAGCCATTACCGCCCAATGCAAAGTGAAGAAAACGCAGCAAATCTAAATTAAGACATCAATATGGACGTTTGCTAGAAATCGCATTAAGCAAGGTTCGAGCTCATTACAAGTGAAATTGTAAAGGGCAGAAAGGGTACGATGGGTTATTGTAGGCAGACACTCTCAATGAATTACGGATATACTCGCACATACTGAATCACACAGAAATATTGTCTGGGTACACAGCGCCATACCTAAGCCCGTCCTGCAATTACGTACTCCAGAGACATACAAAGCCGCCCAAGTCAATGCAAGCGCCCTATCTGCCCCAGTGTACACTGATGTTGTGCATCTCGCGCCGCTCAAACCTTATTACTCTCCTGTTAATACCCTTACATAAACGCACCGGGAGAGTGCTTCTGCCGCAGGGGATATGCGTATTGCGTGCTTCTTTTAGGCGATGAGCATGGGCGCCCTGACAAAGATGAACAGCTCCTTGATCTCTAGCTCTCGCCTCTGCATTTATTTTTTACAAGCATACCTCGTAAATAGTGTTCAGTGCTTATTCGCTCCTTCGCGTAACGATACAGACATGACAAGGCAGCACCAACATTTGCATAATGTTAAACGAGATTTGGAGTACTCGAAGGAAAATACCTCAAAGAGGGTCTTCCAAACAAGAACATCTGGGAGTAGGTACCAGTTTCTCAGAGCTTAGCTCTTACAACTCTCCAAGTATGCGACAGCAAAATTATACTGCAATGTTCATTACGTGTCGACATGTGCTTGCATCACGAGTTACCTTGCACACACTCGTTTAAGAAAGTGGCAATTATATGCTTCGCATCTCTTAGAAACATTCGATTTTGTGCTCGGCGCGACGCGGTCGCGTACTGTACGCACCTCGAGTTTTAGGTAACATATGTTGCAATTCGATGAAGTCCACCTAAAATGCAACAGTAAAGTATTTGACCGATGCTGCGATTGAACTTCTCATTAACAGCGCAGAAGCCCAATGCTCTGACCATTACGCTATATTCATGCTCGTGATTACCACGCGCTCCTGTCGCTTTTTGAAACTGACGCGTGCGTCAAGGGCCAGTTTCTGGAGACAGCTAGCGCTTCGAGACGGTGTGTTAGTCTATGCTGTTTATGGAAAACCATATTATGGAACCCATATTTTGGTCAGTCGGATACCTGCAAAAGGGGTGCAGAGCGCGTAAATTCATATCGCATTAAACACCAATATCAGAAAACCTCATTATAATATATGTATTCTGCGAGATGTTTACTTTGCTTGATTTTTATTCTATAGATACCTGATAGGCATGTGGTTCTTTAATCCTTTATTGACGGGGCATATAAATACCACAAATAAATTTTTATTTTCAGAACAAATGTGTGAAATAAGTCACGTATAAGCATAATCAACGAAAAGCAAAAGATATCTTGCGAAAATATTTTCATAAATAATGGGGAAACCGCTGCCAGAGAACTGGAATTAGGCTTCACCCAAAGTCACCTATGGCTTCATTTGGAATTCGTGCATACAACTCTGGTCACATCAGGACCGTAGATGTACGTTTCACTTGCTTCATGTCACGTGCTTGAAACCCCTGCGGCCAGCGGTCTTACATTGGTCCGACTCCTCTAACCATGCTTTATAAGGAAAGCGAGTCACCTGCCAAACTTCTATAACGTTCTCTGTTCTAAACCAACAATCATGCTTAATGTCTGTCATTCGGTGTTCGTCAAAGACATTTAGCCAGAAACTTTGTACTCAATGACGAAACTCAGCAAGACAAAAAAGAACATGTTGCTTGTTGCCTGTAGGCACCATTAGTCCATAAGGAGTTAATGAGCCGATTTGTGCAATATTATTTCACAGAAGGAAGATAAATCTCAGACAGAGGAACGCAGTAGTAGTGGCAATTTCGTATAGCGAGTCTTTGTTCAAAAGCCATTTGGGTGAGTCGTGACCTCATAGCTTAGTGAAAATTAATATTCATGTATTGCTTGGCGCGTTGTTCACTCTCTGGTTGAGCGGTTGTGTGGTAGAATCATCAAATAGTCGCATATTTCAGAGTGGTACATACAATCAGCTTACTTTCTCAAATAGCACAGCTGAGCAAACGTTAATGTGAACAAGGGTTCATTGAATATGATCCCAATTTCACCCTAATGTTTTAGCCAATGACACATAAGCCAAATCAAACACCATAGAAGAAGCCACGTACAGGCGTAGTGAAGTACCAATGTGAGCTTATGCGCATCCACGGGTGAAATGTGCTCGACGCAACGACGCAAGCCATGCACATCTTAGTCTTGCCGACCCCGTAGCGTACCTTCTGCATCGCCTGTACATCGTAGACACAATGAAATTCCCGAGTAAGCACCATGTGACAAGCACCGAGAAAACATAGGAGAAGAACCCTATAAGGTGTGGTTTGTTTTTATTGCAATCTCCTTACGTAAAATTTACGTCAGCGTTGTTTGAACCACCCAATGAAGCGATCCCTTTGTTAATAGGAGGTCACCTTTATTTGCTTTCAAAGCGAATAGCATTGTATACTTTTACGAGTATTTGTGGCCTAATTGGCGGACAAAACACGAAGAGGACACAGACGCGGAGAGGGTTTCGGTGGGGCCGAGCTAGCACAATGAGAGTACATAACCAGATAAGCACGATGGGGCTGGCGCCTGTAATTGGCTCGCTTTCCCTTGCTTAGCTCGCAGTTGCTAGCAGAATATCGCGGTGGCATGCGGCGCAACGCTAAAGATGTCGCTAAAACAGATCCTCAGCGTAGAACAGCTGCCAGGGACATGTCTTATAGATGCCAAAAGGGCTCGGGAATGTTATAATCCCTCCTAAAAGTATTTTTTGTATTTATTATAATCGGTTCTCCCCGGCAGCTTCGAGTAGCTAGTGCCAGAGTGATCGGTAGCCGGACGTAATCTACTCCTTCCAGAACCGGGCAAACCCCGAGAATTCCGTAAACAAGTTCAGTTTTGGGTGGTGTATTACTGCAGCCTTAATCCATACATGCCACTTTGACATGGTGGGCTCCCGTGGTTTTCTGAGGTCGCGTTCCAGACAGGCAAAGTGGTGCAGCCGGCAAACTTTTGATCATAGCGGCCCATCAGTTACTCTCTTCGGAAGATGCGCAGCACAACCCCCATCCCACGCATCGCTTTGAAGGGCTGGCTGCCGTCGACGAATGCACTGCCGGTTAGCGCAGTCGTCGCGACCAACGCGCGGATGGTGTAAGACGCATCTCGACTTCGAACATGTCGGAGCGCGTTAGCTGTGCCCGGTTACGTTGGCTGCACCAGTGCGTCGAACAACACATGCTGTTCTCGCCAGCATGACTCAGCGTGCGTCCGTGTGTGTGTGTGTGTGTGTGTGTGTGTGTGTGTGTGTGTGTGTGTGTGTGTGTGTGTGTGTGTGTGTGTGTGTGTGTGTGTGTGTGTGTGAGTGTGTGTGAGTGTGTGTGTGTGTGTGTGTGTGTGTGTGTGTGTGTGTGTGTGTGTGTGTGTGTGTGTGTGTGTGTGTGTGTGTGTGTGTGTGTGTGTGTGTGTGCGCGCGCGCGCGAGTGCTCACGCTTAGAGATGCAAGCGGTTGACAAAGACATTGAAAATTTCCGAAAAGTAACAGGCTTTGTTTTTTTTTTTTTCAATCATGCTTTGCTTTTTTGTTTTTTCAACAGAAAAAAAAACAGGGATTCTCTACAGGAATATTCTGTTGTGATGCGACTTCTTCCGGCGTATGTAAAATATGCTCAAAAGAAGGAGTTTGGGAGCGGGAGAAGCACCTGAATCCATCCACGTGGGTGCGAGGACTTTGGTTCAACAAAGCCGTGAGCCCCCTCACCTGTCGCGTACTGCAGATTCCCCCTTCTTCTGCGACATGTGAAAGAAACTGGTCTGAGTTTGAAAATGTCCACACCAAGCTGCGCAACAGGCCCCCAAAGAATCGCGTTCAAAAACTTGTGTACGTGCACTCAAACCTCAATAAGAAGGCTTCGCCCACTGCACAGCGAAGCGTTGACGCGTCAAGCAGCAAGGAATCTTACACAGATTGATAAAAATAACGGTTATGACGCTTTAATGTGAAATCAATGACTCAACGTGAAATCGTCATTAGAGTTTCAACCCGGAAACCCTGTTGTGCCTTTTGTGATGTAATAATGTACCGATTGCATTCTTCTTACTGTTAGAGAAATTAACGTGTTGGGTTTTCCATAGCTCTGTGCGCGTCTGTTTTGGAAATATTCCTTTTTTTCTGAACCAAGAACATGAAAAACTACATTTTTCTTACGCCCCTAGAAATTTCATGAAATTTTACGGCTCTACTCACGCTACGTCGGACTATCTACGCGCCTTTTAGTGCTCGCGTTGAAACGTTGTTGTGCATTACAGGGCCCCCGCCCATATGGAACAGCGAAATGGCTGTATGAACGCGTGGCAAAGGGGTCCATGGCTAGTTTGCGTAGCCAGCACGAAAGGCACCGAGTCACTACCACAGAGCTCAGGCTGGCGGCATAGGGTGCTCCGTATCATAAGCCGAGGGACTCGGTGAACGGACAATGTATGCAGGAGCACGCCAAATCGGCAAGATAACTTTTGGCACACGCGTCTTCAGGACGGAAGACGGCGAAGCTTGTTACGCGAATGGTGCGTCTATGGTCCTTCAGCTGAAGGCGCCGTTGCACGGCGTGTAGGGGGCGCATACGAGCAATTCAGTCGAAAAGCGTCCTGCTCGTGAGTCCTGCTCGTGCGCTGCAGGTCGACGCACGTTGCAGGTGGATGCTTGGCGCGTGCGTCGCAGATGGACGTGGCGCACCCTGTCGCGTGACGAACAAGATCCGGCGCAGTTAGCGACGGGTGCATCGGGAATGAGCTACTGGCTTGCCAGACATAAAACCCCTCTATAATTTTAAAGTAGCAACACTCTCCTCCCCGCGGCACTTTGTTGCACAATCCTCCTCATGCGCCAGCTTCTGAATACATGCCACAGTATTCGACGGAAGCTCATGATTTTTGACCAGTTGCGCTCCCCAGTGGTGTAGAAAATTTTGAAATATATCGATAACAACATCGAGAATTTCGAAGGTAACTTTTATGAGAAGGTTGGTTTCTTCCTAAAGCTGTATGAATGGGGCATACTGATGTAAAAGGAGCTTTGAGGTGGATTCTATACTCCAGACATATTTTTCTTCTACCACAAGATAAGATGCTTTGCTTTCTGCATCTGATCTAATATTGCTATGTGGCACATCCCTCTGTGTTTGGCTTCTTTTCTTGCCTATGCACGCATGTGCATAGCAGGTATTTAATGGAGCGTGCGTTAGTATAATGAATTAGTCACAAGTACATCGATCGTCCGCGTGTTTTTCTTATCAACGTGAAAATAGCTATGTGAATAGCTCAATATGAAACTGAATACGACAGTTGTGCAATTTCAGTGCAAGCAAGCATACGCCATCATGCGAACACACCCTACACATTGCCTATATCGGCCGGAAAAGCAAATAACAATTGTCACCCACTCATGCGTAAGTAGCAGCGCCATTCAAGGTGAATTCAAGAACTGAAAATAATGCAGAAACTCAACCGGATTTGTCTAAGTATGCGTAAGCGTACTCCCCAAATTTCAGTTGGCTCACCCCCAAATTTAAGTACGAACATATCCAAATTTGAAGGTGGCCCACACCAAGATTTCAACTTGGCTTATCCTCAATTTTAAGTTGGCCCACCTCCAAGATTTATTTGGTCGAACTCCAAATTAAAAGTTAACGAAACCCCAAATTTTAAGTTGGCCCTATCCTACGTTAACCTTCCCCATTCATATTCTAAGGAGTTCTATGTATCTGTATTGGTATTCTCTTTTTATTTATTTTTTGGTGGGTAAAATTATTACTTGTCGCTTATAAAGCAACCGATTACCTAAATTTACACTATTAAACTGATCAAGTGTCTGAAGTTTGAAAATTACGCATTTTTTGCAGATACAAGGTATTACACTTTGGCGGGACGGGGCTGCGGTACTCGACAAAGAATGCGTACGCATTAAAATACGCAGTTAATTTTTAATATGGGCTTTCAAGTGCCGAAATCACGATCTCATGATGAAGCACGCCGTAGTGAGAGACCCGATAAATTTCGACAGATTGGGGTTCTTTCATCATCATCATCATCATCAGCAGCAGCAGCAGTAACAGCCTGGTTACGCCCACTGCAGGGCAAAGGCCTCTCCCGTACTTCTCCAGCTACCCCGGTCATGTACTAATTGTGGCCATGTCCCTGCAAACTTCTTAATCTCATCCGCCTACCCAACTTTGTGCCGTCCCCTGCTACGCTTGCCTTCCCTTGGAATTCAGTCCGTAACCCTTAATCACCATCGGTTATCTTCCCTCCTAATTACATGTCCTTCTCATACCCCATTTCTTTTTCTTAATTTCAACGAAGATGTCATTAACTAACGTTTGTTCCCTCACCCAATCTGCTCTTTTCTTATCTCTTAACGTTACACCCATCATTCTTCTTTCCATAGCTCGTTGCGTCGTCCTCAATTTAAGTAGAACCCTTTTTTTTTTATGGTTCCAGGTTACTGCTCCATACATGAGTACTGGGTTGTTTACCGTGCACCTAAATCTAGCTACATGGGTGTTTTGGAATTTGGCTTCCATCGAAACGCGGCCACCGTGGCCGGGATTCGATCCCGCAACCTCGTGCTTCGGAGTCCAACACTATAGCCGCTAAGCAACCACGGCGGGTCTAAAAGGCAATGTAGACTAGCTAGCAGTTATCAACCATATTGCCACGGGTATACTTGCCTTTAGTAATTTCAGGACCTCAATTCATTGTATCCAAGTGACCGACGCATGCGTCGAAGTAAGCTGGAAAAAAAGCTCCTCTACAAGCCGCTATTTGGATTTTCAGTAAAACAGGCAACGGATCTTAACAATCACGAAAAATGCGATCGAGAGGCTGTACCTTCGCACATACTTGTTTAAGGCGGAAAGCAGAACCTATAGTGTTGCGTTTCCGAATGAATAACACATGACGACCTGCGAGGTGATGAGTTCCAGCAGAATATTCCACATACTGCGGACAACCTCCTTTGGATGTAACGTCCGGCCGGAGGAATAAAAAAATGAAACATGAGGGGATGCTTCGATACTACCTATAAGAAAGGCACTTTACTTTGCAAACAACACTGTTCTTTGTCAGAACAATGTTCTTCCAGCCAATGTTGTTTCGGCAATGTTGGCTCCTTCTTTTGCAAGCCATCACGTTTTTCTTGTGGTATCATAAAAACTGTATATCCATCTTCAGGTTTCTTTCTGCGGTTATATGCTCTACAGCCTTACATGGTGCTAGCACAACACTGCATGAAATACCGCGTGTAATGTTCCTCTTGCACTGCGCCAAGCCAGCCGAGCAAAGGATAAAAATGGTGCCAACGAAAAAGAAAAAGAAGCAAAACGCAAGATCTTCCTCTTTCCACGCGCAACGCCAAGGAGACCAATCATCGCGCTGAAAATGGGCGCCAAACTTGTTCCCGGGGAGGGGACGCACAAGGGACCAGGAGAAGGCGAGGAGGCCGCATGGCAGCGGCCGAGTTCAAAGAGTGGCGACATTTTCAAATTATCAAATATCTTTAGCCGGGCACATTGTGGCTAACGCTTGTAGAAGTGTCTAGTCGTTCGGCGAGGATGTTTGGCGTGGGATGCAGCGTAGCTGGCACTGCGACATCGTGAAAAGCGGGAAGCGGGACGAAGTCGTGAGGCCTACAGCTACCAGGCGCGGACGTCCGCGGAGGTAGCGCAGATGAATGAAGGATTCGGTAGGTAGAGTGACCTGTGCCAACAGTGCCGAGGGCTGTACTACTGGAGATATTCCTTTTTTGATCTCGGAGGTCACAGAAACTCGTGGCTTGTGTCCGCGGTGACAACAGTTGTCATGGTTAGAGGCAGTGTTTCCTGCAAGGTGCCAAGTTAGCGCGACCACGCGGAATATTGCTCAGCGGACGACGAGGACGGATCGGGCAGAGATTTGGTTTGGGGCTGAGTGGCAGTTGCGACATCGTTTGAGACACACTCGATGGCGTTCGGTGCGAGAGCCTGCGTTTGGACGGCGATATTACCACTGTCACGTGCCATCGTTTGAGGCGAGAAAAGCGATGAATTCGCCGGTATTATTGTCATACCAACACCTTTGCCGAGAACACTACGAGCGGACTTGGACAAAAGAGACCTCAGATGAAAGTCTGAAGCCAGGGGCTACGTGGTATCGCACGCGTAGTTCGGCGAGAGTCAATCATGACAGGTCGAGGAAGGAAGGCTTGCCTGAAGATGATGGCATAGGGACACAGGAAGAGAAATGCTAGTGCTGGCCGCGAGGGTGTTGGCAGAGATTAGTCACTTACCGTACGATCAACCTCTGGAAGCGAGCGGTACGTATCGCCATAGAAGTTTAGGACGGACTGTCGTAGCTCGTCGCACGAGCGTGCGCCAGGCGATCGAAGCCTGAGGCGAAGTTGGAGGTGAAGCGCTAGGACGTCGAGAAGTACCTCGTACTTGAACTCCTGCATTCATATCTTGTACAGCTCCAGAGGCTCCTCAAATTGTGATAGCAATGCGCCGACGTATCGTGCCCGGAACAGCGGTAGTGATAGGATGAACTGGGGCTCCAGCCAGTTAGCCATGGCAGCGTGTCGCTCGGTGAAAGGCACCTTATCCTGGTTCACAACAGTAAAGAACCGTGGGGCCTAAGCGCAGCACCTGATCAAGGCCACCAGCACACCCGGATTCGAGAACAACACTGCGCGGGCCCGGCGTGCCCAGCTTGCGCATCGAGCAGGCCCTGTCATCCCATCTTTATTTTCCTCCACTTTCACCAAAGGGCCGGCTGCGAGCGCCGACCTTAGCGCCCCCGCGTTGCAGCGTCGGTGGGCGTTACATCATTATTGTCATTCCCCTCCGAACAGGACCATAGTGCAAACGAAACTTTAAACCAGCCCCTCTCTACAGACGATTAAACTCCCATTGCCCGTGCAACAATGTATAACTAGGAGCCTGAAGGGCGCTAACCGCTGAACCATGGCATAAAATTCACTCTTCGTTATGTTCGCCCCGTTCTGTAGTAAAATTGGGCTCCATCCTGCGCATCGTTGAAAATAACTCAAACTTGAAAAGATAGCGGCGAAAAGTATCTACCCTAACGCCATTCTATTCTTGGCGAAAATCTCATAGTGTGTTTTTGCCATGGATAAGAAACAAAGCAATTCTTTCTAAATGTAATGGCACACCAATGAATATTCAAAATTCTTTGCAATCAACTAGAAAGGCACCACACTATAATACGGTGTCCGGTACACGAGGGACTGGCAGGAAACACGAGGGCACACCGTATTGCTCGAGGATTAAATGTCCGAGCAACGGCATGACCTAGCGACGACCTTCCACCGAATTCTCGTATCATCCTCATATAGCAAAGGCAGGAGCGGAGAGGTATTGGACATCCTATCTCCGATTTAAACAGCCAACAGGAGAGGGACTGGCGTCGTGTTCAGACGAATACATACCCCAACCTGCACAATCTACACAGAATATACCCCACGACGTTCACTGACGAGTGCCCGTGGTGCACAGACACGCCCACACTAAAGCGCATCACATGGAAGTGCCCCAGGAGGTCTCCGCACATAGACAGCCCCATATTACGCCAACATCCACTAATGAGAAATAGGCAGTTGGAGGCATGGCTTACGGACGAGGGACGGGAGAGCCAATTGGCTCTTCTGGACCAAGCCCAGCGAGCCGCTCGCGCCAGTGGCGCCTTGAAATAGGGGCCTGTTGCGTACTCCAGGGTAGCCTAGCGTACTGCTGCCGAGTTGTAGCGACGCCTGCCTATCGAAGCTCGACCGACGTTACTATTGGGTAGCGTGGCGTTGTCGGCGGGCTGCCGGCATCCGGTAGACCATAGCGACCGGGCAAGGACGAGGCGATTTCTAGTGGTAAACTTGCATGGTTTATTGAAAAGTTGGTGAAAAATGAAGAGAAGAGAATGAACTGATCAAAACTACATTTCGGAGCTCCTTAAATAGGCTCTCTACAATCGTGGGAGGGATCTTCGTTCCGTTGACGTCACGTGACCGGCACAGAGTCTGATTCGCGGAAAGAGGGCCCCTCTTCCTCTGGTTATACCGAGCCTGCTTCGAGGAGGAGGGCGTCCCGCTTCCGGTTATACAAAGCCTCAGGTCCGGGAATTGCAGACGCTTGTCCTTGTCTGTTGCGCGTTGCTGGTTCGTGGAAGTTCTCCTGTAGAGTCTGACCGTTCGAGGAAAGGGTCCCTCTAAAGTCGCACACACATACACACAAAAGAGGCCTGTAAACACCATGTGGATTCCGCCAGACCGGCAGACACCCGAAATGGTCATGGCGAATTAGGAAGTCACGCTTCATTTCGACGAGGCGAGGTGTGTGAAGGTCTGGTGAGAGAAAGTCCTTTCTGCACGAGGTGCGGGACGCAAACCGTAGCAGGAGAAGTCACGCCTTATTTCGACGAGGCATGGTGAGAGAAGGTCGGGTGAAATTCCTTTCTGCACTTATTGCCAGACGCCAGCCGTAACAGGCCCCAACCATCGTGCCTTACTTTATTTTATTCAATAAAGCTTTTACTCACTAACTCACTCGGTGCAAAGTTAGGAGCAGAATATCCGCGTCCGATGTTAGTTCACCCCCCCCCCCCCTTCTTCTACTGCTGTCGCAGCAAATCAGTTTAAAACAGAAGGATTTCATGCAGTCTGCATTTTTATTTCTCTTATGGGTGGTATGCAACGCACTTCACGACGGATTTTGTTCAGTGCTACAGCATTATACTGCAAGGCCTGATATTCTTGGAAGCTGTGTTGCTAGATTTGAGACTACAGCAATGAGATACTGCAATTACAATGCTTCAAATAATGATCCCATGCGCATTTTGCAATACACAATGCATTTTCACACGGTGTTGTTTTTTGCCCGGTTCATTTAACCAAAAACATTTTGGTCCTATGGCAGACACTTTGCGGCGAGTACAGGAAGGGATGTATATCAGTTCCTGCCTCGCCTTATTATGGGGGCCCCTTGGGAAAAAACTAGAACGTCGCACGGTGTGATCGAAAAAGAGTCACCGCGTCCAAATGCTCGCTGCTCTAACCAAAAGGCCCCAGAGGCATGCATGCTTCTCTCGTGCCATGCGGAAACACTCGTGCACTTGCGTTTAGGCGCATGTTAAAGAACCCCAGGTGGTCCAAATTTCAGGATTTTACCATGACGGCATGCCTCATATTCAGATCGAGGTTTTGGACTGTAAAACATCAAAATTTTTCTATCCTGCCAACGTCAACGCTAAACTCTTTGAGAATATTGGCGCGTGGGTGACGGAAGGTTGCAGCGATTTGCTTAAAAAATAGCGAAAAGACGTGTGCACGCGCCGTTATCATTAGGCCACAGACAGCCCAGCGAATCGTAGTCAATAATTAACGAAAAAGACGAACAATAGTAAACTTTGTGAGTGCCTGTCGTGGGTAGAACGTCGCACAGCAGACAGCTACCCGTCATAGAAACTTATGGCTTTGACATTTCTACGTTAAGCACCAGATGGCGGGCGCAGTTAGCATCTGCTGAGGCCCCATTTAAGTGGAGAAAAAGAAACTCCCGGCCCTAAAATTTAATCCGGAGTCCGCCACTACGGCGTGTCTCTGATCGCACCGCGGTTTTGGTGATAAAACCCCGACCATTTATATTATTCGAAGCAACAAGTTGCTTATTCTTATTAGCATTCCAATTGTTTTCTCGTATGAACAGGCTGTTTGAAGCGTTGTATTACACTGCAACGCTTTGGGCGAGCGCCTACACTTTTCAGTACATTCCCCGTATAGGAAAAGTAGTGTTACGTAGATACTGTGTGACATTCTACCGAAATAAGGGTCGGACATTTTCCCAAATGAACAATTCGTAACTTTTCTTCGCCAGAGTACGACAAAGCAGTCATCATGCCATCGCCGTCACCGTGATACTCTCTGTGGCACTGCGACCTTACTTTGCCGTTGTGTTACACGTTCGCTCGCCCTGCGCGCAAAACTTCTCGCCGTAGACAAGTATGCCGGTCAATTTCTTAACGAGTTGCATAAACATAAACACAAGCAACTGGAGACGGCCTGATACGTGCGAAATGCTTCACATAACATCGACTCACACAGCACTTGGGATGGATGGATGAATGCATGGAAAAACTTTATTGTGGTCCATCAAGTCGCGCCAGTTCCCTAGCCCGAAGCGGGGCGCTCCAACTTTTAGACCGAAAGGCCAAGCCTTTCGACCGCTTCGCGGGCCCGTTGGACTGCCCATAGCTGTTCTTCGAATGTGAGACTGCGTAGAGCTGCGTCCCACTGCTCTTAAGTGTTGTCCTTGACGCTGCATAACGCGGACCAACGCCACAGCATATGACTAAGATCTATGGTGTCGTTACATTTATTGCATGTTCTAGGTGTAGAAAACTTCGGATAGATATTGTTGATTAGATGCGGGTTCGGATGTGTTTTCGTTTGCAATAGCCTTAGCGTAATGGCCCGAGCCCTATTTATTTACTGTGCGGAAGGGGAAGACACTACGTCCTAGGTAGAAGTGCTGGGTTAGCACGTTGTACGTAAGGAGGTGGTCCCTGCAATCTGCAACCTCAGCGTCTTCTTGCCTTGTGGCTACACGGTTGGCAAATCCTCATGCAGCATTGTGGGCAGATTCGTTGAGGTTCGCGGGAGCACCGGTGATTTCTCCCTCATGAGCAAGAAACCAGATGATCGTGTGAGGTTTGACTATCTTTGTGTCGGGAATTGCCACGACCTGTCTAGAGAGGACTCCTTTGGCAAATGCTCGGACGGCTGCCCTAAAATTTATGTGGATCATAGATGTATTTGGGTCTAGAAGTGCCAATGCGATGGCTACTTGTTCTGCAATTTCTGGTTGTGTGGTTTACGTGAAAGCCGAGTTGAAGACTTTACTTTTACCTTTCAGAAGAACCGCTATGAAGGCTCGTTTATTTGTCATGAAAGCCGCGTAGACCAACCAGCATTCTTCAGCCGGATATTTAGCTTTCTCGGGTAGGCCTTTGGCTCTGCCTTGCATTCTGCCCACATTATGAGTGGGGTGAAAATTCCTTGGAGCCGGTATGAAGGTGCGATTATTCCGTATATCTTTGGGAATTTCTCTGTGGTTAATATGTAGAGCTGTAATTGGCATACCCATCCGTTGGAGGATGTTCCTTCCTGATCGCGTGATTAAGAGTCTAATGAACTGGGCTCTTTCTTGCGCCTCGGCTATTTCCTCCAGTGTATCGTGCAGCCCTAGTTGCATGAGTCTTTCAGTTTGCGTGTATAAAGGTAGCCGAAGAGCTATCTTGATTACCTTCTTTAAGAATGCATTGAATTAGTTTCTTTCGGATCTCTGCTGCTCGTGCATGGCTGCTACGTAGGCGAAGTGACAAAGTACAAAGGCGTGAACTAGCCTGACGACATTGTCTTCCCTAAGCTCATGTCGGCGGTTAGTTACTTGTTTGATGAGCCTAATTGCGTTGTCTAATTTCTTAGCGATACGTAGAATCCTTTGATTATTGGATCCGCTGGCTTATATCGCCAATGCCCGGACCTGGATGGAGTCCACACTTGGGATGACGCTTCCGCTCCTGGTATAGAGCGTTATGTCGTTCTCAAGGAGGAAGCCATGCCCTAGGTTGCCGCCTTGTCTTTTAGGGCGGTAAAATAGGAGCTCCGATTTCTTGGGTGAGCCTCGGAGTCCCACTCAGATGATGTACTCTTCAATGACGTTTACGGCGTCTTGTAATCTGTGGTCTATTTCTCGGTCACTGATTCCAGTACACCATACCGTGACGTGATCCGCGTAAATGGTGTATTCTAGGCCTTCGATGTCTTTGAGTATTCTGGAGAGACCTATCATGCAGATATCGAAAAGAGCGGGCGAGATGACAGCTCCTTGGGGTGTGCCTCGGTTACCTAGCTTCATTGTACGTGATGTTAGGTCCACAGCCTTGAGCGTGGCCATCCTTCCACTGAGAAAGACTTCGACATATTGATGAAAGTGACTACCCAGACCGAGGTTCGAATTTTTTTTTTATACACAAGCCCATGCATCAGCTCAGGTTCGAAACGGTTTTGATTAAAACGTATGGAGGATATTATCAAAGCCTTTCGCCATGTCTGGTCCCAGTATTGCTCGCGTGTCCCTAGTCTTGTGGCTGATTATTTGATTCTTTAATAGGAGCATGGCATCTTGCATAGATAGACTAGGTCTTAAGCTGATCATCGTGTGAGGGTAAACCTCGAGCTCTTCCAGGTACCGAGGTAATTGATTCAGTATTGTCTGTTCAGCAACCTTTCCCATGCACGATGTGAGTGAGATCCATCGCAGATACTCGAGGCCATGAGCTTGCCCAATTTCGGAATTAAAATGGTGTGGGCCGTTGTCCATTCGTCTGAAACGTGACCGCTCTTCCACATTTCAATAATTAGTTGTGCAAGCACTCTATGGAGTCGTCATCTAAATCGCGAAGCATTTGTTTGTTACCCTTTCGGGACCAGATGCAGATCTTCCGTTGAGGTCGTTTAAAGCTGTCTTGAACTCTTCTACTGTGAATTCAGCATCTAAAGTTGGATTGCTTGTTCCGTATAACCCAATCGAGGAGGGGGTGGCTGCTGCGTGTCCTCGATGGATAGCTGCCTACCTATTCGCTAGCTGTGCAATAACTTCTGAGTTGGATGAGTCATTCTGCGCCACGTGCAGGATATTACTTAACGTATTGCGTTGATTAGATTTTGTATTGGTTTAGTCTAATGGGTGCGTCACTAAATTCCCAGTTCCTCATTTTTTTCATTCGGGCGTCTATATGGTAGTAAACCTCATTCCTTTCTTCATAAGAGAAGGTTTTGCAGTGCTCTTCTATTAATCCATTGGTTTTGGCAATTTACTTTCTCAGCCTACAGTTGAGTCACTGAACATTCCATAGGTTAAGCAATTATTTCTTGGGTCATGTGCCTCATTGCAATTATATTCGCAGCGTGTGTGCTCGTATTGGTTAAGACTGAAGTCAGACGTCTTTATTTTCTTTATCAATTCTACCCCTTCTAATGTAGCTTTATAATTAACTGTCATCCAAAATGATATGGGAGGTAGCCCTACCTTGATAATTGCATGCATGATACTTTTTTTTTCTACGTCACTTTTCTTAGTGAACAAGGAAGAGCAGGCATGAACTGTGCTTCCGCATGACTTTGATCACTACAAGTTAGGACATATTAAATTTTACGCCACTTAACAGAAGAGGACAAGAAATAATTGTTTGTTTTTTCCGCACAACAATAAAGTCCCAAGTGACAGGGGGAGAAGCTGGAGCGCCTACTGCACTGCATGTATAAAATTAATGTGCGGACGCCTATAGGCAGAAATAATTGGTCAGCTTGAAATTGACGCCGCAATCTTTCTGGCCGGTCAGTTAGAACAAAATTTTCACAAAGAAAAAGAAAACTAGTCTTGCAATTTACTCTCGCATCAATATGCTTGAACGCTGGTAGACACAACCCGCAATAAATTTCTGTGAAGAACACACGTTTTAAAGCGCCGTGTCGTATTCATATAAAAGAGGGCACCGTAACGTTCTCGTCACAAACACACGGCACCAGGTCGAAGAAAAATGCGGCAAGTAAATATCATTGTCGTCGCGCGTATCGGCGCCTTTTGGTTCACATCGCCGCCTGTTTTCGGTGATTCTAATACGGAGACGGAGGATGATGTCACAGATATAATGAAGGTACGTATTATTCCTCTCTCACTTTCTTCTTTGTACACTTTTCTTGAGCTCGCGTTCTTAAACCGATAGCTTTCTTTAGTTCCACAGCCACCCCCCCCCCTATTTTGCGTTTTGTATGTATATATGTTTCTGCCTGCCTGTTTATGTGCCCTTGGTAGTAACCTTGACACGCACCATTATATTCTAGGTGTCCTGGCTAACTTTACCCAGAGTTTAAAAATATGCAAATGCCACATAGCTGAAATGGAGAAAAGTAATGTTGTTTGCCGAAGTTACGAAATAAACTATTTCTTTCATTCGGCCTAATTCAATAATTAGTCTTAATTAACAATCAACTTCTCAAATATCATAGATAGATGCAAAGTGTCAATGAGAAAATTGTAGAGCGACATAAAGAACTCCCGATACAGCAGTCTGTTCCTCAATACGTGCTAAATAGAAGTGTTTTTCCGAGCGTGAAAGAAACCTGCAATTACACGCAACGTTGCCGCACGACTGCCCGCTCGAGGCACTTCGCGTGTATTCTTGGTTTTCTGCGTGTATTCGCGAGCCGTGACTGCTTCTCACGCTTTCCTGCAACTGGAGCGTATGCAACCGTAATGTTTACTGGGAAACGCTGGCGGCAAATGCTATGCACAGAAGAGGGCTTTCTGGTAGAAACGCGGCCTCTTGCGTGGGGTACTGCAAGGAAGAGGGCGCGCTGCTCTGTGGCCCCTGATATACTCACATGCCGGCGCGCGCAAATGGCGGACGGCGTGACCATTCGATGGATTGTAGCAACACTCTAAAAGTGGTTTCTTTGGCCTTTCACGTAGCAGAATTATGTTTTCTTTTATAGTCAAATTACGATCCGACGCTATCATGTCTGTAGGTTGTTTGTAAGTCGTAGTTTGCAATCTTGCTGCGTATTTTAGCTTGAGAAATTCAATTAGTTCAGTGCGCCACATGGAGGGCCTGGGTATGGGAGGTCCAAACATAATTTCGCCGGACCGACGTCCGACGCTGACGCCGCATTTTCTGCGAACCGGGACCCGTAACGCTGTCGCGTTAATAAACCAGGCTGTCCGACACGACGCACCAAGAAACAGAGGTCTGAATCCAATAACTTTTTCTTCAATAAGACAGATGTATGTTTGTCAACGCCACACGCGTCGCTTACGCTCGTAATCAAGCATGAGCTGCACCTTTGCCGGTCATATGGCTCATTGCGACGCTAAAACAAACTGACCGGTGGTGAAAGCGTTCGGTCAAACTGCAAAACAAGCTATTGCAGGGAACTTCTCCGAACCTTTATTGTACTAGTTGACTTTAGCAACACAGTCCTTAATTTGACTGGCCGTAATTTGCTTCACTATAATGTGGGAAGGGGAGGTGTAAAGATATTTGTTTATCTTATTATATTACTCAATCAAAATGAAGCGTAATTTTACGCAAGTGTACCTATTGAATATTCGGAGATAAGTTTCTGTTGTTATATTGAAGTGAATAAGATATCTACGCTTGGATATCTTACATCGTTGCTTCGGAGCTTCTAAAACAAACAAAGGATTAGGGGTGGAAGAGAGACCCTGAGCTTTCCTGTTCCTCACCTATGATATATTTGTCCCCCCTAAGTTCTCGGCACACTGTTCTCAAGGTATGATTGTCCGGTGGTTTTTTATTCTCCCCTTATATAATTACTTTCCATGATTTCAATGCCATTGTACTATTTTCCAGGTTTTTGAGAAGCATCCGAACGGCGTCGCCATACTCGATGCTGACAACGATAGAGGAGGAGGAGGAGGAGGAGGAGGAGGAGGAGGAGGAGGAGGAGGAGGAGGAGGAGGAGGAGGAAAAAACTTTATTCTAGTCCTGTGCAAGGTGTTGCCACCTGCCTGGCTAGTCCCATGTCGGGACCGGGAGGTCAAGCCTCCTAGCCCTATCACGGGCGTACTGGACAGCCAGGACTTCAGGGATATGATCTGAAGATCTGATCATTCCTAAAAACCGATTCCGGGAAATGCCAGGGCCGAGCGACCCACACTCCCAGAGCAGATGTTCAAGCGTGCATATCTCCTTTTCGCATGCTTTGCATAAAATATTCATGTCTGTAATGTCATACCATTCCTTTATTTGTGCAGATGGAGATCTCGATTGTTTGACCGCTGTCCGAACGAAATTTCATAAGGATGGACCAACTCCTGATTACGTCTGGGTTCTCAAGGGTCTGAAAGGCCATGTGAAGTGAGTTATGAACGTTTAGCCATATGAGACTGAGTGATCGCTCAAGCAGACAATTGACAGAAGGGTCAAACCTAAATTTCTTGATACCTTACCATGAATGCTCTGTATTACGCTTTGATCAGCTTACAGACAACGATGCTGCAACCTCTACATATGTAGAATTCCCTGGAAAAAATATACCGAATATCATGGTAATTTGGCTTAGATTAGATGACCTCGTAAGCAATGAACTACAATAAAATGAATTCAAAAAGTTACCAAGATCATGGAGTCGTATAAACATTTGCCTGGTTTATTGTAGAGGTGTATGTCGTATATGCAAAGAGGACAATTAATGGGATTCATCAATGCATCAGTTTGCTGCAGTTTTTATGCGTCATTGTTACGAATTCAAGAATATAATAATGAAAAGCTGGCGTTCTGCTGAAGAGGGCTGACTAATCTTGAGCGCTTTTCAAACTTGTCCATTTCCACAAGAATATTTGTATAACAGGGCGAGCGCTTATTGAATTTTCGTTTACGTTGCCTTGTGCTAAGCTTCTGGGACCGAAATCACAAATCTCTTCGTACATAAGTGCTGTTTGTTACTTACCGCCTCCCTTCTCTAATGGTATGTACAGCATCAGGATTGGCTGATTATTTCTCTTATGAGCGATTCTATTGTAACAGCCTTTTTTATGGATACCGGTCCAGATTATTATACTTGCCGATCAACTGTCCCACAGTGGAGATAAAACCTAGCTCAATACCGGAAAAGAAGGAATTTTTCAACAGGCGAAGCTTTTTTACTGATAAGCAGAAAATGAGGAAAATGCTAATACGATGCCGTTTGGGGCCTTAGCACCACAGTCTTCAAGGACCCCTGCCTCAGATTAATCATGCTCTTCGATTGTCCATCGTAGTCCGCAAACCACCGAGGACCAGCCAATTAGTCCTCCATGTCAAATGCGCTGCGCTGCTTCAGTGCATCGTATCTATAGCTAACCTTCGCCCCAACTCGACCAACGTCGACAACGCGGCGGTACATGAACAAATGGCATTTGCACTCTTTCGAATTCCCTTCATGAGCACGTTGAGCCACATGTGTGTTCTACCTACCATCATGGTGTCCGCCAGCGTAGATGTTGCTGCTTCCGCCGCCGCTTTACCGCTGCGCTATTCGCGTTCTGTCGGGAATGCTTCGCGGGGATAGCACTTTGGGTAACGGAAATGTTGGAGCCCAGTACGATATAGATCACATTGTACATCAGCGCTTGTCCGGCCGAAAGGCGCCCATGGGCACTGTTTATGACAATCATGGCGCTGCACCGAATTGTAAAAGTGGTCCCGTCTCTCCAGAGTAAACTGACGCCCACGCATACACTTGCCTGGGCAGACATAACTGCGGGCTATAAATTCGTCTACAAACGTAAAAACTACTAGATTCATGTAGTCTTGTGCATCAATCTACTGGCTATCACCAGCATATTACTGGATTTCTTGCTAGCCTTTGCCTTTCTCTCTCTCTCTCTTGCTAGCCTTCACTAATAACCATGAAATTACAAAGAAATGTGAGCTATTTCGCAAATACACTACCAAACGCGCCAATACGCAAAGCATAATGACAATTTCAAAGGTGCATATTTAATGTAGTTTTACCACACTAGTTAAACATATAACTTTAGGCTGGTCTATTAGGTTACCTTTTTCCTGAAATATTGCTAACAAAATTTGCTGCGAATAAATGTGCCTTCAGTTTAGTAGTTTTATAATGTTCACTAATATTACAATCAATAAATTTGTTTGGTCCATAATATTAAGTGGAACAATAGTTATTTTACTATCATATCGCCATTTATAGCATCAATTAAAATGTTCGCAACTATTCTGAGTCAATCTTCATGCGATCATTTTGTACCGAGCATTAGATTTCGAATTGAGTTTTTTTTTTTCCTTGCTTTAATCTCGAATACATTACTTGTTAGATAATTTAATATTGCTTGCAGTTGCCCATACATACAGCCGTTTCGCCTGCAATGTTACATGATCCTGCCTTATCCTTGCAGGCTTCCACAAAACTGATTTGCCGTATTCAATGTCTGTGTGTTTTCATTCATCGATTAATTAGACTTTGCGCAGCTAGAGCAACGGCCCTGGAAAAGCGTTGGTCCCAGGTTCAAATGGACCAAATTTTTCTTCAAATGCGAGTCTTTCTTTGAGAAGCCCGTATTGGTTTTATTTGTGGTTCTTGCTACAGTTTGGGTGGATGACAATTTTTCCCTTTCACATCGTTACGTAATATCTTTCCTGTCTTGTTCTTATCGCTACATTATTTTACTGCGGAGAAAATAGCAATACCAAATGCGCAGGTTAACTTTCCCTTCCAGCCGGAGGACCCTCCGGCATATATTTTGAGAATGCGCGCACCAGAAAACGTGGCAGAAATTCCAAATCATCATTAAAAAGTAATTGAAGCATCAAGACATTGGCAGACCTAAGAGCACTTTTCTAGCACACATTGCTAATAAAACCTCATGATGAATTGTTTGAAATGACCAAACCTTGTATGAACAACCGATAACATCCACCGATGTGAAGATAACAAGCAACAAGAGGTAATGGTTCTTCATTTTTTTAAAATTTTTCCGCTTATTTAGGAAGTGCTCACATTTTCTAATGATCATTTCAGAAAGAACATCACGTTCCACTTCAAGAAAGGAGACGCACCGGACAAGGCATTCGTCACTGTCGATGACGGTAAATATGTAATATCTCAGTTGAATGCGTTAGGAAGTAATAGCATAGTACGCGAAACAATATGCGTAGTGAAACGGCGCTGTTATGTGGATTATTGTGAATTTGTACCCGCGGTTAACGCGACATCTTGAAGGAACATACAAGGACAAGTTATGGCCTTAGCGGGGCACAAAAGCTGCCAATAAGCCCATAAAATTAGTGGGGCTGGTAGTAAGCAAGCTATATTTAGGTGATATATGTATGGAAATGTAACCGTTGCTTAGACGCATGAGTGAAAGGTAAATAAAAATTGGCAGGAATCAATATAATAAAGATGAAAGAATAAATCGTCCTTCTCAAAAATATATCGACAGCTAACTTAGAATCAGCTCACCTTTCAGAATATCCTAACATATTACAGAAGCTACACAGCGGCTTGCTTTGTAGGCAATACGTACCAAGACGTAAAATATATAACAATACCGGTCACTGACATAGCACAATCAATAGGCAGCCTAAGTGAATGGTTGTTTGGCAGTGATATCATTTTCAACAACTGCGTTTGTTCAGGCGATTGGATATCTCCAGCCTCTGTCACATTAAAAAGAAATGGGTCTTATACTAGATGCAAACAAACGCTAATATGCAGATGTCATAATCTACTTTTAAATATGTTTCGTTTCCAGTGGCATTATTCGTCTAGTGTTGCGAGTGCTACAGACCATATACTGAACGCATTGCATCAGATCAACTGCTTTCGAAGAGAGAAGCAAGTGTTGCAACATAGTCACTTGCGGCTATATTGTGGCGAACACATAACACAGAGTTTATTGTATTGCTAAATTATTAATGCACGAGCGAAGAGGAGCACAGTGAAGCACCGAGGCAGACGTACCATTGTTGTGCAACATCCGTATTGAAACTTAGTTATACAGTGCAGAACAGGTGCAGAACTGCACCTGTTGCACCAGAACAAAAATCAAAGGCCACCGAGCTCGTTGAAATCTACCCTAGGTGCAGAAGGTGTTGCCAAATTTTGGCCTAGTAAACCAAACAGGGTCACCTAATAATACTTCGCAGTGCCATATGTCAGTGCTCTCAATTGTGGGTATGCGTAACATGCATATCTGTAATGAAAGATAAGGCATGTATGCCTAACATGCAGCTTGAGATGACGCTTGCACATTCGTGAATTGAATAGGCGAATCGTATTTATCGGCGTCACCTCGTCGATAGATGGTGTCGTTAGACACCATCTATCCAAAAATATTCCAAGTTATTACAAGTCCTACAGTAATCACGGAAACGAAACTCGTAACCATAAAGATTATGTTAAGAGACTCACGGAAACACATTGCATAGCTGACGGCTACAAGTTAAAAGCAATGGCATATTGTGTTTTAGTTCGAAGAAGAGTAACAAATCCTTTCGGAAAAGTAACAATCCTCAAGCCAGAATAAATCAAATGCCCGTATTAGTGTTCTCATAAAAGAAGCAACCTCCTTACAAATGGAAGTATGGCGTGTTCTGGCGTTGTATTGCAAGCAGATAGTGTACAGGCCAATAAACTGCACATTCATTTTGGAAGCTGTACGGGTATCAATGCGCTCTTCACGCATTTAGTTTTCTTACTTGAGTTCTGTAGTTACTAAATTGTGAGAATGTCGACATTTATTCTAATTGAAATGGTACCGCAAATGAAGTGAGAATAATGGTGATTGAAGCCTCAGACGAGAAATTGCAATATAATATTCAAAGTTGTCTTTTTTGTTCTTTTGCTAACTAATGAATTAACAATATTGACCTTAAATTTTTTTCAGAAGCTATGTTTGCTGTAATGTTGTCTCTTGTGCCGAGTAGGACAGCACGCACCATGAGCCTAAATTTATTCGACAATTTTACAGATGAGGGTCAAAACCAGAAAGCAAGAGCCATCTATGCCGACTACCAGACGTGCGCCGTGTTGGAAATTCCATATAACGGGAATCCACGTAAGCAACTTGTTTGTTATAATCAACAAGTATGTCCGACGTAGGGTCTGTATTTTTTAAATTCAGAATGTTTGAGGCTGCGATACTAACATATTTAAATAGAATAAACGCAGCCCCTGCAAACTTCTTTTAAGCACGGAAGCGATGCTTTTACAAGTGCATTTGTACGGTGCCTACCTAATGGCCCCATGGTTTTAGAAAACTTCACTTACAAATTGTTTACCTAGATGTTGTTTCTGTTTACTTCCACGTCCGCTATTTAATTGGCCTTGACTGCTGGCACGTAGTAACGACATCGCAAATGTTATCCTCGCCTTATTGGTACTCACCTTGATAGACAGCGACATCGTGCCTTGTTGTACGCCACAACTTTCATCGCTTAATACGACGTCTGTCTTCACACAAATCAAGACACCGAACCTAGAACACTTGCCGAGAGACTGTCCCGATCTATTGCCTTATACTGGGCAGTGCGAGCGTACGCTGGCGTCCGCAGGGGGCTGAACATCATCAGTCTAATGAACTTTCACTGTTAACAATTTTGTCATAGTGTGTACCTACTTTCTCGTGTGCGTAGAAGTTAAGTAACGCTAAGTAAGTCACAAAACGGAGGGACACTCTTCTTACCCTATATTTATAATCAGACAGGTGACTAAAGCGCAATCCATATGGACCTCCAATGTTGTTACTAGACACTATATGTTCGATGCACTGTCTGCTAGGGAACCCGATACGTTTGACCTAATAGATAGTTATTTCACTTCATTATTGGAGACGTGTAATTAGGTCCACAAGATTTAGATGGCGATATTTGTACATGTGATACAAGCTACAGGTGTTTTTATGTTTGTTTGCTTGATCTAAGTTACCCAAAAACTTCATTTTCCTATAGTTATTTCCATGAAAACGACACCTTATGAAAAAAAAAGCTTACTGTCGTCTCTGCATACCAGCTAAAGAGGAGTCAGACTCAAATAAAAAATAAATAACACCTTTATGAAAAAACTGCGGTATCTGTCTTGGCAATCTCTTCCGTAACATTTGTTATTGGAAGTATTATATAACATATCTAAAATCCTTAAGCCAACGTGATAAGCAATAACTCTTCTTCATAATGTTTATATAAACTGAATTAATTCCTCTTCAACAGCCACGTATACAACAGTTCGTCCCATCCTACAATTCATTGCCGGCCGTTTATCTTGTTGAAGAGGAAGAACAGAATAGTAAACAGATATGCTGTGATGCTAGAATTGTGCACCTTAACAAATGTGTACACTAGTCAGTGAGACTAAACGGATTTGAACCTGGGCCAGCAAACACGCGTCGTTGTCCGTATATTTAAATAGTTCACCAATGTAGGAGGCCGTTCGTCAAAAGAAAGCGCTTCAATACTCTGACCATTACGGTCGTGCACTTCTATTCTAGCAGTCGTTATTAAACATGTACAGTTAATTCTTTTTGACTACTCAAATAAAGACAAAGTCGTCGCCGTAACTTGTAGTAGCTTCTATACAGGTGCAAAAAATTAACTTGATAAGCCTAACTATGCTAAATATTACACTAAGCATTTTGATTTCTTGAAGACGTAATGGCCGCCACATGAGTAATTTGGATGAAGGGTTAGAATTCTGCTGTCTGCCTCACGACAGCTTTAAAATGTTTGGTGCATCCTAACAAAACTCTTCCCTCATATACATAGCACCTACAAACGTGTAATGCCAATGCACCCTCACGATTTACTACAATCGTACCACTATTGGAAGATGTGAAGCAGTTTATTTAACATTTTCCCGCAGGCATCGGGCTATGTGCAAAAACGTTTCTTTATCAAGTAGTGTCGGTAATGATGAAATATCCGAGCACATTTAAGGGAAACGTTTACCGTTAAAGCATTCTGCCATACCCTCTAGATAATTGTGAAAAGATTAAGTCCTTCTTGTGTTTTATTGAAGGTAAAAAATTTTACTAAAACTCTTTAAAGTAACTAAGCATGGTATGCATCCCTTATTTATCTTTTTGGTGTTTCTATGAGGTAAGCTGCACGATAAAGCCGGAAACGAATGAATGCCAATTGTAAGGTGTACTGATCCTCGAGGATAATACAGTAGCTTTTATTTCTTCCTTTTTCATTTTTTTCACAGAATGCATTCTATGGACAACGGACGAAGTCGAAGACAATGTTCCAAGTAAATGTACTGAGCAATTCCGAAAGAACTGCGACGTAGAAGTTGCAGCCTACGACAAGGAGCCTTGCAGTCAAGTATGATGTGACGGACCAAGTGAAATGACAGCTTGTTTAGCATTACACCTAGTGCTTGCGTATTTGTTTAGTCCGCAGAAAATAAAATGCTAAAAAAATATCTTCAAAAGATGCTTGTCGTTTTCGTGTCGATATTAAGCACTTTAAGGCAAAGCCCCCTTTCTCTCTCTTCTCGTTTTTCGGATGATCGCTAACGCGGGCTGCGGAGTTGCACGGTCGCTAAAGAGCATTCAAGAATTCAACCATGCTCATCGGTGGCGTTGTAGTTTCAGATGCCTGATTAGGGTGAAGGAAGTTTTGCTCTTTTAAAGTGAACCTTTGTTTACTCTTCTTTGATCAACGTGGCTGTTGCGTCTTGGTCAATAAATGAAAGCAACTTGAAACTTTTAACTTTAAACCAATCCTTGAAAGCAATAGAAACTTTTAGCGTCGCGCTGTAGCTCTTAGGACGGTGTCCAGAAATGCGAGGGGGGGGGGGGGGGTGACATAAGTGTAGGCGCAACGCAACTAGAGAGCCAAGCGCCGCTGCGCAGCAGCAACAAACCTGGCGCTCGCTGTGCGGGCGTAAAGTTGTTGTACATACACGGCAGTTCTACGCTGCGATCGGGTTCGCATCTCGACAGTCCATTAGGTGAGACCGTTGCAATAAGTGGCTTGTTGCACCCCGATGTGATGTGCTCACAGCTGCTCAGCTGGAATGCTTGCGCTCACGAGCACAACACTGAGCCCAACAGTGGAAGGCAGAATGCTCCTCAGATTTCGGAGCAGCGCCTGTTGAGAGGAGCGTGATGGCTTGCTTCATCGCTTTTTTGTTGCTGTGTGCAACCAAAAATACTGCGCATATTTCCCTACTCTGGAGACATTCTAACCGTCAACGCGCGGCTGTGGCGTATGCGCCGACGGTGCGAACGCGCCCGGAGTGTCGGTATTATTATTGCCGCAATAAAATCATGCTCAACTCATCCACTGTGGCATTCAATGTCATCCACAGCGTTTCGCAGCTCTCTACTTATCTATCAAATCCTGCTTAGAATCTGAGGCGGTGCATAATTACTTTTGAAGCTGATTCTTTTTACTGACTGGTATGTTGTTAACTTGAAAACCGCCTTTTTTATAAATGCCAGCCGTTTATGCACGATGATCATTTATAATTTTTAAGGAATTCTAAAGATCGCTTATGGCAGAAAGCTTGCTTCTTGTCCGCGAGCAGTATTATTCAAGGATGCGAACATGACTAGCATAACAAATCACAACACAAATTTAACTCAATTACAAAAAATCAACAATTACATTCTTAATCAATTAATTTACGCCCTATATTGTAATTTACAAATTGTAGCCGTTGAGCTTGCATGACCTATGTACTTGAAAGTAATTTACATGATGACACCACTTTCCAGGTATTATTTCCCAAAGTGCCGAACAACATACGTGGCAGTTCGAATCAAATCAAATAAGAGTTTCTCTCCAAACGTTTTGACAACACTACTTGCAGGTCAATTAAACACATTGTGTTTGTTAGAAGACCAAGCAACTGTGGTGCATATTTCAATACAGATATGAAGCATTGTAATATTACCGTTCAAAATTGAACTTCAAAGAAAATATTCTGAGACACAAAGAAGAAATAGTGCGCTTTCCAGTCGTCTAATAATATAAATAAAATCGGGTATTACAATGAAAAGTATAATACTGCCATTTCCTCACTTGTTTCTTCATCTTACATATTGAATATATATCATACTGTGTTTCATCACGTTCATAAAAAATGTTGGGGCCGTAATATTGTCGTGTTTATTTTCCATAGTTTGTTAACATTCGCGGCTGGAAATATATTTGTTTTCCGTAGCGCATGGTATTTTTTTACCAATATTTTAAAGCGTTTGAATGATAATGGAATGTTAGAACCACATACTACAAAGAAGCTGCTGTACTGGAAGCATTCCAAGAGTATTATGCTTTTCTTCTCTGTCTGCTTGTTCTAGTACGGTTCCATAAGTTATGCTATTGGTAAGTTCTTTGAACTAAGCCATAAATAGCTCACTTTTTATGGTCACAACATGTACAATATAACGTTATACCTCATGCACTTACTGATTCCGCTAATGCCTTATACCTGTATATAGTAACTCTGGGGTTTATAGGCGTTGTCCCGTGGCAGACTACACGTCATCGCCGCGACACCTCTTAGCTTTCTACAAACTTGTATCGCGTGTTTATTCCAGGTAAGGCGCTGATGAAATAAAAAACAGAAGCACTCATCCTCACGCGCAAACTGTAACGGTTGACCAGTGCATGCATTGCAATGTAGCGCGCACAAATATACCTTCCTTCTGAATGAAAGTGCCTTACGTGAATTGCCAAAGCAGATGAGTGTGTTTTTCACGATTGATGAAAACTGAATTGCTTTCAACCCAGCCTACGATTACTGATACGTCGGGTTTGAAGATTTTACATTTCCAGTCAAATCCCTTGCAGTGCTATCGCATTGTCATGAGCGTACTGAAAAGCTTTCTATTTCAGTAGTAGGAGGCCGAGATAGGAGACATACTTATTAAAGAGCATTGGTCCCAGCATGCTTCTTCACACTTTATTAATTTTTGATTGCTGTAGTTATAGTTTAACGTGTTGTAGTCGATCAGAAAACTAATTTAGAAAAAAATGATAGAAGTCCAGTTTCTTGTCTAGTTCCAGTTACTTTTGTTCTACAATGCAGAAAAGAGCATGTTGACCAAAAGTAAATGGAACAACATTGCATTTTTACGGCAGGTTTGATGGCCCATACCTGAAACTGGCGTCATTCTGGAAATGCATCCCAAGAGGATACGCCTGGCAAATTCACTGACTACAATTCGTACATCCCAATTGATGGCCAAAAGTAATTAACTGCAAATATAAATTGTGGATGATACCTAATTAATTAAATATGCTTTTCATGTTTATGTGCAAGTTTTGTCCACCTCTCTGAACAATCCAGCTCAAGGACTGGAATTGTGTTATTGCAACAGGCTGTACTTAAAAATTCCACAAAAATTATAAATGATTACACTGTATAGTGAAGCCAGCATCCCTATGCAAGTGGGGAAAGTAACCGTTTCCTCATCATCTTTTCTGGCACCACAAATATATCGCGATAATTATTACATACTGACACTTCATGCAAATTTTCACCGTCTTCATCGTCATCGCCGAGAAGAAATAAGCCAAAGCGGGATAAGATCGCGCCCTAGGCGCCTTGTGGTGTGGATGTAAAGGAAAGGATGCGAGAGTGAGCAGAGATGGACGGTGACTTGGTGCTTCCCGTGCCCAACGTTAGAAATCAAGTCATCAAACGCTACATACGGGGAGCGCGAGGGCGAGCAGGTGAGCGGGCGTCTCCACGTCTAGGCCAGCCGTGGCTGTCCGTGGTTCTGCACAGCCAAGCACATCCGCGCCGCGCTCCTTTTCTTGGAGGTAAAGTGCAGTGGATGCAAGGTTTGGTGAGTCGGGATGATTGATGGCTGCATGCGCGCTGTTTTCCCGCTCACGTAGAGTTGCGACAGCGAGTGTTCAGTGTAATAGAATGAGAAATCTTTATATCTACTACATTAGTGGCTTAATCTTTACCTTTATACTACGACTTTTCTGATTGCCTTAAACACAGCAACTAAGAAGAAGCTTCGCTCGAGCCAACTCGAATATCGACTACTAAACACATGTAAAAAGCACAAACGCCTTTATGAAGCACCCCTGCGTGGATCCGTGCTCACTGCATTGCATTTGAAAGAAAAAAAAAAAGGTTAGTTGTAGCAACTGCTGAAAGTGGAATTTCAATTAAGGCCCTGCAATTTTTTTTTGAGATTTTACCACAAATGATTAAGTTTGCAGAATAGAAGCACGAAGTTTACAAATCCGTAACTATGTATCAAAGATAACCATCGCAGTTCCGTAAATTGCATTTGTTAGCTAATATAAAGCGGACAAAATTGACTTATTAGCTCAGAGCAAATCAGTTCTGCGGGATCCCGCAACGCGGAGCAAGGTTCGTGAAAGGGAAAATTGACGTCCACCTGTATGTAACAGAAAGCTTCAAAGAAAACCCCCACGGTTTTCTGAGACACAAATTTTCGTAGGGGAAGAAAAATTCGTCCAAGTCCGGGATACGAAACTGGGATCTTTCCGTGGTGGTCCCTCTAGCACCTGAGCTAACGAGGAGTCTAGCAGATCACAGTACGGGGGCAAATTATTCGACAGCGCGAAACTCTAGGATCTTGAATACAGCGAATCAGTTCTGCGGAACTGTGCAAGGTGGCGAAACGTCTAATAAAAAGGAAAATTGACATCCACTCGTATGTGCTCCCGTATCCACCTGTATCCCGGACTATAGGACGAATCTTTCTTCCCCTACGAAGCTTTGTTTATGAGAGACCCCTGTGGGTTTCCGTTGTAGGTTTCTGCTACATACAGGTGGATGATAATTTTCTCTTTCAATAATTTGCAGCTTACATGGTTTTGGTGCAATGCATAGAATTGTTTTGCAAATGCCCGACTCTCCTATTAATGCCATACTTAGAAGCGGGTTATATTACATTGATTTCTTCCGCTTTATATGTATTAAAGGAACGGTTTACTAAACTATGATATGAATTTTCGTTGCTAAACAACAAAGCTGGAAGCTTTATAGTTTCGCTTTTCTTATATCAGAAAATCTCTAATTCTTTTATAAGGGCATTACCGGCTTAAATAGCGATTCACTTTCTACGGTCACTCGGTGCTCCCTTTGTGCTTTTAACTGCCGCAAACATTAAAGTAGATCGATGCAATGGTTGCCAATAAATAGCATTTGTCTGTTCCCTTGCGCTTAGATAGGAACTGCCGACCTAGATTACTCTTAAGCGGTAGCTTTAGCTCGGGGCCGACGGCGATTTCCTAATTAAAGTAGTTGTATAACAGATAAATGCTCTTGTTGCGATAGCAAATATACGCGTGCCAGTTGCACAAGACCACCGCCGCAGCCAGCGTTCTCATCCTGCCCTACTCTATGTTTCATGCGTGGCCGGAGCGCGCAGGCTTAGGGTGTTTGCAGAGACGCGGAGTGCGTGTGGCTGCCATGACGACGACGAAGCCGAAGCAATGTCCACGCACCGCTCAGTCGCTTCGATGACGGGGTCAGGGCAGCATTCTCCCTTCCACTGCGGGCAGGAGTGACGTGGGCTCTGCACCGGTGTTTCACGTCCCTAGCAGAAATACCAATAGGACTTTCTATTCGTCTAATAGAAAATCTCTGTAGGCTCTATGGGAAATCTATTCGAGCTCTACAGGCTTAACGGAATTCTACTGGAACCAATAGTGACCAATAGCTGCCACCTATTAGTCCTTTACTGGAACAATATAAGTTATATTAGACCAATAGGTGCCGCCTATTAGTCTTTTATTGGACCAATAGAAGTTGTATGGTACAATAGGTGCCCCCTATTGGTCTCCTATTGGACTAATAACGAATGTATTAGTCTACTAGCTGCCACCTATTGGTCTCTTATCTGACTAACAGACAGTGTATCAGTCCGGTAACTCCCACCTATCTGTGTCTTGTTGATCCGATAGAAGGTGTGTCGGTCCAATAGCAGACAGTTATTGGTTCCCTATTAGATCAACAAAGTGGGTATCAGTCTGATAACCGACAGCTGTATTCACCTTGTTTATATGGATGGCTAAGAAGGAGATTGGTTCAATAATCATTTCTCATATGACTGCACCATCTGATGGCTAATAGTTACTTTCCTGTTCGCAGAATAAAGGTAATCATAAAATTCTCACCTATTGGTCTATTGAAGGCAAATTGGAGAGCAACAGGTACACAGACCTGATAGCTATAATTCTGATCTTGTACAATTATTAGAAAAAGCGCTCTGTAGGTAATGGGTATAGTAGCTGTTATGGGACAAATAAAAAATCAAAATGGCCCAGCAGTTGGCAGCTGCTTGTCGCAACAATATGGGCTGGAATGGATAAATTCTTCTTCATCACTACGTGCTGCTTCCTAGCTACAAGTGCACGTTGTCTAAATAGACAACGTGCACTTGCCGTGACAACGTGACAACTTGCCTGTGTCTGCATCATGCAGACACAGGCAAGCTAGTGTTACATGCTACCAGAAGACTGCCAGGAAATGCTGGTAATGACACGTACAACAATGAAACTTCACAAACAATAGCTTTATTGGGCACAAATGCACATTCAGAGAGACGCTCATGTCGCTTGCACAGTTAAGGGTTACGGTTATGCATGGATAGCACACACCATTTCCAATATATGTTGCTTTTTGTGTCCCCCGAGCGCCAAAAGAAGAGAAAAATAAAGTAGGGGGAAACCCACACCACCTTTAAGGTGCAACGGGTATAAAGTCTAATATAAAATAAATGAAAAAGGGCGGCCGAGGCAGCCCAATATGGTCTTAGAGAAAAAACCAATTGATAAAAAATTAGGCGGATGCAAGCTTGTAATTGTGAAAGGATGAAGTGGAAAACAAAGTTAATTTTAAAGAGGACGAGATCAGTAGAGGGTTAACTGCCTCCGAAGAAATTAATCTGGAAACAGCACACCCACCCAAGCCCACACCGCCCCCAAGGCCAGCCAGCCGACGCCCGTGCCGGGACCCGCAACTGTTTTATTGCAGAAAAAAATCCCAAGGCGTCAGTTCTTTCCTCTTGGCCGGACTCTTGCCGCGTCGAATCCGCTTGAGTGGCCCGGTATACAGGGTGGAGTACCTCTTGATGGTGACGTTGAGGCTCGTCAGGGTATAGTGCTGCACAAGTCTGCACAACGGTAGGTGACACAAGGGGAAGAGAAAGTGGAGAAGAATGAGGATATATCATGCGGTTGGTGTCATCCCGCACAGGGAAGCCCCACCATAGTTGGATTATACAGTGCGGATGTCAAAGAACAGTCATGCGAAAGTAATATGAAGGGATGAAACAAGAGTGATAAGGAGGGCACTATTGGGAATCGGGAAGCACTGGAGAGACATGAACGGAAGGGGAAGAAACGGAAAGGGTTATGATGTGTATTAGTTGCAGGAGCAGGGCGAGGGATCGTTTTGTTTTTATCGGTGCGGGATACACGTCCGCTGAAAGAGCACCGAGGTGCAAAAGCGTTCGCAACCGCGGCGCAAGGTGTGCGGTACGCGTGCATGATGTCTGGTAGTGTGCCTCATCGACACTGGGAGCCCCACGCGCGCACCGATCGGAGGTACTCAGATGGAAACAATGAAGGTAATAAGGAAAGTGGCGATGTCCAGTGAAAAAATGGGTTAACAGACGAGTCGGTGGGAACCAAGATGGGATAACATATACACTACTGACCCATATACACTACTGGCTTGTGTCTTTGCCCTCTCGCTGCCAGTTTCAATATCATTAGTGCAATGAGGTGTTAAATAATGTCTTCCTGACCGATCGTATGAAGGCGAGACAAGAACGAACGAGAACGGTGTTCATCCCTGACGACGCGGCCGCGTCGGCGAGTTCATTGCCCACAACGCCCCGGTGGCCAGGGACGTCGAAGAGACTGATCCATCGATCCGCGAGTTGTAGCAGGCGCAGTACTTGTTGTAATTTCCAGGTGCGTTCATCCCTTACCTGAAGGCTCGAAATCACCGTCAAAAGTGACAGGCAGTCTGCATATAAGTATATCATGGCAGCTCCGCGCACGTTCGTAATGAATTCCAGAGCTTCCGCAAAAGTAATGGACTCGGCACTGTATGCGCTGGTGGCGTTCTCGATTCGAAACTTGCGCACTGCGAGAAGGCGGCCGCGCGGGTCGAATGCCACGCACGCCGCACCCGCCGCGACTGTCGTGAAAGCGCCGTCGGTGCACACATGGTAGGCCGGCAAGGTGGAAAGTATGGCTGCCTGGATGGGCGTCAAGGGCGTGAGCGAAAAACGACAACCACGCCCGGGTGATGCGACCACTGGTCGAATGGACGAGCTATGGGGGTCGGGTGGAAGGTGTCCCGGCCATAATGAGTGATTTGTCGAAGCGTTAGGATGGAGAACTCCGCCCCCAACCTATCCAACTCGACATTCAAAGGTGGACAGTTGGCCAGGGCATGTAGTGCCGTGGTGCGCGCGGTGCGATACGCGCCGGTCAGAGCCACGAGAATGGAGCGCTGTACAGATAATACTCGGGTGGTCAAGTATGACGATGGAAAAGCCGACCACCACAACGGAGACTCGTATGCAATCGCAGGAAGCAGAACCTGTCTATACAAACGCCGTATGAGCACGAGACGCAGCGAGAAGTGCATGCGTAGAAATTTGAGAGATCTCGCAACCAATACCTCGGCTTTGGTCTTAATGAAGTCAACATGGGCATGGAAAATGAGTTTGTCGTCAAAGACCAGGCCGAGAATTATATGGTCGTTGTTTTTAGGTAAGCGCCGTCCGATCCAAGGGACGGACGCCGCTTAGAGTTGCCAATGTGCCCATTGCTGAAAAACACGAAATAAGACTTTTGGTGACTACTTTTGACCTTGTTTTGCCGGAGCCCATCTCAAACCTAGGTGAGTACAGATTCTGCGAGAGCCTGCAGTTGCAAGCGTGACGGACCGGAAATGTGTATGATGGTGTCGCCTGCATATACCTGGATATGAACCCCTTGTGGAAGTGGGAGGTCTAGTAACGAATAAATCCCCAAATTGCACAGCAAGGGCCTAATCGATAAGCCCTGAGGACTTCTAGTGGACGGGCGTGCCGATGCGTCTCCCGCGTTTGCACGAAACGCTACTTGGCGGTCCGTCAGGAAGGATTTAAGGAGGTGGTAAATATTCTCGAGGCAACTGTGCTGTCGCAGAAAAAGCAATACGGAATCGTGCCACACGCTGTCAAATACGCCGGTGAAATCTAGAGAGATCAATACCGTCGCAATCTTATCTGCTTTCAGCGCACAGAGCCGACCTTTATATGCATACAAGGCCAGGAGGGCGCTGCGCGCATGCGTAACACCGAATTGATGAGCGTGAAGTATGCTATATAAGTGTAGAAATTAGTATAGTCGTGAATTTAGGAGACGTTCTATTATCTTGCCGAAGAGAGAATTCATCACTATGGGGCGATAGACAGAAAGAAAAGAAGGGGGACGACCGGGTTTGGGAATAAAGATAATTCGATCGTCCTTGCACACTGAGGGGAAGTGGCCCAAACGGAGGGCGGCATTAAAAATGTCGAAAAAGAAACGTGGGTGTAAACGGTACAAATTTCGAGCGAACATGGCGGTGAGCCCGTCGAACCCCGGCACCGACTGCGGATTCCCCCGGTAGACCGCTCGTTCGATCTCCGTTTCTGTAAATGGCTAGTCATCCCACACCTCAGGATATGGACTCCGTACAACAGCCCGGATACGACGATGGTAGTCGCTGTCAGCTGTTGCGTCGTCCGAGGCGACATGTGTTCGTAATAAAAGGGCAGCCGAGTCTAAGATGGACGAGGTGGGTGTGCCGTCTGGACCCAGCGGAGAAAGAGATAATAGGGGTGGTAATTTGTCAAAGGCTATCCTGAAAGGCACACCAAAGAGTGCCCGTGCCGTAATGTCGTGGAACGTCGCCTGATCGGCCGCAGCCTTCGCCTGCCGGATATTACGCTTGTAGATGAATGAATGAATGAATGTTTGATGTTTTGTGGCGCAAGGGCCAAGTATGGCCAAAGAGCGCCATGTCCGTGTTAATGGGCTTGCAGTGAAATCATGAGTTCGATGAAGTTGGTGTGACGTGGCTGTAGAGGGGCCTTAAAAACGGTCGCGCTAAAGTGCGCAAAATCTGTATAATAAGATTATGGCGATGGCTTATGACGTGTATTATGAACATTAATATGCATTTAAATAGAATAATACGATGCGTAAAAATATATAAGGTTATAAGATATGTTCGAGCACTACTGCCTCCTTAGAGCCCTTGAAAAAACAAGGGCCTGGAGGCATGTGCTAGGCAAAACTCTTATCGCAGCGGCATCCTCTGGAGCGAGGATGCTCTACGAATTTCTTGGGCATATAGCGTGTAGTACGACATTATTTAAGAAGCTCAGGACTGTCTTGGTGTCAAAAAGCGGTTCCTTACCAAGAAACATAACCGGGTGTAGAGGGATGTGATGTTTGTAAGCAAGCGGAAAATGTTTCTTTCTCTCCGTTTCGGCTTCCCGACACTCCAGGAGCACGTGGAGGACAGTAAGCATCTCACCGCATCTACCACAGATTGGAGGTTCACTTCCAGTAAGCAGATAATTATGGGTGCCAAATGTGTGTCCTATTCTGAGGCGACAGAATAGGACATCTGTTCGCAGAGATTTTGTTGGGGAGGGCCAAAAACCTAACTGCGGCTTTATAACGTGCAGTTTATTATTTATCTCTGCGTCCCACATGCGTTGCCAGTGGTTTCGCAGTTTCTTTCGTGTGTAAGGTTTCAGATCTGTGAGAGGCACCAAATCAGTATTATTAACAGCAGGGAGTGCAATTGACGTAGCCATCTGGTCTGCCAAGACGTTACCCTCGATTCCCCTGTGGCCGGGCACCCAGCATATGATGATTTGCTGGTTAGACAGATAAGCTTTGCACATGTCGGAATAGACCTCAGTAAGTACAGGATTTTTATGTTTGTAGGGTGACATTAAGGCCTTCACCACACTTAGGGAGTCTGTATATATTACGGCCTTTTGGAGTTTTGCTTTCTTTATATGCTTCACAGCCGACCATATAGCGTAGGCCTCTGCCGTAAAGATACTTGTTTCTGGATGTAGTACATCGCATTCCGAAAAAGAAGGACCGACGGCTGCATAGGATACTCCGGCATGCGACTTGGAAGCGTCTGTGTAGAACTCTGTGCACGAGTGTTTGTACTGAAGTTCTAGGAAATGCATTCGAATTTCTACCTCTGGAGCATGCTTTGAAACTTTTAGAAAGGATACGTCACATTCTGTGACCTGCCAGTCCCAAGGAGGTAATAGCTTGGTTGGGCGCATTAAGCGGTGCTCCAGGAGTGGGACATGCATTTCATCGCTAAGCTCCTTCACACGCAGCGAGAAAGGCTGTCTTATAGACGGACGGTTGCGGAAAAGTGTAGCATACGTCATATCGGTAATGATATTAAAACATGGGTGTTCAGGAATGGAATGCACTTTAAGGAAATAACTAAAGCTGACGTATGATCTCTGTAAGTGGAGCGGCCACTCATTCGATTCGGCATATAGGCTTTCGATCGGGCTTGTTCTGAAAGCACCAGTGGCTAGTCGGATACCTAGATGATGGACAGGATCCAGCATCCTTAGCGCGCTCGGGGCGGCAGAGTTATACACTACGGCCCCATAATCCAATCGTGACCGTATTAGGCTCTTGTAGAGATTCATTAGACACTTTCTGTCACTACCCCACGTAGTCTTGGATAGGAGTTTTATTATGTTCATTGTTTTTAGACATTTTTCTTTGAGATATTTGATGTGTGGAATGAAAGTGAGTCTATCGTCAAGTATAATACCTAGGAATTTGTGCTCTTTGCTGATAGGAATTTGTTGTCCACACAGTTCTAAGCAAGGATCCGGGACCAGGCCTCTCTTTCGTTTAAAAAGTACACAAGAACTTTTGTGAGGATTGATTTTAAATCCGTTTTTCTCTGCCCATTTTGATACTTTGTTTAAACCATGCTGTACCTGTCTCTCGCACACTGCGAGGTTACAGGATTTAAAAGCTATTTGAATGTCGTCCACATAGATAGAGTAAAAAATGGCCGAAGGTAATGAAGCACGGAGCGTGTTCATCTTCACTATAAAGAGCGTGCAGCTAAGCACGCCTCCTTGGGGTACACCAATTTCTTGTGTGAAAGGACGTGACAGTACATTGCCGACTTTTACACGGAATGTGCGATTGGACAAATAGCTTTCTATGAGGTTTAGCATATTACCATAAATGCCCATTTCTGACAGGTCTCTTAAGATTCCGTATCGCCACGTCGTGTCGTATGCCTTCTCCATATCGAGGAATATGGATAGGAAAAACTGTTTGTGTACAAATGCGTCACGGATGTTTGCTTCTATACGTACAAGGTGATCAGTTGTGGAGCGCCCTTCCCTGAAGCCACACTGATAAGGATCAAGTATTTTGTTCTGTTCAAGGAAATGATTGAGGCGCCGATTTATCATTTTTTCAAATACCTTACACATGCAACTTGTGAGGGCTATCGGGCGGTAGCATGCCACTGAGGAAGGATCTTTGCCTTGTTTTAAAACAGGGACCACAATGGCTTCTTTCCATGCAGTCGGAAGGTACCCTGCGTCCCAGATAGTGTTGAAAAGTGTAAGTAGTGTAACTTGCGTGTCATTGTGTAAGTTTTTCAGCATTTCATACATTATTCTGTCAGATCCCGGTGCAGAGCTCTTGCATGCGCTCAAGGCAGCTCTCAACTCTGCAATACTAAAAGGACGGTTGTATGGTTGATTTTGACGACATTTTCTGTTGAAAGGCTTACGTTCTTCTATTTGTTTGTATTTGAGGAAGGATTGTGAATTATTTGATGAACTTGACACGTTATCAAAATACTCCCCAAGTGAGTCTGCCTGGTCTTGTAGTGTATCGCCCTGTGTGTTTACCAGGGGGAGTGAATGTGTTTGCCGCCCTCTAATCCTATTAACTCTGTTCCAGGCTTTGGCCTCATCCCTAAACGAGTTAATACTCGATAAAAACTTGTGCCAGCTTTCTCTTCTGGCCTGTCGGCGGGTTCGCCTGCCTTGGGACTTTATTTTCTTAAAGTTTATAAGATTCTCTGCAGTGGGAGAAGCGCGTAGCAACGCCCACGCCTTGTTCTGATTCTTACGGGCGATCCTACATTCGCTGTTCCACCACGGTACACGTCGTTTGCATGCCAGACCACTCACTTCGGATATGCATTTTGACGCGGCATCTATTATGAATGATGTAAGATACTCTACAGCAGCATCAATTTCTAGAGAAGACATGTCGGCCCATGAGATGTTAGTGAGACTTCGAAATTTCTCCCAGTCGGCTGTGTCTATCTTCCACCTAGGAGCTTGCGGAAGATATTCGTTTTCTTTAGATGTTCTTATCAGTATGGGAAAGTGGTCGCTCCCGTAAGGATCCTTCGTAGCTTCCCATTCAAGTTCGAGCAGTATAGACGGGGAGACTATACTAAGATCTATTGAAGAAAATGTTCTGTTTGCTAGAGAGTAATATGTGGGTTCCTTTTTATTCAGCAAGCACGCACCGGAAGAAAAGAGGAACTGTTCAATAAGACGACCTCGCGCGTCTGTACGAGAGTCGCCCCACAGGGAGTTGTGGGCATTGAAATCGCCAAGAAGAACATAAGGTTCTGGCAATTCGTCTATAAATGACTGAAATTCATGCTTGTTTAATTTGAAGTGGGGGGGTAAATAAAGCGAGCAAATGGTGACGAGTTTATTTGAAAGAACAGCTCGAACCGCCACTGCCTCAAGGGCCGTTCGTAGCTGTAAACGTTGGCACGCTACGCTTTTTTGAATTATAATTGCGACACCGCCCGATGATGCGACAGCATCATCGCGATCTTTCCGAAAAGTAACATATTGTCGAAGAAAGTTTGTGTATTTTGATTTTAAGTGTTTCCTGTAAACACAGCACTTTTGGATTATGTGTGTGGATGAGTTCTTGCAAATCATCAAGGTTTCTAAGGAGACCTCTGACGTTCCATTGTATGATTTGTGTATCCATATTTAATGTAAATTAGTGCTGTGTGTACGGAAACGGAAAGATGCCTTAGATTACAGAGCCCTTTCGAGGCCCTGTAATAGGTGTTTTGTTCTTTTTGAAGCGTTCAAGCGATTCTCGACGCTCCTCAGGCGCTTGGTGCGCCTTGGGGATAGGTGTACTGTCCATTGCCTCGTGTGAGACGCCGGACAAGAGCTCTTGCGAGCGAGAGGTTTTCAGAGGGAGTCCCGCCTTGGAGGGCAAGACCCCTGCGCCCACCAGCCCGGAGGTCGATGGGACTCCCTGAGGGATTTGGCTGCGCTGGCCGTTGCCAGCGCTGGAAGGGGCCTCGGAGGTTGGGGCAGCCTCGGCTGCACCCACCTTCGGGGTGGATGGTCCCTTCTCCTCGGTTGACGGAGCAGCGCTAGCTGCAACCGCCGCGGGGGCAGATGGCGTGACTGCCGACTCACTGCTTGTGGGTCGGACAGCCGCCGGAGGCCGTTGTGACGCTGCCCCCTGACGCGCCACTTCGGCAAAGCTGGCCTTAGGAAGGTATGCAACCCGCCTGCGTGCCTCTTTGAATGATATGTTTTCTTTTACTTTGACAGTGACTATTTCTTTTTCTTTTTTCCAAGACGGGCATGACCGCGAGTATGCGGCATGCTCGCCATCACAGTTCACGCAGTGTGGAGCGTTTTCGCACGTTTCAGAGGCATGGTCACGGGAACTACATTTTGCACATGTCTGGCGGCCTCGGCAGTTCTGTGAGCTGTGGCCGAATCGCTGGCACTTAAAGCATCGTAGGGGATTTTGAATGTATGGTCTCACTCGGATTTTCACATAGCCTGTCTCGATAGTGTCTGGTAGGTTGCTTGAGCCAAATGTAAGTATTAGGTGCATGGTATTGATTTCTTTTCCGTCACGTCTTATTTTAATTCTCTTAACATTGATCACGTTCTGATCATTCCAACCCTCTAGAAGTTCAGCTTCAGACAATTCAAGCAGATCAGCATCCGATACAACGCCACGGGTAGTATTCATGGTACGGTGTGGGGTCACTGTGACTGGAACACCCCCAAAAGATACAAGTTTTGACAGTTTTTCAAATTGTTTCTGATCGCGGAGCTCTAGGAGAAGATCACCGCTAGCCATTTTCGATGCTTTGTATCCGGGACCAAAAACTTCTGTCAGAGATTTCGAGACAACGAAAGGTGAGATCATTCTTACAGTCTTCTCAGGCTTATCGGAGTGGATGACATGAAAGCGGGGAAAGTTCTGTGTACGATTGCCAAAAAACTTAAAGACATCTTCGGTGCGCCCTCGTTTCTGAGGGCGATCAGGAAGTTTGGGAAAAGAAGTTTCCATGAAATATATAAAAATTCGGCAACAGCGCCGACCGCCCACCACGGAGCCCAACGAGGGGATGCGGCAGAGCTTGCATGCAAGTCTGCACGACGCCAGTCGTACGCCGCCACTATAACCAAATATGGTGTACCCAAGGTTGGATAGCCACACAGGGTTAACCCTTGCCACCAAGAAGAAGGAAGTAAATAGAAGAGAGAAGGAGACAGGAAAGTACTAAAAGTGGAAGGGAAAGACGAAGGTTTCAGGAGAGAGAGACAGGAAAAGGCGACTGCCGATTTCCCCCGGGTGGGTCAGTCCGGGGGTGCCGTCTACGTGAAGCAGAGGCCAAAGAGGTGTGTTGCCTCCGCCGGGGGGCCTTAAAGGTCCGAACACCCGGCATCGGCTCAACCTCCAGGATCCCCCTTTCCCCGGACACGGCTAAGCCGCGCACGGCTACACGCGGGAGGGTCCAACCCTCGTGTGCTCGGGTCCGTGGTGTCGCAACACACCAAACGCCTGCTGACGCAGACGCCCCTGCGGGGACGCTTGTAGATCGTGTAGGCGGCGGCATACTGGACCCGGAAGGTCTCGCGCATGGCGGGATCACGCGTACGCTGGAAACGGCGTCTCATCGCGCGCACCCTGACACGCTCGTCCTGCAATTAAAGTGACCACCAAGGTGGTGCTTGCATAAGGTGTTATATGTGTTGCAGATACCAAGAAGAGAACCAAACAGAGAAAAACAGCTTTTTTACACAGGAATAACTGAACGTGAACAAGTTACTTTTAGTTCCTTTCATATATTCAAATAAGACATTTCAGCAACAAGCATGTTAAACATGCAGGGAGCACGTAGCTTGTATCATGGTACGCACGCAAAAATATCAGGTGTTCAAAATGAACGAAAAATGTTGCTATAACATCTTTATTATTGTACTACGCGTGGGATCTGCATATCTTTTTATGTCTTCTCGTATCATTCTCGTATATTCTCGTATGTATTCTCGTATCATATTTATGTATTCTCGTATCGTATCATCGTATTCTCTTCAACTTTTGCGACTCATCTTGAAAGACTTTCATCTGTTCTTTCTGTTTTTCGCACCGCTGCCTTACAGCTCAACTCATCCAAGTGCCACTTCGGTCACCGCCAAATAACCATGCTCGGACACCTCGTCGATTCGTCAGGCATTCGCCCCGACTCCGCTAAAGTTCATGCTGTGCAGAATTTCCCCGTACCAACTTGTGCCAAAGATGTTCGCAGCTTTATGGGCCTTTGCTCTTACTTCCGCAGGTTTGTGGAAAATTTCGCCCACGTTGCCCGTCCCCTTACTGACCTCCTGAAGAAAGACGTTGCTTTCTGTTGGAGCTCTGAACAAGCGTCTGCTTGCTCGCAGCTCATCACGCTGCTTACCCCGCACCTCCACCAATGATGTTACGGGAAGGAAGAAGCGTTCGTCTATTTACAGGTGGCTTTTAATGGCTGAGCCAACAAGCGTAGAGCATCGATACTGCTAAACACTTCCTTGTCGTCTCCAAGACCACCATCAGCGTCGTCTTCTTTCCACATTACCGACTGTGACAATATCTTTATAAAATTCTCGCAATGCCTTCTAGAATTCCAGCGGCGAACGCTCGCAGACGCGAAAATGTCTAGGGGAGTAAGCCTATAAAAATTACTGCTGTAAAAACAGATATGCTGCAATTTATCAGACTGTTACACCTAATCCAGTTCGTGCGTTTAGGAATGTCAGCAATGTAAAGTGTTTTTCTAACTGTCATCGTGACACAAACTCGGTGCACTTCGGCACCATAAAAAATCACTTCATCCCCAAAATCAGTACAGATGTGCATGTGGTTCACTAGCTTGTGCTTCCGACATATAAGCTTCCGATACAGGGGACACACGTACCATATCTTCCAGTAGTAAAACAGTGCCCAGTATGTGGTGTTCACCATTTTTAGATTTCCAATACCAGTTGCATGTTCCTTTTGTCCTTCAGTAGGTATGTACATGAAAAACTTCTCCTTTCAGGCATACCCTTTTGTGCTCCACAACGTTCTTTGGACAGTAGCCCAATCTGTCGATGAAAACTGTCTCTTCACTTGAGATTTCTGTTGAAAACAAGCCCTTGCCTAGTGGCTTGTCCGGCGGGCTTCTTAAAGCACAGGCAGCAGTCATTTTGTGGCACTATGCCCATGCCTTCTCAGAAAAAGCCATCGATGGCAGGCTCTGCGAAAGTTGTAGGGGCATTGCGAAGCGTTCGAGAACCTGCAGTGGCACTCCGTTCGCATCACTAATCGAGTTCAACAGTGTGCCGTTTCCAGATTCAAACACGAATGTTGAATGAGACCATAGAGGCCCGAGCTGCCGTACGCTCTGCTGAAGGTGGAGCAGCTGATGGACATTAAATGTCATAGCTGACATTCCACACAGCTTTTCCACCTTCTAAACGAATTTGGATAGGTTATACATTGCTCCTTTGAGGTCATCTTTAGAAATGTTGTCCTTCAGCAAAAGAAAAAATGGCATTGAGGAGGAAGCACATGTCCTCATAGTACTGTTTTTGTAGTATACCGTCAAGGCCTGAAACGGAATAGAATAAAAGTCACCACTTCCATTCACTACACTTCCATATGCTGCGGTCATCCAGTGTACGTGGCAGTCGTGTAAAAAATTCAGGTGACCTTAGGTGCAACAGCCATGCAGTCACTCTTTGGCACTTTGACGGCTCCGAAATGTATGCGGGTGACTGAACATGAATTAACCAAATTCCCATGAGTTGTTTGGTAACCCCTTCAAGGACTGCATGCATATAATCAGAGCATAGTTCCCACACTAAGTCGAGTTTTGGAAGCTGTGCAAGTGGTGTGGGTCCTTTGACACCATGCGAAGGTTCACCAGTTGACAGGGCCACTCGGATGTCCGACTTGACCTGACTTGTAGCGGGCACTTGACTTCCCAGCACTGGATACTTCATGGACTCTGAAATATTAAAGCAATCATACTAATCAGAGTACAGCACCAAATGACGAAGTCTTAACATCAGTTTCATTGAAGTATATACGATTTACAGCACACAGCTAAGGCAGGGGTGGATTCAGAATAGCCTTCAGAGGCAGATGGGGGCTTGTTGTACACTCGCTACTCAGGGCTTGCATGTCCCGGGCAGGGGAAACGGTCCAAACAACCAAGCCCGTCCACCCCTTTGTTATGCTATATATAAGGCTGCAGAGAATTTATACTTATTTTCTGGATATAAAATTCGCACGAAGGAGAACAGGCTACTCAGTAACAACAAATACTACGGGAATCGATGTTAGCTGCGTAATTCACATAATTGAGTTTGCACTAAATGACCAATATACTGAAACTGAAGTACTGCTAGTTGCTCTGACATACAGTGTTAGCAGCATTTATAGAGAATAAGAATGTTGCTAGTTGCTCTGGCATACAGTGTAAGCAACGCTTATATAGACGAAAAATGTTACAGTGGCGCACCTTTGTGTCTTCCACGTTTGTGTAGACAAAAGCTGCATACAAAGTAGCCATTGAATTGCTTTGAGTTCAGGACTGCTGAACGTGCTGGTGCAGCCACACAGCAGCAAATCACTTCAATCCTTGACTGCAGCTTTTGTTCATTGCATTGCCACTTTATGGAACCTGTCTCAAGCACCTCCTTCTCAAAAATTTTTAAAATTTACTCATCTCCGGGTGTCCTTTTTCCAAACCAGAGACCACCAAGTAAAACATTTCTCCAACGTAATGCTACAGGTAGCTCATTGATAACGCACTAGACGGGCCACAAGGCTGTCTTGTTGCAGTTGAATACTTTGGCGCCATCACTGTTGAAAGTGAGGGATATATCACCCCACTGGCAGCCTTCCATGTGCTTCTGGTACAAGGCACCATCCGTGATGTCCGTCAATACAGTTGCATCGCCAGAACTTCTCGGTGATGAGCTCCCGCCTCGAGTTCTCTTGCCAAGAGTACCTAGCAGTGTCACGGCTAATTCCTTCTTTGAACGCAAAACTTCAATTTGTTTTTAAGTTCAATACTGCAAAGAAATTGTGCGCTGAATTCTGAGCGTCACAGTTTATGCAAACAAAGTCTCGCCGAGTCGGATTTGCATCAAGAGTACTGCACGATGTGCAGAAGTAGTGGCGTCTAACCACCTCTCCTTGCCAGTTCTTCCAGGCACTTTGCAGCAAATACTTCGATGATGGCAGCACGTCAGCTCCCAGTAGAAGGTTCATCACGTGAACAAGCCTCTCCATATAACTCCAATTCAAACCAGCTGATGCCGAATATGCAATCAACATGAAGCTTACATCTTAACTCGGAGTTCGGGAAACGTTCATTAGAAAATAGCTTTAGGACGTCTTTCACATTGATTGCGGTGTCTTCATCACTTGGGGTGTCTTCATCGCTTGTGCCGTATACGCAGCGTCCTCCGTAGCCACTCCATAGTCTTCAAAGTTCGTGCTGTGCGTGCTAGCTCGCTCCTCCGTGCATGCATCGTCGACGCAACGCGTTGACTGATGGTGACAATCATCACTATCTTCTGAGATAAGTGCACCATCTTTTGCCGAGCAGCAATCTGCTGACTCTGCGTTTGGAGTCTGTTGAGAGGCTAAAACTGTGCTGGAGCCGTTAGCCCGGAGCCGGAGAGTTGTTCGTGGAACGACCAAAGTTTCACCCTGCTCCAAATACCGCTTCCGCTTCTATAGGCGAGAGTGAGCGGAACACTCAACTTCCGGATCACCGCCAGCCATCGATATATAGCTTTGAAACGAAGATAATCCAGCGAGGGTGGCGAATCGCACGGGGTGTATCAGAGAAAACTTGCTTAAACACGTCAGGCACGGTACTTGCGAAAGAAACACCAGACCAATGTGCCACAGACCACAACCTACAAGAACCAGTCAGTTGACACGAAAAGTGCAACGGTGTGCGGTGTGGGGACGCCGCATGTCTGAATCTTTTTTTCCAACATGTTATTTGGTTAAACTTGCTCAGCAAAGTTCTAAGCTAAAAAAAGCTTTTCTATAATGTTGAACACCTCACAAATATTTACGCTGAGCAATATAAATTGTTCTATAAGTATACAATGAGAGAAATTGCGCATCTACAAACGCGGCCTACCACTCTACGGCGCACGGTTGGCCGCTATCGCGCTATACGCGCTCGGCCGAACGAAGACAATCCCAGCCTGCGGCCCTGTTAAGCTGAGTAGCTCAATCAGTTCAGTCGCTTTGTGTACTGTACCAACGCGTTGACTGTACGTACTTGGTGCCTTGATACGTAAGCATCAGTTATGTTTGCCCTTTTGCGCTGATATGAAGATACGATGACATGAAGGTTGTGGTCAAAGTCAGCGGGAATGGGAACTTCACAGCGAAAAACGTCTTAGATTTTGACAAAAAATGGCACCAAGTATACTGGCAAGACGAGCAACAAGAAGGGTACATCAAGACCTAAATGCTCCGACAGTTTGGTGAGTTAAGTACATGGGATTTGCTCATATTTCGTGTTTGTGTGATTTCCCCTTTTTTGCCCGTTAGAAACATGGGAGGAAGCCGAAAGGCGGGGAAAACGTGTCCCCCGCCCTCCGCGTTCGGCGTCCGACGACAGCGAGGCCAGCGACGCCTCGATTTCAAGCGTAGATTCTTTAGCCGAGGTTGGAAATTTGACCACATAATATTGAAGTTTGTTTTTGTTCTTGTCAGCATGCATAAACAACAGAAATATAGACTTTTCAAGGATACTCCTTGCACGTGAGCGTTGTTTCAGGTCTCGCTAACCCCTTCTTTTCCTGTATCAAAAGCTCGTTTATCGCCTTATAATAACACTCTAGTCGATACGATTTGTTTTGTAGTGCGTGTCAAGCAGTTTGTCGATCTTATTGTTACAAGTATCGTTACAAGAGCCACATGATGGTCTACTAATATGTCTATATGTTTAATTCATTACATTAATTTTTGACAGTATCGTGCGAGCATCAACCGCACGGCGTGTCAGCGGCCTTCTAGTGGTGAGGGGCACTCCTGAAGCGAACACATCACAATACATTTGAACAACAACAATTAGTCTTGCATGACGGCACACAAAGTTGGCAATACCACCTATCTCGCCCCTGCTAGGCCGCTGACACGCCGTACCGTCGACGCTCGCGTGGTATTGTTAAAAAATTACAACGGTGTACATAGTGTATATCTGATTGCCTCATACTGCCCTAGCTTAAATTATTTTAGGCCATCTTTAGGTTGAAATTTAGTGGCGTACGAAGGGTATGATAGTCACACCACAATCTCAGAAAAGAACATATAAGTGATTGTAATTCAGTGATGAAAGTTTTCTGGAAGAAACCATACAGTTTCTTTGTCCGTGTAGCAGCTTTAGGACATCTTGACGTATCAAATAATTTGCTTCTACAGGGAAAATGACTACATTTTCATAAGAGCCTGCCATGCATATACTCATGCTGCAATTTTTCTATTCCACAAATTCTCTGTTCAAGTTTTTGCCCTGTAAATATTAGTAAATATTACCTGGTGACATTTCTCTATCTCCGTTATAAATGTAGGTAATGAAAAAGGATGCCAAGCGGGTCAAGTCAAAGAAGAAAGAAGCCGAGGCAGCATTTCAGCATGAACAAATGGAGGCGTTGCTTGCCACAAATGGCCATATTCAACCAGACTGGGAAGTCAAGGCCAAGCGGGTGGAGCAAGAAAATAGCCTACTGAAAGCTACAAATGATCGACTCAAAACTGAAAATGACAAGCTCAACAAAAGAGTAGAAATTCTTGAAAAAGCACTGTGCAGCAAGATCTTTAAGACAGGTTTGCCTTTTATAGCAGTTTTTATTCCATTTGCAACAGTAAATTTTTATTGCTTGATACTAAGATGCCCATATTTGGTTGTTGTATGTCAGCTCTTTCAGTTATACTGAACACATGTCGTATGTGAATGTCGAAAGTTGTTTAACAAAAACAATGACAAGTACCACCAGGTGCTTCTTTGCGCAGAAAACCACAAGCTGTCTCAGGAGCATCAACCTGGCTCCTGCACAACAGTGGTCGAGAAACGTTCCGAACACAAGAAACCACAACATGTGCAGGTTTCACCTGAGGGAGCAGAGCATGTGTCACCTGCTGCACCCACAAATGAACCGTCATCGCCCACCAGGCCACAGTTCGCAGCAGAGGCTGAACTAAGCTAGGAGGGTGCTGACAGTGAGACGGTGCAAGCTACGAGATCACAGATTGGGAACGCGATTTGTTCTAGTTAAACTTCACTGGCATTTCATTTGTTTCAAAGCACAAGCGATAAATGACCAGTAGGCCTACTCTCGCTCTGTTTTGGTGGTTTAGTACTCAAATAATTTCTTACTCTAACATGCTGGATCTTCTTTGTCATCCATATCATTTCTACATCATTCTGCTGGCCTTTGTTTTGGTGGGTATTGTGTGTTGTGTACTGTGCAGCTCGATACAATGAAATAAGGACATTATGAAAAGCAGAAAAGAAATTAAGGGTGAAAGGATAAAGCATTACTAGCGTAGCGAAGTGTTTTGCTGGAATCAAATATTAATTACAGAAATCAACAGAGCTCAAGGAATGTGCTTATTGTGCAAGGCCAGTAGTTCGTGCCTAATATTTAACTGCATGTAACTGTTTTTTCGTAGCAAAACATTTTTGGGACAAGTTTGTTCATAAATGAGCGCTATACCTGTGTACTCATCTCATGCTTGTTTTTTTTCGCTTTACTGTTTTTCCTTTGTGGTTTGTTTGGCTGCACATGCTAGCCAAGGCCAATGTTCCTTCCTGTGATAACTGTAAAACGCTGCATACAAATGTCTACAAGCAGCTGCATTTTATATTGACTGGTAATTGCATTGCAGCATAACCTAGCGATTGCAATGACATTAACCATTAATTAAAATAGTATTGCATGTTTTAATTTTCTATTCCAGTTGTAAAAGTTGGTATGTGACACTATTGCTGTGATTGTTTTATCGTTTCAGGTGTTCCTGGGGAGTGGCGTGCGGCTGCAAAGGTCAGTCTACGAGCATTTGATGCAGCGCCCAAAAGGTGTCATTTTTGTTCGGGAGGCCAGCGTGCAAATACCTTCTACTACAGGCCTCATTACCAGAAGTGTCACTGGCGCTGCATCAAATAATACGGAAATGAAGACCAAGCCACCCTTGGATGCAACATAATATAACGTTCCGAAAGGTATGCTTTAGCCCACTCAACATGCTATAACTGGTGCATACATGAAATATTTTGCGTTAGATCAAGTGTTGCAATATTGTGCACATTTGCGGGGAATTAAAGTCTAGATAATTTCTCACTTTGCTCTTTTCTATACTAATACTTTGCAATGTAAATAATCTTTGACGGATTAAAAGAAAGTGCTTCAGTTTCTCATTTCATGGCCTTATTTTATATTCAGCAATTTTCAGGCACTACCTCGAGTGCAGAGAACATGAAGCGACAGAGGAAGCATATGCAGTTTTGATTTCGAGAATATATTTGTACATATATATGCCTCAATCATGCGCTCTCCTTACTATACTAGGGGTGCTGCCACATTGCAGACCCTCTGCATGAAGACGGACACCCGCGACACGCTTATACAACACTAATTCTAATAGGCAAATACATGACCAATAGTAGACAATTATCCAATAGGCAAGTACAAAGCGAATACATTACCAATAGGCTAATATACTTCAAATAGGCAAATACAGAACCAATAGGCCAATATAGTTGCAATGGGCACACACAGAACCAATAGGTCAGTATAGTTCCAACAGGCAAATAAAAAACCAATAGACTAACAGGTGTACATAACCCGATAGGCTATTGGTTTTTCTATTGGGAATTTTCGCTAGGGGTGGGCTGCTATATGTATACCCTGCTCTGAGCAGGACGCACAGGGAACGCCAAGTTAGCGTTTTCTAATATTTTACTGGGCGCTGACTACCGAAGGCGGTTTTACAAGCGAAGCTGTATACCTCTACCACCCAAGGAAATTTTGGTGTCGTAAGCAGAAAACTCCCCATACGTGGGCCGATCCCGGAGGTAGTGCAATACCGGCGCTTCATCTTCATTCTTTAATACCAAGTGCGCAGTCCACCATGGAAGAAGAAAATAATGGAAATATTGTCTTCGTTAATGTCCTGATAAGATGTTCGGCTGAGAGAATTATTATCAGTGTGTATTGTACGCTGACCCATGCGGGTAGAGGTACCTGAGGTTTGATTCTGCGCATTCATGCAACACAAACGCTCCGTTGCCGCTCCAATCTTCTCCTCCGTATTCCACCTGGACAGAGCTGCCAGGCAACTATTCAGCAACTACTACCTTTCACAGCTACTAAAAACTTGAGAACGGCGGCAATTATGAGCTAACCATGAAACAGTGCCACGAGAAACGAAACAAACACTTCCGGCCGCCCCCTACGAGCAGTGAATCAGTCAGGTCGTGGCAAAAGTTTTTGGCTCAAACGACGTCAATATCACACGCGTGCAAAGACAGACAGAAGCTAATGCGTGTGCAAGCCCCTTTGGTAAAGTTAGGGTGTGCAGGAGTAATATAAAAGACAGCGTAAGAGTTGTGGCGCGTGCTACATACATGAAAAGACGGATTCAGCAGCTGCAGAAGCATGTCAAAGATTGCAATGTAACTTCGAATGCCATCGCGGATCGTCAGAAGACTACTAACCAAGCCATTTATCGGGACGCAGCGAGTGTAATCGCGACAGTGAAGCGCCTATCTTCACTGGTGCTCTAACGATCTTACGTATACAGTCGATTAAACACGCCGATAAGCAGACGCGGCGTAATATGCCCGCGATACATTGGAACATTGTGCGGCACCTAACGCCTAAATAATCACCCCCTCTGGCACACATCTTCATTTATAAATAAGGAACCCGCAGCGACCAGAAAGCATCCTTTATGTTTTATTTCAGTTTAAGCCTTGGGCGACTGAATGTTTTATTTTGGCAAATTACGACCATAGCGCGATTTGTTTTCATTACACATTGGACTATATGTTCTCAGCTCCTTGACGAAAGGCATTCGATAACCATTTTTCGGGGTGGCACAACTTTTATTAGTTTAAAAAGTTCTTTGCGACAATTTTAGCAATACTATATATCTATTCTCATTGTTTTTTCGTGCGTCATCATGGCAAAGTTGCCTCTGGTCAATGAATAAAATTTCGAAAAAGTGGGCGAATCAGCCTAACTCTCTTTTGATAAGTGATCAAACCAACGTCGAATTACTTGCATATCCGACATGCCGTTTTTTATTTTTATTTTCTTAGCCCTTTTTCAAATCTCAACCTTCATGATATGAATGACTAAGCATCTGGTGATGGTTAGTTGCTTTGTCAGTGGTTGCTTGCTTTTTGGGCTCGATGTGTACATTTAAAATTGCACTTGCTGCGGATTATCTCTGGGCCCAAAACATTATTTTAAGCCGATTTTGTGAGAACTTTGACACAATATTACTACAAGAATTGATGTAAATTCTTTTGTTTTCTGCACATTTTAAGCGGTCTTATGTCGGGCCCCTCAGAGCTGTTTATCTCGTAAATTCGTCTGTAGCCAACTGCACCGCATAATAGTTAAATTATAGATTTACTAATTACTGATTTAGATTAGCTAATTAATTAATTAATAATTAATCGTTTTGCGTGTCAAAACTAGGACCTGATTCTGAGGCACGCCGTAGTGGAAATTTGGACCACCTTGGGTTCTTTAACGTGCAATGAATGAATGAATGAATTAATAAACGAACGCACTTGGGGGTTTTACGTGCTAAAAACCAGAAGTTGATTAAGAAGCACGACGTTGTGGTGAACTCCGGATTATTTACACCACCAGGGGATGTTTAATATAGAAGGATCGACATTTGGGCGTTACCGTACCTTCGTGTATGAATAAAGGAAGGCAATAGACATAAAAAAGTATAGCAGCAAAGGGGAACAGAAGTGCGGCCATAATGAAAGACGGAGTGTTATGGGAATAAATAGGTACAAGGGAAAGTTGTAATGGTCCCAGGCCTTACATTTATAAAACACGGTTGTTTGCTTGAAGTCAGGGGTACAACCAGGACTTGATGGCAACCAAACGTCAATGGGACACCTCTCAGTGTGCGCTCACGGGAAGACTACAAATGAAGGCGTTCAGGGTGATATGGGTTGGGAAAGTTTAAGAGGGAAGCTCACTGTACAATTGGCTATGAGGAACGACTAAGCAATATGGCTGAAATTAAATAGACTGGGAGAGTGTTGAGATACCTGTACAGAAAAAAAACATTGATTCACAGTGGATGAAAAGATCTAGGAAGCTTGCCAGCAAGTATGCGACCGTTATGGTGATGCCCATGGCAACAAAGAACGTCAAGCGGAAAGTTACAGAGGCTGACATAATCAAATGGGTGGCGGCAATGGAAAATATACCTCCTATGAGCAACTGCTTAGGAGGAAAAAACGAAATCAGGAAAGAAACAATTGATGATAACTCAAATGGAACCTCATTACTTTTTAAAGCGAGATCAGCATGCCTTACAACACACACTTATAAAGTGAGACATAAGGAAGAAGCATGTGCTCGCTGCAGGAACGCTAGGAAAACGATGAAGCTGGTTTTATTACAATCTGAAGATTTTGGCCTAGCGGTTGATTTGGGTACCTCCGGCCTCCTTAAGCCGTTGGGTTCAGCGAGAGCAAGGAGAAAGTAAGCGTATCCGCAACAGAGATAAGAAAGAGGCGACTGCCTAATTGCTGGAAGTGGCAAACGAAAGAGGCATACAAAAACAAAGTTCCCGAAAGGCGTTAAGAAAATTTGGGGATGAGATTCTTCATGTTTTTTTCTTTCCTTTCCTTTTTAGCATAGTTTCAACGTTAGAGAATATAATAACAATATCTAGGTGGGGCATCCCACCGCCCTATTCCAAATGAGACTCTCATGGCATCCATCCAATGGGCGAGACACGGGCATTTTTGCATTTCGCCCCCATGAAAATGCGGCCGCCGCAGCCGGGATACGTTTCCGCGACTTGCTTAGCAGCGCGCCACCATTTATCGGCGTTGTTACGTTGTTATTGTACGCTCCAGTTAAATGGGAGCCTGTCATCCACTGACTAACAAAACCCTGTGCACATAACTTGCGATGGAATAAAGAGGACCCCCCTAAATTTTGCTGGGCGGGAGCCGTCAAAATAGTGTATAGAATGTTGTGACGTCCCCCTCACCGTAGTGAGTGCTGCACAAGAAAGGCGTACGGGATAATGGTGATGGTTAGCATGGCGCATACGCGTTATGCAATATGCACCTAAAATCACTATGTTAGCAAACAACGTCGAACGCAAGTACGGCGTTACTACTAACAACTATATTACAAGGATAAGGCGGTAGCGGTGGTGGCTTAGCGCGCTCGTTCTTCTCGTTCGCTCAGTTACGTCGACGCTTTAGGCAGGAGCAGACCACAAAGAACTGCTTTAACGAAGTAATGCGACAAGCTAAAAGAAAACGGCTTCGTTCTACGAAGTGAACCTACATTTCCCGTGCTAGTACTTTCTCAATTCTGTCGTCATTGTTTATGTGTTTATTGTTTTATTGTTAATCGAATTCTTCGTCGAAATATCTATCGTCTTATTCTTATGCAAGTCAGAAAAGCTGCGCTTAAGTCGAGCGCTGATGCCATCCGCACTGCACCGCTTGCCTGTTCTTATCTAAGTCATGCATCATCCACTGTGACAGCTGCACCGCTGAGCTCATTAGCTGACCTCAAGTATTATTGCTTAGCTTCATAGATCCGCACTGCCAATCTTCAAAAGGAGGCGGGGAGCGTTTACGCTACAGTGTAAAAAAAATGCCATAACGATTTGAACCCAGCACTCCACAATCACTAGCCTTACGCTTTTTCGCGGTGCCATAAATCCACACCGAAAAGTTTGCTCCTACACAGCATCTCCACCGACTGCTCTTACCAGTTAATACAGTGTTATGGCTATAGTGACGAGCTCCATCGCTATAGTCAATTCCTGTTTGAGCTGTTGACGCTGCTGTAACGAGCATCGCGACGAAGAATCCCACGCGATACCATCGCTAGCTCGTCAAGAATTTTCATGTGACTCGTCCTGATCCTCTGCAGCACTGTTTGCCTTGGCCTCAACAATACATACAGACTTTAAAAAATTTGCATTAGTTGTCCCGCTCTGTTACTCCACTGCACAAAGATTACTCGGTCCAGCTCCTAGAACACATAGCTGAAAAGGTATGGACTCGAATCCCAGTGGTGACGGTTGTGGACAGTTTTTTTTGTTTTTTTCATACGACCATAGAAAAGCTAGGGACGACTTGGTGGCCTAACGAAGAGAAATCAGGGTCGACGACGTCGATGACGATCCCCTGTTTCTTTCAACATCTTGAGATGGTGCTCGCCTCAACCGACGTCTCCACCAGAAAGCTCGTCTTCGTGCATAGCGTTCGCCGCCAGAGTTTCCCGCCAAACTTTACAGTTACAGAGCTGCAGTTGCTGGCAAGCGTGAGAAGCAGTATGGGATCTCTAAACGCCAACGCATTTTACTCTTAAAGGCGAAACTTGAGTGTCCAATTTTTTTCTTCAAGCTGGGCAGCATCTGTATGGGCCAGTGCACAATATGGGGTGATGTGGTATGGTGCGGTGTGGTAGGAAGGGGGCGCCGTTGCGAACATGCACTGCACCCATTTTCAGATTGCGGCTAGTATCACTTCCAACCAACTTGTTTTGCTGTTTGCCATTTCACAATTACATCTATTCTGGATTTCTGGAGCAAGTTTTTTGGTTTTGCTATTGCATTTAGACAAACAGTAAGGTGTCTGCCTTGAGATGCCGACTGACAGCGCTAGTCGCTTTGAGGAAAGTCTACGGCTTGACCGTGTTGTCGCGGCGAAGCGACGACGAGCGTTGCGTTCTGAAGACACGCTTCTTTTTCCCAGCATCGTTCCCAGCGATGTGCCACTGCCGCTCCGGTTGACGGAGTCACTGCTTCTGAATGACGCAGGATGCGCCATGGTAGTGTTTAGAAGGCGTGCTCACGGAGAAACCTGTCAGTATACTTCTCTATGGAGTGCTTCCCAGGTCCATTGACGCTGCACCGTCATCCTCCACATTTATTACCACGTCGTCCGCCTCTTCAGCTTCTATCATCGATGTTGCCGCTGAAACAGCGAAAATCTTAGCTCGCGTCTGCATGCGATCACTCTGTTACTCGCTCCACGCAACGCCGCGGTCCTCCGCGTTTCTTATACCATACTCTCTGATACTGCTAATCCTTACTTGAATCATGTGCAGACGCTGGCTTTTGTCGATGGCTACCGTCTTTAGTGCCACTTGTATTTGCTGTGTTTCTTCCTGTCTCGGCATCTGAGTTCGCGTTCGCGGTAGCCTGCGCCGCTTCATCTTTGTCCATCATCAACTGCGTGGATGTATAAGACTGGCCTGGCGTTATCACCATTATGTTCAACGTGTGGTGCGTGCGGTGACATAGAACATTACCTAATGTGCTGTACTGTGTATAACGCGGAAAGGAGGGTGTTATTCGGGTCTCTCAAGAAGACAGGAGTTCCTCACAGCTCTTTTCAAGACATTGTTTTCCCGCGCGGGAACCGGTTGTGTAGGAAGGAGGTCTCTCGCCTTTTAAATTAGCTACAGGACACAGATTTGGCCTCCACATGGTGAACTGAGGAGTGACCATTTGTATTTTGTGAGGTCTGTGTCTGATTATGTGATTCACTTATTTTAAGTGTCGCTACGGTGGAGCAATTGCCGGCAGCAACTGCAAGGCTAATCCCACCAGTAGCCTACAACAACTCAACTCAACTCAACTGTTTTCTGGCCTTCCTCGAAGAGTGGCTCGAGCATAGCACCTCGTATATTCCGCCTCTTCATGCCCGTAAGCACGGCACTCGTTGCATCTGGGCGCTTTTCAGTCACGGCTGACGTCTTCTGTATAACAACAGTTCAAACAAATCAGTGCTCGGCCTGGCCCATCGACGAGTACTGCACCATTTCCTATGCGAATTTGATGTGGGATGCGTTCCAGGTTTACCCCGTCACGGAGATTGAGCCACAGAACACGCGTTGTTGCGTCAGTGTTGCCGAAACCGCCCATTTTCCACTTGTCACTAGAGAGCCCGTTCACGACCCCGTACTCTGTGAAAGCCCGTCTCACTGCGTCGTCACTACCGTTGAAAGCGCGATAATGCACTTTCAGCCACACTTCCTGCCTCTGTGGGTCAATGACGACACAGGTCCTACCTTTAACAAGGGCTTGATTTCTAGCAACTTATTTTTCGCTTCTTCACTGCGGAAATTCATAGCCACACGTGCAGCATCTGGCGAGCTCTTATGCCGCGAACCTGCTCAGTAGTGCCAGCGTCCCTCATTGGTTAACTAAAGTCCTCAAATTTGTACTGGTGTCCTCTGCGTCACAATGTAGAGCGGACATAGTCTCCAGTGCGTCTTTAGTAAGCATCGGTGGCAGAATGATCCTGTAGCCCTTGGACAGGTCGTAGAACAGAGATCCGCGGCGAGCGTCGGCCGTCGTCGCAGCTCGCGGTGAACCAGCCATCTTGCGTCAGCATGCGCGGTGACCAGAAGTAGAAACCACTGCGCTACGCCAAACGTGGTTGTCCACGTGCATTTTCAAGCGAAACTTGTATTGGCTAAAAAGTTCCGGTGGCAGTCAGCTAATGCAAAAATGCAGTAGCTCCCAGAGCAGTGCACCTGCGGGAAAAGGCGGTTTGATGACTTGACAGCTGCGGCGGTGCCAGAGCGTGAGTCATTAGCAAGGATTCCTGCTGCATAGACGTGCGCTCACGCCACACGTGCAACCAATCAGAGCGGTTTCACTTCTGTATGGGAGGGAAAAAGGCAGCAAAGGGTTTTGCGCGCACTGCACCCTTCTCGTTTCCGTTGAGTTAATTCTCGGAAAACAGATGGGACGGCCACGCGTTGTGCGTTCCCCCGGAGAACTGGCAGCAGTCGATGAGCGGCGGTGAGAACTAGCCCTTGACAGGGCTTGGCATTGGTGCACCGATCCATCTGTTAAGGCCTAAAAAGCTGGCTGCGGTTTAACTCTTGTAAACCTATCTATCACGAGAGAAAGGTCTCTTTGACTTGGCTTTGCAAAGACTATGCACAAGGTGTTTCATAAGTTAGGCCCCAGTCCTTCACACTGTCGCTTTTACGCTTGCCCACTTTTATGCTGCCGAACGGTTTGTGCTGAAGTCGTGGTAAAATCTGGTCGTCGCTGTAGAGCTTGCTGCCAGCCGAAGGGTGTGGTTCGTCAAACGTTGGTTGTGGATGCCGTTCCTTCAATCCACGGCTTCATCCCCTTCTCCTAGTTGAAGTTGGTGTTGCTGAATGATGGCGGTGGTTGGAGTTGCTTCAATCTTGGCACACATCCGCGCTTGGTAAGCTTTTCTAGTATGTGCTTACCTCACCTGCCTTTGCTCTGATGTTTCGGCAGGCAAATTTGCCTTTCCTTGACATTCGCAGCGGGCCATCTAGCTATATCTATTGGATATGTATATCTGTAGATGTGTATTGAGAAGGTCAGTAAGGGCTTCGAGGGAGGGGGTATCTAGGTTGTGGAGTGCCTTGTTAGTGATGCGGTCCACCTCCGAGCCCGAGGTGGTGCGGAGTGTGAGTAGCGCTGCACGAACCTCACCCACGTCCGCTTCAATATCAGTGTTGCGGGAGCCGGAGTTGGCGGGAAGAGGAGTAGGCAGGTCGGTGCAGAGGTAGCGCTCCCGGAGTGCCACCAGGAAGACAGTATCGGTGAGTGGGGAGGAGTGAAAGAGATAGGCGATATCCTTGCGCTGGGAAGCTTTGGTGTGTGCAGGGTCTAGCAGCACCCTGAGAAGCGACCACGCGTCGCGGAGGTCCAGGTTGCCTGCCATGTGGTCGCAGGTGCGGCCCCACTGTGGTCTAAGAAGAGAGGAACAGTGCTCCTCCATGTCCGACGCCAGCCAGGCCAAACAGAGGCTCAGGCGGTGATTGTATTTCTGAGCCTGCCATTGGCAGTGTACAACGTGATAGGCCTCCCAAAGGCGCAGCTGACTACTGTTTGCCGTAGTAAAGTGTGGTGCTGCAGCGAATGTGGCAATATGGACGTTCGCCAAAATGGTCTCAGTCCAGGCAGAGATCGGTGACAGGAGCAGAAGTGGGAGTTGAGAGATGAGTGAAGCGCAAGCGGTCCCAGTCAACTATTTGGGTCAGACGAGTAGAGGTGCGAGCAAGGGAGGTGAGTGGGTAGTGATGCAGAGGACGTAGTGATCGCTACCGAGGAAGACCCCCGATTAACCAGGTAGGATTGGCGACATTTTTGGCTAGGATAAGGTCCGGATTGGTGTCTCGTTAACCACTGGATCCGATTGTCTTGGGGCAAGCGAAGTTATTAAGGGCCGAAAGCCACTTGTGGTGAAAGTCCAGAATGAGTGGCGCTTGCGGGTGTTCTGCGTGTTGCCCCCCCCCCCCCCCCCCCCTGATATGCTGGGCATTGAAGTCGCCTAGAACGACCAGGACGTTGCGGCCAGCGCAGGAGAGCCCATTGCGGAGGACGAGGAGGAGAGGGACTGAAGGGGCTTTTTTTGCAATTAATTTTATTTCTCCAATTTCTCCAAGAGAAAAAGGCCGAGAACAAAAAGCTGCATTAGAGCAGCTTGACGGGGTCCGGGGCCCATTTACAATATGGCAGCAGTGAAGGAGAAAAAAAGTACAATTTGACATACATCATGAATCAAGGAACCATACACAATGCAGAATTACAATTAAACTAAATTAATTAATTAATTATTTAAACTAAATAAATGTAATACAAAGTAAAATTCAAATATACAATGCACTGAGAAGTAACAAAAAAGCATAATACAGTGTTATAGTAGAAACAGAAGAATTAAAACATAATTGCATTTTAAAGGGAAGCTGAAAGGTTTTCCAGAAAAAATGAGTGAACATCTGTACATAATGGTTTTCAACCCTCCGAATTCGAATATCGTATCGAAATTGTGCGAAAGAAAGCGCAAATATATTTTATTTCGACGAAAAGTGCAGCAGCGGGCACGCCCGGCTCGCGCGTCTCGTTTCCGCCTGTGATTGGTTGGGCGCCTCGTGACGTCAACACTAGTAACCGACCGCTGCCGCTACACATGAAGCGCGGTGCCAGGTAGTTTGGTGCTGTTTTTCTGAGACGGTAATGGAAAATTTAGAGAGACTGCGTTTTTCTGAGGAGTTCGGCGTTACTCCCTACATGTACGAGCCGATTGCGAAGAGCCGGCCTCTCGAAGAAGCAAACGATGCTGGTGCGAGCAGTGCTTTCGACGCGAACGAAAGTAAAGTCTTGGGATCTCCTCGTGTTGGAAATGTTCTTTGGTATGTTTTTTGCAAAGCGATCTAGTGATCTCGCCGATCTAGTGAGCTCGTTTCCGGTCAAACAACTGTAGTGTTGTGTTCCTGCTTGCCTCCTCGTGGAACGTAAGCGGGGATGCGATCATCGGCATTTGTGCGCTGTCCAAAGCTGTCGGCAATCTACAAAGACGGTTTAAACGCGTGAAAAGCTTCCCGGTTCATGCAGTACGTGTATTGACCTTCATCTGTGCGCTATCCGCACACTACTCGTAACCGAAGTCGTAAAGGTGGCGAATTCCGTCGGCTACGTGAGACGGTCGGTTTCTGAGCTTTCTGAGTAGAATTACGCGCGGCGCGCAGTCTCCGGTTGCGAATTTCGCATAGCGTAGCCGCAGTCTTGATATGTGATATGATGGGAGAGCTGACGGCACTGCGCCGGGCCTTAGACGAGCCGACTTGACTGGCAAACCCAACGCACGCATTAGTGATAAATTCTGGTGATAATCGTCGTCACAGAAGTGGTTAGAGCACAGCACTGTTCTTGAGGGCTTGAAATTCTTTCGCTTCAAAGCAGCCTCCCACTTCGTTAAAAGTTTCTTGTCTTGTGGGAAGTAATGGAAGACAACATCGTCGCGGCCGCTGGTGTTCGTGCAACCGTAGGCTGCACAGAAAGCCGGCATGATCGGCCCACCACTTCAGTTGATGCTGCGCACTTTGACTACCACTCTGCATACACGCAGACGCACCAACAAAGGAATGCAGGGTCGATCGAAGCAGATTACGATGGCACGCACGCAGAAACAAGCACGGTCAGGCACGGTCGCGGAGGCTGCGAAGCAACGAAACACTAGTGTTGACGTCACAACACCGCGGTTTCCGGTCTCCGCTCGCATCGTCAGCGTCAGCAGCAGCGCGCGGCATTCGGAGGGGGGCGGAGCTACAGCGCAATTTTAACCGACGATTACGTCGCTCCTAATTGAAAAAAAAAAAACAAATTTTACCTACATGGTTTATAAGGTTCCCGCATCCGTATATGAGCGTCTTATTGAATTCGACAGACTCTTCAGCTTCCCTTTAACACTACGATATAATATATGAAGTTCAAACAATACATAGCAGTATTTGTTTTTATACAATGGCAAAAAAAAAACTATTGGCCTAATTTGGGTTTGACCCTACCACATGCTCAAAAAATTGCTGAACAATTGTTTTTCTGTTTAGGTTCATATTTTCTGTGCACCATTTGTTTTTGTGAAGGGTGTTCGGAACCAGGAAATGGAACATTTGCGAGCCATACGTTGTGCGAAGTCGGGGTAGATGCCATTTCTCTTTGCATCTGGTGCTTGTATGAGTGTGCGTTTGTGTCACCGATGAGAGTTGGATTATGAACTTAGCCCTATGTAAGCTCAAGCTATTCAAGGCGCGAAGAATGGTAAATGACGCTAGATGATGAATGGGAGATATTCCATGTTTAATAGACAGTGGTCTGGTATGAGCTAGGTAATCTGAGCCAGAATCTATGCGGATAGCCGTTTTTTTTTTTTTTTTTTTGCAGAAGTAGTAGTTGGTTTAAATGCACGCGAGCCGCAGTTACCATCACAAGATGACAGTAGCTTAGTTGAGAATGAAATAATGAATGATATATTAATTTTTTACCTTTCACGGGAAACAAGTCACGACCTTGTGAAAAAGCTCCTACAGATTTCGACAAGCTTAAAGAAAGATGACGGAAGTGATCAGTCCATTTAAGATGTTCGTCAAATATTACGCCAAGAGATTTATATTTACTTACGATTTCGATAGCGTAGTTTCCAATAAGCAGTGGGATTGATATGGTTACTTTCCGATTTATCGAACGAAAAATAACAGCCTTTGTTTTATTATGATTAATCTTAAAACTGTTTACATGTGACCAGTTATTGAGGCTTTCCAATATGACATTCGCTTCAGATAGGAGTTCATTCGATGAGTTTCCATATAAAAATAAACTATTGTGGTCGGCATATATTATAAATTCAGCCTTCTTGGAGATATGGACGAGATCGTTTATATATACGGTAAAGAGGAACGGACCTAAGATACTGCCCTGCGGTACTCCGCATCTTATATATTCAAAACTGGAGCTACAACTATCAACACATACGAATTGCTGCCGTTTTTCAAGGTATGACCTTATCAACATAAGCAGATTGCCTCTTATACCGTATGCATAAAATTTATCTAAAAGAATGTTATGATTAATGCAGTCAAATGCTCTGCTAAAGTCGACGAAAATGCCCAATCTTAGAAGTTTATTTTCAATGTATTGCAAAATTAGTTCTTTTTGTTAAGTAGCGCAGATTCCGTACATAAGCCTTGTCTTAAACCAAATTGGGAATCTAAAAAGGTGATTACCATTAAAGTAAATTTCCAAACGCTTAAGCAAAATTTTTTCTAGTGGTTTCGAGAAAATTGGCAGAATCGATATTGGTCGACAGTTCCTCATGTCTTGTGTCGTCCCAGATTTATGGATAACAATCACTTTGGCTAGTTTTAGTATGTCTGGGAAGGCAGAGGAAGATATCGATAGGTTAAATATATACGATAAGTGAGGTGCAAGAAGGTCAGCTACAAATTTTATTGGTTTTACTGACAGACCCTCTGTGTCAAGGCTGGAGCTATTCTTCAAGGCCATTAGTGTAGCAAAAACTTCGAATGGGTGCGTAGGGTGGAGAAAAAATGAGTCGGGTGTCTGTACAGAAATTAGGCAGGTAACATCTTTGTTGTAGTCTGTTTTGGGGAGACCAATAAAGTGTTTGTTAAAGCTATCCGCTAGTTCAGTGCCCATTAAGGTTACACCGTTCATCGTAAGACTTCCTATAGAATTGGAGGGCTTGGGCATGTGAAGGACTGCGCTTATTGTTTTGCAAACTAAATTTGCATCACAGTGGCCGTCTTCCTAAGATATATTCGTATAATATTTTTTACGCGCCTTGCGCAACTCGCTGTTTAATTTATTTCTGAACTGTTTGAAGGCAGTCAGGTCGGCCATATCTCGGCTGGATAAAAATGTTTGAAACATCTTGTCTTTCTTTTTTATGTGTTTATAAAGAGACGGCGTTATCCATGGTTTTCTCATTTTTTTAGATTGACGCTTTGTGCACCACGGGAAACATGCATCATATATTTCACGAAATTTATTTATAAATATATTGTACGCTTTATCTGCACTGCTATTAGTATAAATTTCGGACCAGTCAGCACTGTTTATCATTTCTCTGAATTTATTAAGATTTGTGTTATTAATTGACTGATAGGTAGTGAGGGCTTTTCTAGTGAAAGTTGAGTTTTTGTACAACCGACGCAAAAATTCGACAGTGGTCGCTAAGGTCGGACGACAATGTACCAGCGCATTCGTCAGTAGTGTCTGCATTCACGACGTGAAAATCTATAGTTGTCTGGCTAGATGCCGTAATTCTTGTGGGAGACACTATTACGTTTGTAAAACCATTGGATTCAATTATGTTGGCAAGACTAAGTGACGTGTAATTATCTTCAGCTATATTTATATTGAAATCGCCACCCATGACCACTATATAACGGTTAATAGAACAGAATTCTAGAAATTTGTTTGCATAATTGAGAAACTGGTCACTGTTCCCGCTCGGCGGCCTATAGACTGCCGATAAGATATTTTTCGTTATGACGTAATGTGAGAATTTCATAGTCATTTGTTATAATTGAAAATTCATCAACAAGCTCGAATGTGTAACAAGATTTAATAGAAACTGCCAGGCCGCTCCCGTGGGTCTCTCTGCTCAAGAAAAAGCGCGAGAATGATTCCATCGAAATGAGATCATTTTCCTGTGCGCACCATGTTTCAGTAAACATAAAACAATCAAAAGATACTGGAAGATTATGTATCAGCTGATCTAGTTGTTCGTGTTTATGCCTCATTTAGTGAATGTTTAAATGCAACGCTGTGAACAAGCCTTTCTTTTTCATACTAGATCCCAGTTCACAGGGGCAAACAGGTTCAAAATACCGATTGACTGTCATCAAGAAATGATAAGAATAAAGTACGTGACCATACGCAAAATGGTTGGCAAACGCAACATGTGTAACTGTGGGGCCGAGTTCTTGCTGACATATGCAGATATCTCTGGTACAGTAACAATAACCACGTGGGACTCAATTTGTACGATATAAACTTCGGCAATCAAACTGGATGCTTCATCCCGACTGAAACTGTTTAGTGCCACAGCCTTAAGCACAGGGACACAACAACGTAATATGACGCAGTTCGTTTTGGGTATAATATACTTACAAGGGATGTACGAGGGTATGACAAAACTTCTACAGAATAAACATGTCGCACTGCAAGTGCGCTTGGTTTCAGAAGCATAGGCATGCGACATGTTTTCAAACGTTACCATTTCTGAGCCAGTGACACCTTTTGCTTTAGTCACTATCTGATGACGCAGTGAGCCTCGCAATGTCCTCTCTGCATGCAATTCTGATTGTGGGCGTATCGTCGGTTTGACGAGGAAAGATTTTACCATTGCGAACCCAAACATGCTTCCGTTTGGCTTGGCGCTTCTGCGCAGTTGCCTAGCCCAGAATGCGCTTGAGTTCTGGGCAAAGGAGCTCATTAACAAAAATTCGCATGTCAGAATCAAAATCAATGTGAGAGCACACCAATCTTGCTGCGCGCGCTTTCTGAAGAAAAGCGTCACCGACCTGCCTCCGATTGAACTGCAAAAGTATATTTTTTTACTGCCGAGTTTGCTGTCGGAACGCGGTGAATTACGTCAATGTCAGTTGGCAAAATAGAGGCATTCACTTTTGCTGCAATTCTACCTGTTGTCTCGGTTAGGTTCTCTGGCATGTTGCAAGGAACACCTCTAATTTCAATATTTGTGTTTCGAGAGTATTGTTCGGCATGGAGGAGACGACTTTCATGAGCCTTCAACTGCTGTGCAAGGTCACTGCACCGACTTTCAAGTTGAACATTCGCCTCTTTCAGTTCTTTGTTCTCCACTTTCATTTTATGATACTCTTTACTAATGATCACCCGCCGTGATTGCTCAGTGGCTATGGTGTTGGGCTGCAGAGCACGAGGTCGCGGGATCGAATCCCGGCCACGGCGGCCGCATTTCGATGGGGGGCGAAATGCGAAAACACCCGTGTACTTAGATTTAGGCGCACGTTAAAGAACCCCAGGTAGTCGAAATTTCCGGAGTCCTCCACTACGGCATGCCTCATAATCAGAAAGGGGTTTTGGCACGTAAAACCCCATAATTCATTCTTTACTAATGAACGTCAGGCTGTTCTTCACCTCCCTCATTTCTTTCCGAAAGTCTCTCTCAAATGTATCTCTAAAATCTTTAAACTCTGCATCAAGTTAATGTTTCAGTTCCTCGAAAAGAGCCCTGATTTCTTTAGACATTGCAATGCAACATACATCGTGGCAGCCGCAGCAAAAGCCGGAAACCAAACCAGAAAATAAATTCAGTAAAACAGAGCAGCACAGACCTGTGTGGAAGAAGCACACAATTGTGAGTACGTCGTCGCTGTTTTCCGTTGCCGCTGCTGCCAAAATGAACCTTGTGCGGGAGCGCTCGCCGCTTTTGTAGTAGTCTTCTCCTCGAAGAGCCAATGGAAATTAGTGTCCAGGTTACGTCACAGGCCTCCAGCAGCCCGTGTCATACGGCCATGTGACGAAGCTTTGCTGATATGACGAGCTAGGCGATCAGCTATGTTAAGCCGAAGAAACTTGATGTAGAACAGGCCTGCGTGGAAGAAGCACACGATTGTGAGCACGTCGTCGCTGTTTTCAGTTGCCGCTGCTGCCAAAATGAGGGCTGTACACATTGAGGACGAAGGGACTTGTCTCAGGGTGACGGTAAAGAAGAATCTTGAGGAGGAAATGAACACAGTCCGAAACGTCCAACTAATGCAGTACGGCAGCAAGGTTGCCTTGCACCAGCGTGGCAACGTTTGGGTGGGCCTAAGAAGGAGGACGAAAGAAGGTGTAGTCGCACAGTTTGACGGACGCTAGGGGTTCCTGGAGTGCTAGGACGGAGGCGGGAGTGTCGATAGGGATGTTATAGAGGTGGAGCTGGAGGGCGTTCTGTTTGCTGCGGAACCCCTGACAGTTCCACTGCCAAAGATTTAGGGGCGTGGGGCTTCTGGCCATGATGGATGGTGGGGTCACCTGCCGAGTTGGGGCAGGTGCCGGAGTGTGTTGGGCGGGGACCGCGAGGGGCGCGACGGTGGCCTCAGTCGCGCTCTGGCGGACCTCTAGGGCACCTACTCTGGATTCGTTGGATTCGATGTCGGTCGCGCGGGTGTCGATACTGGCTACCCGCTCCTCAAGTCGCGCGAAGCGGGCCATGAAGCGTTGCTCAAACGCCTCCAAGAAGCAGGCTGTTCGGCGAATGACTTCACGCTCGGGCGTGACGGGGTCGGAGGAAGGTGATCGGCGTTTGTGCAGGGGCTGCGGTTGGGAGAGGAGGCAGGCAATGATGCAGCCGAGGATGCCGTGTTCATCGGCTCCACAGCTGTCGCCGGCGCACACGGTGACTGTGAAGGTGCGGGAGCTGGGGAACTAGAAGGAGGAGCGGTGGAGGATAGACGCACTAGGACGGCCTACAGCTGGCACGACAGCTCCTGAATTTGAAGCTGGTGGGCATCGATAGTAGCCTCGAATGCTGCGGTTTGGGGTTCCAAAGTGTGAGGCTGCGATTTACAGCTTACCGGTGATGTGAGGGTGGTGGCGGGGGCGGTGGATGCCTCGGACCTAGGAAGAGGCGGCAAGGAGACGGAGGGGTGATGGCTGGCTAACGGGCACCACAGGAGACAAAGCGGAAGCGGAGGCGGGAAGGACGGGAGGTGTTGAGGATGGGCCCGGAAGGAGCTGGGGAAGGCCAGTAAAGTAGTGCCGAACCACACACAAGACACACGAGCGCCGGCAACGCGCCCCGAGGACGTCCGCCAAAGGCGTCTACTTCCGCGTCCGTGATTCGCGCGGCCAACGCCGTAGTAGACACCGCTGTTGTCTCCACTCTATACGCCTAGTGCACCGCCTATAGAGACGCCACTGATAGCCACCTAGCGGGCGCTTCCAACAGTACTCGCGGGAGCAGTAGCAGACGACAACCCTTTGCAGCAAGGATGGCTGAAGTTCGCAGCTGCGATTTCTCTTTTGTTCGGGTGCCAGGCTGCTTCTTCTGCGGTGACAGCTGTAGGGAAGACGCTGACTTCTGTGACCTCTGCGGTATGAACACGATGTTACCGGTGTTTGGGACAACATGGTGCACATCCGTGCCAGTTGCGTCCCACAGACAACTCCATATACATGAAGTGGAGCTCATGTTAACTATCCGCTAAATTTTGTTGAGTGATGCGATGCCTCGATAGCTTTTTTTTTAAATTCTACTTTTGCCGTAATGCTGCTTCTGTACCTCAATAATAAGCACCCGTCGTTAGTGCAGATTTCAGACAAATCAAAGTATCAAACAAATCCACACGGTGCGATGTCTGCATATGCCATTGTGATTTTTCTGCCGATGAATACATGTGACATCGCCGAATAAGTGTAGTCAAAGTCGGCTCAAGAAGAGTATTTGCGAATTTATTGATGGAAACGCGTACACTAGCCAACGAAGTCACCAAATGCACGGGTTAATAAAAGCACGTACGTGTTACCGCTGTACCGCCGATGCAATTCTGCTGCATACGCCGATGAACTGCCATTCCCGCTGCAGTTTTTGCAATTTTAAATTCTCCAAGGGAGCTGCTTGGAAACTTACAAAGCTAAAGTCTGACTAACTTTCCAGCACTTTATTTTTAATGTTACTAGAGAGAGCTAGGTGCCACACGATATATTTAAAGGCAGAGCAGTGCTAGTCAAAGTAGATGAGCGCTGGCGGCAAGGCCGCTTTTAGTCCTCTGCGGCGTAAGCATAATAAGAAAGAATTCAGTTGAGTACAAAATTCACAGGGAAGAAGGGACTACGTTGTGAAACAAACAAATCACTCGGCGTTAAGTCTGCTCAGACAGCATCGAGGTGTGATGACTTCCCAAACGTGACGCGAACTTTTCAGCGAAAAATGGAACAAAAATAACATATGCAGTATCTATGAGCAATTCTCGCCCTGCACTACCTATTTTTAAACACATTTCCCTAAAGAACACAATATCTAAGATGCCCCCGGGTGAAAAGAATAAAGCTAACTGTTAAAGAAGCACTTGCTTAGTATCATTCCGATAAAACACAGCGTGATTTAGACCCTTTAAAAACGAGGCAGGGTGAAAACCTCGCACCTCAAAAGAATCAACAAGAGTTACACATGAAGCAACTAGCAACAGTTAAAGATGTGCGAAGGCACTCATAAAATAGATGCAAGAACATGAAGTGCGTGACCGCTGCTGCGAAGATTTACCAGGCCCCGTAAAACCAACAATTTCAGTTCTTGCAAACTTCAGCAGCTTTAACATACAACACAATGCGCTCGTGCAGTTGTGCTGCCTAGCTAGTGCAACGCAGTAAAGAAGCGGAATACCATATAAGCGGCAAACATTCCGAACTTTAGCGAAATGCCTTTAAACCGCATGCTGCACTGCAGACGAACTTCGTCTCTTACGCGTCTATGATCGAGTGGAAAAAAGAACCGACGCGACAAAGGAAATGATGAGAACAAGAAATTTCCCGCCGCGGCGACGATTCATTGCTACCGTTGCTCCCGCTTGTGAGGCTTTGCGGGGAATGATTAGAACCGTATCGCTGGCACGTTTTCGCCAGTATTTCATCCCCCCACCCTCAAACAATTCTTCTTGGACATTTCTTGAAGCTTTGGCCACCCCAGACATGCGAAGGGTGTTGCCTATTTTGCCCTGAAAACGTGAATAAGACAGAAAATCACCGTCAACAACACAACAAACTACGGCGCGCGGCTCGCTCCTCTCCCGTGTGTTCTGCGCAAGGCCGCCACCAGTGGCGCGCACTGCGCGTATACGGAGCAGCGGGCGAGGAGGACATCGAGGCACCCGAGCCAGCGCGTTCCCCGCTCCTTCTCCCCTGTTAGGCTCCACCCATCCTCGCAGCGTCGTTATGCTATTTTTATACTCTATTTTCACTCTCTCTCAGCTCTCTCTCCCCCTGCTCGGCGAAGCTGCGCACATGAAGAAAAACCCAGCGAGCTTCTAACAGCCACCCTAAAAATTCGGAGGATGCTTTAACTTCGCCTTTAAGGGTGGAACGCGAGAGCATTCAAAAACTTAGACTCCTTCTCACGCTTCCCGACCACTGTGGCATAGAACCACGCAGATGGCTAACGCTATGCACGAAGGCGAGCAGGCGAGCTTTCTGGTAGAAACGCAGCCTTTTGCGTAGGGCGCGGATGCGTGCAGGCGAGCGCCATCTCAATGGTCTTGTTCCAAGGAACCGAACGCAGCGCGTCGCTCTGTCAATGCTAGAAACACTGCAAAAGTGATTTATGTTTGAGTTTCCGCGTAACGGATTTATGTTTTCTGGTATATTTCAATTTCAATCCGAGGCTATCATGTCTGTAAATTGCGTTTAGGCTGTACTTCACAATTATTTAGGCGCAATCTCACTTTGAAGAATTCAAGTACTTCAATAATGTCTCGGCGCCACGCGAAGGACCTGTGTGGTTGTGATAGGGAATTTTTCGCTTAACGATGTCCGAGGCAAGACGGAGACAGCACATTTTATGCGCGACACACAGGTCCCTTAACCCTTTAGTGTGAAAATCTCTGTATGCGCAGTTGTTTACATTTTACGTTGGCAATGAAGGCAAACCTTCACTTCTCAACGCGAACTTGGGCATGTCTAAAAAAGCGATAGTGTTGTTACTCTCGACACGTTCTGCGTGAAGTGGAAAACGTTGATTTTGCTTTAAGATATATACATGTTAAGAAATTCAGAAATAGACAACGGCCACAAGGGACGCTGTTAGTGTTGCAACTGCTAACTTTGACAGCTGTCTCTGGCACTTCACACTTTTGAGTGTAAACAGCTACATAAGCATTAATGGGTAAGGGCTCATTCAGACAGCGTGCCAGTTTCTCACGGTAGCACCTACGCCAGAATACCTGCACCCGATCGAGACATATTTTCACGTAGCTTTGTGGAACAGCCCCAAACTTCTTTTCACCTTGAAAAAAGCCGATGCCATATTTCTGGGAAATTAACTGCTGTGTCAGCTCAACAATACGTGCAAGTCCACAGGCATGTGTTCAACATCTTACAAAATAAAACGCAATGAATGCGTAGCCGTTCCCACCGGTGTGATGATTTCGATCAGACCCATTTTAAAGAGTCCGGTAGCACGTTGTGTACACGTCCGTTCGCCTGACAAGTGAACTAATCGCCGTAGACAAACATGCCGGTCTGTTTGGTAAGAATGTGCATAAACACAAGCAACGCAAGCCAGCTTAATACGTGAAAAAGGCCTCTCATACCATCGAGTTCCGATGAACTTGGAATTCACATAATTATTTCGTGGCTCATGTGCGTCATCGCAAATATATTCGCAACCTGTGTGCTTGTAAGCGGTAGGACTGAAATTAGATATTATGTTTATCTTAGTGAAATGTGCACCTTCTTAACATATTTTATACATAACTCTCAACTATTGCGGAGAGCAAAAACATATGTGAACTCGCCTTATCTTGTTAATTACAGGCATGGTACTTCTTGTCTACGTCGGTTATTCTTGTGAATGAACAAGGTAGAACAGGAATGAAGTGTGCTTAACTGGAAAATTGGAAGCAGCTCAAAAAAAGAGGAAAAACAGCAAATATTTGCCTACGTAGAAAAAAAAAACGCCCTCAATCGTGTTACGGATAAAAGACACGTGGAAACAGTAGAGGGTTCACTGAACTGTCTCTATAAAGTTATTGTCCGGGCGACTGACGGCAAAAATAATTGGACAGCTTGAAATTGCCGTCACAAACTTTCTGGCCGGTCATCAAGAACAAAATCATCGCACGCAAAAGGGAAAAATGCTGACGTTTGCAATTTGCTCTCACAGTCATATGCTCAAACGCTGGTATGCACAAGCCGCAATTAACTTCTCTCGAAGCACACGCTAAAAACGGCCGTGCTGTATTCGTATAAAAGAGCGTAGCGTATCGTTCGGGTCACAAACACACGGCACAAGGTCGAAGCAAAATGCGGCAAGTAAATACCTTTGTGGTAGCGTGTATCTGCGCCTTTGGGTTAAAATCACTGCCAGTTTTCGGTGAATCCAATGCAGAGACACAGGATGTCCCAGATATAATGAAGGCATGTATTATCCCTGTTTTACCTTTTTCTCTGTAAACTTTTGCTAAGCGTGCATTTTTAAAGCAATAGCTTTCATAGGTTATTCCCTCCAAATTTGCGGTTTGTTTGTATGTACGTTTATGTCCGCCCGCTTATGTGCCCTCGAGGGTGACCTTAATACGTACCTTTATGCATACATAAACAACTTACAATTCTGGAGGTTGGTATCGAACTCGGTTACCACAGCATGGGAGCCCGGAGCTCTAATGAGGTCGTGTGAGTTTGTCACGAGCAGTATAGCGCGTCCCTTGTCGTAATTATTGCCCCGGAGGCTGACGAAAGCTTCGCGTGCACCCATTTCCACAGTTCCCGAGATTTGCATAATTTGATGAAATACATTCCATACGCAAGCAAATCTACCGCACTAGATGAGTACTTTTCTACTGGTCTCCTATGAAAAATATAGTGGGACACGCATAACATATAAACAATAATCTTATATGAACGCGTTTGTTTGGTACGTGCGGTTATATCACCTGCCGCGGTTGGTTAGTGCCTATGCAGGTGAGACGCTGCGCCCGAGGTTGCGATTTATATCGAGGTGACTGCTGCCGTATTTAGAAGTTTATTCTGACATTCGCACATATACAACAATGTATCATGCCAACGAGATGAGGCAAAAGGAAGCAGACAAAGCATGTTTCCTGACTAGGCCTACATCCCGGTTCGCAAAAGAAAGAACTGTAAAGAACGGCAGGCTGTAAAAACAAGATGTCGAGTTTACCGTGGCATGCTTCAGAATGTGATCGTGGTTTGACACGTAAAACCCAAGTGTTCAAATTTTGGTGTTGTCATCGGATCATTGGTGCAATTGAGGCAAATTTTTTTCAATCCTAAATCACACAGTGCGTAACAGCTAAACACGAAAAGGAATGTGCCAATGTTCTTTTCCCCTTTCCCGATTATCCTGCGCTCTGGTTCTCTCGTGCTAGACACTTTTAAGGCACAAATTTGTAAGATAGCCAGGTTTGCCTACGTATCTTCATAAAAAAGTGTTACCTATAATTTCTGCCAAAATTTAAATATGGATTGCTCATATCTGAAATTTTGCGGAATGTCAGAAATCGCCTGTTTTAGATAACATAATTCTAGTCCTTGGGTTGGATTGCTCAGAGAGGCGGACATTACTTGCCCGATAAGGAGAAAGACATTCATCAAACAAAAAAAGAAACAATCATTAACTTTTTAAATATTTACTTCGGTGCCCGTATTGCAAGATTACAATGGTTTGTATTGCAATAGCGCAATATATGCAAGTTTGGAAAGCATTTACACTTGGAAGGAATTTCCAGAATAATTTAGATCAGGAGATTTGCGCCATCAAACTTTCGGCAAAAATGCAGTATTGTTGCGCTTCCTTATTTAACAAAATGCTTTTTGGTGCACTGTAGTAAAAAAACTAAATTGAACGTGCGTGTATCTTGCTCGACACTTTGACAAATATTATCCCGAGACTTTCCCAATATTTATGGACACATTTCTCGATATGGGTCTCCGCAAAATATTTTGTGTGGCTTTTAAAGGAAGCCGATTCTGAAGGCCACCTAATCGAATGCCTAAATCTGCGGATCCTAGTATGATTTCATGACAAACATCCTCGAAGCACTCTACAGCTATAACGTAACACAAATCAAGACGAAATTCGTCTACGCAGGGCAGTAAGTCGTCGGTAGAGCAGCCGGCGCTGTAGAGGCAAGGAATGGGCAAAGAAGATAGCAATGTAGTCAGCAAAGTGCAAGAACACATGGAGCGGCAGCTAAATGCACGAGGCCAGGTGGATTGCGCAATTTTCTCAAACATTCTGTTATTTATCGATTTGATTTCAACAATGCCACGACGTGAGGAACACTTATATAATACAACACGCCATAATGGTAATATTGCGTTTGAATAAGTGTTGCTGGACAACCACTGACTGCGGGTGCATTGGGATTTATAGCATTGCGAAACAGCGGTACCGTGTCACGTAATTTGATAACATGAACACACATTCGGACTGATGCGATAGAAAGGTACTAGAAATCTTCACACACAAAAAGAGTGTAACACGAATATCAAAAGTTTTTAAATAACAAGGTATCCATTGCAAATCACACCATTTAATTATAAGTTATGTATGGCTAACAGATGCCATAAGCCGACATGAAATGTGTCTATTTTAGGTTGTCATTTAGTGGTTCTTGCATAGAACTAGTATGGACTTCCTTACATTTGCCTGCAGCATAAATAAACTATGCCATCTGACCCGACGCACCAAAGAAGCCGTACATCGATCCCAAAAACAATTTTTTACAGAAGACAGATGCCTATGTTTGTTAACAAGACACGCGTCACATAAGCTGGTCTTCATGCAGCGGCTGCAGGTTGACCATCATTTTACTCATTGCGACGCTAAAGCATGCAGACCAGTGGTCAAGACAGTCGGTGAAACTGGAAAACAAGCTATTGCCTAGAACTTCTACATCCTTTTGGTGTCCTAGTTGACCGTAGCCAGGCCGTCCTTAAGTTGACTGGCCGCAATTTACTTCATTCTAATGTGTGAAGGTGAAGTGTAGAAATGATAGTTGTTCATCTTATTATTTTATTCGATCAAAATGAAGCCTTATTTTACGCAAGTATACGCATTGAATATACAGAAATAGGTTTCTGTTGCCATATTGAAGTGAATAAGATATATACGGTTGGATATCTTACATCGTTGCCTCGGAGCTTCTAATACAAAGAATTAGGGGCGGAAGTGAGACCCTAAGTTTTGCTAATCCTAACCTACGGGGTACTTTTTGCCCTTAACTATTCGGCACACTGTTCTGAAGGTATGATCGTCTAGTGATTGCTATTTTGACCCTTATGTATTTATTTGCCATCATTTCAATACCACTGTACAATTTTGCAGATTTTTGAGACGCACCCATACGGCGTCGCCATATTCGACATTGACAATGATGGAGATCTCGATTGTCTGACTGCCATCCGAACAAAATATGATAACGATGGACCGAGTGCTGATTACGTCTGGCTTCTCAAGGGCCTGAAGGGCCACGTGAAGTGAGTTATGAACGCTTAGCCATAGAAGGCAGAATGATCGCTCAAGCAGACAATTGACAGAAGGGCGAATTCTGATCCTGTCAATACCTTAGCATGAGTGCTCTGCGGATCCTAGTATGATTTCATGACAAACATCTTCGAAGCACTCTACAGCTATAACGTGACACAAATCAAAACGAAATTCGTCGATGCAGGGCAGTAAGCCTTCGGTAGAGCAACCGGCGCCGTAGAGGCAAGGAATGGGTAAAGAGATGTGGTCCATTGTGGTCTGTAAACCTTGATCGGCTTACAGACCACAATGCTGCAACCGCTAGGTACGTAGAATTCCCTAGGAAAAAAATATACCAAACACCATGGTAATTTAGCTCGTCACATGACTTCCTAAGTAATGAAATACAATAAAATGAATTCTAAAGGTTACGAAACTACAAGATCGTGGAGTGTTGTGAGCTTTGGCCTGCTGTATATTGGAGCTCTCTGTCGTGTATGCGTAGAGGATAAATAATCGGAATAACTGGATAAGATTGCTGAGGTTTTTAGCCGTGATAGTTAAGAAGTCAAGAATATAATAATGGAAAGCTGGCGTTATGCTGAATTGAGGTGACAAATACAGAGCACTTTTCAACCTTGTCGAGTTCCACAGGAATATTTCTATAACAGATCGAGCTTTTGTTACCGATGCACTTACGCTGCCCTGTGTTAAACTTCTGAGAAGTAATTGAGAAAGCTTTTCGTTCATAAGGACTCTTTGCCATTGACCCCTGCCTTCACTAAAGGTGTGTACAGCATGAGGATTGGCTGATAATTTCTTTCATGAGCAATTCCAGCGTAATATATTTTTTTGTGGATACCGGTTCTGCGGATACTGGTTAGCACACTCTCAGATTGACTGAACCACACCGGCGGAGATACCTTGCCCTCAGTACCGGGAAAGAAGGAATTCTTGAACGGTGAACCTTTCTTACTGCTAAACAGAAAATGAAGAAAACACTAATGCGGTGTTTTTTAGGGCATTAGTGCCAGACTTTTCAGAGTCCGCTGTCTCAGATTAATAAAGCTCGTGGATAGACCATCGGAGACCGCACGCACGCGAGAACCGGCAAATTATTCCGCCATGTCCAGGGTGCTGCGCTGCTTTCTTTGTCCACCCGCAAAACACTGAGAGTTGCTGTTCAAGCGTTAGAGAACCTTTAATATGTACTGATGTTACCAGTGCATCTTTGATAATGTGTGATGGTTGTGCCATCACACAGTTCTGGTGTGGCGCGTAGATTGCCGCGGCTGCCGGTTGTCGCCGTACAAGCCCTCTTGTGGCTTCGGCGCTTCCGTTTTGTATACTGCTTTAACTATACTGAATAAAGATTATTATTAATATTATATTATTATAAAATGCACCGCGTTTGGAGCCAACGTGCGCACCAGCTCGACCAATGCCGGGAACGCAGCGGTGGATGGACAGATATGCGGCATGTGCACTCCTCCGAATTGGGTGCATGAGCACAGCGAGCCGTATATAGTATTTTAGATACAATCTGGGTGTGCGCCAGTGCAATTGTTGCCGCATCTGGTAATGCTCGTTTTACTGGTTGTGGCCGCGGAGATAGCACTCTCGTCAACGCGAACGCCGGAGCGCCGTGCGAGATAGATCATGTTGTATATCAGCGTTTGTGCCACCGGCACGCGCCCACGGGCACTGTTTATGACAATCATGGCACTGCACCAAACTGTAAAAGTAGGCCCGTCTCTCTATCGTAACCTCACGCCCACGCACGCACTTGCCTGCGCAGACAATAATTCGGGCTGTGTATCAGATTATAAGTTGCACGAACTACATTCATGCAGTTTCATGTATCCAAGTTGTGGCTGCCATCACCAATTCACTGTTTGACCGGCTGGCTTTCACTAACAACCATCATATTAAAAAAAAAAGAAATCGGGGTATTTAGGAAAGACAGCACCAAATGAGCCAACACACATGGCATAATATTTTCAATCCTGCGTTGCGTAATGTTCAATAACGATCTAATTTCGCAATAAATTGCACATTTAGTCTAGTTTTACCGCCGTGGTTTAAAAAATGATAAATTTCAGCTCGCCTATTTCGTCACCGTTTTCTTTAAATATTGCTGAGCAAAATTTCCAGCGAATAAATGTGCCTTCAATTTAGCAATGTTCTGACGTTCACTAATATTACTATCAAAAAATTTATTTGGTGAATATCATTTTGAAAAAATTAGTTATTTTATTATAATATTGGCATTTATAACACCAGTTGTAATGTCCGCCACCATTGTGAGTGAGTCCACGTACACTCATTGTGCGCCGAGCACTGTGTTTCGAATGGAGGGATGGATGGATTGGTGGCACAATTTTATTGACAGTCCTGAGATACGCGATTATCGCGCAGCGGGCCGCACCCACGTGGGGACGGGCAGCCCGAGCCTGGCCGCCGCATCGTGGGCCCTCTGAAAGGCCCATATTTGGTACCCCTAGTCAAAATGAGCATTTTTATTAAACATTGATGCACTTTACTGAACTGTAAAATACAATATTTTAAATTAAATTATCATCGCTTGCAGTAGCCTACACATACAGCCGTTAAACCGAAAATGTTGCAAGATCGTTCCTTTACCTTGCGGGCTTCGACAAAACTGATTTGCTATATTCAGCGTCCCTACATGTGCTTTCATTTCTCGATGAATTCGCCCTTGCTCGTCTATCCGATAACCTTACGGTTAACTAAGTTGCTGGAGCAAACACCCGTAAAGCCTTTGGTTCCAGTTCAAATCCACCACTGGGGCAAATTTTTCTTCAAATGCGGGTCTTTCTTTCAGAAACCCGTGGGGGTTTCCTTTGTCGGCTCTTCCTACAGTCTGGGTGAACGAGAATTTCTTCTTTCACTTTGTTGTCTAATATGTTTCTTTCTTATTGTGGTAATCTTACAATGATTTAGTGTGCAGAGCACAACATGGCCAAATGCGCCGATCAACTATATCTTCCAACCGGAGGACACTCCCGCATACATTGTGAGAATGCGCGCACCTGGAACAAATGTACCAGAAATTCCAAATTATCAAAAAGAATTCTAGAAGGAGTAGATGGGCAGACCTAACCGTGCTTTTCCAACCACAAATTGCTGATAAAACATATGATGAATTGGTTGAAATTATCAGATGTATCAACAACAGATATCATTCATTGGACTGAAATGGGGAAAGCCACGAGAGGTAATCGTTCTTGATCTTTTGTATTGCTACAGTTGATTGCTGAAGTGGTTACAGTTTCAGATGATCATTTCAGGAAGAACATCACATACCACTTCAAGAAAGGAGACGCGCCGGACAAGGCATTCGTCACTGTCGACGGTAACTATGAAATACCTCTCTGGAATGCGTGAGGAAGTATTAGAATTGCACGCGAAACAGTATGCGCAGTGAAACGGCTCTGTTCTGTGGATTAATGTGATTATGTACTTGCGGTTAACACCAGTTTATGAGGCAGCGCACAAGCACAAGTTAGCGCCTTAGCAGGGGCACATTCGGTGTGAGTAAGTGCATAAAATTAGTGGTGCTTGTAGAAACGAAGTCATATTTAGGTGGTGAATGCATGAAAATAGAACCGTCGCATTTGTAAATGAGAGAAAAGGAAATATAATTGGCCTGAATTATTGTCATCAGGATCAAAGAATAAAAACATTATTCCGGAAAATATGCCGAGGACAAAAAGCACGAACTTCAGTTTGAAATTATCATAACATATTGCGCAAGCTACACGGTTGCTTGCGTTCATGTGAACTTTAAAAATCTAAGCCTTGAAACACACATGATCATAGACCACACACCTAACAAAACGTATAGATAGCCAAAGAAAAGGGTTAATATGCAGGTATATAATTTCCACCAACTGCGTTTGTTTAGGTCATTGGATATCTCCAGCTTGCTGCAACATGAAAAAAAAATCCGGTCCTATACTAAATCAAAACAAAGGATAAAACGGGAGACGGCATAATCTATTTTGAAATATATTTCGTTTCAAGTGCCCTTTTTCGGTAAAACTATTTTAGTGTAGCGAGTGGTACTGCCCCAATTCTGAACATATTGCATCAGATCAACCGCTTGAATGAAGAGACAAGCACATGTTGGAACGTAGTCACTTGCGGATATATTGTGGCACATGTATAACACAGAGTATTATTATATTACTAAATTTTCACTCCACTAAAGAACAGGAGCAGTATGAAGCGCCGATGGAGACGTACCATTGCTGTGCGACATCCCTATCGAAACTTAGTTACATGGGGCAGAACAGGTGCAGAACTGCACATGTTGCACCAGAACAAAAATCAAAGGCCACCGAGCTCGTTGTAATCGACCCTAGGTGCAGAAGGCGTTGCCAAATTTTAGACTAGTAAACGAAACAAGGTCACCTAAGAATACTTCGCACTGCATTATGTCGGTGCTGTCAATTGCGGGTATGCGTAACATGCATACCTGCAATGAAATATAACGCAGCTATGCCTAACATGCAGCTTGAGACGACGCTTGCACATTCGGGAATCGAATCGGTGAATCGTATTTATCGGCGTGATGTCGTCGACTGATAGTGTTGTTAGATTTGTGGCACTAACACTTCCAATAATGTTTTTTTTTTAGTTTGTCGAGTTTTAACCATGCCAAATATTCCAAGTGATTACAATTTCTACAGTTTTCACGGAAACGAAACTCTTAAATAAAGATTATGTTAAGTGAGTCAGGGAAACACATTGCATAGCTTGCAGCTAGAAATTAACAGCAATGGCATATTGTATTTTACTTCGCAGAAAAACCAGAAATCTTTTTGCAAAAGTAACAGTGCTCATGCCAGAATAAATCAAATGCCTGTATTAGTGTTCTCGTAAAAGAAGCGACGTCCTTATGAATGACGCCAAGGAACTTTGGAAGTTTGGCGTGTTCTGGCCTTGTACTGCAAGCAGGTGGTGTTCAGGCCAATAAATTGCACATTCATTTTGGAAGCTGTATGGGCGTCAATGTGCTCTTCACGCATACAATATTTCACTTGTCTTCTATAAGTAATAAACTGTGAGAATATCGGCACTTATTCTAACTGAAACAGTACCGTAAATGAACTGCGAATCATAGTGAACGAAGGGTCACACGAAGAATTGCAATATAATATTCAAAGCTGGCTGTCTTTTTTTTTTTCTTTTGCTAACCTATGGATTCACAACGTTGGCCTTAAATGTTTTTCTGAATCTATGTTTGCCGCAGTGTTATCTCCTGTGCCGAGTAAGACAAGACGCACCATAAGCCCAAATTCGTTCCACAATATTACAGATGACCCTCAAAACCAGGAAGCAAGAGCCTTCTATGCCGACTTCCAGACGTGCGCCGTGTTGGACATTCCATATAATGGGAAGCCAGGTAAGGAATTAGTATTTCATAGTGGACAAGTATTGCCGGCACATGGACCGTATCTTTTAAAGTCAAATTGTTTAATGCTGCGACACTAATATATTTAAATATCATAAACGCAGCCCCTGCAAACTTCTTTTAAGCACGGGAGCGATGCTTTCACAAGTGCATTTGCGCGAGGCCTACCATATATATGTCCCCATGGTATTAGAAAACTTCACAATTTCTTTACTCAGATGTTGTTTCTGCTTACTTGCGCCTTCCCTACTTAATCGGCCTTCACTGCTGCCACGTAGCAACATCGCAAATGTTATCCTCGCCTTACTGGTACTCACCAAGACAGAAAGCTTCATCGTCACTTGTTGTACGCCAAAACTTGCATCGCTTAATACGACGGCTGTATTCACTCAAATCAAGACACCGAGTCTAGAACACGTACCCAAAAACTGTTGCGATCTATTGCCTTAGACTGGGCAGTGCTAGCATACGCTGACGTCTGCAGGAAGCTGAACATCATTAGCCTAAAGAGCTATCACTGGTAACTACTTTGTCGTAATGTGTACTTACTTTCTTGTGCGCGTGGCAGCTACACATTGCCAAGTAATACACAAAACTGAGGAATGCCGTTCTTACCGTGTACTTACATTCAGAAAGGTGACTAAAGCTTAATCCATACGGACTTCCAATATTGTTAGTAGACGCTATAATATATGTCCGATGCACTGTCTGCTAGGGAAACCGAAATGTTTGGCCTAATAGATAGTTATTTTACATCACTATTGGAGACGTGTAATTAGGTCTACATAATGCCGCAAGAAATGTATCCCGGCAATATTTGCACGTGTGAAACCAGCTAAAGGAATTTCCATACTTCCTTGCTTTATTTGACATACCTAAATACCCTTTTCCTGCACTTATTTCTTATGGAAACAGCAGCAAATGAAAAACAAAGCTTACTGTCGGCATGCCAGGTAAGAATGAGTTATGCTGAAGTAAAAAATAAATAAAACCGAGATATACAACTACGTGGTCCATTCCTAGCAATTTCTTGCGTAACTTTTGTTATTTGAAGTTATGTATGACATATCTAATATTTTAAGCCAACGTGCTAATAACTCTACTTCCTTATATTTGCATAAAGCTGAACTAATGCGTCCTCAAGAACCCTGGATACAACTGTTCATACCACGCTACATAGGATAGTAAATAGATACAATGTGGTGCTTGGTATATGGACCACAACAAATGTGCGCATTAGCCAGTGTGACTATAATCCGATTCGAACCTGAGCTAGCAAACATACGAAGTAGCTCTCTGATCTAAATACTTCTCCAATGTAGGAGGTCGTTCGTTAGAACAAGGACCTCGATATTCAGACCATTACAGTCGTGCACTTCTATTCTCGCTATCACTATTAAACATACACCTTTTCGATTTCTTTTTTGGGGACTACGCAAATAAAGGCAATGTCGTTGTCGTTGCTCATTGTACCTTCTATACAGCTGCACAATATTACCTTGTTAATTATCGCCACTATGGTAATTATTCAACTAAGCATTTTAATGTCTTGTGGAAGTAATGGCCGCCTCATCGAAAAATTTGGATGAAGCGTTAGAATTGTGTTATCTTCGACAGGTCATTTTTAAAATTTTGGCGTAGGTAAAGAAAACAAACACCTTATATATACGAAGCATGTATAGTCACGTAGTAGTGACGGTGAAGAAGGCAGCAAAACTGTGACTGACGAAACTAGCCTTTTATTGGGCGAACCAGTGCCCTCAAGAACAGGCTACATTCTAAGAGCAACGATAGCGGTGAACACAGTCGGTGATCGTCGAAATTCAGTTCGGCCGGTCAGGCGCATCGGCTTTTATACACGAGACATCGAAACTTCCAGAGTAATAGGGGGTGCCCGCGTATCTTCCAGAAAGTTCGACACAATTAGTGTCGCACATAAGCTTCAGAGACAACAGAACCGCCGATAACTTTTCGGAAACTTCCGATACATGCGGGCGCGTACCGTGCTGAGCGATAACATTCGTTAGAAGGTGAAAAGGGCTCATACGAAAACGATAAAGAAGTCCACGTGCCAATGCCCCCATCTCAAAAAGCATTGTCTCGATGCTACAAACACGAGAGCAAAACATCAAATGAAACTTACTAAACAAAACTGCAAAACGAAAACAAAGTCCCCAGAGTAACACGGTCCAAAAAAAAAAAAGAAAGTTCAAAGTTCAGCTATGCAAAGTGCGAGCTTTCGTCAGTGCTGGTAGAAGCAAGTCCTCGTGGCATCTTCCAAGAAGAAACACACAGGGCATAGCTTATCCTCAGAGGTCCAGTTGTTGAAGGTCGAGATTATTTCGCAAGTTTCGAGCCAGCTTTCGGGATCCTCCTACGAAGTTCCACGGAAGGCAGGGGGCTTTCTGGGTTGTTGAAGAACTCGGGTGACGCTGGGGCTGCCATTGTGGTTGTTGAGCTGGCCACGGTCTTCCTGGTCGTATCAGGCAGAAGTCCGTGCTCCGGGGGAAGTCCTTGCAGGCTACGGCTAGGTCGCTGGTCTTGGGCGACGTTGGTGTTGTCTTCGGGGTTCGGGCTTCCTTCGCGGCTTTGCAAGCGCGCTAGCACCTCCACCAGGTGTGACGTGGTAGTCATGGTGAAGAAGGCAGCAAAACTGCGAATGCCGAAACTAGCATTTTATTGGACCAACCTGTGCCCTCAAAAACAAGCTACACTCAAAGAACAACGATAGCGGTGAACACTGTCGGCGATCGCCGAAAATATGATCAGCCAGTCGAGCTCATCGGCTTTTATACACGACTCATCAAAGGTTCCAGAGATATCGCGGGTGCCCACGTGTCTCCCAGAAGATTATACGCAGTTCGCGTCGCACATAGAATCAGATTACAGAACCTTCGGTGCCAACAGAACCATCGATAACATTCGAGAATCTTTTGATACATGCGGGTGGGTACCGCGCGGAGCGATGAGGTTTGTTACATAGAGAAAAGCGTTCACCCGAAAAAGATAAACCAGTCCACGTGTCAATGTAAACGCGTAATACCGATGCAGCCTCACAATTTTTTTTCCATCGTACCGCTAGAGGAAGATAAGAACCAATTTATTTTTATTATTCGCGGCAGGCATCGGCTTACTTGAAGAACACTTCGTGATTGCCGACACTACTTTTTCAAGTAGTGTCGGCAATCACGTTTCGAGTTTTCGAGCACATTTTAGGGAAACGTTTGCCGTTAAAGCATGCTGCCATACCGTCTACATTGTTGTCAGAAGAAGTAGTAAGTCCTTTTTGCGGTCTCGTGAAGATCAATTATTTCATTAAACCATCTAAAACAAATGATCATGGTATATATTCTTTAGTTGTCTTTTTGGTGTTGCTATAAGGTAAGCTGCACGATAAGACCGGAAACGAATGGATGCCAAGTGTAACGTGTACTCACCCGCTAGGATAATACAGCAGCTTTAATTTCTTCCTTTTTCATATTTTTTCACAGAGTGCACTCTATGGACTACGGACGAAGTCAAAGACAATGTTCCAAGTCAATGTACCGAGCAATACAAAAAGAACTGCGAGGTAGAAGTTGTGGTCTACGATAAGGAGTCTTGCAGTCAAGTATAATGGGATGGACCAGGAGAAATGACAGCAGGCTTACGATAGTACCTAGTGCTTGTGTATTTCTATAGTATGCCTAAAATAAAATGCTAGAAAAATCTTTGCAGGCAATGCTTCTCATTTTTGTATAAATCTATTACGCATTTTAACGACAAGCAACCTTGCCCTCTTCTCTCATTTTTTGGCATGATCGCAAATGCGGGCTGCTACCTTGCGCAATCGCTAACGAAAATTCAAAAATTGAACCATCCATAATGGAGACGTTGCAGATTGAGATTCCTCATTAGATTCAAGGAAGTATTACTTTTTTAAACTGAACCTTTGCTTTCTGTTCTTTCAACATTGCGGCTGTTGGGATTTTGTCAATCACTTCAAGGAACAGAAACATTTAGCCTTAAACTAATCTTTTAAAACAATCGAAACCTTTCACGTTGCGCTGTAGCTTTTAGCCCAGTGTCCAAAAATACGAGGGGGACGACATAATTGTAGCTACAACGTAACGGGAGATCCAAAGAATGCTGCGCAGCAGAAACAAACCTGGCACCTCGCTGCGCGGACGTCCAGTTGGTGTACATACACGGCACTTCTACGCTGGGGTCGCAAGGAGCGCCGCCATCGGCGGTATATCGGTTCGCATCTGGATCGTCCTTGAGAGTGAGACCGTAGGAATAATTTAGGCGTTGCTAACCGTACGCTTGCACCCCAGTGGGGTGTGCGCACAGCTGTTCAGCTGGAATACTTGCGTTCATGAGCACAACACTGAGGTCAGCAGTGGAAGCCAGAATGCTCCTCTGACTTCGCAGCAGCACTTGTCAAACGGGGCGTGATGGCTGGCTTCATCCTTTTTTTTTTTTTTGTGCAACCAAAAGTGCTACGTGTATCCCGGTTCTATAGAGACATCCTAGTTTCTTTAATGAATGTTTAAATAAAGTTGGTAAACTCTGTTCTTACTTTCGTTTGAAGAACGTTTTTTAAAGAAAGTTTAAAGAAAGAGTGTAGGCTCTATTCTTACTTTTATGGGAAGAAAATTTGTTTAAAGAAAGTTGGTATATATATAGGCTATGTTCTTACTTCCGTTTGAAGAAAGTTTGCTTAAAGAATGTTGGTTATTTCATTTTTACAGTAGTTTAAGGATTGTTTGAAGATAGTTGGCAGCTTTTACTTTTCTTTAATGTGCTCACTCATATGTAAAACAAAGAAGCAGAACACGAAAAAGCAGGAATAGAATAATAAGCAAGCCTGCCAGAACGTCTTAGTGATAATTGCTTCCTGCAGTTTAAAAGAATTTGACGAGACAGAATAGTTACTGCTGTGAAGCAAAAGGTAAAGAAATTTTTGTTGCACAAATGAAGTAGGTCATTAGGTGAAACAATTATTATTGTTGATATTTAATTATTTCACAGTTCATCAGCAGTGGTACGTGTCGTAAATTATTGCTAACTATTGTTCTAGTTATAGTACTCATACTTTAATGATTTGAACACTATGATACTTTAGAATCAGAATCAAACTTTATTACTACAAACGAACTTATTACAACCTGTAATATACAGGAGGAGGTCCCGGAGTCAGAGACTGAATTCCGACCTCCTGTACATAATATGTATGAAAGGAAAAGTAAACTTATTTAACGCAGCGACAGTAATAAATACAAGTATAAAAACACATTATAAAGGAAGCAATTGTAAGAACATTAGAACGCGAATTAAATCAAATTAGCAACATATGGAAACATGAACAAATTGAACAGAAAATGGGCTTGTTTAAACAGTTTTATACGTGATCAGTAAGCATATATAAACTTCAGCATTAACTAGTGAAAATGCAAATGCATTCATTATGCGGCATATACAAAAAAATGTTATGTAAGGCTTGGTTGGCTCAAAAGGAACGTTTCGGGTTCTGTAACAAAGGAATGTAGTGTCATTAATCTTAAAACAAATGGTAGCGAGTTCCACAATCAAAAAGCGCTGAGATGAACAGATTGCTTGCCGTAGTTGGTTCGAACTTTAGGTAAGATTAGATTTTTCTTAAGAGAAAATCTGGTGCTGTTAGTGTTGTCTAGGAAAGAAGACGGAATTAAAAAAAAAGGGGGTGTCCATTGTTGATATGTTTATATAAACAGATACCTAAATTATATTTAAATCTCTCGGGTACTTTAAGGATATTATTGGCTTGTAATAATTTATTTATTTATTTATTTATTTATTTATTTGAGTACCCTCAGGGCGAGAGGCATTACAGAGAGGAGGTGCATACGAAATCGGCGGCAGTTAAATTTGTTGACGTCGGTGATGGCAGCCATGAAGGCAGGGCGGTGGTTTCAGTCATTTCCAGTTCGAGGAATAAATGAATTTATACAAAGACTAGTTCGGCATTTGCGGTATTCCTACCTTGAAGTTGTGGTCAGTGCGTGAAGATATATGATGGAGAGAGGAGAAACGTATCTTTGAGAATTGGGTTGGTATAATAAATTCTCTGAAAAAGACACAAGCGAAAATCTTTATGGCGCAGAGAAAGAACGGGAAGACCAAGTGCAGATTTCATTGTAGATACGCTTGCTGTTCGGGAATAATTTGAAACAATAAAATGGGCGGCGCGGTTTTTAACAGACTCTAAAGCGTTAATTGAGGTTATCTGACTAGGATCCCAAATGCAGCAAGCATATTCTGGTTTAGGTCTGATTAACATCCTATATAGATGAAGCTTAACGGTGCTGTTAGAAGCTATGTAATGGCACCCTAAGAAAAAGAGCGTTCGGTTAGCCTGGTTAAATATGTAGTTCACGTGCATTTTCCAGGACAGATTGTGTGTTAAGTGAATACCCAGATATTTGTACGATGAGACAGATGACAACGGAGTGTTATTAAGAAGATAGTGAGGGGTGTATTCAGAAGGACGGCTGGAGCCTCGCAGGTGTTTGGACTTAGTGGTGTTAAGTGTCATGAGTCATTCGCTGCAGCATGAAGAAATTGCGTACAAGTCTGATTGCAAACATGCTTCATCAGAGGGATTAGTAATTGAAGCATGAAGCACGCAGTCAGCTGCGAAAAGATCTATATGGGAGATAACGTTATCAGGAATATCATTAATGTAAATTAAGAACAGGAGAGGACCTAACACACAACCTTGAGGTACTCCAGAAGTTACGGAAACAAAAGGCGAGTCATGATCATTAACTGAGACATACTGAGTACGGTTGGAAAGAAAACATTTATTCCAGCCTAATACCTGATCGATAATATTAAGACCACCGAGTTTAATTAGTGATAGATCTTGAGAAACAGTGTCAAACGCCTCAGCAAAGTCTAAAAAAACGCAATCCACAATCCATAGCGCGATAGAGATCATTAGTGAAAGATAGGAGCTGTGTCTCACGCGAAAAAAATTTTCTGACGCCTTGTTGACATGAATTCAAAAAGTTGTTAGATCCAAGGAATGTAATGAGATGAGAATAAATAATGGGCTCAAGGAGTTTACAGGAAACGCCGGTTAAAGAAATGGGCCGATAGTTAAGTATTGAAGCTTTACTACCTCATTTATGCAATGGAACCACCTTCCAATCAGGAGTGTTGGAACAACTCTGTAATGAGTGTTCAAATATTTCATGAAGAATCAATGATGAGGAGGTACATGTACTGTTGAATAACTTCGTTGTAATGCCGTCGATACCTGAACGAGATGAAATCTTCTGTCTTTCAATTAAACATGTCAAACCAACCGAATAAATGAGTATTGGATCCATGGGTAAAAAAAACAGATGTACAAGGATGAAGGAGAACATTCGGCAAGGTAGAGGAAAAACACGAGGCAAAAGAATCATTTAACACTTGGCAGCAGTCGCTCAGGTGTATTGGAGTGTTGTGATCATCGCAAAGATCTACTGTATTCAGCTTATTCCCGCTGACCACATTCCAAAATTTCCTCGGATTGTCTCTAAAAAGGAGCGGGAGCATTTGCTGGTGGAAAATTTGTTTTGTTTCAGACGAAATTTGTTAATAATCCGCCTTAGCGGTGGCGTAAGCGTGCGAGCGTTCGGCCGTTCGGGTTGCCTTGGCCCACCGGAATAGCCTTTTTTTCTTGTTCAGTAGGCGCCGAAGACGCACGTTAAACCACGGAGCATGAGAGTTGGATATAATGCGTTCCTGAGGGATGAATTCATTAATTAAAAATTGACTTTTGCTTGAAATAAGGTTCAATTTTCACAAATGTTGCGCGTGTGGACACTTGGAATGAAGTGAGTGACAAAATCCGTTAGTTCGCGGTTTATAGACCCAAAGTCAGCGTTTTTGCAGTCTGGTATAACTTTTGGCGTTTTAGTAGCGGGAAAAGACGTGCGCAGTTCAACATAAATGAGGCAATGATCACTCAAACCAGGGCACTGGGGCTACCAAACTTCACGCCAACGGCAAAGCTCATGGCTCTACATGAGTACATCATCATCATCATCATGATCATCATCATCAGCCTGGTTACGCCCACTGCAGGGCAAAGGCCTCTCCCATACTTCTCCAACAACCCCGGTCATGTACTAATTGTGGCCATGTTGTCCCTGCAAACTTCTTAATCTCATCCGCCCACCTAACTTTCTGCCGCCCTCTGCTACGCTTTCCTTCCCTTGGAATCCATTCCGTAACTCTTAATGACCATCGGTTATCTTCCCTCCTCATTACGTGTACGGCCCATGCCAATTTCTTTTTCTTGATTTCAACTAAGATATCATTAACTCGCGTTTGTTCCCTCACCCAATCTGCTCTTTTCTTATCCCTTAACGTTACACCTATCATTCTTCTTTCCATAGCTCGTTGCGTCGTCCTCAATTTAAGTAGAACTCTTTTCGTAAGCCTCCAGGTTTCTGCTCCGTACGTGAGTACTGGTAAGACACAGCTGTTATAAACTTTTCTCTTGAGGGATAATGGCAATCTGCTGTTCATGATCTGAGAATGCCTGCCAAATGCACCCCAGCCCATTCTTATTCTTCTAATTATTTCAGTCTCATGATCCGGATCCGCAGTCACTACCTGTCCTAAGTAGATGTATTCTCTTACTACTTCCAGTGCCTCATTACCTATTGTAAACTGCTGTTCCCTTCCGAGGCTGTTAAACATTACTTTAGTTTTCTGCAGATTAATTTTTAGACCCACCCTTTGGCTTTGCCTCTCCAGGTCAGTGAGCATGCATTGCAGTTGGTCCCCTGAGTTACTAACAAGGCAATATCATCAGCGAATGGCAAGTTACTAAGGTATTCTCCATTAACTCTTATCCCCAATTCTTCCCAATCCAGGTCTCTGAATACCTCCTGTAAACACGCTGTGAATAGCATCGGAGAGATCGTATCTCGCTGCCTGACGCCTTTCTTTATTGGGATTTTGCTGCTTTCTTTATGGAGGACTACGGTGGCTGTGGAGCCGCTATAGATATCTTTCAGTATTTTTACATACTGCTCGTCTACACTCTGATTCCGCAATGCCTCCATGACTGCTGATGTTTCGACTGAATTAAACGCTTTCTCGTAATCAATGAAAGCTATATATAAAGGTTGGTTATATTCCGCACATTTTTCTATCACCTGATTGATAGTGTGAATATGGTCTATTGTTGAGTAGCCTTTACGGAATCCTGCTTGGTCCTATGGTTGACGGAAGTCTAAGGTGTTCCTGATTCTATTTGCAATTACCTTTGTAAATACTTTGTAGGCAACGGACAGTAAACTGATCGGTCTATAATTTTTCAAGTCTTTGGCGTCCCCTTTCTTATGGATTAGGATTATGTTAGCGTTTTTCCAAGATTCCGGTGCGCTCGAAGTCCTCAGGCATTGCGTATACAGGGTGGCCAGTTTCTCTAGAACAATCTGCCCACCATCCTTCAACAGATCTGCTGTTACCTGATCCTCCCTAGCTGCCTTCCCCCTTTGCATAGCTCCCAAGGCTTTCTTTACTTCTTCCGGTGTTACCTGTGGGATTTCGAATTCCTCTAGACTATTCTCTCTTCCATTATTGTCGTGGGTGCCACTGGTACTGTATAAATCTCTATAGAACTCCTCAGCCACTTGAACTATCTCATCCATATTAGTAATGATATTGCAGGCTTTGTCTCTTAACGCATACATCTGATTCTTATCAATTCCTAGTTTCTTCCTCACTGCTTTTAGGCTTCCTCCGTTCCTGAGAGCATGTTCAATTCTATCCATATTATACTTCCTTATGTCAGCTGTCTTACGCTTGTTGATTAACTTCGAAAGTTCTGCCAGTTCTATTCTAGCTGTAGGGTTAGAGGCTTTCATACATTGGCGTTTCTTGATCAGATCTTTCATCTCCTGCGATAGCTTACTGGTATCCTGTCTAACGGAGTTACCACCGACTTCTATTGCACACTCATTAATGATGCCCACAAGATTGTCGTTCATTGGTTCAACACTAAGGTCCTCTTCCTGAGTTAAAGCCGAATACCTGTTCTGTAGCTTGATCTGGAATTCCTCTATTTTCCCTCTTAGCGCTAACTCATTGATCGGCTTCTTATGCACCAGTTTCTTCAGTTCCCTCCTCAGGTCTAGGCTAATTCGAGTTCTTACCATCCTATGGTCACTGCAGCGCACCTTGCTGAGCACGTCCACATCTTTTATGATGCCAGGGTTAGCGCAGAATATGAAGTCTATTTCATTTCTAGTCTCGCCGTTCGCTCCCCTACACGTCCACTTTCGGCTATCTCGCTTGCGAAAGAAGGTATTCATTATCCGCATATTATTCTGTTCCGCAAACTCTACTAATAACTCTCCCCTGCTATTCCTAGTGCCTATGCCATATTCCCCCACTGCCTTGTCTCCAGCCTGCTTCTTGCCCACCTTGGCATTGAAGTCGCCCATCAGTATACTGTATATTGTTTTGACTTTACCCATCGCCGATTCCACGTCTTCATAGAAGCTTTCGACTTCCTGGTCATCATGACTGGATGTAGGGGCGTAGACCTGTATAACCTTCATTTGTACCTCGTATTAAGTTTCACAACAAGACCTGCCACCCTCTCGTTAATGCTATAGAATTCCTGTATGTTACCAGCTATGTTCTTATTAATCAGGAATCCGACTCCTAGTTCTTGTCTCTCCGCTAAGCCCCGGTAGCACAGGACGTGCCCGCTTTTTAGCACTGTATATGCTTCTTTTGGCCTCCTAACTTCACTGAGCCCTATTATATCCCATTTACTGCCCTCTAATTCCTCCAATAGCACTGCTAGACTCGCCTCACTAGATAACGTTCTAGCGTTAAACGTTGCCAGGTTCATATTCCAATGCCGGCCTGTCCGGAGCCAGGGATTCTTAGCACCCTCTGCAGCGTCGCAGGTCTGACCGCCACCGTGGTCAGTTGCTTCGCAGCTGCTGGGGACTGAGGGCCGGGGTTTGATTGTTGCGTTCATATAGGAGGTTGTGGCCAAGTACTGCACCAGGGTGGCCAATCCTGCTCTGGTGAGAGAGTGCGTTACCGGTTCTGGTCACCGGGATCAGGCCGCACTCCAGGCCTGGTTATGCAATTTTATCAGCACGCGGATTTTTTTTTTAATCCGGTGGAAAATTGCGCGGCACCGGGATTCGAACCACGGACCTCTTGTACGCGAGGTGGGTGTTCTACCTCTACGACACCGCTGCACTAGTTACATAATACCGTCAAAGAGATGTGGGAAGCGCAATGCCTCTCACAACTCAATAGGCTCGCACTTACAAAACCAGGTAGAGATCTGTTCGAAAAGATCCATATTAATCTGCCCTATGCGATAGGCCAAATGGAAGAGGTACCACGTGATGTGAGGAGACGCATCAACGGGTACCCCATGCCGCGGAACAGGCATCCCGCATATAACATCGAAAGGAGAAAAGCAGGATGGGAAGCCCTGCAGAAGAAAGGGGACGAGCAACCCAACACCCTTTACGTGGACGCCGTAGGGCCAAAGAATGGAGTGATGACTATTGTGGTCTCAACACCTTCAGGATCGATGGTGAACTGCGCTTCGATGAAAACATCCAACCCCACTCACGCAGAAGCAGCAGCTATTGCATTAGCTATAGCATCTAACCCCAACTCCGATGTGCTCACTGACTCCCAGAACGCCTGTCGCAACATCAATAATAGATTAATTCACAGGTAAGGGTTGTCATTGCTGATTAAGCATCCACTCAGCCAAGCCTCAGTCCTATGGTTTCCCGGTCACCTGGAACTACCAGGAGGAAACGAAACCGCTCACAGGCATGCCCGATCTCTCCTATACCGGGCGTCGCCCCCTGATTACCTTGAAGGGTGCTGCGACCTAACTGCTTTAGCAGTGTATGCTGACAATCTCCCACCATACAGAACAGCCAGGAAGGTGTACCCAACACCACATAAATCCCTCAATAAGTTAGAAGAGAACACGCTTAAGAGACTGCAAACTAATACATACCCAACGCCAGCTAAGTTACACCAGTGGTACCCTACACTATACTCCCCGCAATGCCCACACTGTGGAGAGGTAGCTAACCTCTACCACATGGTGTGGGCTTTCCAATTTAATCTCATAGTTGACTCCGTTCCCAATCCCTCAGAAGAGCAGTGGGAGGCTATCCTGCTCAGCGATGATCCTGACCGTCAGCACTGGCTGGTGGGGAGGGCCAGCGCAGCAGCAATAACCAGTGGACTACCGGACTACGCGGCCTACCCACGAGTTCTACGAATATTCTGCAAATAAAGATGTTTTCAATCAACCAGTTAATCTCTGATAGCCTTTCCGGATTCAACTAGTTTCTTACGCGATTGACGCGTAGCCACACAAAAATATTTACCAACGCAAAAGCTCGAGTCACGAAATTGGGAGCGCTGAGAAATTATATTTTCCCTTAGGGCCGAACAATGAAATCTTCCTTACCTCAGTAAGGAAGCCTTCATTGCGGTGAGGCCACCTTATGTCACTCTGAAAGCTTCCTTACTGAGGGGCCTCGGTGAAGGCTTCCTTGATGCTTCTTCAGGCTAAGGTAGCTCCGAAGCGACCTTCATGCATCCTTACGCCACTCCTGGCCCTGAACGAGCGCTTCACCTCACTGCTTAGCGACGTGACGCTTACTTGCGCATGCGCACTGTCGCCTTCCTGTGGAGAAGCGTGAGCACGGTACGTCTTGCGAAGCATGTTCGTTTCTGTCGCGCATACGGCATGAAAGCGTTGATAGGCGTGGCACGACGCCAGCTTGCCAGCGTTGCTGAAGCACATCTTTTGCACTGGAATGTGGTAGTACTTTTATGTTTAGTGAAGAAAAATAGAAGAAAGCGTTCACGCATCTCTACATTAGGTCTTGAATGCAAAAATTGTGCGACGTACAACATTTCTTTATTGAATAATGGTGTTGGCGTAAAGCTTTTAAGAGGTCATCTCTAACCCAGGCATACGGAAAGCGCTCCTTACGTGAGGACGGGCGAAGGGAGCTATGAGAGTACGCTTGCTTCCTCCATCGGTCCCTCGCTGTAAGGCGGCCTCACGTAAGGTGGCCTGACGTAAGGTTAGGAAGCGCTCGAAGGAAAGGAACGTTTCATTGTTGGGACCTAAGTTTTGATGAAGCGAATTTAGTAATAATGGGTCGTGGTCGTTTGGCGTCGTATTTGCCTAATCTATATGCAGGGGAGATACCATCGTCAGAGAAACTAATATTCAGATTTCTAGAAAGGACGTCGCATACATGATGTTCGGAATATGTCCATGTTTCAGATGGGTTTTCTGCAAGGTTACACAAATTAAGGTTTTCCCGACGAGATTAGTCCTCGAGCTCAATAAGACGTGAATTGAAAGCAGCAGCGTGGTCGTTGATGGTTTCGTTGATAATGCCTGGCAGATTCGTAATACCGTGCAATGCATCGAAGGACTCAACGAGGGAGTCAACAGAAGCGAGACGGGCGGCCAAGTCGGATACCTTTTTCTCCAGTTGCTCTTGGTTATTTTTGACGAATGTAAGCATATCGATCAGCTCAGCATAACAAGCATTCGACTTGGTTTACAGGGCAGTAATTGCGGTGAGGACGTCGCTGTGCTGGCCGTCCTTAAGACCGGGGTTCAATTCTGCGTCTCCAAAAAGAAGTACCTTGAACACATACACGTTCGCTGGCAATGTCACACAAAAGAAGTAGGCCAGAGAAGAATAAATGCTAGAACGTCTAGCGCGCAAGGGCGCGTATGTACGAACCTGTAGAACCTGCAGTTTATGAAACATTGGTACGTCCTAAGATCAAATATGCCTGCTCCATTTGGGGCCCTGGTCAAGCTAATCTAGCGAAACTTTGTTGAATTACTTCATAACAGGGCCGTTCGTTTCATTTTATCAAATTATGCACGTCAAGCAAGCATATAATCAATGAAACTGATGCTAGGTTTGCCAGACCTTGCAGTACGTCGTTAGTTTATGCGCTTATCCCTCTTTCATAAAATTGACTACGCTAATCCAGTTCTTAAAGACGAGTTGTTTTTTCACCCATGTTACATTTCACCTGGCATTGATCCCCAAATGAAGGTAGGGTACCACAATGCAACTCCAACCCTTACGTTTAATCATTTATACCAGACACTGCCGACTTGAACCACGTCCCCGCCTCCATCGTTGTCATCTCGGACACTACTAATTTCAAGAAGCTTGCCAAATACTACGTATGTACTCGCCACTCCTCTCTGTAACGCCCTCGGGCCTTGGCAGTATGTCAATAAATAGATAAAATAAATAAATTGCGAAATATACAGGTTTCACTCCATTTGCACCTGAACCGTGGTACTCTAATACAGCAATAATGCTGCAAATAAAGGCTACATCTCTGAGCTCGATGAGGACGCGCCTGACTGTTGGAAGACTAGGTGCAATGTGTGTCACCTACTGCAGTAGACCACGCACACCTATGAAGGAGCATTATGATTTAAATTTAAAACTGTTGATACTTTTTTCTTTGATATTGTGGACTTTATTATTACATTCAGCTTCTGGTTTCAGTAAAAAGCAGGACGTTGTGCAAAGCGTTGACCAGTATTCCACTGGTCGCTTCAGGGTGCTCTGACCCTGTCTGAGTAGTTCTGTCCCATCGCTTTCCTAACGGTCATTGGCGAATTAACAAAACAAAAGAAAAACCTCCACATATGTTTCAGTTGAGCGGCAACGCCCTTATTGGGAAACTCAAAGGAATGGCGGCATAACTGATTCAATGCTCTGAATGTACATGAATTATTTCACCGACACCGAATCACACTTCCCCACGACGTGGTTCCGTGCTGTAGATTTACGTCGTCATCCATGCATAATTTGCAGCGGCGACAGATTTGTTGTGTCAATCTACTGGGTGGGCAGTTCTGTGGCACAGTAAGGAGAAAGACCCTTGTCAATGTAGTGCCACGGGTTACGTTTCCATTCCTGAGTAACTTTCGCCACTCGAAAGCTGCTGTCGGAAATTGGCCGAATTTCTTTTTGACCACGGGTTAAGTCTTGCCCATTTTACCTTCTAAAACCAGCACATGAGTAGGGGCACGACATAGTCGGTAGCTTCGGATTAGTTTTGACCACCTGGGGCTTCTTTTAAAGGGCGCACGCAACACGGGATACGCGGGCGATGTTCCATTCCGACCCCAACGAAATGCTACCGCTGCAGCCGGGATTCGATTCGGTGCCCTGGCGTTTCGCAGCACGACGCCGAAGCCACCATGCCACCGTGGCGAGGGCTAACTACTGGTGCTATAACGTAAAGGTATTCGAAACTTTCTTACTCCAATTCTGCTATCAACCCTCCACGACTGGTAAAAAAATTTTCGAGCCACCACCCACTGTGCCTGTCTGTCAAGTAAAGTCACGAAAACCGTAAGAACGCCCAATCTGGATATATCTCTGCATATATCCAGATTAGATATATCCAAAGATATATGTGCACTGATATAGGTACACTTTGGATATATGTGCACTAGTTATGCATTATTAGACCGAACAAAAGAAATACTTTATCGTGCGACGCAGTTTGCGCCTTGAGCAAAAAAATTGGAGGACGCTTAAGCTTCGCCTTCAAGAGTGAAACGCGACAGCGTTCCCGTCGACCCACCAAGGGGTGTAAGACAATGCGCTACGGCGCAGCGATCACTTACGAGGCGCCCCGCATCGGACTTTGCACCCACCAATCACGCGGTGAGCGTCGAGCAACGCAGCGTTCGGCGCGGCAACAGAACGTGCACCTGAGCAAGCGGACGAACGAACCAAAGAACTCGGTGTCTCCGAGGGGGAAACGATCTACGCCAGCCAAACGTCGTGATCGGCACGGGCAGAGAGATATATAGATAGTTATCTAAAGAAAGGAAGGACGCTTGATTCTGCAGCCCGTGAGAGAGCACGGCGAAGCGTCGTCAGGCGAGAGGGAGTCGAGGCCGGGATGCGCCTCACACCGGTCGCCGCACAGCCCCAAGGCGCGCGTGGCGCGCCACCTGTCGGGGCAGCACCGTACATTGAGAGGAGGGGGTCTTCTGTGTCTGCCGCAAGATGGCTCTGCGTGTGCGGAAAGCGCAGAAAAAATGTAGCGGAAACGTACTTCGCTACTCGTGTAACTGCAACTTCTCTAAGTTACATGCTCATAATTACCGATATACACCGCAGTATAACTTTCTACGGCACGTTTCTAAGACAACACCGCATTCACTAGAGGCGCTTTTGTACCGCTTTCAAGCATCGAACTCGTGGCTGAGTCATTCTGCTTCTGGACGCCGTGCAGTACGGACGCAGAATGGAGGGCTCCTCGAGAGCTGCGAAAGCGGCCGACGTTGGCCGTGGTACCCCGTGTTCTGCGTTGCCCAAGGATTACCGTGTCATCTTGCCTCCGTTACCAACAGGTGAAGGACAAAGGCGCGCAGTTGTATTGCACTGCGACGTCACTGGACGGCCTTATAGAATCGACGACTTCCGGAAGCCCTTGAAGGATGCTGGAGTAATTCAGCAAGTAGGTGGAATTGGCGCCTACCAAATGTCGCACGTGTGGCTGCTGAACATGAAGACAGATGAGGCAAAGCAGACGCTGCTAGACGCCGGACCACTACTGGTGAAGAACCGGCCATGCCTCGTCATTGATCCAGCGAGGCAAGAACTCAGGATTAAGCTACATTGGGTCGCGTTCGACGTCACCTCTGAGATCATTCGACGAGCCTTCCGAGAGTATGGCGAGATAAAGGAAGTCATCAGTGATCGGTGGAAGGCCGAGGACTTTGAGGGCGCCGAGTCAACGACTCGTCTGGTGCGTCTTCTGCTGCGCGATGGTGTCACACCAGACCGCATCCCACATCAGATGCGTCTTGGTAGCGGCACTGCGCTAGTGGTTGTGCCTGGACGTGCCCCGTTATGCCTTCGTTGTCACAACACTGGACACATACGACGTGAATGCCGAGTGCCCAGGTGCGCTGCCTGCCGAGCGTTCGGGCATGAGCAGGCTAATTGTACTCGCTCGTACGCCAGAGTTGCAAGCGTAGGCGGTGAAGCAGACCGGAGCGAGATGCTCATGGACGAAGAGGAAGCGGAGAGCGTGGCTGGGATGGTGGCGTCTATCAGCGACGCGGCCGCAGTGGCGGCGTCCACCAGCTCAGCAGGTTCGCAAGAGAACAAGGCTGCAGACGCTCGGGCAGCAGACGCCACTCTGGAAGACGCTTCGACAGGAAAGTACGAAGAAGGTTCGGCAGAGCGCCCTTCTGAAACCCACTCTTTAGGAAAGCAGCTGCCACTAAGTGCGTCTGGGAGTGGTGAGAAAACAGCTGAACTCAAGACCGCAGTAAGCGAGGTCGTTGCGACGCTCGAAGACAGTGATTCGACGGATGAGGCTGCGATGGACGCCGAGGCAACACCTACGAAACGCCGTCTCGGCAAAGCAAGCACGGCTTCTCAAGACACCCGGCTACGAGCAACGGAGAGGCGGGGGACCGAGCCTGGAACCAAAAAGCCTCGGGTGGCCACCAGCCATCAGCGGTCGGCGTCGCTTACACGCGGCGGCGGCAAGTCGACGCCCTGAGCGTCGACTGGACTGTGTGTTGCTACAAGGCAAGGTCTGTGAGGGGAGCGCCGTAGGCTCGGTCTGGTGTCACTCGCCAATATGGAGTCCTTAGAGAGGTCGATAAATATTGCAACACTTAACGTCCGAGGGCTTAGTGCCAAGAGGCGGCAAAACCAACTTTACCGCCTCGTAACGGAGCACGATTTTGATATTGTAGCCATTCAGGAGACCAAAGTAGAGAGAGAGGATCAGACAGAGCGTATGGTGCGTCCTTTCACGAGACGCTATAACGTGTGTGTTGCCCATGCGGTGGGGAGGTCTTCGGGGTGCATTTTGTTAATTCGGCAGAGTCTTGGTGCTGTAGTGCAGTCAGTGACTACCTGTGAGTCTGGCCGTTTCATTATATCTGACTTTTCCCTGTCAACAGAAAATTGGCGAGTAATTTGTCTTTATGCACCAACTCAGGCTCAAGAGCGAAAGCTTTTTTTTTAAGAAATGGAGACGTACTTGAAATGCGAGCGTAGACTAATCCTGGCGGGAGATTTCAATTGTGTCTGTACGGAACGTGACAAAACCAGTGGGAAACACAATGATGCAAGTACTGCTGTATTGAAAGATTTGATTGCGGAATTTAATCTAGAAGACGTGGGTGAATGTCTTTGCGGTGGAAAAGCGGTCCTCTTTACCCACTTTCAGGGTGCGAGCCATGCTAGACTTGATAGAGTGTACGTGTCGGCTGAACTAATTCAGTCGTGTCGAGATTATCGAGTCACACCTGTTGCATTTAGTGATCATTGTTTGGTTTCTTTCCGTGTTGGAAAGGAAAAAACAAATAGCAAAGAATTTTCCTGGGATCTTTGGAAATTTAATGCAAACTTGCTGAAAGACGACGAGTTTTGTGAGCAGTTTCGCAAGGCTATAGATAAAACAACAACTCAAAACTTAGATAGTTGGGGACATAAATGGGAAGTTTGTAAGCAAACAATTAAATTGAAAGCACTAGAAAGGGCCAGTGTTTTAAGTCACGCGAAAAAAGAACTCGAGTCCCGTCTTAGATTGAATCTGAAGCAATTATTGGAAGCTGAAAGTATACAACCCGGTTATTTCTTAGAAGACATAAAAAGCATAAAGCAAAAACTTGAGCTGATAGACCAAGAGCGATACAATGGAGCATTGATTCGAGCCAGAGCTGAAAAATGGTGCACAGGAGAAATGCCGACAAAACGTGCCTTGGGAGTCGAAAAGAAATATGCTTCCCAAAATGCAATAACAGAAATAGAACATAATGGGGTACTGTCTACCAACAAAGAAACAATAGCAAGCTGTTTTTTGGAATATTACAAAGTATTGTTTTCTCGTGGCTAAGTTGACACTGATAGATTTAAAAAAGACTTCATGTCATTGATGCCAACATTAGATGATGAAACTAAGGAAGTATTAGAATTGCCCATAACAGTAGAGGAAGTTAAGAATGCGATTGACCATTTAAATAATGGCAAATCACCGGGACCGGATGGCTTAAGCGCTGCATTGTACCAGGCGTTTAAGGGTGTTATCGCGCCTGTTTTGACTGAAGTATACAACGAGGCTTACGCGAGCAAACATCTACCGCCGTCCTTTTTGTCAGCACACACGGTCCTAATACCAAAAACTGAAGACCCAATCAAATTACGTAACGTCACATCGTATAGGCCGATTAGCCTGACAAATATAGACTATAAAATATTAATGAAAGTATTGGCTAACAGGTTGCAGACCGTAATGAAAGATTTAGTCGGTCCACATCAAACGTGCGGAATAAAAGGAAGGACAATTATGACAAATATACACATAGCACGATCAATCCTTGAATGCTGTGACGCAATGCAACTAAGTGTTGCTATGCTGCAAGTTGACCTTGAGAAGGCATTCGACCGCGTGCCGCACGATCTGCTTCTATGTATGCTTGAATATGTGAATGTAGGCAATGTGATCAGCGAGGGTGTGCGGATGGCTTACGCCAGATGTACGACGAGATTGATAATAAACAAATCAGTAGGTGAATACATACCAGTACAGCGCTCGGTCAGACAAGGGTGCCCATTATCACCGCTTCTTTTTTGCATATATATTGAGCCCTTTTGAATAAGCGTAATTAGGAACAACGCGATACGTGGATTTCAGTTACATCAAGCCGAGGTAAGCCTTCTTGCTTACGCTGATGACATTGCAGTTTTCTGTGTTGATCATGAAAGTATAATGCATACCGTCAATGCTGTTAAAAGTTTCTGTCAAGCAAGTGGTAGTGCAGTAAACTGGGACAAGTGCGTTGGGTTCTGGCATGGGGAATGGGACGTCGCACCAAGGATGTTTTTGAACATTAAATGGCAAGAAACACCGACAAAATACCTAGGAGTACCCCTACAGTACTACTCTGACAATGAGCCTTATTGGAAAAAACAAACAGAGGTGTTACGTGAAAATGCACAAAAGTGGAAAGGATGGGATAAGTCGATTTTCGCACGGGCCACGACGTGCAACCTATTTCTTGTAAGCAAGCTATGGTATGTAATGCAAGTTTTGCATTGCAGCAGGTTAAATGTACAAAAAATGCACAGAGTGTTCGCGGTCTTTATCTGGAGCTCTCTATGGGAAAAAATGAGCCGAACAAATCTGTTTAAAAGAGGGAGTGATGGTGGGCTTGGTCTAGTGCATCTGTATGTTAGACAACTCGTCAGTCGATTTGTTTTTCTCAGAGATGTAGATCATACCTTTCTCAGAACTATGATTCAACTGAGGCTGGGTAAAGTGCTACCAGAGTTTGTTGTGTCTTCGGTTTGTCAGCAAGGACCAGTACGTGGATATCTAAAAGAAGTGGTGTCGTCTTTCCGCTTCTTATCGGTGCGTTTTTCTTTGCAATATTTGACAGATGTGTCACGCAAAAAACTGTACAAGGACCTTGTGGATGTGTTATTTCCTGTGCCATTGTATCGTGAATTATACTGTGCAGGCAAAGGAAAAGATGTTTTGAAACGCGTTAAAAAAATGCTAGTTGCGTCAGGGGTTAAAACCTTTTTTTTTAAGCTGCACACAGGAACCTTACCTGTTAAAACATGGTTAGAAGAAAAGGGTTTATTTGTTCCGTGGGGTACTCATTGTTTGTTATGCAAAAAACCAGAGACAATTGAGCATGTGTTTTTAGATTGCTGGGGTGGAGTGTTCTTCTGGGACATCTTACAGAGAACCTTGAAAAAAGAATTGCCATTAAGTCCGCACGGAATCCGTTATCTCACGGTCGAAAACGACGATGGTGTGCCTTTCGATCTGGTTATGCTCCTGGGCCTGCACAGTATATGGCGAACTCGGACGGCTGTACACAATGCGGATATTGACGCTAGACCGGTTCGCGAATATTTTTGCGAATCGGTGTCCCATTTTGTCGAAGTGCAGAAGGTGCAGTCGTATGTACCAGAGTGGGTTCCAAGATTAGAAATGTTGTTGCAGATGCCGAAATACTGATGGCTTGTAGTCAGCAAACAGCTGACGGTTCTCGGCACTATTATCTTGTTAATCTGTTCTTCTGATCTCGTAAACTCTGTGAAAAGCGAGGCAATAAAGAAAAAAAAAAAAAAAACTCGTGGCTGAGTGGTAGCGTCTCCGCCTCACACTCCGGAGACCCTGGTTCGATGTTGCAAGTTGTTTTTATTTATGAATTGCCTGCCGTAATTTTTCGCTCACGGCCAATGCCGCGGACGCCGACACCGACGACACCGGCTTTTCTGCGACACGAGCTCCTTAACGCTGTCGCGTTAAAAGGCGCTATTCCTAGCGCGCCATGCGCTTGGAAAAGGCGCCATGCCTATTGGTTAAACGTGATGTCCGAAAACCATGCACACTCACCATATTAAAGTGAAATGTTCGCTAAAAGCGCATTAATATGCCGAATGAAATTGAAAGGTTTTTGTCAATAGCCAGGGACTTCCCCGTCACGTAAGTAATAGGAGATGGCTACACGCAAATTGCTGTGGCACTGGCTACTAAGAGCTGCAGGAAGCATGGATATATTTGCGTATAATAAAAGATACTGTGTGACAGTATAACGTTATCGAGACCTTTTGACACCTATACGACATTGCTCTGCCAAATCTGCTTTGCTGAGGATCCATTTTAGCAGCACTTTTATCCTTCAGTTGCACGCCGTCTCGATTTTCGACCTGTTACCGCAAGCGAAGTAAGGGGATGCGGACCAATCGCAGACGCCGGCAATATGCTCCTGATCCGATTGTCTACTGTGCTTCCTCCGGCCGTCAAAAGTCTCTCCACTTGAACGTGCTTCTTTCCTCTTCTCAGCAAATTGGATAAGAAAACGTGCTCAATGTAGGCATGCTATTCTTTTTTGACAGCAAAATAAAGTGATGTCCTATAAACGAGAAGCGCGTTTGATTCGGCTTTTCAAACAACGCTGCCTGTTGCCACCCAATGCAAGCGTCGGTGGTTACGTAAATTTGACGTCGGGATATTGGAATAAAGACAGATTATCATAGTTTTACTTTATCGGAATCCCTGTGTACGTTCTCTTGTAAAGGTAAAAAGACATTAAACACACGGTCAGTGCCTGTTTAGGTCTCCGAAAATGAGAAGTGCCAAAAACAACCAAAGTACAAATATTGTTAGGCTCTGGTAAAGCATTTCTGCGGAAATGTGCAAGGTGGATGAATGTTTAAGGAAGCGAAAATTGCCATCAACCCGTATGTACAATGACGCTACCAAGGAAAGCTTTATTTATGAGTAAGCTCTATCGGTCTACTCTTTTGCTTCATTCTACGCACGTGTTGATGAGAACATTTCCTTTCATTCTTAAGTCGTGTTTGTGAACACTGTTAAGAAGCCTAACTGAAGACACAGATATAAGTTTCCGATTTTCTTGCGCTTAATTTCTGTTGTTTCCACATGCTCTTCAGCGGAATTCCATGTGAAGATAACAAAATTTATTAATGAAAATTTTTGAATACGACACGCATTTCATCAAAAAAAGACCTGGAATGGTTGTGACTGCAATACCTTTGACGTGCTTGGTCGAGTCATAGATATTGACTGGCGCTTAACAACTCATACTTGAAATAACCATCGAGTAAAGGGGAATTGATCATTGCTTGAGATTTTTATTTGGCGTGCGTGAAAAACCGATGTGAATCACTACCACGGTATTCGAGCCTTGTAGTTTGGAAGACCAGGAGTGACAGGAAATGTAATTGCCACAAAAGAGCTGCGCAAGAGGTACCGCTAACTTATGGGTGGCGTTTCAATATAGGACATCCTGATGGAAGTGAGGTTTAAATGAGTTTGCAGTGAGCTTCACTGCTGTCCTGTCTAAATGCAGGGAGCAGTGTTTTGTGGATTAGGTAGACCGTATGGTGCCTATACCTATGTTCTTGCTGTTCATAGCGCTCACTCAGATTGTCATGACAAGTCAATCGTAATGTAGAGTGCAATGCCACCTGTTATGTTTTTTTTTCTCTTTTCCTTAGGGCAGAAGGACCGCCAAGTGAAATTAGCCATATTTTTTGATGGCACGTGAACTCCGTTTACCTGTGACTACCGTATATATATATATATATATATATATATATATATATATATATATATATATATATATATATATTTATATATATATATATATATATGTTGGCAGTTTCCCAGTTGAAAAACACAAAAGAAAATTTGAGTCTCTTATATTTCGGGACGTCCTGTACTCTGACGTTCTGCTGCCTCAGGTATGAAGTCTGACGTCCTGGAGTGCTTCATGAATCTATAATAAAAAGAAGACAGGGAGTTCTTTTGTGCTATCTGCCTAGGTTAGTTTAACGAAAGTAAAAAATAAGTAAAACACAAAAGTAACCACCATGCTTGCTCGGGGGCGATGGTGTTGTACTGCTAAGCTAGATGTCGCATGATCGAATGCCGCCATGGCGGCCGCATTTGAATGGGGGTGAAATGCGAGAACACCCTTGTACTTAGGTTTAAGTACACGTTAAAGAACCGCAAGTGTTAAAGTTTCCGGCGTCCCCATTACGGCATGCCTAATAATGAGATTGTGATTTCGGTGCGTAAAATCGCAGAATTTTTTTCAAATATAAAAAAAGATGAGAAAGCGAATCTCGCAGGGACTTGAACTTGCGACCTAACGCTCTATAACGAGTATCTGACCACTGCACCAAGTCATTTTTTTTTTCTTTAAGGTCACCATCTACAGCACCTTCCCAGAAAAGGGACGGTGCTGTAGATGGAAAAGGGACGGTGCAACTCGACGGAACGTTCTCAGGGACAGGGTTTGCGCGATCCCGTTAATATTGGTGCGTGTTTAACAATGCTTCAACATTTGCGCGACATTCAGGCTCTGGGCTTTGAAACCGGTATACCATTATAATTCTACAGGCGACCGTGGCAATGGCAGCAACGTATATGTACACATGGTAGCGAAGGTGCCAAGAAACCCATGCGTCCCGGCATGGCGGATCAGATGGATGGATGGATGTTATGGGCGTCCCCTTTGGAACGGGGCGGTGGGGTGCGCCACCAAGCTCTTGCTATTATACTGGGTAATGTCCTACACTCTTAGGCAAAGTTACACCCTTTGGCTTGCCCCTTCTGCCACACAACAATAATCGTTATCTGCCTTGATGCGTTTCCTTTCTTTAACGCTGCGAGCCCGGTACTTTCCAGTAACGAACGGCACGCGCGTTATCAGCATAGAACAGTTTACACCCTTTGGAGTGCCCCGTCTGATAACGCACGTGCCGTTCGCTACTGGAAAGTTCCGGGCTCGCAGCGTTAAAGAAAGGAAACGCATCAAGGCAGATAACGATTATTGTTGTGTGGCAGAAGGGGCAAGTCAAAGGGTGTAACTTTGCCTAAGAGTGTACCTAGGTTAAACATTAGAAAAGAAAAATAAAACACTATGAACTCCCACAACCAAATTTTCTGATCCCCTATTGCGAACTGTGCTTTTGTGCGTCTCCGTTTTTTTGTCGTTTCCCTACTTTTCTTCCACCAATCCTCCAATCGCCTGTTACAGGATGGATGGATGGATGTTATGAGCGTCCCCTTTGGAACAAGGCGGTGGTTTGCGCCAACAAGCTCTTGCTATTATACTGCCTAATGTCCTACATAGGTTAAACAATAAAAAAAAGAAAAGAAGCACGATGAACTCCCACTATCAAATTTTCTGATCCCCCATTGATCGTGGAGGAACGGCTGCGCCATCTACATTTCGCAGCGCAAACTTCTCGGTGGAAAAAAAATCTACCTTTGCCATTCGAGGCTTGCTGTGCCAAGTTATCTACTCCACCTGCTCACACGAAAGCACATAAAAATCACCCAAGAGTAATAAATGAAGCGTAAATAAGTGAGAATATTCGCTACAACGTCGCAATGTAACCTACCTCAATCCACCCATATTTAGTTATGAGCCTCACTCTACAACGGCACGACAGCTTTCTATGAATTTATGGCCATGGGTTTCCCCATGTTCTGAACTAAGTATCATATACATGTGTTCTTAATATCAACAAACATCTGTAATTTCGTTGTTAACATAAAATCAACATCACATTAAAATAATTTACAAAAGCTACACCTTAATCTTCGCTAACAGAACACGCCTCTCACCTGTTGCTTTTCTTTTCTAGTACGGAAGATATAGCTGAAACATAATATTTAGTGAAACGGCAGGCATAAACGCTACCTGGAAAAATCTTATAAGGTTAATACCATATATTTAGTATTCCAGCCGCGCCTTCGCGACACGTGAATTGACCTTGGTGGCAGCTGATGATGTGGGGAGTGACGTCGCTAGCCTGTCGTATGCAAAAGAGCGAGCATAGCAGCTTATTTGGTTGCTATGGGCAGGCAACACATAGTTAGGATTCCCAAGGAGCAGCGTGAGTACGAGGAGCGGTAAAGGGAACATAAACCGCCATTCGACCAGGAGCCAGCTATCGAAATCCACCATAATTGATAAGGTAGGTATGCCTTCCTTATAGCTTAATTACTCCTCTGGCGCGTTATTCATCTATCGGTAAATGTAGGTACGTGGACTTCACCTCTGAACGAGTTCTACGGCAATTCGGCCAGTGTCGTCGCACTGCCGCTAGTTGCATTGTTGTAGAATTCCAGCACAGCGGTAGTCTGCACGTCTGCATTTGCCTGTAGCTGAATAATGTGTCAGAGGAGTAATTAAGTTATAAAGAATGCAAAGCTTCCTAAGAATCCAGTACACTACAGTTACTATTGAGTAACAAAATATATGTCTCGATATTGCGACGCTGCGAAAGTTGATGTACAGCGAAGTTAATTAAAACCACCACTGCAATTTCTACAACTTCCTGCTGCGACATGGTTCCCCAGATGTCCTGATCACCGACAGAGGAGCGGCCTTTACAACAGAGCTCCCCAAGGCCATTCTCCATTACAGCCAGTCGAGCCACAGCAGTAAAACTGCATAGCACTAGCAGACGAATGTTCTTATGGAGCACCTGAATAAAACCCTCGCCGACATGGTAGCAATGTATGTCGACGTCGAACACAAAACGTGCGGATGCGGTCCAGCCGTACGTAACCTTCGCGTATACCACGACACTGCCGAAAACAACTCAAATGACGCCGTTCAAGCTGGTTTATGGAAGGAACCCAACGATGAATCTCGACGCCATGCTCCCGCACGTCACCGACGAATAGAATCTCGACGTCACCGCTTATCTGCAGCACGACGAACAAGCCCGTCAGCTGGCTCACCTGCGCATGAAGAATCAGCAAAGGACCGATAGCCGGTGCTCCAATCTTTGACGACGATACCTGGAATACGAGCCTGGAAAGGATGTTGGGGTTTGCAGTCTTAAAAGCCGACGAAGACTTAGTGAGAAGCTTTCACGCTGCTATTTTGGACCCTACAAGATCAACCGACTCATTGGCGCACTCGACTATGAGGCCATGCCAGACGGCATTTCGCTATCACTGCCGCGCCGCCCATGAAATAGTCCATGTTGTGCGACTTAAACCGTTCTAGCAGCGCTAATAAATTTCGGGATTTTGCATGACTGAAATTTGAAATTTCTTTTTTTTAACTGTCATATCAGAAGAAGCCAACAAACACTGATACCAAGGACAATATAGGGGAAATTACTTGTGCTTTAATAAATGAAACAAAGAAACGATAAGCAATGGAAATTAAAGTGGATGAAAAAAGAACTTGCCGCAGGTGGGAACCAAACCCACAACCTTCGCATTTCGCGTGCGATGCTCTACCAATTGAGCTACCGCGGCGTCGTTTTCCCATCCACTTTCTTGGGTATTTATGTGTCCTAGTAGAACCCTGGGAGTGTTAGCCAGCGCCACCACTCACAGACCTTGGCGGCGGACGTGGAACGTCCTTTTTGCCACAGGCGTCGCGAGAACGTGATCTTTTTGGGTGAAGGCAACTTGTCAATAAACCCACATATGCTACCTGAAGGCATCAATGTTGCCAGATTCGAGACCCTCGTTATGTAATCAACGAGAAGAAAGGGGGTTAACCGAGGGGCCCGATTTTTATTAGTCATATCAGAAGAAGCCAACAAACACTGATACCAAGGACAACATAGGGGAAATTACTTGTGCTTTAATATAATGGAAATTAAAGTGGATGAAAAAACAACTGGCCGCAGGTGTATTTTCATCCACATTAATTTCCATTATTTATCGTTTCTTTATTTCATTTATTAAAGCAGAAGTAATTTCCCCTATGTTGTCCTTGGTATCAGTGTTTGTTGGCTTCTTCTGATATGAATAATAAAAATCAGGCCCCTCGGTTAACCCCCTTTCTTCTCGTTTCTTAACTGTGTCACTTTGGACTTTGTTTCTCTGCGGTTTTGTTACTCTTTTTTTAATAAGTATCATTTTGTTTTTCACTTTCATGTTTGTATCATCGGGACAATGCTTTTTGAAAGGGGACGTTTACACGTGAACTTGTTTATCTCTTTCGGGTGACCGCTTTTCACCGTCTAAGAAATGTTATCGCTCAGGGCGGGACGCCCTTGCGTTTATCGGAAATTTCTCGAAGGTTATCGACGGTTATATCTGCTGTATCTTATAACCAAGCCTTGTGCAATCTGATTGCATGTGCTACGCGAATTGTGTAAATCTTTCTGGTTAACATGCTGGCACCAGCTATTATTCTGGAACCTTTCATGACTCATGTATAAAAGCTGACGCGCTTGACCAGCAGATAAGAATTACGACGAGCGCCGACTGTATTCGCAGCTATCGTTGTTCTTTGAGAGTAGCCTGTTTGAGTGTTTGAGTGTAGGGCACAGGTTCGCCCACAAAAGCGCTAGTTTCACCATTAACAGTATTGCTGCTTTCTTCACCCTCACTACTACGTGGCAATATCTTCTTCTGCACGACTATTTGCTCACGACTGCATTGTATAGTTTTCACCTAAATGTTCCGCTGGCCACGTGTACTCCAAAATGATGTGGAACATATCGGTGATTGGTGTGCTGCGTCGCTCATGTCCCTAAACGTGTCGAAGTAGAAAGTAGTTCCCTCTTCATGAAAAACCGTTAACTCTCACTTTCCTTGTCATTTTGATTCTAACGTAGTCGACTACACCACAGAATAGAAGTAGGAGCTTTGTTTACGCAGAATCTGTCATGGACTAATCACATCACCTCCATTTCAGCTAACACCTCCAGATGATTAGGATTCTAGCGCCGCCACTTACGAACTGCGCCTTCACCGCTAGAGAAACTTGCTTAGATAACTATTGTATAGCCAGAAATTGAGTATACCTATTCTCTAAGGTCTCGTCATCAAAAATGCCTCATCGAACTCCTGGAGAGCATGCGGAATAGAGCGAACTGTTTCATTTCGAAAAATTATAGTAAGCAGCGAAGTGTAACCCATATAAAAGTCCACCTTTTGTTGCAGCCACGAAGCTCTCTGTGAAATTTCCCTTCTATTATTATTTCACAGATTCCTTCACACTGTTGGTCTATTCTTGTTAAATCTGAAAAAGGCAAACTCGACGTCACAAATACTGGACAATCAGTTTAGCTACTCCAGAATTTACGGAAATATATACGCGTTTAGTTTTTCAGCTTTCCCCGGTGCGGCCTGTTTTGGTACGCTCTTACAGATATCACTTGCCAATTCAAACACAGTGTGTTGCGCCACCTTCTAATCGATCAATATGCTGTTTCAAGCGTCTAACACGTCTTGTCTTCTCTTTTCTTTCCTGCATTTCTCCATAAGCTGATAAAAAACTTTCAGTGATCCTATTTTTTCACTCTACTTTCTACTGTACACAGGCAAAACGTTTATTATTTTACTATGTTATTGTGCTTGTTGTTTTTGTGTTATTGTTCTTGATATTGTATTTGCTAGAATCGTATTATTGTTGCATACTACTACGTTGCACGCATATTGCTTTCGTTGTGCTGATGCTCTTTTATTGCTTTCTAATTAGTTACGAACATGTTAACGTAATTGCCCCTGACACAATCCCTTCTCGAAGGTGTGTAAGGTGCTTGCAAATAAATAAATGAAACCCGGGAATTGAATTCACTCATGCTAATTTAAAGTAAAGGTAATTTTGGCAGCACGCTGCCGGTGAGTGCATTGGCGTTTCTTTTTCCCTTTCCCGCTCTTCGTATTCCCGCTTCTTGTCGGGAATCCTAACTATCCGTTTTCTACCCATAGCTGTGCTGCAATAACAACGAGACCACTTGCTCGGCTAGTTCTTTTGTTTGAAAGGCGGGTGACGTCACTCCTCATGTAACAAGTTGCAGTCGCCACGGGAGCTTGCGCAGCAGTATTCTATACCGAGAAAAATATGCGGGGAGCTCTACGTGCTTCGGATTGTTATCAAGAGCGCCTTATCATCATATATCATAAGAAGCCAACAAACACTGACACCAAGGACAGGATAGGGCAAATTACTTGTTCTTAATAAATGAAATAAAGAAACAATAAATTAATGGTAATGAAAGTGGATGAAAAAACAGCTTGCCGGAGGTGGGTAACGATCCCACAACCACTGAATTCGCGTGGGATCGTTCCCCACCTGGAGCAAGTTGTTTTTTCATCCACTTTTATTTCCATTAATTTATCGTTTCTTTATTTCATTTATTAGGCACAAGTAATTTCCCTTATGTTTTCCTTGGTGTCAGTGTTTGTTAGCTTCTTATGATATGACTAATAAAAATCAGGCTCCTCGCTTCACGCCATTTTTTATCGTTCATTATATTCATATATGTGCTTCGGATGCTTGTTCGGTGCGTGTGCTTTATTCAAACGAATGCTGTTCAGCATATTGCATGCGTGATTCCAAAGATTGTATTCACTTTTCGCTTCATTTTGCTGAGTGCTTGAAGCCTGCTTAACCTCCGCCGCAGGTCGGCCCGGTATTGCGCTACCTTCGAGATCGGCCCACATTTTTGCCCAGGAACCCACACACGAAAAATCCCGTCCAAAGAGAAGATAACAGCTTTGCTGTAAACTTTTTTTTTTTTTTTGCACAGAGCTTGGGATGAAGGCTCAAGATATGTCATGCAGGACGCCATAGCAAGCTATATCGGCCTGAAGTTAACGAAAATTGAGCGGGCTTGTATGCCACAAGGCCGGAGCGTCTCCTCACAAATTCATCGACAGACCCACAAAAATTGTTTTCCTGTAGCTCAGCAAAACAAAGTTGTTATTATTTTCCTTTTTCTTCATCAATGGCACCATATCTGCCATAGTGTAAAGAGCAATCACAGCAGTCAAGTTGAACGCCTTCCGCAGAAATGGATTCAGCTTTTGATGAGGCAAGTTTTGTGAAAGACAGCTCGTGATTGCAGTGTCGTTTGTAATGATGGATCGAAGGCAGATGACGAGTTATTGTTCGCAATCACTAAAGGTTCCTGTGGCATTGACGAACATGGTGCTGCTGTAAATTAAAGATCTGTGCATTGTGTATTTCATACACGACTGTCCATTAGCATTTTGCGACGGACAACTTGCTAGTGGGGTCTGCGAGTTAGGTTAAAACCAAAGAGCGAAGTGCTAAATATTGTTGCGAGGCGAAGACAAGCACGAACGTTGTTTGTGCAAGGCGAATGCTGTAGGTTACCAGCTGACACCAGAACATGGTGGCCGAAGTGCCCCAGCAACAACACTTCTTCATCGTCTCTTGTCTGGATGTCCTGTTCTGCATCGCTACACTACGCCACCGGGGTTGGAGCGCCGACCCGGCGCAAGCGATTAAGGCCCGGCAAAGGCACGCACGCACAGCTTTGAACTGGATACAGGGAACAACATCGGTGCTTGGCTGTGCGGATGACGGGCCCGGCTCTTCGGGAATAATCTCGTACGTCACATCCGACAGCTGTCGCACGATTTGGTAGGGACCTGAACATCGATATAGAATTTTTTCCGATAAACCTACGCGAGGAGATCGTGACCAAAGGAGAACGAGGGAGCCAGGTAAATACTACACGTCCCTATGGTGCGTATCGTGACGGGACTGTTGGGCAGCCTGGGTATCAGTGAGGCGAGTGCGGTCAATCTGACGAGCGTGTGCTGCCATAGAAATCGCATGGCGGGCATAAGCGGTGTCCGACTGTGTCACTTGGGGAAGCACAGTTCCCAGGGGGAAACGGTATCAGGGCCAAACAGTAACTAAAACAGTGAGTAACCTGCAGTGTCATGGCGGGACGAATCGTACACGAAAGTTACATATGCCAGAGCAACGACCCAGGCCTGGTGGTCTGGAGAAACGCACGGTAAGCGTTCTGTTCATTCTGATGTAAACGGCCACATTTGTACACTGCAAAGAAAGTGTGCTCTTGCAAGCGCAATGCCCAACGCCCAAGACGCCCTGTAGGGTCCTTCAACGAGGAGAGCCAGCAGAGTGCATGGTAGTCGACAATTACGCGAAAATGGCGACCAAATAGCTGTGGGCAAAACTTCGCTATCGCCCAAACCAGCGCAGGGCAGTCTCGCTCTGTGATAGATTAGCTGCGCTCGGCCATCGTAAAAAGTCGGTTTGCGTATGCGATAACACACTGTTTACACGTCGAATCTGGGCAAGAACAGCGCCATTGTCGGGACCACTAGCATATGTACCGGCTTCAGTGGATGCTGAAGGGTCAAACTGGGCTAAAATTGGGAGCTCGTCAAAAATCTGATGAGTGCTGTGAAGGCTTCGGCCTGCCGCATTCGCCATGCGAAAGCGACGCTGTTCCTTAAAAGCTCCGTGAGAAGGCGCGCAATGTGAGCAAAATTATAAATTAAGCGACGAAAGTACGAGCATACGCCTATGAAACTGTGAACGTCCTTACCTGAGCACGGCACTGCAAAGTCTGTCCCGGCTTAAAGTTTGTCCGGGTCAGGTTGAATTCAATTGGCGTTTACAAGGTGCCTGAGAACGGTTATTACGCGACGACCGAAGTGACACTTCGAAGAGTTGAGCTGAAGTTTCGCAGCGTGAAACACAGCATGGAAAGTCGCGAGACGGTGAATGTGGGTTTGAATAGATGCATCAAAAAGAATTACGGCATCGCAATGATACAGAAAGATGGTCCAGTTCAAGCCTAGTAGAAGGGTGTCCATCAGCCTTTCGAACATTGCTAGCGTATTGCTAAGCCCCAAGGGCATGACGTAATTGAAAAAGTTCATCAAGCGTAATAAAGGCTGTCTTCTGGAGATCCTTCTCATCTACAGCAATCTCCGTGTAACCCGAGCGCAGGTCAAGCGATGAAAAATATTTCGTCCCTTGTCAAGTGCATCATCGACACGAGGCAATGGATACACGCCCTCCTTGGTGATCTTGTTCAGATGGCGATAATCAACACAAAATCTCCATGAGTTGTCTTTTCTTTGTTCTAGACCAGGAGAACTGGTGAGACCCATGGGATAGTGGTAGGCTCAATAATGTTCTACAGCATCTTCGCGATTTACCTTTGAATGATCCTCTGCAGCAGACATGCACTAGGGACGGCGATGGTCGGCACTTGCGTCGTCGCCGATGTGAGTTCGATGAGTGACTACGGCTGTCTGGCCGACCGGGTGGCCACCAAAATAAAAAAAAATATCGCGGTAACTGAACAGAATGCGCCTGCCTTCAGTTTGAGATGGAGAGAGATCGGTAGCTATAATTTTATCGACGTCGAGGTAGGGCTACGAAGGCGAACGGGAACATGCGACAATAGGGCTGACAGAGGCAGAAGTAGTGGGCGCGAGCGGGAATATCTCGTACTCGTCCACAGGTGTCAGGCACGCCACTGTCATGTTACCTGGAAGAAAATCTGCAATTGACTCAAGGATGAGAACGGTAAGCCTAGTAGAATTATCGACAATTTTGACAACAGTACTTCGGAGCGCGACGCCATGCTGTAGACTAACGTCGTCAAGGGGAGGTACGATGTAGTCGCCATCAGGAACATATGGTCGAGCGTTAAAAGGTACAGTAGTAGCAGCTTGAGGCGGCAACCGGGCGAATCCGGTAGAACACAGGGACGGATAATATACACCAGAAATAAAGTAGCTGAGAAGGAAGGTCCAACCGCACGACACCTGTAGTGTAGTTTCTTAGGGCAGAATGGGTCGAAGGAAAATCCACTCCCAAAATCAGGTCATGCGGACAGCGCTCTAGCACAATAAATAAGACGGTGGTTTAATGGCCGGCAATCGTTATTCTTGCTATACACACGCCGACAACCGCTGGCGTACTGCCATCGGCAACGCGTACTGTACACGGTACGGCAGGCGTGAGGACCTTCCTGAGTCTTTTGGGAAGGGCGGCACTCAATACAGACACCTGCGCATGGGTATCGACGAGGGACTTGACTGGGACTCCATCCACATCAACGTCTAATATACTTCCAAGCGTAGGCAATGTGATCACAGGATTTGCTGGCCAGGTCGTTGATGCAGCGTCACCTCCGGGAGCTGCACCGACTAGTTTTCCTGTGGCACGAATGCGAGGGAAGAAGAATGGTGGGCCGGCGGCGAACGAGACCAACGACTTAGCGGCGATGGTGACCGGTCAGTTCGGAAGGTCGGAAGTATGTCGTGGGCATTCGTACGTGGACGCACAGAGAAAAAGCACCTTGATCTGGACCATCGAACGGGAAGCTCCACCAAAGGGGCGATGACCGATGACGGCGGCAATGGCGAGTGATATGTCCAACACGAGCTCATGTGAAACAAAATGACCTATGGTCCAGTGTTCTACAGTCGGCCGGGTTAAGATGTCGAGTTGCAACCGCTGAACACGGGGAAGCAGTGCGTGGGAGGGGCCGGTCCTGACTGAGAGCGGCATCACGAATAGGGCAGAGAGACGGGAGGTCTAAATTTGCTATCGCTTGTCTTCTATCACATGGCTTCGAGCTCGCGACAAATATAACAGTGTCGAATTTCTTCTCCAGACACACGAGGTTCACGTAGCTGTCGCGAGGTTCACGTGGTGTGCGTCGAGAACCGTTAGCTTTGGTGGACCCAAATAGTATCTGCTCTTGAACGCCAATTCATTGCTAGGATCACTGTCCTCCGTCGCATTGCGGGCACGAAGTGAGGTGAAATATCAGCGTTACTACTCCATTTCAACAGTGCTCTCACGCTACAAAAGACTGCCAACCCTGCACCAGTTCTTAGTATATTCGAGATATATTACCCACTGAGAGCCGCGCTTATGTCTGGGAGTTCCCCAAGTAAGATTATGTTATATAGCAACAGAAGTAGCACTAGAAAACCACCTTTAATAAAAAGCAGAACGTGAAGAGTTGTCACCACATTTTTGAACTAGTCATTTGTCCTCTTCACACCAGCTCAAGTCACGTATTGAGAGTGGCCCGGAGCACAGATACATGTTGTGTCCCAACAGTACGTACCGCACCTTGCTATTCGACTCTGTGGCATCTATAGTTAAACTACACCCAGTCGACTTCTAGAACTGCCAGCCCGTTAAATACCAATAGAAGGCCCCCGCCTCTAGAAGGGCCAGCAGTCGAAATGCCGCAGTCACCTTAACAATATTTGTTTGGAAGGTACCAAGACTTCGTTCTTGTGTAAACGGATGGCTCGGCTAGCACTGATAATTTGACCCCGGCATTTGCAGTTTCAGAGTTGTACGATGATTGTGCGTGTCTATTGGGCTATCTTTCGTTTTCGGTGCCATCGAAGGTAGTGATCATTATACTACCTTTCGGCTTCATCAGACTGTGGAAGAAGGCAAAGAAACAGGTAATCAGCAGTGATTATTCAAATCCAAAGAACCAGAACCTTCAACCGATCAATTTTCCCCTACCCCAGGAACGAGTGCCCATCCCATACGTCAAATGTACCGGCGAAGCTCTCCGCCGAATGTTGAAAAAAGAAGTCCAAAATGTTGCGTACAAACCGATAAACACTTTCAATATCATCCTCCTTAAATCAAACGATCATCCACCAAAACAAAAAGCTCAAGGCCTCGTCTATAAAATCAGCTGTGCCGACTGTCCGGCGTCGTACATGGCGGAAACCGAAAATCTAATAGGAAGAATCACACAACACCAGAATGTGTCAGCACAGTCAATCAAGTACGCAGCGCCGTCGCCGAACATTCTGAAGACGCCGACTACCAAAAGCTCTTTTGAAGAAACCCAAGCCATTCAAACAGAGGCGAACTCTCTAAAAAGGGCACTAGTGGAGTCATGGCACCTAAACCGCGTGAAGGGCAACCTACCCTATGTGTATATCCATGACCTTGGCGACATGACGAAAAGAGAAAAGGACGCCCAGCCAGGTATATCCCCACTCGAGGTCATCAACACCAAAAAGTCTGCACTCCCCCGTGCCCCTTACCCCCCCACTCACCTGCCTCAACTGCACTCTCACGGGTCAAGCTCCCCCAGCATCGCTCATCCAAGCCGACCAGTACCGCTGCAGCCGTCCCAGCCTTTCGCGACCCCCCTTCCCGTCTGTAACATGTCTACCCACCTTCCGTACTCTACCCTACTTAGGGGTAGAGTACCCAGAGGACCCTTAAGAAGCTGCACATTACCGCCACCCCCGAAGAATATCCCCTGAAGAGGCTGTACGATGGGGTCCGAAACGCCCGGTTAATAAAATTCCCTTATTTGGTTGGAGTCGGTATGAAAGTCCTAGTAAGTTCACATCGCATTAAAAACCAATATCAGGAAATATCACGTTGATATATGTATTCTGTGAGATGGTTCCTTTGTTTGTTTTTTATTCCTTAGACAACAAATGGGCATATAACACTTTATTCCTTCATTGACGGCGCATATTTAATACCCAAAATAACTTCACACTTTATAAAAAATTTGCGAAACAAGTCACGAACAAGCATATTCAACGAAAAGTGACAAATGTCTTTCGGAAACATTTTCATAATTAATGGGGAAACCCCTGCCAGAGAAATCGAATTGGGCTTCACCCAAAATTACCTATGCATTCATGTCGAATTCGTGCAGACAACTCTGGCCACATGAGGACTGTAAATGCACGTTTGATTTGCTTCACACCACGTGCTTGAAACCACTGGGGCCGAAGATCAGGCATTCGTCTTACTCCTCTGACCGTGCTTTATAAAGAAAGCGAGTCAGATGTCAAACTTGTCCAACCTCACCTTTTGTTCGAAACCAACCAAGGATGCTTTGCCTATCTTTCGGTGTTCGTCAAAGACATTTAGTCAGAAACTTTTTACTCCATACCGAAACTGAGCGAGAAAAAAAATTGTGGTTCGTTCCCTGTAGGCAACATTAGCCCATAAGGAGTTAACGAGCCAATTCATACAAAATTATTTTACAGGAGAAACATAAACCTCAGACAGAGTAATTTAGTGGTCGTGGTCGTTGCGTATAGTGGGTCGTTTTTCAAGACGTATTCGGGTGAGCCGTGACATCGTTGCTTAATGAAAATGAATATTCATACATCATATTGCCCATTTTTTACTTTGTGATTGGACGGTTCAATGTGGAAGAACCATCAAATACAGAGCGGTACATTCGATCAGTTTACTTTCGGAAATGGCACAGCTGAGCAAACGTTCATGCTTACAGGGGCCAATGCGAACATGATCCCAATTTCACTTATAAAGTTTTAGCCATTTGCACATCAGCCAGATTTACCATGCTACAGAAGCAATGTACAGGCGTATCAAAATACCTCTGTGAGGTTATACCTATCTAGCGATGAAATGGGCCCGACAAGGCGACGCAAGTCATGCGCATTGTAGACTTGCCCAGCCAGACCGTTCCTTCTACACCACCTGTTCATCGTAGACGAAATGTAATTCCTGAGTGATCACCGTGTGACCAGCATGGGAAAAACATAGGATAAGGGCACTACCAGATGCACTTTGTTTTTATTCCAATCTTCTGACTTCAAATTAATGCTAGCGTCGTTCGAACCACCCAATGAAGCGATCACCTCGTTTATAGGAGGTCACTTTTATTTGCTTTAAGAGCGAATAGCATTGTCTACTTTTACGAGTTTTTCTGAGCTTTTCTGAACAAGGAACGGGGAGGACGCATACTCAGAGAGGGTGCAGAAAAGTTGATAACCGGATGAAGAGCATGGCGCCGGCGCCTGGGTATTGGCTCGATTCCCTTTGCTTACCTTGCAGTTGCTTGTACAATATCACGACGGCACGCAGCGGAAGGCTAGAAGTGTTGCTAAAACGGATCCTCTGCGTACAACATTTGCCAGAGAGATCTCTTTTACCTGCCAAAAGGGCTCGACAATGTTACACTCCCACATAAAGTTTCTTTATTATACTTTAAAAAATTATTTCTTCACAACAGCTTCGAGTAGCCAGTGCCAGGGTGATCGGTAGTCAGACGTTTCCTGCTGCTTCCAGGAAGGGGCAACCCTCGACAATTGCGTAAAAAAGTTCAGTTTTGGTCGGCGTATTAACGCAGCCTTAATCAGTACATGTCACTTTGACATGGTTGTTCTCGCGGTTTTCTGAGGTCGCGTGACAGACAGGCGAAGTGGGTGCAGCCGGCTAACTTTTGACCATAGCGGCCCGTTGGTTGCTTTCTTCGGAGGAAGCGCAAAACGACCGCCAACCGTCGCGTCTCTTTGAACGGATGTCTCCAGCAGCCAACGAAGCGGATTGGACGGCGTTTTTTCTTCACCCAATGCACCGTCGATCGACGCAGTTGTCGCGACCAACGCCCGGATGGAGCAAGACCCATCTCGACGTCGAGCCTGTCGGAGCTCGTTGGCCGTGTCCGGCTACGTTTAGTGCGCCAGTGCGTTGAACTATAGATGCTGTTCTCGCCAACATGACGTAGCATTTGTGTGTGTGCGCACGTGCTCACGCTTATAGCTGTGTGTGGTTGAAAGAAACATTGAAAATTTTGCGAAAAATTAGTTGTTTTTTTCACCACGATAAAATTGAAAAAAAGGAACAACAGAAAAAGAAACGAAATTTCCCCGCAGAATTCTCTTTCGATGCGACTCGTTTTGACGTATCAGAATGTTTGGTCAAAAGAGGAGTTGTAACTCCTCTTTACAGAGTTGTAACTCTGTAAAGCACCTGGATCCATCAACGTCGGGACGATGACTTCGCTTCAACCACCCCTTGAGCACCCTCGCCTGTCACATGCTGCAGATACCGTATTCTTCTGCGGCATGTGAAAGAGACTCGTCCGATATTAAGAATGTGCACACCAAACTACGCAAAAGGCTCCCACACTCTAGAAACTAGGGAGATTACCGCAATAGTGAATTGGCCGATTTACTCTTCAAAACATTGTTTTACTCTCACAAAATCTCTAGTCGAGTTAAACACATTCTTCACTCCGTCAGCACTCTGCACTTGTGAGAGACAGTAGAATTCCCCTTCTACTCTTGCGGCAATAGAGAAGAAAACGCAGCGTAATCCCGTGCTTCAACTTTAGGAGGGTGGTCCCAGACATGGCGATGTACCACTCACACACACTGAACAAGGAGCACACCGGTTTGCTTCTAAGAGAACAGGCAGCCACAGTGCGAAGGAAAGCGTAGCCAGCGCTCTACACTTTCACTCGAAGCTGCCCCACTGCGCAGGCAGCTTTTCCGCACATCACGGAAAATCACAGCGCCGGAGAAAGGTGATCCACATGGGTGATCTGTCCAGCAAGCAGGAACAAAGGCCATCCAAGGGAGACCATGTGGGATTTTTCACAACTGGAGCTTTCACAACTGAAGAATAAGCCTTGCAAGCATGAAACATTTCACGACACGGGCTTCAAGATATCATGTATCTGCATCACATATTTTCATGGCTGCATGAGTGAGCACACTGGTTAACGCGTAAGAGTGATCATGATGTTTTCCATGCATTGTCGGCTTTATCTGCAGGCCAACCCCTCTTGAGGCTCAAGCGGATGCTGTCTTTAGAGAAATTGTGGCTGCCAGCTTGCTTTCTGAGAGACGGCTTTTGAGAAAACAGATTGAGCTCAACAGATCGAACGCCAGACCAAGTTGCCGAAGATTTCAGATCGAGAATCCTCAAAGGAGGAGGAGGAGGAATAAACTTTATTAGTTGAAATGAGCCGACGGTAAAATCGTCCGAGGTGGGCGGCGTCCCTAGTCCAGGATGCCGTGGGCTTGAGCTGATAGCTTGGCCCTGCTCACCAGGCGATGCTGGTCTTCAGGGGTCGAGCTTGTCAGCTGTGCCTCCCACTGCTCGACGGTTGGTCCGGTGATGGGCGGTGTCGATGGATTTTGTTGACATTCCCATACCATGTGGTAGAGGGTATTGGGCGTAGAGCAGAAGGCGCATTTGTGAGTATAGGTCGTAGGGTACATTGCGTGTAGCAGGGTGCCGTGCGGGAATGTGCCGGTCTGTAGTTTTCGGAAGATCACCGCCTCCTCTCTTGTCAGCTGGGGATGCGGGGGTGGATAGATCCTTCTACCCAGTCTGTAGTGGCTCAGGATATCGGCGTATCTTTTCGGGACGCTATCTTGTTGGTCTACCGGCGCTCGTGAACCTGGTGGGATAGCCCGGAGAATGTGATCTTGGGCAGCGGCATTAGCCGCTACATTACCCGCCAGGGACTCGTGTCCCGGGGCCCAGACAATGTACACCTCTGGAAAATTGTCTCGCTTTTCGAGGATGCTCAGGGCTTGTTTGGAAATGCGGCCCTTTTGGTAATTTCTACATGCTGTTTGTGAGTCGGTGATGATCGTGATTAGATCTTCCTCTCACTGGCCCGTAGTGGCCGCCAGGGCTATCGCCGTTTCTTCCGCGCAGTCGATGTCTGGAATGCTTACCGAGGCCGCTGCTGCCTCTTGTCCTTGGCCGTTGATCACGCTGATAGCGTGGGCCGCTCTGTTCTTGTACTTTGCCGCGTCGGTGTATCGGACTTCTCCTTGTTTTGGTCCTTCGTAGGCCTTACGCAGAGCTTTCACTCTCGCTCGCCTCCTTTCTCTGTGGTATTCAGGGTGCATGTTTCTCGGGATGCTGGCCACCATGATCTTCTCCCTCAGGGGTAGAGGAACCCGCTGTTTTCTGGACTCATATTCGACTGGGTAGCCCAGTCTTATTAGCGTGTCCCTACCCGTGCTGGTGAGCTTGAGTCGCTCTATCTGGCTCGTCTTGTGGGCCTCTACTAGTTCCTCCCAAGTATTGTGGATGCCCAGGCTGAGTAGCTTCTCCGTCGACGTCGTCGGTGGAAGCCCCAGTGCCAGCTTGTAGGTCTTTCGTATTAGGGTGTTCAATTTGTCTCTCTCGCTGTTCTTGAGACCCAGGTACGGGGTGCCGTAAGTGACTCTGCTGATTACCAGGGCTTGTATTAATCTGATTGTGTCCTGCTCTTTCAGGCCGTGCTTTTTGTTTGTCACTCTTCGCACCAAGTGCGCGACTTGGGTAACTGTCGCTTGCAGTTTTTTAATGGCGGCGAGACCGGCACCGTCCTTCTGGAGAGTGAGGCCCAGAATACAGAGTGTGTCCACCTTGGGTATGTTGACTCCATTTAGTGTCAACGTTGGGTCAGGTGTCTCCTGCGGAGGCCGCCCTCTTGTCTTCTTTTTGAGGACCAGGAGCTCCGACTTTTCCGGCGCGCATGAAAGACCGCAGCGGTGCAGATAATGCTCGGTCCTGTCGATGGCTTCCTGCAGGGCGTCTTGTTGTTCGCCCGCCGATCCCGTGCACGTCCACATGGTCAGGTCGTCTGCATACATTGCGTGACGGATACCCCTGAAGTTCTCCAAGAGGTTCGGTAATCCCCTCATCGCTATATTGAACAGCAACGGGGAGATCACCGACCCCTGGGGGGTTCCTTTCTGCGGTATTTGGAACTTCTCGGTCCTGAGATTCCCCAGGCCTATGGTCACCGTTCTACCCGTCAGGAAGTCCCGGACGTAGTTGTATGTCCGCCGTCCGCAGTTGGTATGTTGTAGGCTGTTTAGCACTGCTTCGTGTGAGACGTTGTCGAAGGCTCCCTTCACGTCGAGTGCCAGGATGGCACTCTTGTGGAATGTGCTGAGGCCGTCGATGACTTCTTCTTTCAGCTGAAGTAGAATGTCCTGGGTGGAGAGGTTAGGCCGGAAACCGAACATAGTGTTCGGCAGGTGCCCACCTTCTTCCTGATAGGGCGAGAGACGATTGTGGACCATGTGCTCGAAGAGTTTTCCCGCGCATGACGTGAGAGAGATCGGACGCAGGTTCTGTAGGTTGATGGGCTTGCCGGGTTTCGGGATCATCGTTACGTCCGCGTGCTTCCAGGAAGCCGGTATACTGCCGTTCTCCCAGCTTTCATTGATAAACTTTAGTAAACTCTCCGTTGCCCCGTCGTTCAGTCCTCCTTGCTGGTTCTGGGGGTTTTCTTGCTTTCCTCCCTCTTGTATGCGGTCCTCGTTCAGCGCCTTCTTGTTTTTTCTTGCCTTGATTGCTTGGAACCATGGGCCAGCTTGACTCAGCGTCTTGCCGCTGTTCTCGTCTCTATGTCCATTTCGTGAGCACTGCCGTTCGTTTCCCCTGCCATTCTCGGTGCTCGCGAGGCCACCAGAATCCTCAAAGCTTAATTTATTTAGTGCTGTTAATATACTGCTGAAAGTTGTTGATTGTTACGTTCATATGGTGCTCAAGCATTGTGGTAACAACTTCTTCACCTGGAGTGCATAGCGAGGGTGCAGTCCTCATAAGCTGGTGGCTCTTCGCTGCATTTTAGTAAACTGGTTTCTTGTTCACTAGAGATTTCGGTATTTTTGCATTGCTTATTAGGTGTTCTAGCCTGTTTCCTTTTTCTACAGCTTGGTTCAACATCTGAAGAGTGAGCACTAGAGGGTTTTGCCTGATGTTCTATATTGTACGCCCTTGCTGCAAAACGATTTAACTTGAAAACTGCTTCCACCTTATTGAAAAAATCACTTGAAGCAGCCATAGCCACGAGTAACACGCATGACATGATCATAAAAATTGTAATATTGATTTTTTTTATCTACAGGGTGTCCCACCTATCATGCACCAAGAGTTAGAATTATCTAAATGCCATGTACCAAGATAATGTTGGTTGCTGTCGCTTGGAGATACATTATTTTTGCATTCTACCTAATTACATAATTACTCCTAATTAGTTAATATACGTGTGAAATATAACAATGAGAAGAAAACTGTAAATGAGAAAATTGCGGAGAAACATGAAAACCTCCCGATACAGCTTTCTGTTGCACATTGTGTGCTGCATGAAAGTGTTTTTCCGAGAAAGAAGCCCACAGGTACACGTAAAGTGCCTTGAGCGGCCAATCAAACGGCAATTTTGTGTCGTAAAGCTACGAATACAACAATGGTGGGGTGGGAGGGTACAATAATTTCAGCAACTTTCCGGATGACTTGAATAAACATTGTGTAATGCTGTTCGTTTCTTTCGCTCATTGTTGCCAAACTTCACTTTGGTTGTGGCAACAAGTATAATGTAGTTTGCCACCGCTCATGCAAGATATATAATTTGAAGGCATCTGTGCTAAAAAAAAAGATCAGCTAGCGGTTTCGCTGGAGTTAAGGCCCATTTAAACCATTAATGTTTGAGCTTATACCATCGCTATTACTGCTGAATGAATGCCCGCGCAGGAGAACAGCCCATAACATTTCCTTCCATTATAATAACGCTAAAGCTTTGAACGGCATTTGAACTTAGACTTGTCTAAAAAATGACCGATTTCATTGTTCAAGTGAGACAAAGGTTCTACAGGAAGGCAGAAACTTCAAGCCATCAACAGTGGCACGAATATAAACAGCGCTTAACGTTTGGCGACCTTGCACCTGGTTATGATATTGCCCATCGAAATTTTTTTAGGCTGTTCTTTGCTCTTTTATGGTCATACCCAGTTTAATGTTGCCCTTATTTTTTATTATTTGGTCAATATCTTTATTCTTTATTGGTTTCAACAAACTGTGCATTCATAATGAGCCTTCATTTACCGCTTATACGGATCTTAGCCACATGCGTCTTGATGGATGGATGGATGCAAAACTTTAATGAAGGTCCTGAGGTACGCGACTCAGCGCATTGGAGGCCGCTCCCACGTTGGGACAGTCAGGCCATGGCGGTACAAAATTTATTTTCCCTAATTCTTAGCTGCTTTTTTTTCTAATGCGCAAACACTTTATATTAATTCCGATTTTGACTTTTGGGAAGATTAGGTCTACTGGATTAATGATTGCTTACATGTGTACATTGTTTCCTTTTTTTCGTCACTCCTACTCTTTGCAAGAACTTATAGAAGTGCCCGTACCCGCTCCATCACGATCACCACTGCTAAGCACACCCTTCCTGCCTTTATTTTAACGCCTTGGCTTCTCCTGGCCTATTACATGCACCAGCTTCTCCTCGCCCAATAAGGGTACGGGCCAGTGAGCTATGCACAAAAAACGCTTCCAAGCAAAACATTTGCGACCCTGATGACAAGCACCTTTGTTGTAATGTAGGCTACAGCAACATCCCTTGTTCCAACTATGTTGGTCTACGTACATGTTTTTCTAACACAGATGTTACTGCTTTGTCGTGCTCTGTGATTATTCTTTTTTGTCGCTTCCTTTAGGATGGAAGTTCACGAATACTATTTCTTTCTCTTCACAGCAGCAACTTTATTCTTGCAAGGCATTTGGGGTCAAGAACAACTTTCACCAGGAAAAAGTGCAAGAGGAGTGATTGAAGAAAATAAAGTTTCTTATGTTATCTAAAGAAAGGACTGAAATTTTGCACCCGTCTGCATATATGCTATGCAATCCATTCATAACACAAAATGCAAAAAAGTTTTATCTTTCCAGCTGTGTCAATGTGCTGGCAAGACAATTTTATCAATGGTGACCTGCTGCTTTGGCCATGACCTGCCTTCATGACATTTGCATTAAAATGTATGTGCAATGGTGCACAAAAGTACCCTAGAAGTCAGAGAGTCGACCAAATTGCGTCTCTGCGTTCAATACTGTTGGAAACTGTGTGTTGGAAACATTCCGAACCAAGATGTTAGCGCGGCTGATCCCAGCAAGTATCGCACCAATAAAATTCGGTAGAGGCTCGCGAGTCCTTGGCAATGTTGTCCCCGATGGTACATTCTCCAAACATTGGATATGCTATCTAAGACGAAATACGGGAAGCACCTGCGCATTAACGGATATAGTACAGATTCAGCATGCACAGTATTTTGTTTTCCGAATACGGGAAGCACCTGCATTTTAACGCTTGTAGTACAGACTCAGCATAAAGTGTGTTCTGTTTTCTGAATACGGGAAGCACCTGTACTTTAACGGTTACAGTTCAGATTCACCATACAGAGTCTTCCGTTTTCTGGATACGAAAGCAGTCAGATTTTGTATTACGGTCTCTCTTTTACGGCTGTTCATTCAACGGAAATTACCTTTCTTTATTTATGGAAAATACATTGGTTCTGTAGACTCTGGTGTGCCCGAGGATCAGTTATAGGCACACTTCTCTTCTTAATTTGCATTAACGATTTACCCAATGACGTTTGTTCTAATATTTACCTTTTCGCAGATGACTTCATTATCCTCCGTGAAAGCTCGGACAAATCTGATAAAAATATCTTACAAGACGATACAAACGCTATCTCTAACAGGTGTGACGTATGGTTAATGCAACCTAACGTAACTAAATGTAAATGTATGCTTGTAACTCACAGCAATATTCATCCGCCGAGCTATTACCTTAATGATATTCCCTTTGAGGTCGTAACCTCCTATATATACCAAGGCGTCCACATAACCTCTTCACTTTCCTGGTCGTTCCACATCGACAACGTAATTAACAATACTAATCGCATGTTAGATTATCTTCGCCGATATTCTTCTTCTCCTCCTACATCATTAAAATTAATCCTATACAAAACAGTTATTAGGAGAAAAATGGAGCAGGCTCATCCATCTAAAACCCACACCTCGAGACCCTTATTCAATCACTTGAACTAATCCAAAACAATGCCGAAAGTTTCATTCATAGGAATTACAGCCGCACATCAAGCGTAACTGCCACGAAAAACTCTTTGGTGCTTGCTCCTCTCTCAACCCGGTGTACATGCTTTCGCCTTGCTTTATTTCACAAACTATATTTTCACAATTCCTTCCTGCGCGATAATCCTATAGCATCACCTACCTACATTTCCTCTGGCATTGATCATAGCCATAAGGTTGGAATCATTCAATGCCGCACCAGAACCTATAAAGAATCATTTATTCCTAGGACCTCTCAGGAATGGAACCACCTTCCCGGCGCAGTTGTCGCAATCAAGGACAACCCAAAGTTTCGTAAGGCCTTACCAGACATCATCACTCCCTGATACAATTAACTAATACATTTTGCTGTAATAACGAACCATTTATTGCTGCTGTGTTATTTATTCATGTATGTTTTCTTACCCACACCCCTCTTTAATACTTCGGTCTTGAGGGGACAAGAAAAATAAATAAATTAACACATTACCACCAGGTTTGCCGCAAAGTCAGGAAATAATTTTTAAAGTGTAGTGTCACGTAGATGCTGTGTGAGATTCTACCGAAATACGGATCGGTCCATTCTTCAAATGAACAAGTCCTAACTTTTCGTCGCCTGAGTACGACAACGCAGTCATCATGCTATCGCCGTCATCGAAATAATCTTGGCATCATCCCGCTCGCCTTGCAAGCCGAACTTCTCGCCCTAGACAAACATGCCGGTCTATTTCCTAACGATTTGCTTAAGCACAAGAAATGCGAGACGGCCTGATAAGTGCAAACAGCTTCGCATAACAAAGAGTCCCGTAGTACATGGGATTCACATAATTATTTCTTCGCTCGTGTGCCTCACTGCAATTATATTCACAGCGTGTGTGCTCGTATTAATTAGGACTGAAGTCAAGTGTTATTAATTTCTTTATCCTTTGTGCACCTCCTAATGAGTTCTATATTTAACTGTCAACTATTGCGGGCCCCGAAATGATCGGTGAGACAGCCCTATCTTGATTATTACAGGAATGGTACTTTTTTTTCTACGTCGCTTTCTCAATAAACGAGGTAGAGCAGGCATGAACTGTGCTTCCCCACTGGACTGGTGACTATATGTGAGGAAGTCTAAAAATTAAAGCCACTGGAAAGAAGAGGAAAAGCAATGAATTGTTTTCCTCGCAGAATGATAAAGTCCCCGATCGCGATACGGATAAGCGACAGGTGCAAAAGCTGGAGTGTCTACTGCGATCCACGTATAACATTACTGTCCTGGCGCCTAACGACACAAATAATTGGCCAGCTTGAAATTGGCGTCGCAATCTTTCTGGCCGGTCAGCTAGAACAAAATTCTCACAAAGAAAATGGAAAAAAAAGTTTTGAAAATTCCTCTTACAGCAATATGCTTAAATGCTGGTATGCACAACCCGCAATAAACTTGTCAAAAACACAACCTTTAAAGCGCCGTGTCGTATTCATATAAAAGGGGGTAGCGTATCGTGCGGGTCACAAACACACGGAACCAGGTCGAAGCAAAATGCGGCAAGTAAATATCATTGTCGTAGCGTGTACTTGCGCCTTTTGGTACACATCTCCGCCTGTTTTCGGTGATTCCAATGCGGAGACACAGGGTGATGTCGCAGATATAATGAAGGCACGTATTATCCCTGTTTTACTTTTTTTCTTTTTAAACTTTTCGTAAGGTCGCCTTCTTAAATTGATAGCGTTCTTTGGTTCTCTCGCCACCCCCATCGCATTTTACGGTTCGTATGTATATATATTTCTTCCTGCCGGTTTATGTGCATTTGATAGTGACCTTCACGCGTACATTTATATTCAGGGTGCCCCAGCTAACTTATGCCAGAGTTAAAAAATATGCAAAAACCACATAGCTGCACAGAACAAAGGTAATGTTTGTCATCACTTGGAGATGCTGTATTTTTGCAATTTCGCCTAATTAGAGAAATAGTCTTACTTAATTAATAAACGTCTCAAATATTATAATTACATGAATAGTATCAATGAGAACATTGTAGAAAGACATAAGAAACTGCACATATGCGATTTGCATATGTACTTTTTAAACATATGCAATTTATGAACATATACAGTTAATGCACGTTTCGCAAGTTACGAATCGTAGAAGGCGGGTGTTTAAGGCGCTTCCCCTTGGAATGAATTTCCAGAATGACTTTTGTTTGGAGGTATGCGCCATCAAACTTGCCGTAAAAATGCAGTATTGTTCCAGTTAGCTTTTTAACAAATCGCTCTTCTATGCATTGAAGCGGAAAAGCAACTAGGATGCCAGTACATTTTATCCTACACTTCCGGACACAATATCTCGAGATCATCACATTGTTTCTCGACACATTTCTCAAGATGTGTCACCGCAATAGATTTAGTGTGTTGTCTGAAGGGGGCCTATTCCGGAGACCATCTAATCGAAAACCTAAGTTTGCTGATGCTAGCATCATCGCATGACAAACGTGCTCGTAAGCACTGTACAGCTATAACTTCGCATAAGTCAAAACGACTTTCGTCTGTGCAGGGCGAGATGTTTCCAGCCGAGCAGCTGCGCGTTAGAGCGAAAGAACGGGTTAACGAGGAGGAAGAGGGCAATGTAGTGCAACGAGGCACAAAAAATAAACAATAGCAGCCAAATGTGCATAAAGGGGGGGCGGGGTGTGCGCAATATCCTCAACCCTTCTGTTCTCCACAAGTGTTATTTCAAGAACGCCACGTGATAAGTAGATATAATCCAAAATGCCATAATGGTGAAATTGTGTTTTGTGCGATGTTCCATGAGAAGCATTGAGCGAGGAAGTAAATGGGGTCTAAAGAACTATAAAACACCCATACCGTGTTACGCGATTTGATAACTTGAACACAGACTGGGAGTCACGCGATAGAAAGGTATTAGATGCGTACACATAAAAGCTGACACGTTCGGAGTAGTCCAACAGTAGTGTGACACGCGTGTAAGAAAGTTTTTCGTACCAAAGTATCCATTGCAACTCAGACGCTATTCATTTAAAAGTTATGTATGGTTAAGAGATGCCTATAGGACGGCATGAAGTGTTTCTGTTTTAGGTTCTGATTTAGTAGTAATTACGTAGAACTGACTTGGGCTTCCAAGCACCTGTCTGCAGTCCAAACATTAGTGGAATTTGATAGCATTCAAAAAACCCTGACTGCTTCTCACGGTTCCCAGTAAATAGAGCGTATGCACCCTTAAGGTTTCTCGGGAAGCGCTGGCCGCGAATGCTGCGTACGAAGGCGAGCTTTCTGGTAGAAGCGTGACCTCATGCGTGGGCCGCGATGCTGCGTAGGTGAGCGTAATTTGGAGGTATTGTAAGGAACCGGGCGCCGCTCCGTGGCCCCCGAGATACTCACGCACCGGCGTGCGCAAATGGCCGACGACGTCAGCGGTCGATGTATTGGAGAAACACGGGAAAAGGGGTTTCCTTGAGTGTTCATGTAAAAGAATTATGCTTTCTTGTATGGTGAAATTACACTCCGACGCTATCACGTCTCTAGGTTGTGTGTAAGCCGTACTCACAAATTTTTCTACGTATTTTAGCTGGAGAAATTCAAATAATTATGTAGCTTCCTTTCGCCACATGAAGGGACTGGGCATGGGTGGTAAGAAAATATTTTTGCCGAAACGACATCCTACATTGGACGCCGACATGGGACACTGACGCGGACGCGCGATTTTCTGTGATACGGAGCTCTTAACGCTGTCGCGTGAATAAACTACGCGATCCGACCAGGCGCACCGAGAAACCCGAGCTTCAATCCAATAACGTTTTTTCAATAAAAGACGCGTCACTCACGCGCGTCTTCATGCAGCGGCTACCCATTGCCCATACTGCATCATTTGACTCACAGCGACGCTAATATATACAGGTCGGTGGGGAAGGCAGCCGGAGAAAGTGGAAACCGAGCCAAAGATGGAAATTCTAGGTCTTTTTAGTGTCGTATTTGACCGTACGAAGACTGCCCTTAATAAGACTTCCCGTAATTTACTTTAATGTGAGAAAATGAAGTTTAAAGATGATATTTGTCGTATTATATTCTTCGATCAAAATAAAGCGTTATTTTACGCAAGTGTAGTTGCTGGATATAGAGAGATAAGTTTCTGTTACTATATTGAAGTAAATAAGATATCTGCGGTGGGATAATTTACGTCATTGGTTAGGAGCTCCTCAAAGAAACAAAGCATTAGGGACGGAAGTGAGACCCTCAGTTTTGCTCTTCCTAACCTATGGAACATTTGTTGTCCCTAAATTCTCGGCACAATGTTATCAAGGTATGATCGTTCGGTGGTTGCCATTTTTCCTCTTCTATATTTATGTGCCATGATTTATATGCCATTGTACTAATTTACAGGTTTTCGAGAAGCACCCATACGGCGTCGCCATTCTCGACACTGACAACGACGGAGATCTCGAATGTCTGACAGCTGTCCGAACGAAATATGATAATGATGGGCCAACTGCTGATTACGTCTGGGTTCTCAAGGGTCTCAAAGGCCATGTGAAGTGAGTTATGAAAATTTACCCATAGAAGACCAAGTGATCACTCAAGCAGAAAATTGACAGAATGGTCAATCCAAAAATTTTCGATGTCATACCATGACTGCTCTGCAGTACGCCTTGATCGGCTTACACACAACAGTGCCGCAACTTCTTGATATGTAGAATTTTCTGAAAAATGTACACCGAATACCATGGTAAGTTGGCTTAATTTAGATTACCTTGTAAGCAAAAAAAAGACCGTAAAACTATTTCTATAGGTTACAGAACTACAAGCCATATGAACTTTTCCCTGTTTATTCTAGACTTGTCTATCATGCATGTATATATGGCGGACAGACAGAATCGGAATCGTTGATAATCTTGCTGCAGTTTTTAACGGTGACCGGTAAGAAGTCAAAAATATAATAATGGAAAGCTGGCGTTATGGTGAATAGAGGCGATTAATACTGAGGGCTTTCAACCTCGTCGATCTCCAGAGAAATATTTCAATAACAGGTCGAGCTGTTATTGCAGATGCTCTTACGTTGCCTTGTGTTAAATTGCTGAGGCCGCATTCACAAATATTTTCGTTCCTAAGTGCTCTTGGTCATTGACTGGCTGTCTTCACTGATGACATGTACAGCAAAAGTATTGGTTGATTTCCCTTATGAGCAATTATATCTAATCAGCTTTTTAGTAGATACTGGTCTTGGATAGCACCCTCGCAGATCGATATTCCGATAACGGCTGGGATACTTTTCTCAATACAGGAAAAGAATGAACTCCTCAACAGGCGAGTCTTTTTACTGAAAAACAGAAAATGAAAAAAACTCTAATAAACTGTTGTTTGGGCCCTTAGTACTACACTCTTCAAGGGCCACTGTCTCAGATTAATAAGGCTCGTTGATGGCCCATGCTATTTTGCACATCATCGAGGACAGGCCAATTAGTCCGTCAAGTCAAGTGTGCTGCGCTGCTGGAATGCATCTTATCTATAGCCAACCTTCGCCCAAACACGACCAACTTCGAGAACGCGGCGATGCATGAACAGGTGACATTTGTACTCCTTCGGATTCGGTGCATCAGCACGCTGAGCCATATAAGTGCGTTTTGCGTACCATCATGGTGTCCGCCAGCGTAGATGTTGTGCTTCCACCGCCACTTTAACTCAGCGCTATTCGTGTTCTGTCGGGAATGCTCGCGGAGGTCGCACTCTGAGTAAAGGAAATGTTAGCGCACGGTACGAGACAGATCCTGTTCTATATCAAGATTTGTGCCGCCGACACGCACCCATGGCCACCCTTGATGAAAATCCTGACGCTGCACCGAATTGTAAAAGTGGTACCGTCTACCAAGCGTAAACTAACTCCCATGCATGCACTTGTTTGGGCAGACATAATTTCGGGCTGTGAATTCGTCTATAAATGTAAAAACAGCTATATTTATGTAGTGTCGTGCATGCAACTTCTGGCTATTAGTCACAATTCACTGGTTTCCCGGATAGCCTTCGTACTGATCGTGAAATAACAAAAAATTCGGTATTTTTTGCAAGTACCGCAGCAAATGCGCCAACACGCAAAGCTTAATCACATTTTCAAACCTGTGGTGCATAATGATCAGTAACGATCATATTTCGCGAAAAATTGCATATTTAATCTACTTTTACTACACTGGTTTAAAAAATAACTTTCAGCTGGTCTTAGGGGTCACCATGTTCCTAATATATTGCGGACTATTATTTGCATCGAATAAATGTGCCTTTAGTTTAGCAATTTTATGATGTTCACTAATATTACTATCAATGAATTTATTTGGTGAATAATGTTTAGAAGAAGTTAGTTATTTTACTATCGTATTGACATTCACAACATCAAATAATATTTTCGAAGCTATTTTAAGTGAACCTTCGTACGATCATTTGGTGTCGAGCATTAAGATTAAAATTAAGTATTTTTCCTCAACATTCCCGCAACGTGCTGAAATATCGAATACTTTATTTATTATATAATTTAATATCGCTTGCAGTAGCCTATACATTCAGTCGTTTCTCTTGCAATTGAACATGATCCTTACTCCACCTTGCGGGCTTCCACAAAATTGATCTGCCGTATTTAACCTCTATGTGCTTTCACATTGTCGCACATTTCACATTTCACATTTCATGTTTCACATTGATCAATGAATTAGCCTTTGCACACCTAGGGCGACCCCCCAGGAAAGGCGCGGGTCCTAGTTTCAAATACCGGACCGGGACAATTTTTTCTTCAAATGCGAGTCTTCCCTTCATAAACCTCTATGGGTTTCTTTTGATGATTGTTGGTACAATCTGGGTGGACGACAATTTTTTCCATTCACAGTGTTATGTGATATGTATTTTTTTCTTGTTCTTATCGCTAAAATATTTTACTGTGGAGGGCAGCAAATGAACTAATTCTTTCAAGCAGAGGACTCGCGGCATGTATTGTCAGAATTCGCGCGCCCTGAACACAGGTGGCAGAAATTCCAAATCATCAATATATTAATTGTCGAATCGAATGATTGGCGCACCTAACCATACTTTTCCAAGCACAAATTTCTGATAAAGGTTTATGATTAATTATTCCAAACGATCAAACCTGGATCAACAACAGATAACATTCACCGGGTCTAAACCGCGAAAGCCACTACAGGTGACCGTTCTAGATTTTTTTTTTTAACGCGATTGCATTAACGAGCCCGTGTCGCAGAAAAAATCGGGCGTCGGCGTCCTGCGTTGGCGTTGAACGTCGTTTCGGCAAGAATAATTTCTAAACGAATTTTTCACCACGCATACCCAACCCCTCCTGTACCACTAAGTTGCTCATACCTTGTCATTGATTCTTCACAAAGTTATTCATCAGAATTTTGAGAGCGGCAGCCCACCAACAACTGTAATGAAAAAAACAACACCGACAGCGCATAGCCTTTAAGTTATCTCTTATCAGACTGAAATATTAAAAGTGCGAGGAAATAACAGATCTACCCAGGTAAGAGGCCTCGTTTCTACTACAAAGCTTGCTTTCATGCGTAGAGTTCGTAGCCAGCGTTTCTCGGTAAACGTTACGGTTACATAAGCTGCAGTTGCCGGGAAGGATGAAAAGCAGTAACGGTTCTTTGAAACCTGTAGCGTTCCACTCTTAAAGGCGAAGCTTAAGCGCCCTCCAAGTTTTTATTCTTCCAATTAATTTTTAAAGTGCTCATAAATTGTAATGATCATTTCAGAAAGAACATCACGTTCCACTTCACGAAGGAAGACGCACCTGACAAGGCATCCGTCACTGTCGATGACGGTAACTATAAAATACCTTACTTGAAAGCGCGCAGAAGTAATAACTTCGAACGCCAAGCATTATGCGTTGCATAACGTTTCTGTTCTGTGGAATATTGTCATTTCGCACTGGTGGTTACCAATAGTTAACGAGGGAGCACACAAGGACAAGTTACTTAGTGGTGCTTGTGGTAAGTAAGTCATATTTAGGTGATGAAGTTATGGAAATATAACCGTTGCTTAGTGTTGAAAACCAGGAAGCGGAGGCGGAGTAGAGAATGTCTTCTTTATTCGACGCTTCTAAAAACAACTAAAAAAAATGCAGGCGTGCTCGGCTCCACGCTCGTTTTTCACTTCGTCTTTTTCTCTTCTTTTTCGGAGCATAATATTCAACAGCTCGCGGCTGAACAATTAGCGAGTGCTTGTTTCTTTTCAAGACGGAGCTTGTCCAGCAGATTCCAGGTGGTGCCACATCTGTGCCGGTCTCCGCAACGTGTTGCCACTAGAAGTGCGCACTTAGCATGAGCGAACTTTGCCATCGGCAAAGCCGTCGGCACCATGAGCACTTTGCTGTGCTCGTGGTGGAACCATTGCTGGCATGTGTCTTCTTGATGGGCGTAGGTGCCGCAGTGGAAGCCGTCGCAGCCACCATTGCTGACGTGCTGCTGGTGCATGCGTCGGGTGTTATGTGACTGGCCTGCCCTGGCCCCGGCCCAGACAGCATTCCTAGCCCTCCTGGGGTTAAAGGTGGTGGCTGCAGGGGTGAAGGTAATTCATTTTCAAGGCCTGGCGAGCTGTTGCGGGCGGCCATGGCTTGAGGCTGTCGTGGAAGTGGCATTCGCTCCACCTGGACAACGGGGGCCAGCGTGTCGTTGATGCGTTTTAGCCTTTCACCCCACTGCTGTGCCACCCTGACAGTGAAGACCCAGATGGAGCCTTTGCTGGTGACGACGGGCGCCCGGCAGGCCCGCTCGAGTGTCGCAGGGCGGAAAAACGATAACGTTGAAGACGACGATGAGGACGACGATCACAAGGAGCTGTGCCCCGACGACTTCCCTCCACCCTCCGGGTGGAGCACAGACGTTTCAGCAGTGTGGCCACCCCTACCAAAGGTGTCGATGCTCCCATGCTGCTGCTCCAAGTGATTTCGCAGAGCCTGTGGTGTTGTGACTTGGTTACATATTTCACACGCAACTAAATAGAAATAATCCCACGCTAGACAAAATCCGAAAAGTCCCATATCCTCTTTTCTTAATTTCATGGCATCGCTTTCTCTTTTCGCTGTCTCTGCTTCTGTATCGGTTTCTTCGTTTTCTGGACTCTTGAAGCAGATAGTTTCGGCCCAAGAATTCCATGACTGTCCTTGAGTAGCCGACACACTATTGGTGGCCGCCAGTCTGTGAAGATCTTTCAATTGTTTTGCAGTAGAAGGGTATTTGTCTTCTACTAGTTGGAAGCGGTGTCGCAGAGTTGCAGCAAGGAGAAAGGGACTGCTGCAGGCACCAAAAGGAACCCTTGTGATGCGCAGTCCTTCAATATTGAAAGATCCTTCTTCAAACCAGAAGTAACGAAACGCGTCTCGGTCTTGTTCAGCCAGCGATATTTGAAGAAACGCTTTTTCGATATCGGCGGAAATTGTAATCTTGAAGCTGCGAAACTTCAGCCGTAAGTAGATGACGTTGGGGTTCAGATTCGGTCCTGTCCACAAGACGTCGTTGAGTGAAGGTGACTCCGGAGCATGGGAAGAGGCGTCGGATACCACCCGTACTTCAGTCGTACTTCTGTCGCGTCGCACTACTGCTCGGTATGGCATATAATACGTGATACGTTCACTCGTACTGTCCATTGTGACCTTCTCAGCGTAGTCTATGTTATTGTAGCTCCTAATGGCAGTGTCATATTCCTTCTGAAACTCTGGTTCTCGATGTAGTGTTCTCTGCAAGGACTGCAGCCTCTTTAACGTGATATCCGGGTTATTTTTAGGCTGGGAACAATTGCTGCGCCACGGCAGTTCAACTTTATCGCGACCATTGTTTCTAATAGTTGTTTCCACGAAGTTCTTCAGGACGTGTTCATCATCTTTCGAAAGTCTGTCTTCGTTAGTCAGTCCCAGATGTTCTATTTCCCAGGAAGACCTCCGTTGCTGGGAAACACTGGCTTCCGTTAGGCATATGTTGAAGTTCCTTACGGTTTCCGGCTTGTAGAACTTAGGTGGACTTCTGGTATGTCCATGAAGTGTCCATCCTATGATAGTTTCGATGGCGGTCAAGGAGTCGTCCAGTCGATGAATTCTTCCGCTGACAAGCGGCCAGTAATAGTCGGCACCTATAAGGATGCTTATTCCAGGCTCAGGCGATACCTGAACTGCGTTGACGTCAGCCAAACGTAAGTTCTTGCTTTTCAACTTTGCAAGCACATTTGTATCTGTCATTGCTGACAAGTCATTGCATATTTCGGGAACTTCTATCGCCTCTACTTCAAGTGAGTTTGAGTCGTACTGGCTATGCAGCGGGACTCGTACTCTCCGATAATAGTTCCGCGGTGCTGAAACGTTTAGAAATCCCGAGATTGTGAGCTGCTCTTCGGCTAACACAGTGGCTTTCAGCTTCCTAGACAATTCTTCCGTGATGAAGCTGCGCTGACTGCCACCATCAATCAACATTCTTACAAAGCATTTGCTTCCAGTGCCCAGAGCCCAAACTTGGGTGGTCTGCACAAGAACTCTGTACTTTAGCGAGTCCGTCGATCAGCTGGAAACAGTTGTCTGCGTGTCTGTATTCTTCTGCTTCCATTTTGGGTCACACATCGTGGTGATATGTCATCCCTTGCATTTCGCACATCTTAGTCTCTTCCAGCTTCGGCATTCCTTAGCTTTGTGAAATTGTCTAGCGCAGCGGAAACAGCATCCTAATTTGCTTAGTTCTCTTTTTTCTCATCTAATGTTAGTTCCGTTGGGCAGGCATCCACCGAGTGATCTTTGTCTCCGCATAATATACAACTCTCTGAAGTCAGTTTCACGGTTAAAACAGATGCAGAACCTTGGAAATTCTCATTGAATTGTCGTTTTGTGGTTGAAGCTTGTTCTTTCTTGTCAGAAGTCATCCTTATAGTCTGTTCCCGGCTTCTTACTTCGAGACTCAAGAAGTCTAGAAGAACAGACATTTCATTTAGCCTGTCACTAGTAACGCCTGTATTTGTCGAAGACAAGATGCGCTGATTATAACGGAGTACCATTTCTTGCGGAAGATTTTTATTATAGCAGTTTTCAGAAGCACTCCATATTCTTTTTCTTCGACGCCAAGGTTATGCAGGGATCTCACGCGAGTCTGCATTTCTTCATGCAACCTTTGCAGCCCTTCAAAATCGTCGCAAGAACGAACTTTACGTAGGTTTAGAAGGCGACGCATGTGGTCGTTAACAATCAGTGACTTCTGACCGAATCTTTCTTTGAGAAGTTCTTTAGCTGTGCTATAGCTCTCGTTAGTTGTCGACAGGCCGCTAATGACACCTTCCGCTTTACCCATCAAGTAGCTCCGAAGATATTTCAATTTGTCTACGTCTGTGATATATCGGTTCTGGTGAACAGTAGACTCAAATTGATCCCAAAATTCTGGCCATTTAATGGGGTCACCATGAAACTTCGGCACATCGAGCTTCGGTATCTTAACGTGGGCGCGTACTTGACGAAAGTCATCGTGAGATTCGCGTGTAGTCGTTGTTTGCTGATCGGTTAAAATGCGCTCAGCGCGGGATTTCGCGAGGACGATAGATTCTTGATACTGTCCGACGCTTTGAAGCTCATCCTCAAGGTTATCATCGGTAACCTGCTCTTCTACTTGGTTATCAAGGTCCGTAAGCATAGTTTCCTTTATCTTCAATAGGTTAAGATGGTCTGTCAGCTCACCATATGACGTTGGTTCCGTCTGCATAAGAGTTGTCATGTCGATGATCCTGGTGACCGCCGCTCGAACGATAGCACGCTTCCGTAGTAGTCTTTCCATGTCGTCACGTCGGGAATGATAGGCCTCGTGATGACATGGATCGTTTTTCGATTCCGTCGCAGCGTCGTCGCGTTGATCGCGTCGGTCGGTCGTCCTCTTCAGGTAGCTCGCTTCATCGTCAGGGGTCTTCAACTGTAGATCTGATATCCTGGTCACGGCACCATATGTTGAAAACCAGGAAGCGGAGCCGAAGTAGAGAACGTCTTCTTTATTCGACGCGTGTAAAAACAACTAGAAAAATGCAGGTGTGCTCGGCTCCACGCTCGTTTCTCACTTCGTCTTCTTCTCTTCTTTTTCGGAGCATAATATTCAACACTTAGACGCATGAGTGAAAGGTTATTAAAATGAGCACAAATCAATACAATCTAGATCAAAGAATAAATGTCTCTTCCCAAAAATATATCGAGCTCTAACTTACAACCAACTCACGTTTTGAGATATATTAACATATTACGGCAACTGCACAGCGGCTGGCATGTATGTTAAATTTAAAAAGCAATACGTAAAATATGTAATATCACCGGTCACTACCGTATATAATTAATACGGCGTCTCAGTCAATGGTTATTTGACAATGATTTTAAACAACTGCATTTGTTGAAGTCATTGGCTATCTCCAGCTTGTTGTAACATGGAAAGAGGAATGGGTCTTATAGTAGTTGCAAGCAAACGCTAAAACGCAGATTACGTATTCTGCTTTAATATATATTTCATTTCAAGTGTCCTTGTTCGTTAAAACAATGTTTGTGTTGTGAGTGGCACAGCCCTGATCCTGTACACATTCCATCAGAACAACTGTTTACGAAGAGGCAAGCAATTTTTGGAACATATTCACTTGCAGCTATATTGTGGCACACGTATAACACAGAGTATCATTTTATTGCTAAATTATCACTGCACAAGCGAGTAGGAGCGCAGTGAAGCGCCGATGCGGACGTACCATCGCTGGGCGACATCCCGATTGGAACTTAGTTACACGGTGCAGAACAGGTGCAGAACTGCACCTGTGCCACTGGAACAAAAATCAAAGCCCACCGAGCACGTTGAAATCTTGCCACGTGCAGACGATGTTGCCAAATTTCAACCTAATAAACAAAATGGGCTTAACTAATAATACTTCGCAGAACGTTATGTCGGCGTTCTCAATTGCACCTATGGGTAACATGCACATGTACAATAAGAGATCAGACAGGTATGCCTAACGTGTAGCTTGAGACGACGTTCGCACATCGGTGAAATATACCATGGTGAATCGTATTTTCCGGCGTGACCTCGTCGACAGATAGGGTTAATTTTTTTTTTATTGTGTCCATTTTTCTCTATGCCAATATATTCCAAGCGATTACAAGTCTTACAGTAACCACGGAAACGAAACACCTAACTATCAAGATTATCTTAATGAGTCAGGGAAACAAATTGCATCGCAGGCGCCTACAACTTAAAAGCAATGGCATATTGTGCTTTAGTTCGAAGAGAAATCAAAAATGTTTTTGCAAAAGCAACAATCCTCATGCCAAAATGAATCAAATGCAATTTATAGTGTTCTCATAAAGGAAGCAACGTCCTGACGTCAAGGAACTCTAGAAGAAGGGTATGTTCTGGCCTTATGTTGCAAGCGTACCGTGTACAGGCCAAGAAAATGCGTATTCATTTCGGAGGCTGTATTGCTATCAATGTGCTCTTCACGCATTTAATATTTTACTTGGCTTTTCTAATTAGTAAATTGTGAGACTGTGGGCATTCATTATAACTGAAACGGTACTGTAAACGAACTGACAGTCATAGTGAACAAACATCAGACCAGAAATTGCAATATTCAGAGCTGTCTTTTTTTTGTTTTCTAATTTATGGATTAGCAATGTTGACCATAGATTTTTTGAAAGGGGAAGCTATGTTTGCTATAATGTTACCTCTTGTGCCGAGTAAGACAGGACGTACTACAAGCCTAGACGTATTCCACAATTTTACAGATGACGGTCAAAAGCAGGAAGCTAGAGCCATCTATGCCGACTACCAGACCTGCGCCGTGTTGGAGATTCCTTATAATGGAAATCCACGTAAGGAACTTGTATGTTATAGGCGATATGTAATGGCCGACATAGGGACTGTGTGTCTTAAATTCAGAAGGTTTGATGCTGCGACACTAATATATGTAAATATTATAAACGCAGCCTCTGCAAACTTCTCCTAAGCACTGGAATAGTGCTCTTAGAAGTGCATTAGCGTGGGGCCTAGCATATGACTCACCAAGCTAGAAAGCGCCATCACTCCTTGTTGCTCGTCGTCACTTGCATCGCTCATTACGAGGGCCGTCTTTGGACAAATCAAGAGACCGAGACACCCGCCGTGGTTGCTCAGTGGCTATGGTGTTGGGCTGCTGAGCACGAGTTTGCGGGATCGAATCCCGGCCACGGCGGCCGCATTTCGATGGGGCGAAATGCGAAAACACCCGTGTACTTAGATTTAGGTGCACGTTAAAGAACCCCAGGTGGTCAAAATTTCCGGAGTCCGCCACTATGGGGTGCCTCATAATCAGAAAGTGGTTTTGGCACGTAAAACACCATAATTTGAAGACACCGAGTCTAGAACGCTTGCCGAGAAACTGTTGCTATCTATTGTTTTAGACTGGATAGTGCGAACCCTACGCTGACGTCTGCTGGTGGCTAAAGATCATCAGCCTAACGAGCTGTCACTGTTAACTATTTTGTCATAGTGCGTACTTCCTTTCTTGTGCGCGTAGCTGTTATCCATTGCTAAGTTATACACAAAACGGAGGAAAACCGTTCTTACTGTGTATGCACGATCAAAATGGTGACTCACGCTTAATCCATATGGACATACAACATTGTTACTACACGCAATAATATGTTCCATGCACTGTCTGCTAGGGAACCCGCAATGTTTGACCGAATAGATAGTTATTTTACATCACTATTGCAGACATGTAGTTAGGTCCGCAAGACTCTACAATAGAATGGATTACGGATTACTCTATGTGCTAGATAAGAATGAGTCAGGCTCAAAAAAATAAAAGAAAAAAACGTAGATGGAAAACTGCAGTATCCATACTGGCAACCTTTTGCGCAGTTTTTGTTATTGCAAGTCGTATATGACATATCTAAAATTCTTAAGCCAACGTGATAAGTAATAATCCTTCTTCATTATGTATATGTAAAGCATAATTATAGCGTCCTTCAAGAGCCCCGAGTACAACTGTTCGTACCATGCTACATTTCATTGCTGTCCACTTATCTTGTGGAATAGAAAGAACGGCATAGTAAACACATGTCCTGTGGTGCTAGGTTCGTGCACCACAACAAATATGTGCACTAGCCAGTCAGACTGAGCGGATTCCAACCTGAGCCAGCAAACATACGTAATAGCCTTTTTATCTAAATATTTCACCAATGGAGGAGGCTGTTCGTCAAAGCAAAGCCCCTCGTCAGTCAGACCCCTACAGTCGTGCACTTCTATTCTCGCAATATTTATTCAACATGCACATTTTCAATTTTTTTGTTGACTACTGAAATAAAAGCAATGTACTCGCCGTTGCTCATTGTAAGTACAATAGAGGTCCACGATATTAACAACTTGATTATCATAACTATGCTCAATATTAAACTAAGCATTTCGATATCTTCATTGAGTAACTTGGTTGAAGGGTTAGAATTCTACCATCTGCCAGGGCCATTTTTAAAATTTTTGGTGCAGCTAAGAAAAGCACCCCATATATACATAGCATATGTGAAGTGTGAGGACAATACATCCTCACGATTTTCTATTATTGTGCCCTGTTAGAAAGGTATGAAGCAGTTGATTTTAAATATTCCCGGCAGGCGTCCGACTACCTGAAATAACACTTCCTTTTAAAGTAGTGTCAGCGATGAGGAAATATTCGAGCACATTTTAGGGAAACATTTGCCGTTAGATCATGCTGCCATACCATCTACATCGTTGTGAAAGTAAGTAATAAGTCCTTTTTGTGCTTTCTTGAAAGTCAATTGTTTCATTAAACTATCTAAAACAAATGAGCACGGTATACATCCTTTAGTTGTCTTTTTCGTGTTCCTAAAGGGTAACCTGCACGATAAGGCCGAAAACGAAAGAATGCCGAGTGTAAGCTGTACTGATCCTCTAGGATAATAAAGTAGATTTCAATTCTTACGCAGACAACGGTGACTGGGAATTTCGTCTTTTTTCATTTATTTTTACAGAGTGCATTCTGTGGACTACGGACGAAGCCAAAGACAATGTCTCAAGTAAATGTACTGAGCAATTCCGAAAGAACTGCGACGTAGAAGTTATCGCTTACGATAAGGAGTCCTGCAGTCAAGTATAATGGGACGGACCGCGTGAAAAAAACTGCTTCTTTAGTATAATACCTATTGCTTGTGTATTTGTATAGTCCGCAGAAAATAAAACGCTAAAAAATATCTGGAGATGATCCTTGTCATTTTTATGTTGATATTAGGCATCCTAACGCGAAGCAACCATTCTCTCTTCTCGTTTTTTGGATGATCGTTAATGCAGGCTGCTGGGTTGCACGATCATTAACGAAAATTCAAAAACTGAACCATCTTCACTAGTTACGTTGTAGTTTTAGAAGCCTGATTAGGTTCAAGAAATTATGACTTTATCAAAGTGAACATCTCTTTACTCTTCTTTCATCATTGCGACTGTAGGGTCTTGGTCAGTCATCGAAAGCAATAGAAACCTTTAACGTTAAACCAATCATTGAAAGCAACAGAAACACTTTATCTCTCACTGTAGCCCTTAGGGAGGTGTAAAAAGATGCGAGGCAGTGACATAAGTGTCGGCTCAACGTAACGGGCTAGCCAAATACGGCTGCGCAGCAGAAGCAAACCTGGCGCCTCGCTGCGTGGACGTAGAATCGGTGTGCATACGCGGCAGTTCTACGCTGGGGTCGCAAAGAGCGCCGCCAGCGGCGTTAAATGCGTTCGCATCTTGACGGTTCACGAGGTGAGATCGTAGGAATAGCGGTATTTTGCACCCCAGTGTGGTGTGTGCGCAGCTGCTCACCTGGAATGCTTGTCTTTGTGTACACAACTGCACAGGCCAGCTGTGCAAGGCAGAACGCTGCTCTGGATTCCCAGCAGCGCATGTCGAGAAGGGCGGGATGTCTGGCTTCATCTTCTTCTTTTTTTTTTGTCTGTGGTGCAACCAAAAGTACACCGCGTATTTCGCTCCTCTGCAGACATTCGTACTGTCAACGTGCTGCTGTGGCGTATGCTCCAACCGTACGAACGCGCATGTGTCGATGTTATTAAAGCGAAGCATTCTTTGCCTCTGCCTTCGACTTTCCCACTGCTGCTGCTGTGGCTGCTGCTGTCGCGCACACCGCGTCGGGGGGGGGGGGGGGGGGGTTCAGACCATATATATATATGAGAGGCGCGAGTCAGAGAGGAAAGGTGACGGGAGAAACCAGTTTTCACCCAACCACATCGAATGTGCAGAATACCCACTGGAGCTCCCTGGCCGTCGCCATATTAGCCGCTTGACAGCTGTAATTATGCGTGACTCTCTTCAGAAGCATTGCAGCAACTGTACCGCTTCCCTTTCTACTAACGTGCGAGGCCAGAGGGGACGCAGATAGAACTGTATAGAGGAGCAGATTAGAAGAATGAGATGGAGGACAAGAGGCAGTTCCCATACGAGAGAGGGACCCGTGACGTGAGAAGGCAAGGAAACGAAGTACTATACGGCAGCGGTTGCGGGGCACAGGTTAAGCTTAAGTTCAATGTACGTTGCAGTACGTTGCTGCTATTTCTGAAAAATAAGCGCTATGAAAATATGTCAAGCGGGCAACTTACGAAGGGCGCGCAGAAGCATAGCCGCATTGATTAAAGTGCACCGCAGAGTCCAGGAGACGCTACGGAAGCGGTCGACCATGAAATCAACACTTCTGTGACCGCCGCATTAGCTTTGCAGCTATGGCATTGCTAGAGGTCGTGGATTCGATCCCAATCGCGGCAGCCGCAATTTCAACGGGGGCAAATTTGAAAATGCACGTGCACTTAGATTTTGGGACACGTTAAAGGACACCACGGTGTCAAAATTATTCCGGAGTCCGCCACTACGGCGTGCCGTATAATCCGAGTGTGGTTTTCGCAGGTACAGCCCTATACGCGTAGTGCACGCCGATGGACGCGCCACTGGTGGCGCCCTTGCCCAGAACACACGGGAGAGCGGCCAGGCGCAGGCCGTAGTTTTGTTGTGCCATTGATAGTGCTTCCCTGTCTTATTCACGTTTTCAGAACAAAATAGGCCGCACCCTTCGCATGTGTATGGTCGCCAAAGCCTCAAAGAATGTTGAAGAAGAATTGCTGCAGGGTGGGGAGCTCAAATACCTGTGAAAACGTGCCGGCGATACGGTTCTAATCATTCCCTGCAAAGCCTCATCAGCGGGAGCAACGGTAGCAAAAATGGATCGTCGCTTCGGCGGGAAATTTCTTGTTCTCATCCTTTCCTTTGTCTCGTCGGTGTTTTTTTCCACTCGATGATAGACGCGTAAGCGACAAAGTTCGTCTGCAGTGCAGCATGCGGTTAAAAGGCACTTCGCTAATGTTCGGAATGCCGTTTGCTGCTTATATTGTTTTCCGATTCTTTACCGCGTTGGGCTAGTTAGGCAGCACGACTCCACGAGCGCATTGTGTTGTGTGCTAAAGTTAGTGAAGTTTGCAAGAACTAAAATTGTTGGTTTTATGTGGCCCGGTAAATCCTCGCACCAGCTGTCGCGCACTTGATGCTTTTACATCTATTTTATGCGCGGCTTCGCCCATGTTTAACTGTTACTAGTTGCTTCACGCATAACACTTGTTGATTCTTTTGAGCTGCGAGGTTTTCACCCTGCCTCGTTTGTAAAGGGTATAAATCACGCTGTGTCATATCGTAATTATACCAAAGAAGTGCTTCTTTAACAGCTTTATTTTTTTTGCCCGAGGGCGTCTTATATATGGCGTGTTTTTAATGTGTTTAGAAAATAGGTAGTGCAGGGCGAGAATTGCTATTAGTTGCTGCATATGGTATTTTTGTTCCATTCTTCACTGAAAAGTTTGCGCCACGTTTGGGAAGTGATCGCCCCTCGATGCTGTCTGAGCAGACTTAACACGCCGAGCGATTTGTTTGTTTCACAACGTAGTCCCTACATGCATGTGAATTTTGTACTCAACTGAACTTTTCTTATTATGTGCTTACGCTGCAGAGGACTAAACCCGGCCTTGCCGCCAGCGCTCATCCTCTTTGACTGACGCTGCTCTGCAATTAAATATATCATGTGGCTCCTCTCTCTAGTAATATAAAAAAGTACTGCAAAGTTAGTCAGACTTTAGCTTTGTACGTTTCCAAGCTCCCTTGGGGAATTTAAAATTGGAAAAACTGCAGCGGGAAGGGCAGAAGGGCAGCACTAACACGCGCTCTTATTAACCCGTGCGTTTGGTGACTTCGTTGACAAGTGTACGCGTTCCCATCAATAAATTCGCAATTACTCTTTTTGAGGAAACTTCGACTGCACTTATTCGGCGATGTCACATGTATTCACCGGCAGAAAAATGACAACGGCATTTGCAGACATCGCACCATGCGGATTTGTTTGATATAAGTCTGGACTAATGACGGGTGTGGATTATTCAGGTACAGAAGCAGCATTACGGCAAGGGTAGAATTAAAAAAAAACAATTGAGAGATCGCATTACTCAACAAAATTTATCGGCTAATTAACATGAGCTCCACTTCATGTAAATGGGGTTCATGGCGTTTGGCTGCGGGACGAACCTGCCCCGTATGTGAACCATGTTGTCTAAAACGAGGGGGTAACTTCGTGTTCATGCCCGCTCCCACAGAGGTCAGCGTCTTCCCTACAGCTGTCACTGCAGAAGAAGCAGCTTGGCACCCGAACAAAGGCGAAATCACAGCCGCGAACTTCAGCCACCTTTGCTGCAAAGGGTTGTCGTCTGCTACTGCTCCCGCGCGTACAGTTGGAAGCGCGCCCTAGGTGGCTATCAGTGGCGCCTCTATAGGCGGTGCACGAGGTGTATAATACAATTCAAGTTTAATACTTCTGCCACAATGCGATGCGCTATGTAAGGCAATGACAACACTACACCCTCTCAGAGGTTGTAAAAATATGGCGCACAAGAACGCCTCAAGCAAACGCCTCTCCCTGTGTGTTCTGTGTACTACGCAGACAAACAGCAGTGGGGGACGCAAGGTAACGTTTATCGTCAACTCACCCCTCTCGTGTTAGCCTAAACGTTGAAGAAATTAGGCTCTAGCCATCAACATCACCGCTAATTATCGTCAATCAAAGCATCCAGCACGGAAAGCTTCGCTTACATCGATTCCTGCAGTGCGTGCTATCTGCATAATTTTTATTAGTACCGTCATCTGTCCTTGATAATGGTATCTGCTCCTCTTCGTCGCCTTCACGAGCCGACCGAGTAGCGTTATCGGCATTTTAGTTCAGCTAGAAAACTTGGAATGCTCAACCGTGATATTACGTTCTCCTTCTGGAACGCAGGAAGTTTTCAAAACAACCGGCTGCACAACCTAGACTCCGCTCTACGCCTTTGCCTTACAGCTGAACTCTGCCGTCGCGAAGCTACCCTGCTTTGTCGAATATGGCTAGGGGTAGCCTTAACCAAGCCTTTTGCTTTCAGAATTGTATGTGCCGACGACGCCTCTTGTGGTGACTGTGGTAACGAGGAGACTCATAAACACCTTCTGTTTCTGCCCTCGCTGTAATTTACAGAGACGATCGCTCGCAATCGCGATAGCATGATTTGACCGAGGACCTCTAACAGAAGAACTTATTTTAATATGCCGCCATCAGACGGCCATCGCAGCGGAGGGCGACGACGGCACTGTTGCAGTTCTTAAAGGCAACAGAATTGGACAAGCGGTTGTAGCCTGAGCAGATGATTATAGCGCTGCAAGTGCTACTCTGCTGTGCGGTGACAGTATGCGGAGACAGTGGCCGACTGTGATTGTATGTCTCTGCTCTTTTCTTTCTTTATCTCGACTTTGTTATCACCTTAACTCGCCCCCGCTCTCTCCCCAGCGTAGGGTAGCAAAGTGGATCTTCTAATCTGGTTAACCTCCCTGCCTTTCCCCTTTACTCCCTCCCTCTCTCTCTCTCTTTACTACTTACGTAAAATTATACTCAACTCATGCACTGTGGCAATCGATCTCATAAACAGCATTTTGCAGCTAGCTTGTCAACCAGCAAATCGGCATCAGAACCGGAGGCGGGGCATAATTACTTCTGAAGTTGATTTTTACTTCTGACCGCTACGTTATTAACTTGAAAACCGCATTTTTTTAATACCAGCCGTTTATACAGGATGAACATTTTTTATTTTTAAGAATATTGAAAATCTCTTTAAGCAGATAGCATAATTGTCCGTGAGCTGGATTATTCAAAGCGTTGGACATGACTAGCACGGCATGTGGAAACACATATTCAACTAATAACCAAAAATAAACAATTTAATCCTTAATTAACTACTTTAAGGCTCATATTGCAAGTCGCGAATTCTAGTCATTGAGCTTGCGTGCCGCATGTACTTGAAAATAATTTCCAGGGTGATAACAGTTTCGAGGAATCTCCGAAAGTGCTGAAAGATAAACATGTGAGTTCAATTGAATCAAATCAAATCAGAGTTCGTTTCGAATACATTTTGACAGACAATATATGCTGGTCAATTAGAAGACCACGCGGCAGGTGGCATATCTTTCAATAGAAATATGGAGCATCATACTAGTAACTTTAAAATTGAACAACTTGAAAGAAAATATTCTGAGACTAAAAGAAGAAATACTGCGCTTTTCAGTCGCATAAGAATACAAATAAATATCACATATTGCACTGAAAAGTATAATACCGCCAAATCTTCATTTGTTTCATCATTTTACATTTTCAATTTATGTCACACACTGTTTCATCAACTTCATCAAGCGCGGCTGAACAAGGGCGTAGAAAGAAGCAGACACACAAAGACTGCGCTGTCTCTTTGTGTATGTTTCTTTGTACGTCCTTGTTTAGTCACGCTTACATATTCTATAATTGTTTATTGAGTTAGTAAGTGAATGTTTGCAAGTTTGTATGGCCGATACAACTTCTCTCCTTATTTCGTACAGCTGTCTACCAACTTGATATCGCAATTCGTGTTTCGCCTTTGGGGCGGAGCTGCGATTTATTCCCTTTGCGCCTCCTCGTATTTACGTTGCTCCTCGGGAGTTCTAACAGTGCGTCGCCTACACATAGTGGTACTGCATCAACAATGAAATCAGTTGCTGGCTGGTTCTTCTATATTCGAAAGGCTAGTGACGCCACTCCCCATGTCGCAAGCAGCAGTTGCCGTGGGAAACCGCGTTATCCTGTAACGGGAAACGTATGCGGGCAGCGTTACGTGCTTCGCATTGTTATGAGGAGCTCCTTATCATCAAATTCTTTGTTCGAGTACTTGTTTTGTGCTTGTTTTTATTGAAATGTATTCCGTTCTGTGTGTTGCATGCGTGATTCAGAAGAATGTGTACACTTTTCGCTTGCCTTTGCTGTGAACCTGAAGCCTGCTTCGCCTCCACCACGGCTCGGCCCGGTATTGCACTACCTCCGCGATCAGCCCACATTTCTTTCCACGGACGAGGACAAAAATAAAATAATGCAGTCCAAAGAGAGGATAACAGCTTCGCTATAAACGTTTTGCAGAGAGCTCGCGGTGAAGCTCAAATGTCTGTCGCGCCCCACGTCATAGAAGGGTGGCTTGGCCTAAACTTACCTAAAGGTGAGCCTTGTATGCCACACGGCCGCAGCGTGTCCTTAATATTCCTCGAAAAAATCGCAAGAGTTGCTTTGTAGCAACTGCTGCGAACGGGTGGATGTCTGATTTTCCCTTTATTAATTCTTTTGCTGTAGCTAAACAAAACTAAAGTTGGTTACTCTGCTTTTTTCTGAACAACGGCAGCGTATCTGCCAGAACGTAAAGACCAATCACAACAGCCAATTTGAACACCTTCCGCGGAAATGGTTTCTAGTTTTGATGAGGCAAATTTTTCTGAAAGAGAGCTCCAGATTCGGCTGCCTGTCATAATGATAAATTGAAGGCAGATGACTAGTTAATGTTGGCAATGAGAGAAAGTTGCTGTGGCATCGACGAACATGACACTGTAAATTAAAAATCTGTGGAACGCGCATCTCATGCATAACGGTCCTTTGGCATTTTGGAAAGGACAACATGCTGGTGGGTTCTGCGATAACTAGGACAAAACCACAGAGTGAAGTTCTAAATATTTATTTTCCTCAGTTTATTATCTCTTATACTTTGGGGTCTTATGCGCCAAAACCATGATCTGATTATTAATCCCGCCATAGTGGCGGGATTCCGGAATAATTGCGACCACCTGGAGTTCCTTTGGGGACGGTAGAGTATCCGCCTCCCGTGCAAAAGGACCGTGATTCAAATCCCGGGCCGCACAATTCTCCACCGGAAAATACCAGAAAAAAACAACAACCGTGTGTTGAGAAAATTGCACAAACAGGCCTGGAGTGCGGCCTGATCCCGGTGACCAGAACCGGTAACGCACTCTCTCACCAGAGCAGGATTGGCCACCCTGGTGCAGTACTTGGCCACAACCTCCTATATGAACACAACAATCAAACCCCGGCCCTCAGTCCCCAGCAGCTGCGAAGCAACTGACCACGGCGGCGGTCAGACTTGCGACGCTGCAGAGGGTGCTAAGAATCCCTGGCTCCGGACAGGCCGCCATTGGAATATGAACCTGGCAACGTTTAACGCTAGAACGTTATCTAGTGAGGCGAGTCTAGCAGTGCTATTGGAGGAATTAGAGGGCAGTAAATGGGATATAATAGGGCTCAGTGAAGTTACGAGGCTAAGAGAAGCATATACAGTGCTCAAAAGCGGGCACGTCCTGTGCTACCGGGGCTTAGCAGAGAGACGAGAACTAGGAGTCGGATTCCTGATTAATAAGAACATAGCTGGTAACATACAGGAATTCTATAGCATTAACGAGAGGGTGGCATGTCTTGTTGTGAAACTTAATAAGAGGTACAAAATGAAGGTTGTACAGGTCTACGCCCCTACATCTAGTAATGATGACCAGGAAGTCGAAAGCTTCTATGAAGACGTGGAATCGGCGATGGGTAAAGTCAAAACAAAATACAGTATACTGATGGCCGATTTCAATGCCAGGGTAGGCAAGAAGCAGGCCGGAGACAAGTCAGTGGGGGAATATGGCATAGGCTCTAGGAATAGCAGAGGAGAGTTATTAGTAGAGTTTGCAAAACAGAATAATATGCGGATAACGAATACCTTTTTCCGCAAGCGGGTTAGCCGAAAGTGGACGTGGAGGAGCCCGAATGGTGAGACTAGAAATGAAATCGACTTTATACTCTGCGCGAACCCTGGCATCATACAAGATGTAGACGTGCTCGGCAAGGTGCGCTGCAGTGACCAAAGGACGGTAAGAACTCGAATTAGCCTTGACTTGAGGAGGGAACGGAAGAAACTGGTACATAAGAAACCAATCAATGAGTTAGCGGTAAGAGGGAAACTAGAGGAATTCCGGATCAAGCTACAGAACAGGTATTCGGCTTTAACCCAGGAAGAGGACCATAGTGTTGAAGCAATGAACGACAATCTTATGGGCATCATTAAGGAGTGCGCAATGGAAGTCGGTGGTAACGCCGTTAAACAGTAAACCAGTACGCTATCGCAGGAAACGAAAGATCTGATCAAGAAACGCCAATGTATGAAAGCCTCTAACCCTACAGCTAGAATAGAACTGGCAGAACTTTCTAAGTTAATCAACAAGCGTAAGACAGCGGACGTAAGGAACTATAATATGGATAGAATTGAACAGGCTCTCAGGAACGGAGGAAGCCTAAAAGCAGTAAAGAAGAAACTAGGAATAGGCAAGAATCAGATGTGTGCGTTAAGAGACAAAGCCGGCAATATTGTTACTAATATGGATGAGATAGTTCAAGTGGCTGAAGAGTTTTATAGAGATTTATAGAGTACCAGTAACACCCACGACGATAAAGTGAGAGAGAATACTCTAGAGGAACTTGAAATCCCACAAGTAACACCGGAAGAGGTAAAGAACGCCTTGGGAGCTATGAAAAGGGGGAAGGCAGCTGGGGAGGATCAGGTAACAGCAGATTTGTTGAAGGATGGTGGGAACACTGTCCTAGAAAGGTTGGCCGCCCTATATACACAATGCCTCATGAGCTCGAACGTACCGGAATCTTGGAAGAACGCTAACATAATCCTAATCCATAAGAAAGGGGACGCCAAAGACTTGAAAAATTATAGACCGATCAGCTTACTGTCCGTTGCCTACAAAGTATTTACTAAGGTAATCGCAAATAGAATCAGGAATACCTTAGACTTCTGTCAACCAAAGGACCAGGCAGGATTCCGTAAAGGCTACTCAACAATAGACCATATTCACACTATCAATCAGGTGATAGAGAAATGTGCGGTATATAACGAACCCTTACATATAGCCTCCATTGATTTCAAAAAAGCATTTGATTCAGTCGAAACCTCAGCAGTCATGAAGGCACTACGGAATCAGGTTGTAGATGAGCCATATGTAAAGATACTGGAAGCTATCTATAGCGGTTCCACAGCCACCGTAATCCTCCACAAAGAAAGCAACAAAATCCAAATAAAGAAAGGCGTCAGACAGGGGAATACGATATCTCCAATGCTATTCACAGCATGTTTACAGGAGGTATTCAGAGACCTAGAGTGGGAAGAATTGGGGATAAAAGTTGATGGAGAATACCTTAGCAACGTGCGATTCGCTGATGATATTGCCTTGCTTAGTAACTCAGGAGACCAATTGCAATGCATGCTCACTGACCTGGAGAGGCAAAGCAGAAGGGTGGGTCTGAAAATTAATCTACAGGAAACTAAAGTAATGTTTAACAGTCTCGGAAGAGAACAGCAGTTTACCATAGGCAGCGAGGCACTGGAAGTGGTAAGGGAATACATCTACTTAGGGCAGGTAGTGACCACGGATCCGGATCATGAGACTGAAATAACCAGAAGAATAAGAATGGGCCGGGGTGCGTTTGGCAGGCATTCTGAAATCATGAACAGCAGGTTGCCACTATCCCTCAAGAGGAAAGTGTATAACAGCTGTGTCTTACGAGTACTCACCTACGGGGCAGAAACCTGGAGGCTTACGAAAAGGGTTCTGCTGAAATTGAGGACGACGCAACGAGCCATGGAAAGAAGAATGATAGGTGTAACGTTAAGGGATAAGAAAAGAGCAGATTGAGTGAGGGAACAAAAGCGGGTAAATGACATCTTAGTTGAAATCAAGAAAAAGAAATGGGCATGGGCCGGACATGTAATGAGGAGGGAAAATAACCGATGGTCATTAAGGGTTACGGACTGGATTCCAAGGGAAGGGAAGCGTAGCAGGGGGCGGCAGAAAGTTAGGTGGGCGGATGACATTAAGACGTTTGCAGGGACAACATGGCCACAATTAGTACATGACCGGGGTAGTTGTAGAAGTATGGGAGAGGCCTTTGCCCTGCAGTGGGCGTAACTAGGCTGATGATGGAGTTCCTTTAAATGCGCCGAATGTACGGTACATGAGTGTTAAGCATTGTTGACTTGTGCCCCCACTTTTCGGGTGATGGCAGTTGGCTGCTGTCTTGTCTCCTGCATTGAGTGCTGCTGTGGTGAGTTCCCGAACTTATGTGCGAAAGGATATGTGCCGCTGGGTAAATGGCAAGTTAACTTGGGTAACTTTTAATATGCTCGATTTCAGAACTATGGGCGGTCTGTATCTGCAACAGGGGACGGACCCCTAGGTACGTGAGCATCATTGACGAATCCGCCAGAGTAGCTGTATGCTCCTCGCTAGTTGCCGAAACGGACAAGGAGAAGAATAAGCGAGGACTGTGAACGACTCTGGCGAACAAGAGTGCGTAAATTGGTAACAAAAAAAACTGAATGGGGGAAAAATGTTAAGGGAAGAAAGAAAGATTAGAACGGGATTTGGTCGAGGTGTGTTGAGATGCATAAAAGTGAAAAGGTTCAAACCAGCCGCTAACATAAGCAGCCGGTTGCGGAGAAGTATTTAAGGCAACAAAATAGAACCAGCGCGGGCGTTCAGCGAGAAGCGTTGAGCAACATATAAATTAAAAAGTCAAGTGAAGAGATTTCAGTAAGCGCAAATGAAACCTTCGGTTATCACCGGTCCATTCTTAAGCGTGGAATCCGTCAATTTTTTTTTATCATTCTTCTGGAATCGTAATGAAGCCGCCACAGCCGGGATGGAACTCACGATATCATGCTCAACAGTGCAAGGCGATAGCCATTGAGCTGCCGCAAAGGTTTGCCCTTTTCTCAACCGCACGTTTCCGGCAAATATAACGCATGAATCTTGTCGCCCGTTAAGCTCCTGTAAAAGGCAGCCAACAACTTAAACCAGATGCTGCCCTCCTTAACTGGGATATAGAGCGAGAGGGAAAAAAATTCGATTAAGAACGGAAGTATAGCACACAGTTTAGATTATCTGCGTTTCACTATTATTCAGGAAAAAAATAACGAAAAATTGTAGAAATGGAACACTACTCGCGGTACCTGAAGGACGTGCGGGCAGTTAACATTCCTGTAGCTTAACATATAGCCGCACATGAAAAGTTATGATATATAAATGCCCCTTGCGATGTTATTAGGCTACATGAGAAGTAGGAATTTTAATAAAAAATGTGTATTACTACTGGTATACAATCGTGCCTGTCAGAGGAAAATTCGGAGCTGGCTGAATCCAACAAGAACTATAACAACGGAAAACGACGACATATTTACCAGTAGCATATGTGACCGCAATATATATTGCTACTTATTATAGAGCCAAAGTACCGGGCATCTCTCGCAAATGCGACCAGCCGGAAATTGTCGTGAAACAATAATTACTGTGCCATCTGTTCTATACCTAGATGCATGACGTTCAGATTTAGTCGTGTGGCTCGTGTCGAAATGAAAGTTCGATGTCCGCGTTCTAAATACCCCCTACGAGAGAGCAGAGAATGTTCAAATCATCAAGCGTCAATATATCTACGACAGCAGTGCTTCACGTCTTGCTTGACGTTCATATGCTCGCAACCACACCCACTCTAAGGGGTAATATTAAGCTGCGCTCGAGAATCTATACTGAGTAATATATCCATGAGGTTAAAAAAAAACTTACTAAGTTTTTGTATATCAAGTACAAAATAAATATTAAGACTTTTAAGGTGGTAAATTTCAATTATGAAACTTTCTTTCAGTGGATGCCTAGCTACGGTGGCATTACGAGAAACATAGGCCCTGACAGTTTAGCCCACGTGGTGCATACTTAAAATTTGACAAAAGATAATGACGTACGCACCAGTTTACGTGAAATGTTACCCCAAATGCTGAGAGATACATGGTTTGAAAACAGTGGTTGAAACTCGGTTCTGTTTTGGATTGATGCAAAAATATATTAGACTATATCAGTGAAGTTCAGCCGCTCTGTCGAAACCGTAATGTACAGATTAAATTTAGGCGGTGCTTATGTAAAGGGCTTTTTTTTTCTTTCCGTAGTTTTTTACATCCGAGGAAATAAATGAGCAACGCATGTTGTACTGCAGTATACATGCTACAAACAAAAAGAAAGATACAAACATTGCTTTGTGCAATTTTTGAAACTATCAAGGATTACAAATAATTATAGAGCGACATAGCATGTTCTGCATCGATAATGTATTCTGAAAGTATGCCAGTTCCTCTGTTTAAGATTTCTGGGAAGTATTTTTTGACCTTCATCGTGCTGTAAACTGTGGTTCAACATACGGTATATTGCTTGTAGACTGTGCTTCCTTCAAATGCAAGTGGACTACAACTGACTGCTCTACTATCTGATATTACTTATGCAAATTTAGCGTACTGTGGCATACAATGAAGCTATATTAAACTGGATGCGAATAAAGCGTTGGTGCATTCCGACTTTTATTTGCATTTCATTTTGTTCTTCCACCTCATTTACTTGTGCGTTTGTTCGAGATGTCCGACAATGATCGATTGCAGACGTACACACTGATTTTGCATGTTTACGCTTCTGATTGACTGCTGCACGCTGTAGCCACCAGTTTGTAGGAAATACAATGTTCGAGAGAGTATATTAGACCGCGTGTTCTGGCTTTTATCACTAAACTTTTGCCGTGCGATGCGGCCAAATCTGCCAAGCGTCCCAAAGCGCTGGCTTTTGGCTCGAATAAAGTTTGCCAGTAAAGTTGTGGAATTTCTAGGGGCGCCTCCATAGTGTAAAGGGTAGGTCATCGGCCTGCTGCGCTGAAAGAACCGCGCTGAAAACAATCTGTGAGACATGCATTTTGGAGATAATCATGCAATATTGGTTATATAACAGCATGCCAAAGTGGGGTCGGTAGGTTAAGAATGCCACTCGCAATAAAACAGCAGCCAATGCAGTTTAGAAATGAGGAAGGTGGTTGGTCACATCATTTATTGTAACCCAGTGTAATGATAAAGATTGGTGGCACCGCTAAGAATACGGGCCTCGTCTGCTCCACTGCTATTCTCAATATCCCCCCGCAAGTGCAATTCATGAAGATTCACTGCATCGCAGTGGGGTGTTTGAAATGCAGAGGCGTTTTCGTTTGCTTGCAGTTCAAGCTGCATAAACCTTCAACGATATTTCCAACGCCAGGGAGTAATGTGCACTTGTAGTAGTACTTCGAGCAGTATTGATCTACTTTGATTCGCCCTTCATTATATTTTCGTTGGATTTTGCCTAAAAGAAGCAGTATGATTTGTTTTTAGAGTCTTTTGTACATCAGAGGCAGGTGTCTCTGCATGACTAGCCTCTATGATCATACCGTGACCTTTCCTCTCGACCAGGCATAATTTTATGTCCGGAAACATAACGACAGTAAAACTTCCTAGTAGAAAGGTCTTTCTTGTGGTTTTGGCTGGTTATCGGCGCCATGTGATTTCTTTTCCATCGTGTCTTCACCCTTGTCTTCATACGTTAAGTGTCATGCGTGGCTTGTCCTTTCTTCCTAAGTAAACGAGCGTCACTCTTCGTAGGCTGCTTTTGGTTCTCGCAGTTTCGATCTATAAGTTTCTGTTGTCTGGACTAAAGTTTGTAAGCTACGGAGAAAGTTCTTGCATGTGAGAGCTGAGCAGTTATGAGTTGCCGCCATTGGGCGATGGTATATACTGAAATGCTCCTTTAAACGCTGAATAATTTTGCCACATTTCCAGGAGGTTGAGCCAGCTTCTGTCACACCAGCCTGTACAGTTTCAAGGGCATACACAGGTTCATACATTCTCAAAGTTGGCCTCTGGTTTTGTTTGCGTATAATGGCCCACACTGTTCTTCTCGCTGTACTTACGTGGCAGCGCATTTTCGGGGAATATACGTCTCTACATGGCTAATAATGCTGTAGGATTATTCACGTATTTCATGCACTTTCAAGGAACTGTGTTTGCAGGTATATAACGGTTTCCCCGCCTACCTGGGTCCACCCACCGTGGTTGCTCAGTGGCTATGGTGTTGGGCCGCTGAGCACGAGGTCGCGGGATCGAATCCCGGCAAGGGCGGCCGCTTTTCGATGGGGGCGAAATGTGAAAACACCCGTGGCACTTAGATTTAGGTTCACGTTAAAGATCCCCAGGTGGTTGAAATTTCCGGAGTCCTTCGCTACGGCGTGCTTTATAATCAGAAAGGGGTTTTGGCACGTAAAACCCCATAATTTTTTTACCTGGGTCGCTGGGTGGTTAGTCTATAATAGAATGGGCCACACATCGGCCTGCGGTGCTGGACAACTGGGTTCAAATGTAACCGCAGGACCAACTTGAATCACTGAGTATGTGTGACTGTGTACATAGAGGTACTTCACTCAAGTCGACCTCTCCATCTCTCTTCCATTGAAAAAATTCTCGGTCCTGAGGATTGAATAAAGTTGGTTGTCTGTCCGTCTCTCTGTACATGTGTGCCGCTCTACAACTAACCAATTTCACGACCACATTGCTCACTGTACATGTGGGACTACGTAGGTACCGTGTTCAATGAAACTCTGAAACTGACTTAGAATAATGGATATCTGCGACTCGGTTTGCGCTGTTATTAAATGAACCTCTTTAACTCTTACTTCGGTCGCAGGGTATGTGCGAGTAGGTGCGTGCCGCTTTTCAATGAACGTATTTGACAACTTGGACACCTAGGTATGTGCCACTGGGAATTCGCAACACCACACTGACTTTAAGATATCCCTTAAATTCGGCAGAACCCACCTCCCAATGACCGTCGCAAATAATGCGTTTCGCAATGAATGAATATGGGACCCAACATATTGCCACCATCAAAACGAGTTATGTATGAGGCTTGTAGGAACAACAAAACACACGTGTAATACATTATGATAAACTGTGCAATTTCTACTCACGGTGGCAATTGATATTACCAGGTATTAAATTACCAGATGAGCCAGTGTACTTGGGTAAATTAAACGCACACGACGAAATACGTTGTTTCACCTTGAGCACTCACACGTAGATCTACAAATAAACGCGTCGAGAACTCTATGCAACTTTTGCACATTCACACGAGAACAATGACTGACTTGCATTATATACCATACTTTGCCTATTAAAACAAATGGGACATCTCGTGCTCTAACGAAAATTGACCAGTAAAAGCACATTAGGTCGTCAGCCTTTTCGCGGACTTCGACAACCTTCCGAAGCAACAAATGCTCTCTTTATAACTTTCCGGAGGCTCTTCCAAACAGAGGTGTCGCACCCTTTCTGATATTGCAGAAAATCCTTGGGGCCATTGACCACGAACCGTGTCAAAATCCGAAGCACTTTCGCCAGCTTTTCTTAGATCGGATAACATCAAGAACTTGTTGCAGATTTGTTGGAGAGAATAAATTATTGTCTTCTGTCTCTTCCACTTGGTGTAGGTTATCAAAAAAATAAAAAAAAATTCTTCACCTATGAGTTGTGTATTCTTAATATTTTCCGATGAGAATTCGCATAAGAACCAGCTACAAAATATTCTTCCGATATCTCGCCTCGCACCATTCTGTGCCACCTTCTATTATAACCTTTTCAATAAAATAGCTACCACTTTGCCTGCTGCTAGACGTACGAGCCAGCTGCAGTACTTTAGAATCAGAAATCCGCCTCTTCGTCATCTAAGATTTTGCAGCGGTACGAAAGTGCCGCTGCAAGGGCTTAGATGACGAAGAGGCGGATCACACTATGATATCGTTCGCCCTGATGATCTAGGCATTTTCACATTAACTGCGTTTGGCAGCCACCGTCTCAGGTTATTCTCATCGTTCTCAGGCACCCGAAAAGATGCTCAGACTTCTGCTTTTCCTGCTAGTTGCTATGCATGTTGACCTCCACCTTTCCTTTAAGGTATCCCTCGCTTTCATATTGCCTTCATGGTCACTTACTGATGTAGCTCCTGCTGTTTTACTTCGGTTAGGGTCACCTGGTTACGCAAAGAAGCAATGCCTAGCTTCCACATATCAGGGCGTTCACCGGGCTTTCTGTCGTGGTTCAGCATGACAAGGAAAGCTTGATAATATTGAAATGTGCCTGGCCTCTGGGGCATATCCAGGATGCTCCACTATACAATTTGCGTTCTTACTTCAAGGGGGCGGGGGGAATACTTTCGATCTAGACGACACTGCGATACTTATTGCTGTCATGTGGCCCCAACAACTTACACCACGTATATCTACCCAGGCATCTGATAAATTTTATTCTTTAACTATGCGAGATAACTTTGCTGCGTGCGCATTTGAAGCTCTTTGTGCGGCTCCTCCTGAGTCGCGTGGAGAAGCTAATGCGATAACTTCCTTGTCGCCCCCGAAGAAATCAAAAGCTATCACATGACCCTCTGAACCAAATAGGCGGTGACATGTATATAGAAGCGCCCTACGAAAAACAACTCCTACACCGCGACATCTCCCGGAATTATATGAAAAACCTGCTTTTACAGGAAACTCGTCACAAAAGCTTTTGACTTTTTGCTTGTTTCCTAAACTACACACCTGAAGAAAGAAGACGTTGAATATTTTTCGCAGGCAAAATAAACTCTTTCTCTCTGCTTATCTCTGCAGCAAAGTCCTTCTGCGTTAAGTGTAATTATGTGCAAATACATGGTACTTTAGTTGCGTCCAGATATAGACTAACGCACATGGCTAACAACAAATAGGTTGCGCACCGAATCGGTGTCGTACATTGTTGCAACAGCCAGAACGCAGCAAAGCAAAAAGAAAACGCTTTAGGAATATGAAAGCAGCGAACGCGATACGGGCATTGCTCATGTCCTTCACAGAAGTTAGCCGGAAGGATGCTGATTCCTTAAAATATGCAGGAAGCTCAAGCTTCGCCTTTAGGAGTGGAACACGACACCATTCAAAAATCCCTGACTCCTTCTCTCGCTGCACGGAAACTGCATCATATTTAACCATAAGGTTTACCAGGAAACGCAGGCAGCGAGCGCGGTACACGAAGGCGAGCGGGTAGAACCTTCGGGTAGAAACGCAGCCTCTTGCGCGGGTCACAGATTTGCGGAGACGAGCGCTATCTGGATGGTGTTGTTGCAAGGAACCGAGCGCAGCGCGTGGCTTTGTGAGTGCTAAAACACTGCGAAAGTGGATTATCTTTGATTTTCCGCGGACCAGAATTATGTCTTCTGGCGTGTTCAAATTGCAGCTTGACGCGGTCATGTTTGTAGGTTGTGTATAGGTTGTAGTTTACAATTTTTGTGACGCAATCTCCATTTGAGGAATTAAATTAGTTCACTAACGCCTCTGTGCCACGTGGACGGCATGCGTGCTTGTGGCTCGGAATGAATTTTCGCTAAACGGCGTCCGACGCAAGACAGCGACAGCGAATTTTATAAGCAACACACGAGTACCTTAACGTTTTACGTGCACAATGAAGGTACGCTTTGACACCGCAATGCGAAATGGTGCCTGTCCAGAAAAAGCAAACAAAAGTGTTATTATAGACATGTTCTCCATGAAGTACAGAAATTTAATATTGCTTTGCGATATATATATATATATATATGTTGAGAAGCAGAAAACGTCAACAGGGGAATCTGTAAGGGTTGTTACTGCTAACTTCGTCAGATGTCTATGGTATTGCTGCTTTTGAGTGTAAACAGCTGCACAAAAATTAGTGGATAAGTGCTCATTTAGTCAGCGTACCTGTTTACCGCGGTAGCACCTACGCCAGAATACTGGCCCCCGAGCGAGACATATTTTCACGCAACTTTGTGGAACAACCCAAAACTTCTTTTCAGCGTGGCAAAAGCTTATATAACATTTCTTGGAAATTAAGTAATGTTTCATCATAAGAACACGCGCAAATCTACAGGCCAATGAGCAACATCTTACAAAGTCAAACGAAATGGATGCGGAGGCATTCTCGCCGCTGCGATTATTTCGATCAGAGACCATTTTGAGGAGTCCGTTAGGATGTTCGGTACACGTGAGCTCGCCCTACATGCAGAACTCATCGCCGTAGGCAAACATGCCGGTCAATTTGGTAACAATTTGCATAAAGACAAGCAACGCGTGGCAGCCTGATACGTGCGAGATGATTCGCATAACATTGAGTCCCGATGTATTTTGAATCCACATAATTATATCGTGGCTCATGTGCGCAATGGCAAATATGTTCGCAACCTGTGTGCTCGAATTTGGTAGGACTGAAGTCAGATATTATGTTTGTGTCAATCCAATGTGCACCTTGTAATGAAGTTTCATAATGAGCTGTCAACTATTGCGGTACTCGAAACAATATGTGAGGTCGCCCTATTTTGATAATTACAGGCATGGTACTTTTTCTCTACGTCGGCTATGTTTCTGAGTGAACAAAGTAGAGCAGGCATGTGCTGTGCCTATTTGTAATATTGGAAGCAGCTATATATTGAAAAGAAAAGGAAAAGCAGCAAATTATTTCCTACACAGAACGAATAAAGTCCTCGATGATGTTACACATAAGTGACAGGTCCGCAAGCTAGAGCGTTCACTGCATTGTTTGTATAAAATTCTTGACCGGGCGACAGACGGCACAAATAATTGGCAGATAAAATTGCAGCATCAAACTTTCTGTCTGCTCAGCTAGATCAAAATTATTGCAAACAAAATGAAAAAGAACAAATTTTGTAATCGATTCTCTTAGCAAAATGCTCAAGCGCTGGTACGTCCAACCCGCAATAAATTTCTCTCGATACATAGGCTTAAAATGGCCGTGCCGTATTCATATAAAATATGGTAGCGTAGCGTTCGGGTAAAAATCTCACGGCACCTGGACAAAGAAAAATGCGGCAAGCAAATATCATTGCCGTAGCGTGTATCTGCACCTTTTGCTTCACATGGCCGCCTGTTTTCGGTGATTCCAATACGGAGACAAAGGATGTCGTAGATATAATGAAGGCACGTATTATCCGGATTTTTTTTTCTCTGTAAACGTTTGCTGAACTCAGGTTCAACGATAGCCTTGTTTGGTTCTTCCCTCCCATTTTGTGGTTTGCACGTATGTATGTTTCTCTATGCCTAATTTTTGTGCCCTTCATATTGACCTTGACCCGTGGATTTATAAGTACAGAAACAAGTTAGAATTCCGACGTATGGTATTCAACTCCGTTCCCACAGCAGCGACGCCCTTGGCTCTAAGGGCACATTCAGACTTCAGAGTCGCAGAGGTCGTGCGACCGTCAGTCATCTCTGACCAAGCAGCGGCTCCACAACACCCACGATCACACTTGCAGGGCCACATCAGCGACCTGCGGGTCGCCTCCTCGTTCGAAACGAGAACTCTCGGGAACGATGTCGTTTCGTGTTTGCCACCGGCAATGACAACCAGATGCACAAAGTCTCACGCGCTACTTCTGGGGCATCGCTAATTGTTTAAGCGGTGTGCGACTCGAAGTCGCAAGGTTGGAAAATCAAGCAGCGTGCGAATGGCTTGCGATTCTCGCTTTTCGACCCATGCGACCATTGGCGACTGTCGCTTTGCGACCAGAACGATCGTGCGACCTCTGCGACTCGCAAGTGTTAATGGGCCCTAAGATCTACGTCGTGTACGCTTGTCTAAAAAGGCATTTGCAGATATAACTCGTGAAATGAAGCGCCTTTAGTTGACTCGCGCATGGTGCGTGTCGCAAAGAAATTATTTATTTCAAAAAACAGAAACGTGCGGGCACTGCCTAGCTGGCGATATATTCACACACACACACACACATATATATATATATATATATATATATATATATATATATATATATTAAGAGCGCTGTTTGTACAGACTGTCGTCGTCATTGCTACATACGACTCTCACCTACATCTTTTGGCTCGTGTGGTGCTTCGGCTCTGGCTCAGGTGACTGCTCTCAGAAAAAAAAAACAAGAATCGCATTGGTCGACGTCTCATTGTATACATACATGTCAATTTGGACTTTACTCACCGCTCTGTTTCTTGTTTCTAGATTTCCGTCCGTCCTCCGCCTAACTGCAGCTTCTTGGCCAATCCCCTTTAGTGGGCGCACGCCAATGTATAGGGAGGAAGCTTTTCTTCTAGGAAATCCAATGCGCGTCTTTAATCGCGCTTTTTTGCGCCTCTTCAAGGTAAAGCATGTAGTGTCTTTGGTTCCAGCACATTTTGAGGCTTTATAGAAGTTACTCTACCACTTGGAGGACCAACATGATGGGTGAGGGGTGCGTTCATCAGTAAACAGTGCAGCGCGTCCCCAGTCGTAATTATCGCCATGGAGGCAGATGAAAGCTTCGCCTACACTCGTTCCCGCAGTTCATGTAATTTGCATAATTTCATGAAATACGTCCCGTACGTAAGCCAACCTGCTGCACCAGGGGAATGCTGCTCTACTGGTTCCCTACAAATGATATACTGGCACACAGGTAACATATATGTAATAATCTTGTACGAACACGTTTGTTTTCTATATGTAGTTACATCAGCGGCCGCGGTAGGTTAGTGGCTGTGCCGGTGCGCCCGAGGTGGAGAATTAAATTCAGGCTGCTACTGTCATATTTAGATGAAGTCGAAGTTCCAAAATGCTCGTGTACATAAATTCAAGTTAAAGAACCGGAGGTAGGGAAAAATGCAGATATCCCGCGTCCCCTATGGTCTGCCTTTGAATGATATTCGTGGTTCCGCACGTGTACCCACAGAATACAAATTTTGGTGTTGTCACGTGATTGCGCGTGCACTGAAAATATTTCTTTTTATTCGTTTTAAGATCAACAGCCCATGCCAGGTAAACTCCAAAATAGAACTGCCAAGGTTCCTTTCCCTATACAATATAAATAAATAAATAAACTTCGCTCCACTTCTCTCGAACTGGTCACATTTAAAGGGGCCTGAACCAACCCTCGGGCTTGGTGAAATAAGTTAGTCCGCGGGTAGCATACGCTGTTGTGAACATCTCAGCCAAGTTCTGCTGTCGTACGCGGTCCATGGAGCTCGCAAGCGGAGCGCGAAATAACCTTTTTCTCAAACGGTCTGGCTTCAAAAACCCAATGCTCATCGCTCTTTTCTGTGTGCTTTATTTCGCCATAAAGCACACTCCAATACGCGGCTGTTATTGGTCGCGGCGCTCGGCTACACCGCGGCCGCCGCGAGGTGCCGCCACGAGTCCAGTGACTAAGCGCACTACGGCTCTCTGAGGACAGCCGCGTTTGGCTTACGTTTAGCGCAGCATAGGCACCAAATCAGAAATTTGAACTGCGCGCCACGGTGATGTCTCCGCCGTAGCCTTCGTAGTGCAAGGCATTGGAGGAGGAAGGGGAGCACAGATGAGGCCGTGTTCGATTGCCGATAACTCCGCTTCTGCTGAACGCATTGACGTACTTTTTGCGGCAAAGTGGTTCTTAAATAGCCCATCTTCACTTCAAATGTCTCTCTCCACTTCGATAAAAAGTGGCTCAGCGCCCCTTTAACGCAAAAGTGCGTGCGTATAAGAGCCAGCTTTGTCGACATATTATTGTTACGGGGATGTTGGCAGTATAGACAGACTGTATTTACAATGTATATACAAGAAGAGGCAATGGGGTTATGATGGCTGACTAGCAACAACACGCAGCAGCCAGCGTATCGCGATCTTTTTCTTCTTCTCTCTTCTTTTATCCTTCCGTAACAGGACCCCCGGGTGCTGAAGCGCCGTCTTGGCGCATGGTAGGCGAAGAACTGCGAGCGAAGTATGCCTTCAGCCGCGAAACATGCACGATGTCAATAAGCGGCGCACTTCAGGCTGGATGAAACTGTAACGCAGCGATCTGGTAATTTACGTCGTTAACTTGACGTAGGACTTCATATGGCCCTGTGTAGCGAAAGAGAAGCTTCTGGTAGAGGCCGAGCACCCAAGCACCTGGGGCGAACTGAACATCGCGATGGCACCGGTCGTAACGCTCTTTTTGCATATGCTGCGAGGCTAATAAAGGAGATCGGGCGACTTCACGCGCCATGTGAGTCAGATCGATGACTTCACGAGCGCACTCAGTGGCAACGCGTGGCACTGAAGGTAGGATGGTGTCAAACGGGCAATGTGGGGTCACGACCATACAACAGATAAAATGTTGAATATCCTGCGGTGACATGTCGGGACGAGTTATACGCGAATGTCACGTAGGCCAGCGTGGCGTCCCAGTCACAGCAATCGTTGGAAACGTACATCGACAGCATCTCTGTGAGTGTTCGGTTGAGACGTTCCTTAAGACCGTTCGTTTGTGGGTGGTAGCTGGTGGACAGCTTGCGCTCAGGGGCACAAGAGCTGAGGAGGTCGTCCACAACTCGAGACAAGAACGAGCGAACGCGGTCTGTAAGTAACTGTCGAGGCGCACCGGGCTGTAGAACGACGTCGTGAAGGGGAAAATCGGCGTTGTCAGTTGAGCAACAAGTCGGCAACAGCTTTGTTATCGCGTAGCGTCTCGCGTAATCTCTAGCGACGGTGATCCACTTATTCCCTCTAGTCGTCGTCGGAAAAAGTCCAAGCATGTCAAAGCCTACGCGAAAGAAAGGTTCAGAGGGAACTTCAACTGGATGGAGTCGTCCGACAGATGGCAGGGCAGGTTTCTTCCGGCGCTGACAAAATTTGCTAGTTGCGACATAATGACGCACATAGCGTTAGAGACCCGGCCAGAAGAACCGGCGTCGTACGCGGTCATATGTACGCAAAACTGCAAGCTGTCCCACCGTCGGGGCCTCGTGAAGTTGTTCGAGAACTACGGATCGCAGATGACAAGGAAGGACCAGGATCAACTCAGGGATATCAGGGTTGATATTGCGGCAGTAGAGGATGCCGTCGTGATGCACGAACATGCGGCACGTGCCGTCAGTGCTGCCACATTACACTCCGGCGATGATGCACTGTCAGGAAGCGTCGCGTTGTTGTACAGCGCGCGTGTTCTGTCATGTTAGTCAAAGCCATCACTCAGGTCACCGGGTCATGCGCAGCAGGATCGGGAGGATCCACGGGGTGACGAGAGATGCAGTCAGCGTCCTTGTACAGACGTCCAGACTTATAGTTGACAATAAATGAAATTTTTTGGAGCCGCAAAACCCAGCGACCAAGTCGTCCTGTGGGGTCCCCGAGGGAAGACAGGCAGCAGAGGGCGTGGTGGTCTGTAACTACCGAAAACGTGCGACCGTACAAATATGGCTTGAACTTGGTGACCGCCCAAACTAAAGCCAATCCCTCCCGCTCGGTGGTGGAATAATGTTTCTCAGTAGGTGATAGCAGGCACCAGGCGTAAGCTATCACACAGTCGGTACCATTCTGCTGTAGGGCGAGAACAGCGCCGATGGCGTGGCCGCTTGCATCAGTGTCCACTTCTGTTGTCGGTGCAGATGGATCAAAATGGGGAGGTTGCTCACGGCCCCGCGAAAACGGCGTGTTCTTCTTTTGAAGATCTGTCAAAGGCTGAGCAACGTGAGCGAAGTTTTTGACGAAATTGCGAAAGTAAGAACATAGGCCGACGAACCAGCGTACGTCAGAAGCTGAACGTGGCACAGGAAAGCTGCGAACGGTGCGAACCTTTTCCGTGTCTGGTTGTACACCAGAGGCTTTGACGAGGTGTGCCAACACGGTAATCTGACAGCATCCGAATTGACATTTTTTGATGTTCAGTTGGAGGCCAGCTTTTCGGAAGACCGCAAGAATTTCAGCGAGTCGGGTAACGTTGCTGCCGAAAGTGGGAGAAAAACAATAACGTCGTCTAGATAACAAATATAGGTGGTCTATTTGTAGCCTCGCAGAACAAAGTCCATCATACGTTCAAATGTCGCAGGAGCATTGGATAGGCTAAAGGGCATGACTTTGAACTGATATAAACCGTCAGGTGTGATGAAGGCCGTATACTCGCGGTCCATTTCATAACCTGATATCTGCCAGTAGCCGCATCGAAGATCAATGGACGAGAAGTATTTAGCTCCATCGAAGCAGTGCAAGGCGTCATCGATGCGTGGTAGGGGCTAGACGTCTTTTCGGGTGATCTTGTTTAAATGGCGATAATCTACGCAAAAACGCCAGGTACCATCTTTTTTTTTTTTTTCACAAGGATGACAGACGAAGCACAAGGGCTGGCTGATGGTTCGATCACCCCTTTGCGGAGCATTTTGTCAACTTATGTTTGGATGACTCTAAGTTCAGCATGCTATACACGATAGGGACGCTGACGAATAGGATTCGTGTTTCCAGTGTTGATACGGTGATGAACAACAGATGTTTTGCCTAAAGGCCTGTCACCGAAATCATAGATGTCACGGTACGATTCGAGGAGGAGACGTATGTCCGTGGCCTATGCATAGGTGAGGTCAGGTGCAGTCATCTTCGCGAAGTCATTCGTTAGTGAACCAGACCTCTGAGCTGCAATTGGCGCTAAGAAAGCACCCTCGGCATTCATACTTTCACTGTCAAATTCGAAAATATTGGAAACGCTGGCCAGGAGCATGCCGGCTGGAAGCACTTGAGGGCAGAGGCTGAAATTCCGAAGCGGAACAACGACACGGTTATTAGCAATCGTCACCAGCGCATGCGGAAGAGCAAAATTCCGGTACAAAAGCACGTCGGTGATGGGGCGAAGGACATATTCACCGTAACGAATCTGTGGCTGTGCGGTCAAAGCGACATAAGTGACTGCCTCAGGAAACGGACGCACATCTTGAAGCGAACACAAGTGCGGTGGAGCGGTGCTCGCAGCATCGGTGACTTGAGGCAGTTCCTACTGAAGAGCGCCGGTTGCGCAGTCTATGAGAGCGGAGTGATTGGATAAAAAGTCCAATCCAAGGATAACGTGGTGAGTGCAGTTGTCGGTCAAAGAAAAGAGACAGAAGTAGTGCGGCCGGCTACACTTAAACGCGTAGTACACAGTCCAAGAACAACCAGCCCGCCGCCTTCGGCCACACGAAGCACTCGGGTAGCTGATGAGGTGAGTACCTTCTTTAAACCTCTACGTAGGGTAGTACTCATCACAGATACGTGTGCTCCAGTGTCGATGATTGCTTCGACAGGTATGCCGTCTATTTTATCGTCAATAACACCTCTTTGTGGGCACAGACAGAGGGTTTGCTGCAGTAGTAGGCCATGCAGCGCCACCTTTGAGGGCTGCATTTCGTAGTTTTCCGAAAGGGTGGGGCCAAAAGCCACAGGGGACGAAAGGCGACGTGGCTGCGGCGAAAGGGAAGATGGGCGACGTGTTTGCGGTGAACGAGACTGGTGTCCGCGCGGTGATGGAGAGCGACTGTACCATGTGTTCCTAGCTGAGTTGTCGGCGCTGTTACACTCGGCGGTGGGCGAAACATTGCTGGTATTTCTGTTAAAACGGCTCAGGTTGGTCGGCGTACGAGGTGTTCAGGGCCACGAGTTGCGACAGTACCGGGCGACGACCAATTCGGCGAGAGGTGAAACATATCGGCTAATCGTCCGCAGTTCTCCACTCAGTCGGGTTGCGATAGCCTGGAGGCAAGCGTCCGGGTGGAGTGAAAATTGTAAAAGGGCGTTCGTTGGCTCTGGGGTTGACGACAGCACAGACAGAATGTAGGCCAATGTTTTCAAGTTCATGGCAAACGATGGCTTGTAGGATGTGAACTGAAAAAAGGGGTAGCACCAGGGCTACGCGAACAGAAAGCTGCGGGCTCTATCGCGTCTAGTTCATGTCGAACGATTCGCACCACGTCCTCTGATGGTGACGCATGCTACTGTGCGGGCCTATCTTCACACGTCGACGTTAAGGCAGTATTGGAAAGTCTGGTGAATGCTTGCAGGACGCGTCCACTTTTGGCCTGCTCAAATTGTCGGCACTCTTTGATGATAGCATCAAGTCTAGAGCAGCTTTTGCACATGACCAGATTAAACGCATCGTCAGCAATTCTCTTGAGAACATGCCCTACCTTCTCGGCTTCTGTCATGTCGTGATCGGCTTTACGACAAAGCGCCAGAACGTCCTGGATGTACGAAACACACGACTCCGTTAGAGATTGGGCACGCGACGCCAGTTCCTGCTTTGCGGCAATTTTACGGCTGGCTGGTTTGCCAAAAAACTCTGTTAACTTCTCTTTGCATTGGTCGCACTTGGTTAGCTCCTTTTCATGGTTTTCGAACCACATCTTTGCCGTGCCTCTTCAGTAGAACAACAGGTCAGCTAGCATAAGCGTAAGGTCCCATCCGCTGATTCCACTCACGCGTTTGTATACAGCTGCCCATTCTTCAACGTCGGTGCCATCAGTCCCGCACAAGGTTCCGGGATTCTTGGGTTGCACAACCACAACCGAAGGAAACGGTGACGTAGCTCGCGATGGTGAAGTTGTAGGCAGCAACGACGTTGATCCCGCGTGCTCACCGTCATTCATGGTGAGAATGGTGATGCGACGTCCACTGCGGAGCTCCATTTAAAGTCGTGGTACCCCACATATCCCACCAATATGTTGCAGGGATGTTGCAAGTATAGACAGGCTGTATTTACAATGTATATACAAGCAGAGTCAATGGGATTAAGATAGCTTACTAGCAACAACAGGCAGCAACCAGCGTCTCGCGATCTTCTTCTTCCTCTCTCTTCTTTGATCCTTCCATAACAATTTGTTTATTTAAAGAATGTCGCATGAATATTGTGTCAGAACATTGGGCCACAATTTAAACACCACGTAATCATATCTAAGCTTTCCAGAATTTCGAAAATACACCTTTCTTAGATAACATAATTATAGTCCCTAATCTAGATTGTCCAGAGAGGCGGACATTACTTGCACGACAACTGCAAGCACACATTCATCTAATTCAGAAACACTAAGTAACCTGTAAATTATTCAAATCACATATGTAATTTACGTACACATGCAGTTAATGCACATATTGGAATTTAGGAATTGTAGATGTCGATTTTTCAAGGCGTTTCCACTTGGAATGAATTTCCAGAACGACTTAAGCTGTAAAATATGCGCCAGCAAACTTACCGTAAAAATCAGTATTTCACTTAACTTTTTAACAAGACGCCTTTTAATGCACAGAGGCAGAAAAGTAGCTGGCACCCCCTTGCATTTACTATGAGATTTTCTCGATATTGTTTGACGGCTTTCTCGATATCTGTCACCGCAAAAGATTTGATGTGGTTTTTGAAGGGGGTCGATTCCGGAGGTCGTTTAATCGAAGACCTAAGTGTGTGTATCGTAGTACCATTCCATGACAAACGTCCTTGCAAGCACTCTACACCCATAACGTCACACAAATCAAAACGTAATTCGTCTATGCAGGGCCGTAAATTTCGCTGGAGCAACTATTGTGGTAGACACAAGGAATAAGTAAAGAAGATAGCAATGTAGTGGGCACAGAAGCACAAAAAGACAAGTAGCAGCCGCCAAATGCACATGGGAGAGCCTATTGCGGAATGTTCTCAACGTTTTTGTTCTCTATGAAATTGATTTCAATAATGCCGCGTGAGGAATATTTATAATACAAGACGACTTATTGGTAATGTTGCGTTTGATTAAGTGGTGTGAGAGAACCATTGAGCGAGGGCACAGTTTCGGCGTATCTAATTGTGAAACACCGATACCATGTTACGTGATTTGATCGAATGAACACAGACTCGGACTGACGTGATAGAATGCTACCGGATACTTTCACATAAAAAAGGAGTGTAACATAAATATTAGAAATTTAGTATTACCAAAGTGGCCATTGCCAATCATATGCTATTCAAATGGAAATTATGTATGGTTAAGAGATATCCATGAACCCACATGAAATGTGTCTGTTTTAGGTTGTGATTTAATAGTTATTACGTAGTACTGGTGTGCACTTCCTAGCACTTGTCTTTAGCCCAAACAAACTATTCCATCCGACCCGGCACACCAAGAAACTGGCCTTTAGATCCTAATAACATTTTTTTTGCCCATCAATGAGAGATGCTTATGTTCGTCAACAGTACACGCGTCATTTAGGCTCGTCTTCATGCAGTGGCTGGACTTTGACCGTAATGCGTCAAGCGGGAGACACATGGTGCGATTTTCCGTGCGATCTGTCGCACGGCGCGTCGTGTGCGACTTGCCGCATGCGGCGATTCGGGACACATGGTACGAATGACCGAGCGGCGGGTAGCTCCGCCCAGAACCGGCGCCCCTGCGTGGAAGCTCGGAATGCTGCGTAACTTCGAACGGAAAGTGAAAGCAAACGTATTTGCACAGCTCTCTTGTTTGAAACAAACGATGACAATATAAACACGCCTATGCAAGCACTGTAGACGTGTTTCCGCAAGGCCGCGTCAGCAGTAACGGCTCCTTTGACAGCCGCCGATGGCTATAGGAGCCGGCAGGCACAGCTCGCTCGGCCATCGAATCCGACACCGGTGGCGCTTGTGACACGATCGCTTGCAGCTCGTATAACGAAGCGTCTATGTTAGTCGGCACAACGTGTACACAGTTATCGTACGCTTAATTTGCAGCACATTTGATTTCATTGGCGCCGACGGAAGCGAACGAGCATGCCAGGCGAGCTTGCGATCGCTGGGAGACTGTGTAGGCCTAGCTCGCCGGCCGGCTATCCGAGGACGAGGGCCCATGCCGATGCGTCCGCAGCTCGTAATAAAGCGCCTAAATTCATCAGCACAATCAATGCCTGAACATTTATGTTTCTCTTAAGTGAAAATACGGTTAGTTTTCTCGGTGCCGTTAGTAGCGATGAGTAAACACGCCAGTCAGGCGAGCCGCTTCGTATACAGACGATTGCTGGCGCGTCTGCGCTTACAGCGTCCGATTACAAATCACGCCAACTATTTACTATATCGCACCAACATTTTATAACATGCACTCTTTCGAGGCCACTTTATTCTATCAGTTATTTCGTGTCAGAAACAAATTGCAGCTTATTTATGTGCCGCCGTCACCGGCGAGAAAGGCCTTCGTTTCGACCAGGGAGAAAAAAAAAACAGACATGATCGGAGCGGCGAGGCGCTTGCTCGCCGGCCCCGCCCCGTCGGGTCTACGTGGCCGTGACGTTCGCGCTACCGGCGCTGTCATTGGCTGCGGTCGCCCGACCGATGCGGCAGTCGCACGACAATATTCAGCGAGTTGGTCGCATGCGGGGCGTGCGATTCGGCGCCGCGTGCGGCGGAGTTGGTTGAGAACCTGTTGAGTGCGGCTGCCGGTGCGAATGGTCGTACGACCGATCGCACCCAAAATCGCACCATGTGTCTCCCGCTTCATTTGCCCATCGTGACGCTAAAGCATACAGATCGGTGGCAAAGGCAACCGGTGCAAGTGCAGAACAAGCTATAGCTGGAAAATTCCACGTACTTCTTGTGTCTTAGTTGACCGTAGCAAGACTGCCCTTAATATGACTGACCCTAATTTACCTCACTATCATGCGTGAACATGAAGTGTAGCGATTATATTTATTCCTCCTAATACTTGATCGACGGAAATGAATCGCTATTCTATGCAAGCGTACCTACTAAATATACAGAGGTAAGCTTCTGTTGCTATACTGAAGTCAAAAAGATATCTGCGGTTGGATAAATAGCGTCATTGCTTTGGAGCTGCAAAATGAAACAACGGAATAGTCGCGGAAGTGTTTTTTGAAACCTAACTTATAGGGTACTTGTAGCGCCTAACTACTCGGCACACTTGTTTGAAGCTATGATCGTCTGGTAGCTTCCATTTCGCGCTTCATATATTTGTTTGCCATCATTTAAATGCCACTGTATCATTTTACAGCTTTTTAAGAAGCACTCCTCTGGGGTCGCCATACTAGACACTGACAACGATGGAGATCTCGATTGTGTGACCGCCGTCCGAACAAAATATGATGACGATGGACCGACTGCTGATTACGTCTGGCTTCTCAAGGGCCTGAACGGCCATGTGAAGTGAGTTATGAACGTTTAGCCATAGAAGACTGAGTGATCGCTCAGGCCGACTATTGACAGAACGGCCAATCCTAAAATTGTCAATGTCTTAAAATACCTCTGCAATACGCCTCGATCGGCTTACAAACCGCAATGCTGCAACCTCTAGCAGGGGCTTAGGAAGGGGAGGGGGTTCTAATGGGGCTACGGCGCCGCCCGAAAGTTTTTCCTGCTTTCATGCAGCGCCGACCAAAGCAACTCCCGGCGCCGTAAATCACTCTGGATTTGGTCCAGAATGTCTTTTTCATGCTCGTAAAGATAATTATGCGCGAACATTGTGGACTCTGGCTGAGTTTATTCAGAACGCCCATGCACCTGGAGTCACATAACGCAAGGAGCCCCAGCCGAGCACAAAGTTTCGATGGTGTTTTGATTGCAAGCGATTACGTCGCGGCATCTTGCGGAGGCCGCGCATTCTACGGAGCCCACGGTTTCAGTTCTGAAACTTTATGGGTGTAAAGTCTTACAAACTTCTTAGAAACATTTTCTAAAGCCGCATTTTCTTAGAAACTTTCCTAAAGTCGCACATTGGACCATAAAATGAGACAAGCCAAATTAAAACACTGTCAGACAAGTTGACAAAGCGCGCAGCGAGGTCCCATGAGACGAAGCACTGTGATTAATCATTTGTGCCGTCTTGTGACAGAAAAGAATATCAACATTGGTCAATCCAAGAATTATCGATGTCTTACCAAGACTGCTCTACAATACACCTTGATTGGCTTAACGACAACAATGCTGCAACCTCTAGATATGTAGAATTCCCTGGAAAAAAATATACCGAATACCATGGCAATTTGGCTTAAGTTAGGTAACCTCGTAAATAAGGAAATACAGTCAAATCAGTTCTAAAGGTTACAGAACTACAAGATTGTGGAGCCGTATGAACTTTTCCCTGCTTTATTGTAGAGTTGTCTATGATGTATGCAGAAAGGACAAACAATCGGAATCACTAGATAAGTTTCCTGCGGTTTTTAACAGTGATGATTAAGTAGTTCCGAACATAATAATGAAAAGTTGGAGTTACGCTGAATAGGGGTGACTAATACTGAGCGCCTTCAAACCTTGTCAACCTCCGCAGGAATATTTAGATAACAGATCGAGCTGTTATTAAAGTTGCCCTAACGTTGCCTTGTGCTAAAATTTCGTGGATGAATTAGCCAAGCTTTTCGTTCGTAAGTGCGTTCGCTGTGGGACACTCGCAGATCGATTGTCCCACTGCGGCAGTGATACCTGGCCTAATACCGGGAAAGAAGGAGTTCTTCGATGGCGAATCTTTCTTACTGATAACCAGAAAATGAGGAAAACACCAATGCGAAGCTGTTTGGGGCATAAACACAAGACTCGTCAGGGGTCACTGTCTCAGGTTAATAAAGCTCGTGGATAGTCCATCGTAGTCCACACACCACAGAGGACCAGCCAATTATTCCGCCATGTCAAGGGTGCTGCGCTGATGAAATGCATCGTGTCTAAAGCTAGCCTTCTCCGCAGCTCGGCCAACGTCGAGAACGCAGCGGTGGCTCGACAGATGGCATTTGCACTCCTTCGAATTTGGTGCATGAGCGCTCTGAGCCATGCAAATGTGTTTCACCTACCATCATGGTATCCGCCAGCGCAGATGTTGCTGCTTACACCACGGCTTTAACGCTGCGCTATGCGCGTTCTGCCAGTAATCGTCGCAAACACCCTCGTTGACGCAAATGCTAGAGCGCGGTGCGAGATAGATCCTATTGTACATAAGCGCTTGTGCACCCGGCACGCGCCCATGGGCACCGTTTATAACAGTCCTGGCACTGCACCGAATCGTAAAAGTGGCCACGCCTCCACAGCGTAAACCATTCCCCCCTCCTGCACTTGCCTGCGCAGACGTTAATTCTGGCTACAAACGAGCCTTCAAATATCAGTAAAACTAGCTAGATTCATATAGCCTCGTGCATCAATGTTGGGGTTATCATCAGAACTTCACTGGTTGACCGGCTAGCTTTCACGCATGATTATAACATACTACGCTATATGCATCAAGACACAAAGCATTATGACATTTTCAAAGCTGCGTTGCATATTCTTCAATAACGATCAAATCTCGCAATAAACTGCACGTTCAGTTTAGTTTTACTGAAGCGGTGTAAAAAACAACAAATATCAGCTCGTCTATTGAGTCGCCAGCTTCCAATAATAGGGCTAAAATTTTCAGCGAATAAATGTGCCTCCAAAATTGCAATTTTATGGCGTTATGTAATATTGGTAAAGATAAATTAATTTAGTGAATAATATTTAGAGAAAAGTAGTTAGTTAACTCAAGTCTAAATATTTTAAGGCAGTTTGTCGTGTGCGTATCATGGCCACGCACGCTTATATCGCCTTCCGTTTCTCTACCACGGGATGCGCTTTAAAACCACGGCGCTGTAATTTTGCTTCAGAGACTTTCCTTCCCTCCCTTCTTCTCCGCCCTTAAACTGACTCTCTTAACTACTACACACAGAACAAAGCAACAGCGCGCGCATTAGATCCCATAGATGAGATGAATATTTACAATTAGTATTAGGGTTATAATTATATTCGAGTGCTGATTGCTGTGCTATCGTTTGTTAGCGAAGCTTTCCCTCAAGTCTAAATATTTTAAGGCAGTTTGTCGTGTGCGTATCATGGCTACGCACGCTTATATCGCATTCCGTTTCTCTACCACGGGTGCGCTTTAAAACCACGGCGCTGCAGTTTTGCTTTTCTTTTCTTTCTTCTTCTCCGCCCTTAAACTGGCTCTCTTAACTATACTACACGCAGAGACAAAGCAACAGCGCGCGCATGCGATCCCATAGATAAGATGAATATATATATATATATATATATATATATATATATATAGAAAACTATCAGTCATAGCTTTCGTAGTATAGCCCTCTGGGCCGTTTCCTTTTTTTTTTTTTTCGAAAGTAGTCCTATTAGGGTTATTATAATTACACGAAGGTATTTCGCCCTCATCAGCAGCAGTCCTTGGTATAGTTATTCTGGCGGCTAGCTTCCCACGCTATGCGTGCCGCCATCGCACCTGGTTAAGCTTTTCCTAGACGCTAGAGGTATGCTTTGTCCGCGCAACCTTGAGCGATCGGAAAGCGCGTTTCCCCCTCTTGGCCGGCGGAGAAGGGAGGCTTCGTTCCGGCCGCGAAGCTCTCCACATCTCTGTAAGGTGCCTTGTGGATGTCTCGTGCTGACGATGCCCTCTCGGTGAGCGCATATTTCCCCCCCCCCTCATCTTTTAAGAGGTTCAATACATACAAGCATTTGTCTCGCAAACCAGATTTTTTTCAAGGGAATTTTCCACGTCTCAGTAATTTCTCTCGTCGTATTCGAGTGCTGATTGCCGTGTTATAGTTTGTTAACGAAGCTTTCCCCTCAAGTCTAAATATTTTAAGGCAGCTTTCCTAGCCTCTAAAGCCGCTCGAGTTGGCTCTTCTCCTCGAGCGGCCATTTTTGCTAGAAAGTATGCCTTCCAACCACTCGGAAACCGACTATCGCGGACAACATGAGTCTCTTTCCACGTAAGTGTGAGGCTCGGAGCAGGAGCTATGGCGCTTGAAAGTAGCCTGGGGCCTGACGAACCAACCGACTGAGCTATCTTTCCGGGCAACATCGAAGGGTCACGAGTTCAAATCACCTGTTATGTTCCTTTTTTTTTTCGCCCCTTTTTCTTTTTTTTTTCTTTCTTTTAATGTCTTTTCCTTTATTTTATCACTGTACGGGAACCCCCCTAAAAAAAAAAAAGAAAAAAAGAAAGAACGATATATATCTTCAAATATGTATGGCCTCACACTCACATGTGCAGGTCATAAATACCAGGTTCTGTAGCCGAGTGCCATCCATGGGGTATAACCGAGCTCAGATTGGTCCACCTTGACTGACCAAATAGGGCACCACTGTAGGTTAAATGAGGCGTACAACTCCTGCGGCACCCGCCGTGGTTGCTCAGTGGTTATGGTATTAGACTGCTGAGCACGAGGTCGCGGGATCGGACCCCGACCACGGCGGCCGCATTTCGATGGGGGCGTTATGCGAAAACACCCGTGTACTCAGAATTAGCTGCACGTTAACGAACCCCAGGTGGTCGAAATTTTCGGAGTCCTCCACTACGCCGTGCATAATCAGAAAGTGGTTTTGTCACGTACAACCCCATATATTAATTTTTAATTTAACTCCTACGGGGACGGTAGAGTATCCGTCTCCAGTGCAAGAGGACCGTGATTCAAATCCCGGTGCTGCGCTATTCTCCACCGGAAAATACAAAAAAAAAAAACCGTGTGTTGAGAAAATTGCACGAACAGGCTTGGAGTGTGGCCTGATCCCGGTGACCAGAACCGGTAACGCACTCTCTCACCAGAGCAGGATTGGCCACCCTGGTGCAGTACTTGGCCACAACCTCCTATATGAATACAACAATCGAACCCCGGCCCTCAGTCCCCAGCAGCCGCGAAGCAACTGACCACGGCGGCGGTCAGATCTGTGACGCTGCAGAGGGTGCTAAGAATACCTGGCTCCGGACAGGCCGCCATTGGAATCTGAACCTGGCAACGTTTAACGTTAGAACGCTATCTAGTGAGGCGGGTCTAGCAGTGTTATTGGAGGAATTAGAGGGTAGTAAATGGGATATAATAGGGCTCAGTGAGGGTAGGAGGACAAAAGAAGCATATACAGTGCTAAAAAGCGGGCATGTACTGTGTTACCGGGGCTTAGCGTAGAGACGAGAACTAGGAGTCGGATTCCTGATTAATAAGGAAATAGCTGGTAACATACAGGAATTCTGTAGCATTAACGAGAGGGTGGCATGTCTTGTTGTGAAACTTAATAAGAGGTACGAAATGAAGGTTGTACAGGTCTACGCTCCTACATCTAGTCATGATGACCAGGAAGTCGAAAGCTTTTATGAAGACGCAGAATCGGCGATGAGTAAAGTCAAAACAAAATACACTATACTGATGGGCGACTTCAATGCCAGGGTAGGCAAGAAGCAGGCTGGAGACAAGTCAGTGGGGGAATATGGCATAGGCTCTAGGAATAGCAGAGGAGAATTATTAGTAGAGTTTGCAGAACAGAATAATATGCGGATAATGAATACCTTTTTCCGCAAGCGGGTTAGCCGAAAGTGGACGTGGAGGAGCCCGAATGGTGAGACTAGAAATGAAATCGACTTCATACTCTGCGCGAACCCTGGCATCATTCAAGATGTAGACGTGCTCGGCAAGGTACGCTGCAGTGACCACAGGATGGTAAGAACTCGAATTAGCCTAGACTTGAGGAGGGAACGAAAGAAACTGGTACACAAGAAGCCAATCAATGAGTTAGCGGTAAGAGGGAAACTAGAGAAATTCCGGATCAAACTACAGAACAGGTATTCGGCTTTAACTCAGGAAGAGGACCTTAGTGTTGAAGCAATGAACGACAACCTCATGGGCATCATTAAGGAGTCCGCAATAGAAGTCGGTGGTAACGCCGTTAGACAGGAAACCAGTAAGCTATCGCAGGAGACGAAAGATCTGATCAAGAAACGCCAATGTATGAAAGCCTCTAATCCTACAGCTAGAATAGAACTGGCAGAACTTTCTAAGTTAATCAACAAGCGTAAGACAGCGGACATCAGGAACTATAATATGGATAGAATTGAACAGGCTCTCAGGAACAGAGGAAGCCTAAAAACAGTGAAGAAGAAACTAGGAATAGGCAAGAATCAGATGTGTGCGTTAAGAGACAAAGCCGGCAATATCGTTACTAATATGGATGAGATAGTTCAAGTGGCTGAAGAGTTCTATAGAGATTTATACAGTACCAGTGGCACCCACGACGATAGTGGAAGAGAGAATAGCCTAGAGGAATTCGAAATCCCACAGGTAACGCCAGAAGAAGTAAAGAAAGCCTTAGGAGCTATGCAAAGGGGGAAGGCAGCTGGGGAGGATCAGGTAACAGCAGATTTGTTGAAGGATGGTGGTCAGATTGTTCTAGAGAAACTGGCCACCCTGTATACGCAATGCCTCATAACCTCGAGCGTACCGGAATCTTGGAAGAACGCTAACATAATCCTAATGCATAAGAAAGGGGACGCCAAAGACTTGAAAAATTATAGACCGATCAGCTTACTGTCCGTTGCCTACAAAGTATTTACTAAGGTAATCGCAAATAGAATCAGGAACACCTTAGACTTCTGCCAACCAAAGAACCAGGCAGGATTCCGTAAAGGCTACTCAACAATAGACCATATTCACACTATCAATCAAGTGATAGAGAAATGTGCAGAATATAACCAACCCTTATATATAGCTTTCATTGATTACGAGAAAGCGTTTGATTCAGTCGAAACCTCAGCAGTCATGGAGGCATTACGGAATCAGGGTGTAGATGAGCCATATGTAAAAATACTGGAAGATATCTATAGCGGCTCCACAGCCACCGTAGTCCTCCACAAAGAAAGCAACAAAATCCCTATAAAGAAAGGCGTCAGACAGGGAGATACGATATCTCCAATGCTATTCACAGCATGTTTACAGGAGGTATTCAGAGGCCTGGAGTGGGAAGAATTGGGGATAAAAGTTGATGGAGAATACCTTAGCAACTTGCGATTCGCTGATGATATTGCCTTGCTTAGTAACTCAGGAAACCAATTGCAATGCATGCTCACTGACCTGGAGAGGCAAAGCAGAAGGGTGGGTCTAATAATTAATCTGCAGAAAACTAAAGTACTGTTTAACAGTCTCGGAAGAGAACAGCAGTTTACGATAGGTAGCGAAACACTGGAAGTGGTAAGGGAATACATCTACTTAGGGCAGGTAGTGACCACGGATCCGGATCATGAGACTGAAATAACCAGAAGAATAAGAATGGGTTGGGGTGCGTTTGGCAGGCATTCTCAAATCATGAACAGTAGGTTGCCACTATCCCTCAAAAGGAAAGTGTACAACAGCTGTGTGTTACCAGTACTCACATATGGGGCAGAAACCTGGAGGCTTACGAAAAGGGTTCTGCTGAAATTGAGGACGACGCAACGAGCTATGGAAAGAAGAATGATGGGTGTAACGCTAAGGGATAAGAAAAGAGCAGATTGGGTGAGGCAACAAACGCGGGTAAACGACATCTTAGTTGAAATCAAGAAAAAGAAATGGGCATGGGCCGGACATGTAATGAGGAGGGAAAATAACCGATGGTCACTAAGAGCTACGGACTGGATTCCAAGGGAAGGGAAGCGTAGCAGGGGGCGGCAGAAAGGTAGGTGAGCAGATGACATTAAGACGTTTGCAGGGACAACATGGCCACAATTAGTACATGACCGGGGTAGTTGGAGAAGTATGGGAGAGGCCTTTGCCCTGCAGTGGGCGTAACTAGGCTGATGATGATGAGTTAGTTAACTGTCATATTGACATTTATAACATCAATTATAATGTCCGCCACAATTGTGGGTGAATCTTGGTACAATCCTTTTCTGCCGAGCATTGTTTCGAATGGAGTATTCTTATTAAACACGAATGAACCTTGCTGAAATGCCGAATGCTTCATTTCTTAGATAATTTAGTATCGCTTGCAGTAGCCCATGCCTGTAGCCGTCTCACTAGTAATGTTACATGATCCTTCCTCCACATTGCGGACTTCCTCAAGACAGATTTCCCACATTCAGTGTCCCTGTGATTTTATTTATCAATGAATTCGCCCTTGCGTAGCTATCTGCTAACCTCAAGGCAAGCTAAGATGCTAGCACCACCGCCCCGGTAAGGCGTTGGTTCCAGGTTCAAATACAGGACCAGGCCTAAGTTTTCTTCAAATGCGGGTCTTTCTGAAACCCGTATGGGTTTCCTTTGTCGGTTCTTTCTACAGTGTGGGTGGAACACTATTTTTCCCTTTCACATTGTAATACAATCTGTTTCTTTTGTTTGTTGTTGTTATTGTACAATCTCTTACCATGGAGAGCACAATATAACGAAATGCGCCGATAAACAATTCCTGCCTTCCAGAGGACTCTCCGGCATATATTATAAGACTGGGCGTACTATCAAATCATCCATAAATTATATGTAGAATTAAAACGTTAGTGACCATACTTTTACAACGGGAAATTACCCGCTGTGGTTGCTCAGTGGCGATGGTGTTGGGCTACTGAGCGTGAGGTTGCGGGATCGAATCCCGTCCATGGCGGGCCCTTTTCGATGGGGACGAAATGCCAAAACACCCGTGTAATTAGCTTGTAGCTTTATGTACACGTTAAAGGACCTCAGGTGGTCGAAGTTTCCGGAGTCCCCCACTTCGGCGTACCTCGTAATCAGAAGGTGGTTTTGGCACGTAAAACCACATAATTTAAAGAAACACCGGAAATTGCTTATGAGGAATTGGTTGAAACGGTCAAATGTTGTATCAACAACAAATATCATCCACCGGCTTTAAATGGAGAAAGCAACGATAAGCAATCTTTCTTGCTCCTTTTATTTTTTCGATAAATTTCTCAGGTGCTCACATCTTTAACGAACATTTCAGAAAGAACATCACGTACCACTTCGAGAAAGGAGACGCACCGGACAAGGCGTTCGTCACCATCGATGATGGTAACTATAAAATACCTCAGTCCAATGTGTGTGCAGGCAATAGCATTGCACTCGAAACATATCGTTCCGCAGTGTTACTTGTTCTTGGGAGCCCCCATAAAGAAGTTGTTATCGCATTTTGTTTGCATGCTTGACATGCGCGTTGCTCAACTTTGTCAGTTTGCTGTTCGCGACGTGGCATTAGTGGGCTCATGGCGAATGCTTTGGAGTGGGCGTGTACACGTACGAATACTCGCCTCAGTATCGGCACGGGTGCCTTTCTCGCACCGATTGTTAACGGTCGCTGTCGGCTACACCACCAGACTAGCTTCCTCACCGTGCACCAATTCACCCTAATAAAGCTTCCTCCAAGGACCCTGGACTGCTGTTGCTGTACAGGCACTATCACGTTACACGTAACAATACTGCGGAGTGGAAGGCCACTGTTTTGTCCATTATTTTATCATTTCAAACCTACAGCTAACATTCCATAATAAAGGAGCACACAACGAAAAGTTACCGCCTGAGTAGAGGCACAGAAGCCGTTAGCAAGCGCATAAAATCAGTGGCGCCTGTAGAAACGAAGTTATATTTAGGTGATGAATGTAGGGAAATGAAGCCATTGCTTAGACACATAAGTGAAAGATAAATAAAAGTTAGCATGAATCAATATCAACGGCAAAGAACAAACGACTTTTGCGGAAAATATTACGAGGCCTAACTTAGCACGGACTCTGGTTTCAAAATATCATAGCATATTACGGAAGCTACACAGTGGCGTGCCTTTATGAGAACCTCAAAAAAACAATCCGTAAATTATATAAGAATATTTATCATTTACGTAACACAATTTATAGCAGCCTAGGTCAATGGTTATCAGGCAGTTATATCATTTTCAATAGCTGCGTTTGTTGAGGTCACTGGATATCTACAGGTTCTGTAACATGAAAAAGAAATGGATCTTATACTAGACGCAACCAAACAATAAAACGGGAGGTGGGATAACTTAATTTTGAACTATATTTTGTTTCAAGCGGCCTTATTTGTCAAGACACCATTACAGTTGGGAGTGGTACAGCCCCGATCCCATACGCACATTGCATCAGATTAACTGCTTCAGAATTAAAAGAATAGCAAGTGTTGGAACATAGACACTTACGGCTATATTGTGGCGCATGTATAACACCTTAGTCCTACATAAAGAAAGCAACAAAATCGCAATAAAGAAAGGCGTCAGGCAGGGAGATACGATCTCTCCAATGCTATTCACAGCGTGTTTACAGGAGGTATTCAGAGACCTGGATTGGGAAGAATTGGGGATAAGAATTAATGGAGTATACCTTAGTAACTTGCGGTTCGCTAATGACATTACCTTGCTTAGTAACTCAGGGGACCAATTGCAATGCATGCTCACTGACCTGGAGAGACAAAGCAGAAGGGTGGGTATAAAAATTAATCTGCTGAAAACTAAAGTAATGTTTAACAGTCTCGGAAGAGAACAACAGTTTACGATACGTAGCGAGGCACTGGAAGTGGTAAGGCAATACATCTACTTAGGGCAGGTAGTGAGCGCGGATCCGAATCATGAGACTGAAATAATCAGAATAAGAATGGCGCGTTTGGCAGGCATTCCCAGATCATGAACAGCAGGTTGTCATTATCCCTCAAGAGGAAAGTGTGTAACAGCTGTGTCTTACCAGTACTCACGTACGGGGCAGGAACCTGGACGCTTACGAAAACGGTTGTACTTAAATTGAGGACGACGGACCGAGCCATGGAAAGAAGAATGATGGGTGTAACGTTAAGGGATAAGAAAAGAGCAGATTGGGTGAGGGAACAAACGCGAGTTAATGACATCTTAGTTCAAAATCAAGAAAAAGAAATAGGCATGGACAGGACATGTAATGAGGAGGGAAGATAACCAATGGTGATTAAGGGCTACGGACTAAATTCCGAGAGAAGAAAAGCGTAGCAGGGGTAGGCAAAAATTTAGGTGGGCGGATGAGATTGAGACATTTGCAGGGACAACATGGCCACAATTAGTACATGACCGGGGTAGTTGGAGAAGTATGGGAGAGGCCTTTGCCCTGCGGTGGGTTAACTGGGATGATGATGAAGATGATGATGATGATGATGAAATCATCCCTGGATTTGCGAAGAGGAGCGCAGTGAAGGGCCGATGCAGATGTACCATTGCTGTGCGACGTGCAGGTGCGACAACAGGCGCAGTACTGCACCTGTTGCACTAGAACAAAAATCAAAGGCTACCGAGCTCGTTGAAATCTAGCCTAGGTGTAGAAGTTGTTGCCAAATTTGAACCTAATAAACCAAACAGGTTCACCTAATAATAATTCGCAGAACGTTATGTCGGCGTTCTCAATTGCGTCTATGCGTAACATGCATACCTGCAATGAAAGATAAGGCAGGTATGCCTAACATGCAGCTTGAGACGGCGCTTGCACATTCGTGAATCGAATCGCCGAATCATATTTATCGGCGTAACCTCGTCCACACATGGTGTTAGATTTGTGGCACTCGCACTTCGAACAATGTTTTCTTTTTTATTTTGTCGATTTTTATCTATGCCAAATATTCCATGTGATTACAAGTCCTACAGTAATCACGGAAACGAAACTCTTAACTGTAAAGATTATGTTAAGTGACTGAGGGAAACACATTGCATATCTGGCGGCTACAAGTTAAAAGCAATGGCACATTGTATTTTACTTCGAAGAAAAATAACAAATCCTTTTGTGAAAGTAACAATCCTCATGCTCGAATAACTCAAATGCCATATTAGTGTTCTCATAAGAGAAACAACGTCCTTGCAAATGGCGTCAAGGAAATCTGCAAGCATGGCGTGTTCTGGCCTTGTATTGCAAGCAGATGGTGTACGTGCCAATAAATTGCGCATTCATTTGAGAATCTGTATGTGTATCAATGTGCTCTTCATGCATTTAATATTTCACTTGACTTCAGTACTTAGTAAACTGTTGGAATATCGTCATTTTTTCTAACTGAAACGGTACCGTAAATAAACTGAGAATCATAGTGAACGAAGCATCAAATGAGAAATCGCCATATAATATTCAAAGATGTCTCTCTTTTTTTTTCTTTGGCTAAATTATAGATTAACAATGTTGATATTGAATTTTCTTTCCGGAAGCTATGTTTGCTGTAATGTTATCACTCGTGCCGAGCAAGACAAGGACCTACTATGAGCCTCAATTTCTTTCATAATTTTACAGATGACGGTCAAATGCAGGAAGCGAGAGCCCTCTATGACGACTACCAGACGTGCGCCGTGTTGGAGTTTCCATATAAGAGAAATCCACGTAAGGAAGTTCTATGTCATAGTGGACACGTACGGCCGACATAGCGACTGTGTCTGTTAAATTCAAAAGGTTTGAGGCGGCGATGCTAATATATATAAATACTATAAGCGCACAGCCCCTGCAAACTTCACTGAAATACGGGAGCGACGTGGCCACCAGGTATTAGATAACTTAGCTTGTGAATTAATTTTCTCATAGGCTGTTTATCTCAATTTGCACCTGTTCCTATATCATTGGCCTTGGCTACTGCCAAGGAATAACAATATCGCAAACGTCATTTTAGCCTTGGTACCCCACAAGATACAAAGCGACATTGTGCCATGTTGGCCGCCGTTTTTGCAACATTCAATGCGACAGCTGTCTTCACAAAAAAGAGCCCACCGAGACTAGAACACTTGCTGAAAACTGCTCTTAACTTAGGCCTTAGACTGGACAGTACGAACGTGCGCTGAAGTCTGCTAGGAATCTGAGCATCATCAGCCTAACAACTAATCACTGTTAGCTATTTTCACATGCTGTGTGCTTCCTTTCTAGGGTACGTAGCCGCTACGCATTGATAAGCTATATACAGAACGGAGGAACACTGTCCTTACCCTGTATTTAGAATCAGAAAGGTGACTAAAGCTTAATCCACATGGACCTCCGTATTGTTATTGCACACATTATTATGTTCCGTGCCCTGTGTGCTAAGGAACTTGCAATGTTTAGCCTGACAGACAGTTATAATAAATCCTTATTGGAGATGTGTAATTAACTCTACAAGATTCTGCAGAAGGTATCGGCCATGGCAATATTTGTAGATGTGAACCAAGCTACAGGAATTAACTTGTTTGTTTGCTAGAGTTAAGATACCTAAACAGTTTTTATATATTTATTTCCAAGAAAAGTCACCATATGAAAAAAAGAAAGCTTACTGTGCACTCTGCATACCAGCTAAACATTAGTCAGGCTCAAATAAAAAAGAAAAAAAAAACATTATGGGAGAACTGCAACATCTATCCTGGGTACATCCTGCGTGACTTTTGTTATTGGTAGCAATATATCACATATACAAAATTATTAAGCCAGAGTGCGAAGTAATAACTCTGCTTCATTGTATGTACAGATAAAGCTGAACTAATGCTTCTTCAAGAGCCCCGGATACAAATGTTCGTAATACGCTACATTTGATTGCCGTCTGTTTACCTCGTTTAATAGGAAGAACGGGATATCGAACAGATATCGTGTTGTGCTTGGTTTGCGTAACAAAACAAATATGTGCACTGGCTAATGAGACTAAGCGGATTCCTACGTGAGCCAGCAACTATACGTCGTAGCCCTTTTATCAAAATACTTCACCAATGTAGAAGGACGTTTGTCAAAACAAGGCATCTCTATAGTCAGCCCATTACAGTCGCGCACTTTTATTGTCGCAATCTTTATTAAACATGCACAGTTTCATTTTTTTGTAGACTACTCAAATAAAGGCAATGTCATCGCCGTTGCTCATTGTAACTTCTATACAGGTGCACCATATTAACAAGTTAATTTTCGCCACTATGCTAATTGTTCAACTAAATATTTTGATTTCTTGTTGAATTAATCGCCACCTCATCGAGTAATTTGGATGAAGGGTTATAATTGTGCTATTAGTCTCGGTAATGACGACATTTTTGAGTCAGTTTAAGGAAAGATTGCCTCCTAAAGGATGCTGGTACATCGTCTACAGTGTTGTCAAAACAAGTAGTAAATCCTTTTACAGCGAAGCTGTTAAGGGCGTCTTTCCCGAGGATCGTGTCCATGTGTCGACACAAAACTCGAGCCTTCTCCTCCGGCGTCCGCGGCAGTCGCCATTGGCCGATTTCGTCTCCAGTTTCTCGCGAACGCTCTGTAGCTCTCAATATAATGAAGGTATCTTGGAAAAACATTATACTGATATTGGTCGCTGACTCTATCATTACGCCGAGTTTCATTTACTTGTTGTAATTAGTTTGTTCACAGTAACGTTGTAAACACTACAGGATTTTCGTCTGCTGTCAATACGTAGCCGTCTACGGAGAAAGTATGGGTACAGAAAACGGCTGTACCTCTTCTTTTATGGAAACTATTCCGAAACCAATTATATGACAATTTGCAGCTAAGACACCTGTAACATTACGTCGAGGAGGAGAAACAAACTTTCGTAGAACCCAGCAGTTTAGTTGGCTGGGCCTAGGCCTCCCACGTGGGACGACGAGGTCTTGCCTCGTCGCGGCCTCGCAGGCTTGCCGCGTAGCACAGAGTTGATCGTCGAGGTGTGAGCTGCGCAGGGTGTCGTGCCATCTCGACGAGAGAGTCACATTATTAATTGTCAGATATTGGTGTTTACCAATAATCGACTTTACCAATTGTCGGATATTGGTGTCTTACCAGTACTCACATACGGGGCAGAAACCTGGAGGCTTAGTAAAGGGTTCTACTTAAATTGAGGACGACGCAACGAGCTATGCAAAGAAGATTGATGGGTGTAACGTTAAGGAATAAGAAAAGAGCAGATTGGGTGAGGGAACAAACGCGAGTTAATGACATCTTAGTTGAAATCAAGAAAAATAAATGGGCATTGGCAGGACAAGTAATGAGGAGGGAAGACAACCGATGGACATTAAGGGTTACAGACTGGATTCCAAGGGAAGGGAAGCGTAGCAGGGGGCGGCAGGAAGTTAGGTGGACAGATGAGGTTAAGAAGTTTGCAGGGACAGCATGGCCACAATTAGTACATGACCAGGGTAGTTGGAGAAGTATGGGAGAGGCCTTTGCCCTGCAGTGGGCGTAACCAGGTTGTTGATGATGATGATGATGACGATGATGATTGTTTACATTCTCATAGCAAGAGGGGAAGCGATGCTGCCTGAGTCTTACAGATTTTGCAAGTGTTACTGGGTAGATGTCTGGGTAGATACTGGGGTAACGTATTAGTGAAGGGTGCGTGTTTGTCTGTAACAGGCGAAGCGTGGTTGCCTGCGCTCTCGTGAGCTTGTGATGAGGGATGAGGAAGGTTCTTCTTTCGAGATAGAACGATCTAGTAAGTTCGTTGTAGCTGGTGAGGTGATCGCATTCCGCGGGTGCACCTGCGCTGTCTCTGGCACGGTTGAAAAGGCCTCGCGCTACGGAGTGAGCAACCTCGTTGAGGCTGTGAAGTGCGGATGTACGACGTCGGCGTGCGCTAGGAACCTAACGAGGCTGATTTGACTTTCGGGTGAGTGAGGCGCTTGGTGTAGGATGCGTAGTGCTTGTTGTGAAATAGGACGTTTGTTGTAATGGCTGATTGCCGTGCGGGAATCGTTCACGATGCTGAGGCAGTCCGGATCGAAGGTGGCCAGGGTGGTGGCCACTTCCTCGGCCCTCTCGGCGTTTTGGGTTACGATGCTGGCGGCATGTATGAGCGAGTCGCCTACTGTGGTAGCAGCCGCGAAGCGGTGCCCGTCTTGATATTCAGCTGCGTCGATGAAGGTGACGCCCGTGGTGTCGCCATAAGCTTTAATGACGGAGGCAGCCCTTGCCTTCCGACGTTCTTTATTGTAGTCGGGGTGCATGTTTTTGGGGATACGGTCTGCATGTAGCCAAGTCTGGCGGTCACGTGCAGTTGGGTATTTCTCTCCATCTTGATGGTTGTAGGTGATGCCGAGTTTAGTTAGAATGTGCTGGCCTGTTTCTGTGAGGCTGAGACTCTCCGGATGAGACCGGCGCCTTGCTTCGTTTAATTTGTCGAGGGTGCTATGGAGTCCTAATTAGAGCAGGAGTTCTGTGCTGGTGTTGTTTGGCAGTCCTAAGGCTAGCTTGTAGGCGCCGCGTATAATCAAATCAAATCTTTATTTTCCATCAGGTGCTACAGATGGAGGGGCTACGGAAAAAAAGCTGCCACTTGGCGGCTTGACGAATCCGCAGACCCATATATAAGGCAGCGTCTAGACAGCACCACAGCATAAACAAGCAACAAACAAATCGAGACGCTTGATCAAAGCAAATAAATAAAATAAAAAGTCCTTAGCCAGATCAATCAAACACAGTCAACACAAAAGAATGAACAAGCAATAAGCGTATCAAGGCACTTGATAAATGCAGAAGAAAAGAAAAAGTCTTGAGCTAGATAAAAACAAACACCAGAATAGCTGAAATCAGGTTAGTCAATAAGCAAACAGGTCTCTAAGTGTAACAGTGGAGCAACTAAATAAATCAAAATTCAGTGACTGATAATAGTTTAAAAGAGATGGCAGAGAGAAACACAAACGTTCCATACCAGAATTCAAGCGTGGTACAGCAACCTTCCAGTTTTCTCCACGTCTAGTATTGTAATATTTCTCATTTGTTTCTAAATGTGCCAAGGCATCGAGGCTATGAATATTTTTTTTCACTTCATATTTAAACCGAGCACTCAAACGGTAGCGGTATAGCTTGTGAGCTGTAATAACATGTGCCCTGTGAAAGAATTCTGCAGTGGTTGCATTATGACGAGCATTGTATACGTGGCGTAGATACCGTTTTTGCATATGGAATATTTTTTGTGTGTTAGAGAAAGTAGTTGTGCCCCAGACAAGTTGGCAATAGTTGACGTGTGGATAGAAAAGAGAATTGTAGACCAATATTTTTGTTTTAGTAAAAAGCATGTACTGGAGACGACCGACTACATCGGTTATTCCAGCAAGTTTGGCTAATACAAAATTCACATGCGGTTCCCAGGACAGATTGGTAGTGAATATCACACCTAGACATTTAAACTGGTCAACAATGTCAACAGGGTGAGAGTTTAAAACAATATCGGCATAAGGAGGAACAGGTTTATTTTTCGGCCGGAAGACAACTGCTTTTGTTTTATTTTCGTTAATCTTCATGTAATTGGATAAGGACCATTGCTGCAGTTTGACTATGGTATCATTGCAATCAGTGATAAGTTTATCGATGTTATTACCAGAAAAAAGTATGCTGGTATCATCTGCATATATAATAAATTTGGCGTTCTGATTAATGTTAACAATGTCGTTTATGTACAGGTTAAATAGCAAGGGGCAAGGGGCTAATAATGACCAGTTTAGTCTTTTCTGCTCTGTACCAATTATGGAAGGCGGTGACGTACGTAATGTGAGAGATGACAAATGAGTGAACCAGGCGGATGAGGCTTTCTTCCTTCAGGCCCTGTCACCGGTTGATCACCCGTTTCAGCAGTCGCGTCGTATTGGCCTTCCCTCGGAGGACCTAGGATATAACCGTTCAGATGGCGCCGTTAGCTGCGATGGTCATGACGAGGACCCGGATGGTAGTGACCACGGGTATAGTTCTACCATCCCTCATGTGGAGTTCGGTTTCCTCGTATTGGTGTTTGTGTATAGATCCTAGTGGTGGGCGTTCACGGAGCGTGGAAAATTACGTCGAGTTTCATATATTTTTCATAATTACGTAGTTCACAGTGAAGGTGTAAATATTGTGCAATTGCCGTCTGTGATGCGGCGGTACTTGCACACGTCACTATTTAATAAAAGAATAACTATAAATCACTCCACACTCAAAAGATTTATTCGTTCTTTGTATCCAACAACAAAAACAACAAAAACAACAATAATAATAATAATAATAATAATAATAATAATATTAATAATAATATAAAGGACCTCCATTAGACGATGGGCCGATGACAAGTAGAGCGTTTCACTAAGTACAGTCTTTAGGCTCGAGCATCTGCGGCACGCTGCCTACATCCAGGCGTTCTTCTTCATTACAATGGCGCCGTCGGAGAAATGAGCCATTCTTACGACTTAGTCTGAAGATGAGGCCACAGAATCATGATAGCGTTTGGACGACTTCGGGTATACGACGAAGCATATCATACGGCGGTGTGAGTGGTTCTATGAGGGATGGGCCACCGTATTTAGGAAGAAGTTTTGAAGCGACTCCTGGTGTGCGGGTCGGTACGGACAACCAAACGAGGGTTCCCTGTAGAAAAGTTGAAGTCATGTTGCGAGCATCGTGTTTTGATTTTTGGCGATTGTGATTGTCCAATGTGAAGCGGCCGGCCCACTGACGACATTCTTCAGCTTATCTAGCAGCGTTCAAGATTGGCAGGCATTCTTGTGTTAGAGTGGTAGGGAAGAAAGGTATCGATTGTCTGAGAAGGATGACGGCCAAAAAGAATATAGACGGGGAAGAAACCGGTAGTGGCTTGCCTTGCGTATTGTCGGCGTAGGCAACGAATGGAAGAACTAAGCCCCAACTGGAGCCGTCGCATGCGATGTATATAGCGAGCAGGTCACGAAGGGTGCGATTAAAGCGTTCCGTAGCATCAATGGTTTGCAGATGATAGGCGGTGCATGTGGGATTCAGGAAGCAATTTTTCAACGACTTCAAACAGGAAGGCGTGTGGCCTCGGTCGATGGGCAGTTCACGAGGGCCTCCATGACAAAGCACAAAACGGCGCAATATAAAACTGGCGATTTCCTGCGCTGTAGAGGCTGGCAGGGCAGCAGTCTCTGCATAGCGTGTTAAGGGGTCGACAGCAACTATAATCCACCGGTTGCCGGAGGTAGACAAACGAAGTGCACCATATATATCGACACCAACACGATCAAAAGGTTGAGGTATGTATGGCAGGGGTTGGAGTTCGCCGGCTGTGAGTGCGGCGGAGATTTGGTTTGCTGACATTCACGGGATGAGCGGACGAAGTTCCGAACGAAGGTGCACATCCTTCGCCAGTAGTAGCGGTGCCGAAGTCAGCAATACGCTTTGAAAGCGTTGGCGCGGTCACACTGGGGATCCGACTGGAAAGAGGAACAGATCTCTGATCTCTAGGCTCTCGGGATGAAGGGCAACCACGTACGTCCCTCTGGTTGCGTAATTACGTCGCTGCAAGAGCTGACCACGGACCGCAGAATGAGGAACTTGGCGCCCAATTGTTCAAGAGGCCGGAACTGTTGAGGTATTCGAGAGAAGGTCCAAAAGGGCTGCAGTCCAAGGGTCATTGTGCTGTTGGGCAGCAATAGTGTCAAGTTCAAAAGACGACAACGTGCACTCACAGAGGGACTCACCAGTGGCCTTTAGCAAGAGTGGTGAGCGGGAAAGAGCGTCAGCATCGGAAATATTCCACCTGGAACGATACACCACGGGTATGTCGTGCTCCTCATATTGCAAGGCCCAGCGAGCGACACGGCCAGATGGGTCTTTTAAATTGGAAAGCAAACACAGCGCATGGTGGTTGGTCGCTACGTCAAAGAGCGGCCATATAAATAAGGGTGAAACTTGCCAAGCACCCAGATGATGGCCAAGCACTCTTTTTCCGTGACACTGTAATTGGCGTACTAGACTGGCGTACTAAGGGATCACCCGAAGACAGAGAGGAACGAATTTATGCATGGACTGCAGACATGACACTAGGCACAAACACATAACGATAAATACAGGTAGTGCATTTAACAGGTTTGCCACTCTAGTCGCTAAACTCAGTTCAGATTCTGCACCACTCACAGTTCCAATGGTGGTAGATACGAGCCGCAGTGGTGGGGTATCGTTGGCTTGGGCGTAACTCAGCCACAAGTCACTACGACAGTGACGGGAGCCAGGGCACAGCCTGGCCTCGGAGGGTGATACACGGCGATGAACGCCGTAGTGCAGCCTATCTCCACAACACAAGAACCGGGCCACAGCCTGGTTCCGACAGGGTAGCACGACAATGAACGCCCCTACACTGCCTGTCTCGGAAGCGTCCAGAGCCGGGGCGAAGCCCGGCCACGGCAGGATCCGCCAGGTAGCCTCCAAGGATAGTGCTGTGAGCCGGAACGAAACCCGGTTCAGCAGGGGCAGGAACGGGGACGTCGGGACGGGGCCCCCCGCTTGACTCACAGTGCCCGGCGACAGCTTTCCTGCTGTGCCGCTCCGCTCAGCTTGTCAGCCACGTCGCTCGAGCCGATCTCGCGGTGACCGCGCAGCAATCACGCACACACTCGCGCTTTTCGCCCTCGCTGCGGCCTCGCTCACCGACACAAGCACCGATTCCGACGCCCGCGCATTCCAAATGCCGTCCGGCTACTACACTTCCCCCCAGTTCAAGAACGACACGGTGATTAGGTATGACGCTGTGAGCCAACACACGTAACACAGAGTACTGACTTCGTCATACTACGTATAAAAGATCTGCTACAGAATCCATAAGTAATAATTTATCAGTTACACATGAGTTGGCACGTAGGTGCTTATAGAGTACAAACAGTACCTGTGCAATGCATCTTTCTTTTGGTCAGATGGTTTCGCCAAATAATTTTGTCCCACGATACCGACGGCGCCGATAGGGCCGATTTGCGACGGTGTCAACGATATCCATGCCCACTCAGTGCACATGTGCTTCACTAACAGGCAAGGTGTGAATTGTGGCACGGCTGACGATATGGTGATGACCAGTCGGCTGGCAGACATCGCCAGACTTCATGAACCTCTTCGTTTCAGATTTCACACCTGGCCAGTAAAATTCGGTGAGAATGCGTTAGTCGTGTGCGATATTCCTCAATGACCTAGGATAATTATCTCGTGTGGCATATTCAGGACATTCCCCTTCAGCTGTCTGGGTACAACATGCTGCTGCAACTCATTCCCACATGACAGCTTGCGTCTTCAATATAAAACTTCTTCAGATAAGTTATAGTGAGTCTCACCATTGTTTGTCACAACTGCCTTACCGACATTCTCAAAGGAACGTCGTAAGGACTCCTCATTTCTTTGCAGGTTCTCGAGAGTCGCTTTGGTTGTAACGGCGGCTGAAGGTTTAGTGCCAGCGAATTGGTCATAGGGCGCGCTAGAGTTCTCCTTGCAGTTTCAGCGCTATCACCCAGAAAGTCATTTTGCTCTTCTACTTGGCAGAGCGGCAAGTTGAAGTCTTCCGTTGACATCTTCCTGTTTGTGGACGAAATTTGAGGGCAATACCCATGACTTCTAGGATAACGCTGGATGTCTTCCGCTGCAGGACGTACCACCGAAATGACCGGCTCGTCCATGTTTCACGCGGCGCTATCGTCTTGGCCCGTTCTATGATGTTGTTGTAGCGGATGTGGGTTAACTTGAGTAGTCGGCTTTCCACGTACGACGTTCCCCAACACCACATCCTAAAGAGGGTTCTGCACGCATTTGACACGCACCATGCCTGTGAAGAACGCCCTGTCTAGATAGACTAATTCCTCTGGCAAACGATGTACAGTACGATCCAACAGAAATACTGGACGTTTTGTTCCTGTAAGCTTTTCCTTCGGAACGAGTCCTTGTCGAACTATTACAGTATTGCAGCGAGTATCTCTGAGCACAGTTACGGCCTTACCCTCGAGGCATCCTTTTGTCACGGGCAAAGTATCTCTATCAGAAGCAGTCAGAATATGCCTTCATATAGTACTCACGACTGGAACGACCTCCTTGTCCTGTAGCTCGACGTCCCCATTGTCAGGTACCATCTTGTGGTTAGGCCTATCAGTCGACAGTACATAAGACGCTTGGTTTTCTTGCACCCTAGATGTTTTACCACTCGACTAGCCAGAACCGGAGTTATTATTTCTCGTCCGCTACCAGCACTCATATGCACGATGATCGGATTATTACACAAAAACCATTGATTGTGCGCTTTACCTGGTCGCTTCTCAGATTCTATATTGAGACTACTCTCCGTCATGCTGTCCTTCCAAAGCTTGTCCTTGCATAAATTAGTCAGTTCTTGGGCTTCCAAAAGGCAGTTAGCATTCTGTGACAGCGAGCTCAACTTCTTGTAGTTTCTTTCTTTCCAAAATACTCGCAGCGCAGGTCACAAACTTATCACAAACTTATCTGAAATAATGGTCTCGCGAAGAGCGTCATTCGCTTTCTCCGTCGCTTTCTGTTCGCTTTCTCCATCCAACGGTCAAAATAACAAGCTAGGCGAGATGCATATTGGAGACCCCTTTCGCTTTCCTCTGGTGTCACTTTGCGAAATTTCTCTTTGTAACTTTCGGCAGTATAGCGAAATCGCAGCAACAGCGTAGCTTTCAGCTGAAAATAGTCAGTGACAGAGGCTCAGTCCAGTTGCTCGATGACCGTAAGGTCTCTCCTGACAGGCACAAACTGGGTGAAAGTGCCCGTTCGTTTCGTGGCCACTCTTGAGACGCCGCGACCGGCTAAAATCGTTGTATAGAGGAATCTAGGTGATCCCGCATCTCATTAAATGGTGGTAATAATTTGTGCGGCGGCTTACACCCTTCCAGCACAGCCCGTGCAGTCACGACGCCGCTTGCTGACCGACCACTATCGTCCGCGTTCGAGCTGGTTGCCTGTTCTTGAAGCTTCAGTTTAAGCTCCAGAACATGTTCCTCGGCTTGTAGTCGCCTTTCCTACAGCTCCAATTTATAGTGTTGATTCACACGAGCTTGCGCGCGGAAGTCCCTTTCTATTTGGCGTTCCGCGTTAACCCACTCGTGGAGAGCGGCACCAGCTAGGCCCATGTCCTTGCCGATCGTGTCTAGCCTCTCAATATCCATGGGCTCTTCCAGTACATCTAGATGTCAGCAAGATGGTAAAGCCTAATCCTGGCAGGCTCGCCAAAACTGTCAGCAAATATGTGGCCGCAGGTCGGCCAGTAGGTGTTGCACGTCCGCCATAGGCAGATTGTCGTGCGTGCGCCACGAGTTGGCAACAGGAGGGCATGCCCAAGAGATCGGAGGAGAAAGGTGGCATACGGGCTGCTAAAAGGGTCGTATCGGCTCTTGGCATGGCCTGGCGGCTACCTCAGCGTAAGTTAGCGGAGCGGCCGCCAGCGGCGGCTGGGAAGCAACCAGTACTGCGTCAATGGTTTCTCCTTCGTTAACGTTGCGCAGAGCAGATGGCAAGAGACTAGCAGGCACCTAGGTAAAGGGAGCAGGGACAGCTGTCGTACGACTTCTTCGCGGACAAAGGCCTTGATCTGCGTGATCAGCTACGCTTGGTAGGAACCAATGGCCAGGCTGAAAAGCGACGCATCGGTTGTAGGAGCAGGCCTCGTCAAAGCTCGCTGTTTGCGTAGCTCCTCGTATCTCTGACAGAGGGTGATAACCTCGGCAACTGTGTTCGGGCTCTTGGCGAGTAGCATTTGGAAGGCATCATCATCAAATCCTTTCAGGATTATCTTAATTCGTTCTGCTTTCGACATCCTGGCATTGACGCCTTTACATAGATTGACAACGTTCTCTATGTAACTGGTGAATGTTTCACCCGTATGTTCTGCGCGTGTGCGCACACGCTGCTCGGCTTGGAGCTTGAGGACGGCGGGAGGGCTAAATACCGATGTAAAAGCCGCCTTGAACGCAGGCTACGTTCGGAAGTCCGCCTCATGGTTCTTGAACCAGAGCTTGGTCACGCCGGTGAGATAGAAAACCAGGTTAGTTAGCTTGGTCGAGTCATCCAAGTTATTACGAGCGCTCACCCGGTCGTAAGACGCAAGCCAATTTTCAACGTCATTATTGTCCGTTCCACTGAAGATGGTAGGATTCCGATGCCGAATAGAGCCAGCGTAGAGAACAGGTGGCCACGGGAGCGTCTGCTGGTCTTCTTCTGTCATGGCGAAAGCTAGCGTCCGAGTGCGGAGCTCCAGGATGAGGGATTTGAAAGAGACGCAGCGCGTCCAGCATTTATAAAGGAGATTCATTACACGATGGACCGATGACGGGTAGAGCTCTTGATCGAGCACAGTTTCTAAACTCGAGCAGCTGCTGCACGCGATGCTGTTGGCAATCCTGCTGCCTACGTGCAGGCGTTCTTGTTATTACAATAATAATAATTATAAAAAGAAGATGAATGCCTGCATATACATAGATGCGTCCACAGAAGTAGAACACGCCATAGCTTCGCTGGTCCTACTTCTTCACCGAGTGGAAGGGCTGATAAATATTTGTGCTCTCGTGCAGATCAATTGTTTCACTCATTAAGCCTCAGGCAACTAAGCACTGTATGCATCCTTTAGTTGTCTTTTGGTGTACCTTTGAGGTAAGCTGCACGGTAAGGGCGAAAACGAAAGAATGCCGAGTGTAAGCTGTACTGATTTTGTACGACAATACAGTGGCCTTCACTTTTTACGCAGACAACGATCACTTGCAATCTATTCTCTCTCTCTCTCTTTGCAGGGTGCATGCTATGGACTACGGATGAAGTTAAAGACAATGTTCCAAGTGAATGTACCGAGCAATTTCGAAAGAAGTGCGCCGTAGAAGTTGTGGTCTACGATAAGGAGTCTTGCAGTCAAGTGTAAATGAATGGAGACGGAGAAATGACAGCTGGTTAAGGGTGCTACCCAGTGCTTTTGTATTTGCATACTCCGCCGAAAATAAAATGCTGAAAAAATATCTGCAGATGATATTGTCATTTTTATGTCGATGCTAAGCATTTTAACGCGAAGGAACCTTTCTCTCTTTTCTAGTTTCTCGAATGATCACTAATGCGGGCTGCTGCGTTGCACCATCGCTAACACAAATTCAAAAATTGAGCTGTCCTCATTGGTGACGTTGTAATTTCAGGTGCCTCAGATGTTTCAGGTTCGAGAAAGTCTTACATTTTAATGCGAACCTTTCTTTCCTCGTCTTCCATCACTGCAGCTATTATGTCTTGGTCAATCAGTTCAGGGAATGGAAGCTTTTAACGTTAACCCAATCATTTAGGACAATGGAAAGATTTTACTTCTCGCTGCAGCTCTTACGACGGTGTACAAAAATACGAGGGGGCTGACATGAGAGTAGGCCCAACGTAACGGGCGAGCCAAATACTGCTGCGGAGCAGAAAGAAACCTGGCACAAACACGGCATTTCTACGCTGAAGTCGCAAGGAGCGCCGCCAGCGGCGTAAAGGGGTTCGCACCTCGACGGTCCGTGAGGTGATACCGTTGCAAGAGCGGCTTGATGGCTGGCTTTATATTTCTTTTTGTGTGTGTGTGTGTGTGTGCAACCAAAAGTACTGCGCATATCTCGCTTCTCTGGAGACATTCTAACCGTCAACGTGCGGCTGTGACGTATGCTCCGACCGCGCGAACGCGCAACGAGTGTCGGTATTGTTACTACCACCGTGAAATTATGCTCAGCTCATAATTATGCTCAGTATCATACACAGCATTTCAAAACTGGCTGGTTACCAAGCAAATCGGCCTCAGAACCTGAGGCGGAGCATAATTACTTCTGAAGTTGATTCCTATTTCCTGACTGGGACGTTATAACTTCAAAACCGCACATTTCTAAACACAAGCCGTTTATACAGGAAGCATTTCTAATTTTCAAACAATACTTAAAATCGCTTAAGGCAGTAGCATAATTGTTGACCGTGAGTTGGATTATTCAAAAAGGCGCACATGACTAGCACGCAAATGGAAACACATCTTCAAGTAACTAACAAAAATTCTGCAATTTATTCCTTAATTAATTACTTTACGGCTCATATTGCAATTTATGAATTCTAGCCGCTGAACTTGCGTGCCGCATACACTTGAATTAATTTCCAGAATGACAGAAGTTTCGAGATACCTCCGAAATTGTCATGGTAGATCAAATCACATCAAATCAGAGTTCATTTCCAATACACTTTGACAGACAGTGTTTGCTGGTAAATTTAAGCACATCATTCTTGCTACAAGACCAGGCAGCAGGTGGCACATATTTCAAAAGATATGTGGAGCACTGTACAATTAACGTTGAGATTTGAACAACTTGAAAAAAACAACTTGAAACCTCGCAACTCATCATCATCATCAGCCTGGTTACGCCCACTGCAGGGCAAAGGCCTCTCCCATACTTCTCCAACAACCCCGGTCATGTACTGATTGTGGCCATGTCGTCCCTGAAAACTTCTTAATCTCATCCGCCCACCCAACTTTCTGCCGCGCCTTCCTACGCTTCCCTTCCCTTGGAATCCAGTTCGTAACCCTTAATGACCATCGGTTATCTACCCTCCTGATTACGTCATGCCCATGCAAATTTCTTTTTCTTGATTTCAACTGAGATGTCATTAACTCGCGTTTGTTCCCTCACCCAATCTGCGCTTTTCTTATCCTTTAACGTTACACCCATCATTCTTCTTTCCACAGCTCATTGCGTCTTCCTCAATTTAAGTAGAACCCTTTTCGTAAGCCTCCAGGTTTCTGCCCCGTAGGTGAGTGCTGGTAAGACACAGCTATTATACACTTTGCTCTTGAGGGATAATGGCAACCTGCTGTTCATGATCTGAGAATGCCTGCCAAACGCACCCCAGCCCATTCTTATTCTTCTGATTATTTCCGTCTCATGATCCGGATCCGCCGTCACTACCTGCCCTAAGTAGATGTATTCCCTTACCACTTCCAGTGCCTCGCTACCAATTGTAAATTGCTGTTCTCTTCCGAGACTGTTAAACAATACTTTAGTTTTCTGCAGATTAATTTTTAAACCCACTCTTCTGCTTTGCCTCTCCAGGTCAGTGAGCATGCATTGCAGTTGGTGCCCTGAGTTACTAAGCAAGGGAATATCATCAGCGAATCGCAAGTTACAAAGGTATTCTCCACTAACTTTAATCCCCAATTCTTCCCAATCCAGATCTCTGAATACCTCCTGTAAACACGTTGTGAATAGCATTGGAGAGATCGTATCTCACTGCCGGACGCCTTTCTTTATTAGGATTTTGTTGCTTTCTTTATGGAGGACTACGGTGGCTGTGGAGCCGCTATAGATATCTTTCAGTATTTGTACATAAGGCTCGGCTACACCCTGATTCCGTAATGCGTCCGTGACTGCTGAGGTTTCGACAGAATCAAACGCTTTCTCGTAATCAATGAAAGCTATACATAAGGGTATATATATATATAAGTATATAAGGGACCTCGCAACTGCTGCTGTCTTTTCGGGATCTGGTCGAACGCCTTCAGCACTGATGACGTGTCCGATCGTGTCTGACGTGTACGTGTTGCACATCGGAGCCGATCTAACGTATCGTCGATACGCGGAAGGGGGTATACATCCCGCTTAGTTACGCTGTTCAACTTACGGTAGTCGAGGCAGAATCAACGTGTGTTATCTTTTTTCTTAACTAGCACTTCTGGAGACGCCCATGGACTGCTGGAAGGCTGCATAACGACATCTGAAAGCATCTCCTCTACTTGCTTCTTGATGATCTCCCTTTCTTTTGGTGAAATTCGATACGGGTGCTGGCATACCGGTCTTGTGGCGTCCTGTGTCATGATTCTGTGCTTTGCAACAGACGTCTGCTGTACTTCGAGGAAGTAGAGAAGCAGTCAGAGAAATCCTTTATGAGGGCATATATCGGTTTCTTTTGGGCTTCCGGGAGTCTCGGGTTGACGGTAATTGATCTGTCGACACTGCAGGTTCCTGGCAGTGCAGTGAACGCTGCCCTTAGGCTGCATAATTCGGTCGCTACACGGAACTCGTGGAAATATGCAATAGCTGTTCCTTGTGCGATGTGTTGGAATTCATTCCCGAAATTCGTAAGTGCGACATTTGCACGGCCATCGCTTAAGGGAACAAGACCCCGAACCACGCAAATAGCTTTGTTGAAAATGAGCTCTATGTTTCCATCCGCTAGGCCTTCGCGTTCGTGAAATGTTTCAGTCTCTATAAGAAGCACTATACTGCAGCGTGACGGCACAGTTACATCATTATCAACGACGTACAGTGCAGCAAGACGTGGCTTCTTGGATTCTTCCTCAGGTATAGCTTGTTTTGTCGAGAAAGACACACTGGACCTACGTAGGTTAATTATGGCACCATTAGCTTGTAGAAAATCCATTCGCAATATAAGTTCCCGTGAACATTCTGGCAGTACATTAAAGTCAGAAACGTAAGTAAAGCCTTTTATCGTAAGTCTTGCGGTGCATCGGCCAAGGGGCGTAAATAGATGACCGCCTTTCGTGCGTATTTGCGGTCCAGTCCACTGCGTCACAACGTTTTTCAGGTGCTTCCGCATCTTGAAGCTTATTACCCACTAATCTGCGCTGGTGTCGAAGAAGGCATTCAGCTCGCATTCGTCTATTATCAACCGCAAATATGATGTAATCGTTTCGTTCCTGCACCTGTTTACTGGAATTATCACGTCATCGCACTGGAACCGCGTTGGAGGATCGTCGTAACTCTGATTATCAGCGGCCTCACCTCCACAGATCGCTTGCTTCAGTTTTCCTGGTGTGGGCTTGGTGAACGACTCCTAGGCAATCTTCGAGACGCGCGTGGGCTAGGCGATCGGTAGCGCATGGGCGACGGTGACCGTGCTTGATGTTGGCGAGGAGTAATGGGGCTTTGGCTCGTGGACAAGTATTCTTCGATCTCTGTTGGCCGTTCACCGTTTCGGGGGCATGGTGCACCTAAGAGAAAACCCCTTAATCAAATTTGACGGTACGGGCAGAACCTATACAAGTGACCCGATTCTCCGCACTGAAAACACAGAGGCCTGCGCTCGTGGTCACGCCAGACGTCACTTTTGCGGAGCCTTTGTTCCACAAAACGAGGTGCACTACGTGCTGAAGGCGGATATGCTGCCGGTGGTTCCAGAAGATGAGGTGCACTGCGTACTGTCGGCGGGTAGGGAACGGTCGTCGCAACTGCTTTGTGCTACCTTTGTGCAGTTACCTTTGTGCTATAGTGGAGAAAAGAGCGTTTTGCAAAAAAGGTACTGAATGGAACGACAGTTCATTTTTATGGCAAATTTTATGGCGCATATCTAAACTAGCGACAATCTAAACTAGCGCAATTCAAATCTAGCGACAGGCTAGGTGTGAAATGAATACCAAGGTATATATAAGACGATGCCTGCAACAGTTGGTACTTATTAATGGTGTAGCAGTAGTTGGAAATCTTTTGCTTGCGTGTGAAAGATTATTTTGAATTTTTCTGTAACCAGCGACATTCCGGAAATTCATTCCAAGCGCATACGTATGGCAAACTCACTGACTACAATTCATACATTGCAATTCGTGCAGCAAAGTAATTATTTAGAAATATAATTATTGTATTTTCGTTAATTAGCTGAATATGTGTTTCAACTTCTCATGAAAGTAATGATAGCCTCTCTGATAAATCAAGCTGAAGGACTAGAGTTACGTTATTTGCAACAGGCTATATTTAGAAATTCCGCAGAAACTTAGAGATGATCACCCTGTATACTGAAGACAGCACCTCACTGCAAGTGCACAAAGTGTGAATTTGTTCATGACCTTTTCTGGCAATGGCTATCTGTCGCGAGAGCAATCATATTGGCACTCCAGGCGAATTTTCATCGTCTTCGTCTCACCGATCTGAAATAAGTCACAGTGCGATGAGATCGCGCCCAGCGCGTCGTTTGGTGTGGATGTAAAGGAAAGGTTGCGAGAGCGAGCAGATATGGATGGTGGCTTGATTCTTCCCGCGCCCAACGTTAGAAATCAAGTCATCAAGGGCTACCTAGGGGAGGGGGAGGAGCAGGTGTGCGCGCGTCTCGTCGTCTAGGCCAGCCGTGGCTGATCGTGGTTCTGCACGGCTGGACATATGCGTGGCCCACACGCCCTGTTTTCGAGGTAAACTGCGGTGGGTGCACAGTTTGGTGAGTGAGAATTACTGATGGCTGCATGCGCGCCGTTTTCCTGCGTACGTAGTGCTGGGACAGCGAGTGTTTGCTGTAATCGAGTGAGAACTGTTTACATTTGCCTGTGCGCCCGTTACAACATGCATATGTCTTTCTGGTGGGTGAATTAGTGGTTGAATCTTCATTGCATCGTACATGGGGGAAAAACTACGAGCCTTACTTCGTGCAGTAGTCCAATAATTTGCTATCTCTATCAATGCGCGCCTTTCCGGCGACACTACGACTTTCCTGATAGTCTTAAACACAGCGATTAACAGTAGGCTTCGTTCGGGCCAACCCCAATGTCGACTATTCAAATGCATGTAAAACTCAGAAACACTTTTATGAAGGAACCTCTGCATAGATCCCGAATTGAATCCATTGCATATGAAAGAAAAAAGTTCAGTAGCAATGGCTGTTGCAACTGGAATTTCGACTAAGGGCCTATATATTTTTTACGTATTTTACCACAAATGATTAGGTTTCCAAAATAGAAGCGGAAAGTTTACTTAATCCGTAACTAGGTAATAAATATAGATATTGCAGTTCTGTCAGCGGCGCGTGTTAGCTAATAAAAAGCGGACAAGATTGATTTCTTAATTTACAGCTAATCATGCAGTTCTGCGTAATTTCTTAACTTAGAGGAAGGTTCATGAAACAGAAAAAAATGACATCCACCCGCATGTGGCACAAAGCTAGACATGCAACCCAATCGGGTTTCTCAGAAACAAATATTCGTAGGTTTAGAAAAATTCGTCTTAGTGAGCGACAGGAACATGCGCCAAAGCCTTTCCGGTGCGGTCGCTTTGACATCTGAGCTAACCAGGAGTCTAGCAGATCGCAGCTCGAGGGCGAATTAATCAACAACTCTATGCTTAAGGACACTGGATATGGTAAATCAGTTTAAAACTGTGCAAGGTGGAGGAAGGTCCATGAAAAGGGAAAATTGGCATTCACTCGTATGTGGCACCCGTATCCTGGAGCAGGAGGAAATTTTCTTCCAATACGAAGCTTTGTTTCTGAGAAAACCGCGTGGGTTTCCTTTGTAGCTTTCTGCTACATACAGGTGCATGTCAATTTTCCCTTTCAATAATTTCCAGCTTACATGCTTTTGGTGCAATGCATAGAAGGGTTTCGCAAAAGTCCGACTAATACAATAATGACATCTTCAAAAGCGAAGTACATTTCATCAATTTTGTCCGCTTTAGATGTACTTGAAGGCACGGTTTACTGAAGTACCACATAAATTTTCATTGCTAAGCTACGAAGCTGCAAACATTATACTTGTGCTTTTTTAATTTCAATCTTTCAAAATTTTTAAATAACAACATTACCTGTTTGAATAGCAATCCGCTCTCTGTACTCACTAGGTGTTCACGTCTTTCCTTTAAAGGGACACAGAATAAAATTCCAAGAATATTGCGAAAGCACCACAATTGCATTCCTAAGACACGATTGCTCTTGTATATAGCCATTACTCGGATTATTTTTAGTGGGTGGCCTTTTTTTTCTTTGACGCTCTCTGAGCGGCTACAGGGTCACACGCAACGTGCTACCGACAACAAGACGGTGGATGGGACGTCATATCTACCTTCAGCAGCGACGGCGCGAACTGACCGCCTGCGCGCTGTGTTGTTTTCCCCGCGTTGCGCCGTGCACGATCCTAAGTTCTGGTGAGAGTGATGGCATGAGCGCGGATTACGACTCCGACTTCCATGAGCGGCCTACCGAACGACCGGCAGCGACCGGAGCGAACGGCTTTCCGGTGACGCTCCATCAGAGGTAGCAACTGGTACTGAAGGTGAGTGTTCCGGTTCCTCCGTACTTTCAACAAGAAGCTGATCAATCTAAACACAGAGGCACAAAGTTTTTATGGCCAGCCGGCAGAAATGGCAGCTTCAAGGAATACAAGTGGCGAGCAGGCAACACATACCTAAGCTCAGCACATTCTTTGTGTGTTGGCTAACACGTCCGCACCTCCGTTGTTTCATTGCACCAGGACGTCTACCACGGGGTTTGCCACACAAATCGCGGATGCCGTATTAGACGCCTTTCGCGGACGTCGTAGGGACGCGTTGCCGGTGCTCGTGTGTCTTGTGTGCAGTTTGGCACTACTTCACGGGCCCTCCCCCAGCTCCGCTGGTCTCTGGAGTTTGTGATAGCAGAGCCACGCATATTCAAGTTAAATTTTCAAACGCGACTCTGACGTATTGTTGCTTACGCTTTTTATAGAAAATAGACGGCACAGCGTCGAGCTTGAGGCGCTGCCTTTTCAATGATTCCCCGAGGCTTTGTGATCGCTCGCAATGGGCAGGAAGCTTATGGGGAAGCACTGAGGCAGGTAAGTGTGACGGGATATCCAGTTTTGTGGGAGCCTTCAGAGCCGCTAGATGCGGCGATTTGAGAAATATTCATTAATATAATTACTCTTCGCTCATCTCTGCTCAAAAATAGTGTTCTTTTGGTCACTCTCGATGCGATAGCTGTCGGTAGAGCTAGAAATATTGGTGACAATATTTTTATTTTGTATCCCATTAACTGTTACAAACACTAAATTAGATCTATGCAATGGTTGCCGAGAAAAACAGTTTATCCGTTCCCATTCACTTAGATAGGAACTCCTGCACTTCCTCTTAAGAGAAACGTTTAGATCGACGACGACTGCAATTTCCCATTTTAAGTAGTTGTATAAAAAACAAATGCTCTTATTGCGACAGCAAATTATGCGGGTGCCAGATGCTCAAGAACGCCGTCGCTGCCAGCTTTGTCATCCTGCCCCATTGAATGTCGCATACCCGGCCGGAGGGTTGTTTTTAGCAGGGTTTTTACAGTCGCGGAGTGCGTTTTGCTGCAATGACGACGACGAGTAGTCGATGCACTGTCAACGCGACGCTTATTCGCCTTGGTGACGGGGCCAGAGCAGTGTTCTTGCTTCGGCTGCGGGTATGAGCGCCGTGCGCCCGGCACAGGTGTTTCACCTGGGCTGCTATGTGTATGCACTGCTCCGAGCAAGAGGCACATTAAGCGTCAACCTAGCGCATCTAATCTTTCACATGGCGCAGACTACCGAAGGCGCTTTTCCGTCGCTCTCATCTCGTCCATCACGCAGGGGCGACGCGTGCACCATCACTGGCGATGCTCTTCATGGCACCAGCGTTGCGAGACACGCAGCCAGGTCGCCGTTCCTTCTGCGCTGCAGGAGTTTCCTTGCACGCTACGTCGCGCCAACATGCCGAACCAACGCATATTGAGACAGCGCCATGCGAGGAGCCCAAGCGCAGGGATAAACCTAACTGTTGCTGACAATGCTTCGCCCTTTCGTAGAAATTTCTCTCTATATATATTGAAACATCCGTTCTCGAATCAGCTCTAATGACTCGTGTAGAACTTTAGAGAATGTGATCATTTCTATCAACAGTAGCAAACCAAATTTCGATTCAAGGCCCTGCTGGACATTGCTGCTGTAACATCTTTTGTATTAGTGCGTGTCACCTGCATCCACTGCTGCTCAATTTTAGGCACCATCACGGAAGTAGCCACAACAGCATCTACTGTGACGCGCACTCCTTCACGCCGGCGCGATAATTTAGAGGCGCCGAGCTTTACTGCGGGCCCGGCTTCTCTGTCGAGGTTACTTTCCCGGCATTTTCTCCAGCATTGGTTTAATATCAGCGACGCCTCTGAAAACTGCTTTAAAGAGGTACTGCAATGCGTTGTCCATTATGAAACAGCGGCTATCGCAAGATATTTCCGTGTAGCAACGGGTAGTAGCTCTTGCAGATGTAAACATCAATCACTGGTAATTGTTTCTTGGTCGCCAGTTGTAGTAGGTCGCACAAAGGGCTCTATCTAGGGACTTTAAGTTGCACGACATCCGAAGAGGCAGTGTAAACTCGCCGTGTGTGTGTGACGTGTATGAGCGACGCAGCAACAGAAGCAATTGCTGTTGGGCAGAAGAAACAGCGCTCTGCCGGCTAGCATGCGTCTCACAACGTTCACGTGAGGAAAAACGGCGCCAGTGGCGTCAAGGGCATAACACTTGGATGGTGCAATGGGACCGAAGGCAAACTGTCGGCTTCAGTCAGCGCTTGGCGAAACATTAGACAATGGTATCTAAGACCTAGGGAGGCCCACATGAGCTCGGAAGGAACGCTGTCTTCGGGGAGATTCTTGACTGACGTGCATTTACTGTCGTGTATTTTCCCACCTAATGCCTACATCGTTAGGCTGGAAAGGTACTTTTGTCTTTATTGAGGGCGACTGGCCTATGCGAACGTTTTCCACTTGCTGAGGTCCACAGTGCGTGGCGAACTCACGGCGTCTGTCATTTTTCCACTCCTCCCTCTCTATATTATCTTTCAACTGTCTTTTTCGCGTCCTCCAGTGTACGGTAGGCAAGCAGGCGCATTTCTGGTTAACATCCCTGCGTAATGTTTTTCTTTGCTCCTCCTCGTCTCATGAGTCAGTCACATCCTATAGTTACCTTGGTGTCCACTTAGCTAGCTTCTGCATTTACTCGCTATTTCCATTTGAACAAAGTGATCAGCAACGGTGTGCGCCCTTTAGTACACGTTTGCCGAAATCTTTGAATACCTTCAACTTTTTAGTACTTATGCTGTGCAAATCTCCAATGCACAGTAAGCTTGCCTATATGGCCCCAGTTTGGTACCTTAGCACCGGTACGCTAACTACAGCGCTTCCACTGGCCATAAATAACTCGCTTCGCTTTATATTTGCTCACTACTGTCGCACTGCCACTATAGGTGCAATGAAGGATTCACCGCAACTTCCACCCCTTGCCAGTCGTCATCAGTTCACTAAATTCCATTGTCTGTAAAAAAAGAATTTACACTGTTATCCTTCACAATGACGCTATTCTTTTGCCTTGTCAAATCTCTCACCTCATCAATCGTTCACAAAAAGTTGAAAAAAAGAAAACGTTTTTATGCAAGACAGGCACATGCATGCGACTTTTAATTCACCGAAACTCTAAGGACTGCACCAGCCTTTCAGGACCAATCAGCTGCTGAGTTAACCACACCCATTTAGCCACGCTTTAGCTACCATTGCATTTGCAGGTAATCCTCCTATTTTCATACAAACTTGGGTCGCTGTTTATGTGCCACTGCGCATGGGAAGCTCTGCGTATTAACCACCGCAACATATCAAATATATCACCAATTGCACAGTCAGTATAAGAAGAAGATGACGCCTGTTCAGCCATCTTTCTAGAGTTTATATTTGCAGTAGTAACTTAGCGCCAATGGAGGCACGAAGACAAGAAGGACGGACAGGGACAAGGCGCTTATCCTTCTCCGTCTTTCTTGTCTCCGTGTTTTTGTTCGCGCTAAGTTACTACTTCAAACATGGACGACCAACTAGCCCAACAATCAACTCTTCTAGAGTTCGGCCGCGTGTTATTTTCTGCACGTCCTACTTATAAACTACGCCCTCTAGTTCCTTTACCACGTGAATAACTACGTCTATTCCTCGGCCTTCCGAAATTTGAAGTGAGTAATGGACTTTATCATAACACTCACCTGCCTTCTCTACAAGCTCGATTTCGAATACTGACAGTCAAAACACAACTGAACATTTATACCTCTCCCCAGAGACTCTCCTACTACGCGTTCATTCGCGAGTCGACTGCTCTCATTGAGAACCAGCGGTCTCGACTGGATTGTCACCAGGTAATTTTTGTGCAGTAGTTATTACAACCATTACGTGTAGTAATCCGTGATGTGGCTTTCCCAAATTTACCTACTGCGACAGTAAGCGTTGAATTACATTATATATTTCCTAAGAACGCTAAGCTACAGGCTATTGAATACTTAAAAGGTTTATGAGATGACAAGCTTGAGAAGCTCCACATAAATGCAGTAACAGTCACAGATGCTTCTGTCATTGAGGAGAAAGCAGGAGTGCCCATTTTTTCGTCATCAATAGATTCGTCTTCATTCATTCGACCGTCCGATTTTACACCAATATTTCAGGTGCAGGTATTCGCTATCATTCTGGCTCTACAAAATCTTCCCACATCTATTTCATCAGCAGTTAATGTAAATAACCCCTCGTCTATTTGTTTAGCTCTGTCAGTGCCCAATTCATCTACCATTCTTCCATAATGTTGTTAATCTATCCCCGAACATTTACGCCTCACCCCTCTGGTATAGGTTCCAGAGCACATGGGACTCACTTTAAGTGAATCAGCAGACACACTAGAGGCGGCATCTTTTAAAGGCCCGCTACTAAGGATACTAACCCTCACAATTTTTTATAGAAAGTATATAGACAGTCTCTAGACATTTCTTTAGACTAGTGTGTAGACTTATAGCCCTACGTTTTTATAGACTAGGCTATAACAAGTCTGGTTCTATATACTTCTATAGACTGTCTATATATTAATGAAAACACGTTTGCAGACAAATGTCTGCAGAATGTCTATAGACAAATGCCTATAGGTAGTCTATAGACATTTGCTTATAGAAATTTTGTGCATTTATGTTCCAAAGATGTATGTTCCTAGGAAACAAAACTGAAACTATAGTTCGCATGAATGCTATCACAGTAAGTTATTTAAGCTGCTCTAAAACATTAGTCATTTTTCTAGGGTTTCGAAGTTCAGGACTTTTAGTTAACGCAAAAATATTGAGTAAGAAATTCCATGTCAGTATGCTTCACTTTCATTCTTTATCAATAAATTGGACCAATTTGCGTCAACTTTTTATGAGGTGAAACGTTTTAAAATTATAAGCAAATCAACATTCAGAACGGGTCTCCGTTCCTTCTCAGTTCCGCGGTTTTATGCCCTGCGGCCGTCCGCTACCGCGCGACCACGCCATGTGCTGGATTACCGGCTATGCACGGTCCCCTTCGTCGCGACCAAGGAGTTTAAAGAAAAACTGCTGGAGTAGAAGCCGCCTATACCAGCCTATGGGCTCGGATGAAGCCGGTGGCCGGCCATCTTGCGATGGGCAAGAAGCGGCCTGCCAAGACCTTCGCAGCGGCTGTTCACCGTCTTTTCCAGCGGTTTCTTATTGCTTAACGTAACACTGTGGGCTATGAGGCGAGCCATATTGGAGGCTCCGAATGAGAGATATCCGAGTACGGGGACGTTTTGCCATTTTATAGGCATCAATCTGCAGCTGCCACAAAGTAGAAAAATTTGGCGCAATAATGAGTGTTTATTCACCTTGGTTATTGCAGGGTAGCAAATCACCGATCACGAGAACTGTCACAACAAAAACCAATTACAAACTGAAAATATGCCATAAGAAATACCAGAACATGCAACAAACATAAATATCCATTATTGTCGTCATTATCGTCAGGGGTTCCTGGTGCTTTAGCATCCCCATTGCCTCGAGGGTCTTTTAGTGGTGGCCGTTTCCTTTTAGCTTGAAATAATATTTTCCTCTTTTCTAGAGCAATGCAACGCTAATCTGCAACCTTTGTAAACGAGAGGGATAACGCTAACATGTGAACTGTTTATGCGTCAACGCGCCTAAACACACGCTACTGCGCGCTAGCCCAATTGGGATCATCACAGCACTGCACACGGCAAGACACGATGACTCGAAACACATAAGCTGCGGTGAGTGGCGTGCTTTTGCCCCCTGCAAGATGGCGACACGGCGGCTTCACTCGACGGGCACTCCCTCCACCCCAGCAGTTTTGCTTTGACCTCCTTGGTCGCCACCGTCAGCAGCATAACAACCGAGCGGTGCACTAGAAATTTATCAAGCGGGACAAGGAACCCCGTGAGAAAGAGCGAAGTCTGGCGTCCCTTGGGTCACTCTCGCCGTCAGCACGCGGAGCGAGATATCAGAGTCGCCGTGCCACCCGGCAGCCGATACGCCCCCCTAAGTCGTGGTCCGTTTACACCTTTGGCCGACAGTACGTAGTTCGTTTACTCAGCCCCTTCGATGAACAAAACGAGGCACGTTGATAGTACTTTCAGAATTTTTTTATAAAGGCATTCAAGAGGGCTGCCAGCTTATTTCCCGAACAGCATAGACACTTTGTTGAATATCCTAAAACAATTTGATGTTCTTGAATGTAGACATTTTTCTTAAATGTGGGGCGTAGTACTTGCGGTCTTGGCACATAGATTAAAGAGTGTCATACGGTCGTTATTCGCAATGTATTTAGAGTACTAGCTCCCTCCGGATGCTACTGATGAAGCTTGCCTTCTGCAATACCACACACAGACTGAAGAGCACTTTTCTATATAGAGATAAATGAGCTGATTTGGCCGCCATCTTTCGCAAGAAGGAATGCGCAAGCCAAGGCCACAACGACACGAAGCGTTATATAGGACAAGCGTATGTGGAACTTAGTCCGAATTAACTGTGCCTGAATTATCGTCGCCTTCATTCAGACCAAAGGCCGAGGATTGGACTCCGACCAAAGTTCGTGGGTTCAAGTGCCTTACCTCCATCTTAACTGTGCCTGAATTCACGTCGTCTTCATTAATACCAAAGGTCGTGGATTCGACTCTCACAAATGGTTGATGTCCGATAAAGGTGGAGGGATCGTAGCCATAAATAAACCCAAACGTGGTGGTTTCGACTCACACCAAAGGTCGAAGGTTCATGGCCTTTTTGCAATTTCGGTGATGACGCGTTTTCGATCAAGGTAGACTGACTGGGACATATAAGGCTTTCGCCATAATAACGGCTTCGTGTTGCTTTTCCTTTCAGTTCCTGTTCAGTCCCATTCTATCTAACGCCAAACATTTCAAGTGTGCAGGGCATCTATGTTATTTGAAAAAAATTATAGTATATTCGTTTTCGCCTAGTTTTCATCAGTTATACGAAGTTTTTCGCTGCTCTCCTCAGTTCTTTAGTGAACTAATAACAACGAAATTTATTTACATATATTTGAAATAGGAAGCATCTTGTCAATAGCATATGTTAAATACTTAAACAGTCCAGGTAAACTAGAACCTTGTTAAGAACTACTAATTCGAGCATTCCAGAGTTTTGTGAGCATTTCACGAATCACTAAGAAAATTCGCGCAGTGAGCTGAAAGAAATCAACGTACCCCGACGTTTAGATATATACTCAAGGAAAAGGCTGCTGTTTGTATGAAGTTTCAGGAGCTTCACTAAAATATGCGCGTTGCAGAAAATTATTAAGCAAGTGTTCGAAAGCGACACACAGCCGCTATCCGCAATGTTGCAAGTTTTGCTTATCTCTGTAGAAGTTTGCGGTAGCTATTGTATTGATGTCTGCATGAAACTCAAACTCACAGAAGCATTCGCTGAGCGCCAAAGATTGATTATAGTAAGAATTATTATTATGGCTGTAGCATTTGTGATGTCCAGTTTTGCCCCATTTTAGAGGCAGTCCAGAAGTATTCCTTCGTTATTCTGTTTTGTCTTCTTTCGTGAACTTCATTGAAAACTTGTAAAATTGATGACGATGCCACATGAAATGACGTTATTACGGGGCGAATGCAGCACAGCTTTCTTCGTCGTAGACGTTCACCGCATCGCCACAGATGTCCTTGTACTGGTCCATACAGTGTTCCGGCACATCGTCCAAAACGTCCTTCGTAGTCCACAATATGCACTCTGTCAAGGCAGCACGAGTAAGATGGATATACAGTAAGAGAGAGAGGACAAAGAAAGGAGGAAAGCAGCGAGATTAATTGCAACTGAACATTCTGCTTCCTGCCTTATACTGGTGAATGCGGGAGGGGAGGTGGAAAAATAAGAAAGTAGAGATAGAGCACATATGCAAGGTCACAGCCGTTCGCGATCGCCGCCACAATAACAGCACAATATGATGTTTAAAACAACAAACAGCGATTCACACTACAGGAAGCAAACACTGGGTGGTTAAGGGCAGACACCAGTTAGGCTACCCCATGCCAAGGAAGACTGATGGGGATAGAAAGAAATGGAAAGTAACAAAACACAGGAAAGGGGGGTGCAAAAAGTAATTCAAGGGAGTGAAGAATAAGCGCCAACCCTATGCGATGGTCAAATCTTTGCTAGAGGGCATAACAGAGCCATAGTAATTTCGTCCTGTGGTCACACCTCGCGATATACCTAACAAGCAATAATTCAGCGTAAACACCGAGCCCGATGCATGCTTATCTTTCATTCCGCTTGGTTCTCTTTGACATTACGTCCTTTCGGCACGGCGCCTTTTTTGGTTGCGTTATGATCTAAGGAAACCATCAAGTGTATTTTACTGTTTATTCGTGATGGTGTTACAGCCGGCTGTAGTGCAAGAGAGGTGACACATGGAAAGAAAACTACTCATGGTTGCTTATAACATTTTATAGCATGCCGTGGCGTTGCCCTCTTCCCTCACGCAACACCTGGCGCGCCAGCGCACCAGCAGGTGGCCTCCATCACCCACTCTGCTCCATTCTGGCTTGCACGTGATGTGGCGCCGCAGCCAATCGGAATTTAGGTGTCTTTCGCTCCTACTGATGCCGGTTTTCTTCGGTCAATGGGCCACCTAATGCTTTTGCATCAATAAAGACTCACCCTAAAATTTTCAAACCCACTTTGGAAAGAAGCGTTCGCATGTGCCAACAAACTGGTGATCTAAATGATTCTGATTGTGTACTGCATTCTTCATACATACATACATACATACATACATACATACATACATACATACATACATACATACATACATACATACATACATACATACATACATACATACATACATACATACATACATACATACATACATACATACATACATTTAACATTGTTGGATGATTTTCGTGCATGTACCGAAGGACTACCGGTGGTTATATACTTGTTAACTCCCCCAATAAAAAGTCAATTGTTCGTCCAGCTTCACCCCGTCATCTTCCATTTTTGTTTACGCTGTGTTTATAGCCTCTTATTCAAGCTCTATACATTGTTCACTTTCATGTAGGTCTCATCTCGCGAACCATTGAGATGCGACACCTGATGACTGACCGGCCGCCGTTTATGGTGCACAGATGCGGTGCAGTTGAGAACGGTACTGCTCCCGAGAGAACATTAATTTAACGTGAAACGTCTTCGCGGTCGAAATAGTCTCCTTCCTTCCTACTTCATAGCAGCAACCCCTCCCATATGTCATATATCTTTTTGAAGACACGCTATGCAAGCTTTAGCATAATTAGCCAAGAAGCAGCGCGTTTAAAATACGCGATTGGGACGATTTGATGACAATAAGGAGCTGCTTATATAGTGCCGGGAGACGACAAAATTGTAAACACTTCAATTTTTTGCTACGTAGACTCTGGGCTTCTCCATCGATATAGATCTGCATCACCAGTGCTTTTGCTGTGACTGGCTTCGACAGTTCTTTGTAACTCTGTAAAAACTGGAAAAGACATTCATCCTCACCTTGCCTGCCCACGAAGGGAAACTCCACGACAGCGCAGCTCTTGTAGTCAGAGTAAATATAATGGCCCTCTTGCACGAAATCATTATCTGCGAAAAGATAAACAGGTGGAATAGCTTGAGCTTACAGTAAAAGAACACTCATGCTACAACGTAAAAAAAAAATCATGACACTGTAGCGGAATGCGTCCATCAACACATTGTGAGCAGTTAGCTGTCTCGAAGAATTCTTAAACATTTTTGTTTGGTATGTAGGTAACTGAATAGATTCACTGTGCAACCATTTATTAATTACATTACTTAAACTGTTATTGACCGAGTTCTGAACCATGTTCACAACACCGGATGGCGTCGTTATGAAGCGCTTGCCTTGTATGCGGTTTGAAGCAAGTAACTGTATTGTCTGTTTCGCTGATATCCGTGCTCAGGAGGAGGGGGGGGGGAGGGGGGTTTAGTGCAATTTGAGCACCTGTAGTGCCTAGGTTGTACTAGCACTAGCGAACATAAATGAGGCAACCCAATGCACAAGCTGCATGCGTTCTCGCATTACAAAGGTTGCGTGCTTAACTTACGATAACGTTAGTTTGGATGTGCGGTCTTATCTCACAGTCATGATCGCTGTCTATTCGGGCCCTTTGTTTTGCACTCTTACCCTGGTTACTCCAAGGTGGGATATGTAGTAGAAAGTGAGACACCCACTTATGCAACTTGGTTTAGTGAGGTGACTCGGGTGCCGGCAGGGGCTGGGTTGGTGGCTTGGGGCTGTAGCGGCTTTGGGGCTTTCATTTGATCCGTGGCATTTCGCACACTGAGCAAGTTGAACCTGGTGTAACGGTGAGATTTTATTTGAAACGTCTGTATCTAAAACAAGAGAAAATGTCCCAATTGTTTTCAGCCTCAAAGTCGCGTGTAGATGTCACTTAAGAGGGTCTTGGTTTATCGTGTGTCCGAGGGAGGTTCCAAAGGTGTCAAAGGCCTGGTCCATCTTCGCTGTAGACGAATTCGGCGAGCTTCGCCTAAAGAATGAAATCGCCTTCTGTACTGATGTGGCGAGGCACAAATCGATTTGTCCAATGGGGATGGGTGGATATCTCGAGGTATTCAATCCATGATGTGTTCCCGGATAGCCCCGTGTCTAGGACAACCCCACATTACTTGTCTGTTATTGGTTTGTTGCTGGCATGTTGCATGATGAGCGCATCGTTTCCGTCGGCTCGTCACCAAAGAAGAGATGTCTCTTGCGCGGTGACATCATGGCATTTGTGGCAAGAAGTACGACACGCAGTACCTGTAGACAGTGTGAATGCCGTGCATGAAAGTGGAACCAGGACATGGATCAGTGAAGGTGGTATCGTTTGCTGGCTGCAGGCTAAAATTTTCCTTGCAGTATCGCGCATAGTATCGATCAGTATCTGTTAGTCTGCCGGAGCCTAGTTTAATTCACCTGTACGCACGAGTGGCACATCAGCTCGAGGAAAGGCGTCAGATCGCAGTGCGGCAACATGATTAAAGTTCTGCCACTGGTGAATGTACACCATGGGCCCTATAACGTAAAACTATTCCAATGTGTTTCTATTTCAATTTCCTGACGTCAGATTTGCGTAACCACCGACGCAAGCACCGGGCGGTCACCCGCAGGGTTGTCTGAACAGACCAATCAAACGCTCTCCTCGGTCATAGGAGGTCACTTTTGTGTGCTTGAAAAACAAATAACATTGCCTACACTGAGCGGCTTGTCGTATCTAATTGGCTGAGAAGAAGCGAGGAGAACGCTCAAGTGGAGAGGGAATCACTGCGGCAAAGCCAGTGCACTGAAAATCGATAACCGGATCAAGAGGGTGGTGCCGGCGTCTGCGATTGGTCGGCTTTCCCTTACTTAGCCTCTGGTGGCTGGTCGAAAATTGCGGCGGCATGCTACGGAAGCTTAAGAATGACGCTAAAACTGACCGTCAGCAAAGAAGAGTTGGCAGAATAAGGTAGTAAACGTGGCGAAAGTGTTTGAAAACGTTACACGGCCACGCAAGAGGTTTTATTACACGCAAAAACACCCATGCTCTCCGGCAGGTGCTAGTAGCCAGCCTCTCAGCGATCGGCGGCAGCCATCTTTTATTCCTTTCGAAACGGGGCAGCCTGCGGCTATTCCGAAAAAAATTCAGTTTTGTTCGGCATATTAATGCATCTTTATCGCGTACGCGTCACTTTGACGCGGCGAGTTTGTGCAGTTTTGTGACGTCGCGTGACAGGCTGGTGAAGTGGATGCAGCGCGAAAACTTTTTACCAATAGCTGATAGCTAATGGCGAAAGGGGGTCGAATCAGAAATAACAGTTTTTCTTTTTTCTGTCAAATCATGCATAATCAGTGTGTACACATCATATCAGATGGGGAGGTATCGCAGTTTTCGTGACGTCGAGTTACAGACAGGTGAAGTGGGGGTTGGTCGAAAAAAGTTTTTGACCAATCGTGGAGGTCGTAGCGTCAAAGTGACGTCTATGCGTTAAAGATGCAATAATCATCATCATCATCATCAGCCTGATTACGCCCACTGCAGGGCAAAGGCCTCTCCCATACTCCTCCAACTACCCCGGTCATGTACTAATTGTGGCCATGTTGACCCTCCAAACTTCCTGATCTCATCTGCCCACCTAACTTTCTGTCGCCCCCTGCTACGCTTCCCTTCCCTCGGAATCCAGTCGGTAACCCTTAATGACCATCGGTTATCTTCCCTCCTCATTACATGTCCTGCCCATGCCCATTTCTTTTTCTTGATTTCAACTAAGATGTCATTAACGCGCGTTTGTTCCCTCACCCAATCTGCTCTTTTCTTATCCCTTAACGTTACACCTATCATTCTTCTTTCCATAGCTCGTTGCGTCGTCCTCAATTTAAGTAGAACCCTTTTCGTAAGCCTCCAGGTTTCTGCCCCGTACGTGAGTACTGGTAAGACACAGCTGTTATACACTTTTCTCTTGAGGGATAATGGCAACCTGCTGTTCATGATCTGCGAATGCCTGCCAAACGCACCCCAGCCCATTCTTATTCTTCTGATTATTTCACTCTCATGATCTGGATCAGCAGTCACTAACTGTCCTAAGTAGATGTATTCTCTTACCACTTCCAGTGCCTCGCTACCTATCGTAAACTGCTGTTCCCTTCCAAGACTGTTAAACATTACTTTAGTTTTCTGTAGATTAATTTTCAGACCCACCCTTCTGCTTTGCCTCTCCAGATCAGTGAGCATGCATTGCAGTTGGTCCCCTGAGTTACTAAGCAAAGCAATATCATCAGCGAAGCGCAAGTTACTAAGGTATTCTCCATTTACTATTATCCCCAATTCTTCCCAATCCAGGTCTCTGAATACCTCCTGTAAACACGCTGTGAATAGCATTGGAGAGATCGTATCTCCCTGCCTGACGCCTTTCTTTATTGGGATTTTGTTGCTTTCTTTATGGAGGAGTACAGTGGCTGTGGAACCGCTATAGATATCTTTCAGTATTTTTACATACGGCTCGTCTACACCCTGATTCCGCAATGCCTCCATGACTGCTGAGGTTTCGACTGAATCAAACGCTTTCTCGTAATCAATGAAAGCTATATATAATGGTTGGTTATATTCCGCACATTTCTCTATCACCTGATTGATAGTGTGAATATGATCTATTGTTGAGAAGCCTTTACGGAATCCTGCCTGGTCCTTTGGTTGACGGAAGTCTAAGGTGTTCCGGATTCTATTTGCAATTACCTTAGTAAATACTTTGTAGGCAACAGACAGTAAGCTGATCGGTCTATAATTTTTCAAGTCTTTGGCGTCGCCTTTCTTATGGATTAGGATTATGTTAGCGTTCTTCCAAGATTCCGGTACGCTCGAGGTCTTGAGGCATTGTGTATACAGGGTGGCCAGTTTTTCTAGGACAATCTGCCCACCATCCTTCAGCAAATCTGCTGTTACCTGATCCTCCCCAGCTGCCTTCCCCCTTTGCATAGCTCCCAAGGCTTTCTTTACTTCTTCCGGCGTTACTTCTGGGATATCGAATTCCTCTAGATTATTCTCTCTTCCATTATCATCGTGGGTGCCACTCGTACTGTATAAATCTCTATAGAACTCCTCAGCCACTTGAACTATCTCATCCATATTAGTAATGATATTGCCGGCTTTGTCTCTTAACGCATACATCTGATTCTTGCCAATTCCTAGTTTCTTCTTCACTGCTTTTAGGCTTCCTCCGTTCCTGAGAGCTTGTTCAATTCTATCCATGTTATGCTTCCTTATGTCAGCTGTCTTGCGCTTGTTGATTAACTTCGAAAGTTCTGCCAGTTCTATTCTAGCTGTAGGGTTAGAGGCTTTCATACATTGGCGTTTCTTGATCAGATCTTTCTCTCATGCCGTACGAAACTGAATTTTCTTCTGAATGGTCACAGGCTGCCCCGTTCCGAAAGGAATAAAAGATGGCTGCCTCCGATCGCTCAGGAACAGGCTACTCGCACCTGCCGGAATACATGAGTTTATTTGCGTATAATAAAGCTTTTTGCGTGGCCGTGTAACCTTTTCGAGCACTTTAGGCACGTTTACGGCCTCATTCTGCCTACTCTTTTTTGCTGAGGATTCGTTTCAGCCTCATTCTTAAGTTTCCGTTGCATGCCGTCGCGATTCTCGACCAGCCACCACAAATTAAGGGAGAGCTGACCCATCGCAGACGCCGGCGCCACCCTCTTGACCTGGTTATCGATTTTCAGTGACGTGGCTCGGCCCCATCGAATCCCTCTCCACTTGAGCGTGATGCTCGCCTCTTGTAAGCCAATTAGATAAGACAAGCCGCTCAATGCAGGCAATGCTATTGTTTCTGAAGCAAACAAAAGTGACCTCCTATGAACGAGGAGAGCGTTTGATTGGTCTCTTGAGACAACCCTGCAGGTTACCGCCCGATGCTTGCGTCGGCGGTAAATAAATTTGACGTCCGGAAATTGGAATAAAACATATTGGAATAGTTTTACGTTATAGGGCCCCAGGTTGCAGTTTGATACATTACACCTGCTATGGGAAGTAGCTCTCTGAAGCGCCATCACTCCCGGTTGAAGTGACAAACGTATACCCTGCTATGCCACCTTGGAAGGCGAGCGAGAGGCTACATTTACTTCCGATTGCGTCGTGCGTAGCTCGTCTATTGCGCCAGCTTTGCATGCGACACATGTATGATCGAATTATGGATTGTTTCCAATAAAAAACGATGCCAAAGGAAGGCGAGTTGGCCGTATGGTTGGAAATACAAAGCGAGAATAGCATAAAATGTTTTTTCTTAGATGAGATTTTTATCAGCAGACGGCCTATGCTAAGTTAACTCAATGGCGATTCACCTCAAAATACCGTGAGAAACAAGGTGAAATGATAATGGAAGGCAGCTTTGGCTGCCTTGCACTGAACAGGCTTTAATAACGTGCATCGTTGTGTCGCTCACGTTTGTGTTGTACTAGAACACGTTTCATCAATGTAGCAATGCGGTACGGTACGTTTCGTACTCCCTAATACTCATCGAACATTCAGTGTGACAATCATGAAATAAAGCCCTAATCTTCTTCCGTTACCATGCGCTGAAAATTTCTCGCTTCTATATTTTTTGCACGATATACGATCATGATCGTATGTCTAGGCCGATACGATTTATCGGCCTAGACACAAGCTGTATTTCATATCAGTTCCCCATGTTGACTATTACAATGTTTATCTTCCACGAAAACACTACACCATCTTCCTTATCTTTATATCTAAAATTTGCCGAGTCTGATGTCGCCTACCTGCCTAAGCCATTTGCATTAAAAATAATGAAATATTCAGCTCAGAAATGCTCCAGCATTATCTCTTAGTTTTACGTTGTCGTAATATGCGGTATTGGCTTACGCTTGTTTATGTCGCTCCATGCTTTTTTTAGTGCGATAGTCTGGTTGTCACTAGCTTCGGCACACCGTAAACCTGCTGACAAATGCTGTGGTATTATTTTCTCGTAGTCGTCGCATTTAAACGACCTTTCAAGAAATGTGCAGTGCTGCATTTGTGGTCTAGTAACAGATACTAGTATTTGTAAGCCTCTCTCTCTTTCTCTCTCTCCATATATATATATATATATATATATATATATATATATATATATATATATATATATATATATATGATGGGGTTTTACGTGCCAGAACCACTTTCTGACAATGAGGCACGCCGTAGAGGAGGACTCCGGAAATTTCGACCACCTGGGGTTGTTTAACATGCACCTAAATCTAAGTACACGGTGCTTTCGGATTTCGCCCCCATCGAAATGCGGCCGCCGTGGCCAGGATTCGATCCCGCGACCGCGTGCTCAGCAGCCCAACACCATATATATGTATATATATATATATATATATATATATATATATATATATATATATATATATATATATATATATATATATATATATATATATAGAGAGAGAGAGAGAGAGAGAGAGAGAGAGAGAGATCGCCACAATTCCGAGGCTGCAATATTTACCATCGACCACAGTGAAGCGCACTATATCAGGTGTCGGTCCAGGCTTGATGTGATACGTAATGTTGCGTCTGTAATAATTATCGACACATTTTTCATATGAACGATTGCAAATGCGCTGGCAAAGAAAAAGAAAAAAAAACAAGGTAAATCTTTCTGCGTGCTGCAATTTATCAAATTGTTTTTTTTTAATATATAGTTAAATGGTAACGCAGTTAGCTATGCTCCACATTATTTTCCAATGAACACTTAAGGTAGATAATTTAATGACTTTTTAAACAGCATTTCGTTTTCTGTTTAGGAGCGGTTAAAGGAGATACTCCTGAACCATAAAAATTCTGACCTCCTGACCTTGTATTTCGGAAGAATTATAATTTCCCAATTGGCGAGTTTGTTTATGCGCGCAGAATCAATAATGTCGTCGCAGCCTAGATTTCCGGGCACCGCTTAGCGCTTCACTAATTCTAAAAAATGCACGTGTCTCAACTTTAACCACGGAACATTTCTACCTAAATCTTTCTTTTTTACAACTCCGAGGGAAAATAATTCCCGACGTGTTGGTACAAAGGGTGGACGTGAACATGGCATACATGCGAAAAAAAGAGAAGATAATTTCAACGTCGCGGTTCTGTTTATTTTTTCTTGCATATAAGAATGAACGGTTCAAACCGCCAAGCGCCATGTAGAATATGTTCAACCCTGGCAATTTGTTTCTGCAATCACATTCGCGCAAAGTGGATGCCGTTGACCCAAACTTACGTCCCTGCATCGTCAGTGTCGTTTTTTCTTGCAGTTTTACGGCAATACATTGCGTTAATCAAGGCGGTACACAAGAATCCAGACGCTACGGACCAACATAAGCCACCCCACAAAAGAGCGCCTTTGTAATGCCCAATAATTTTGCCATACTATATTGGTGCTGATACTCTTGCTAAAGTCAAGTTTTGTCAAGTGTGTATAAAACAGCCCACGTCATTCGCTCAAATGCGGTACCGGATGTTCTGCAGAACTGTGCGCACGTAGTGCGATTGTTCGTCCTTCTAGCAGCGAAGATTAATTCACCAGTTTAATACGAAAGTGATCAAGGATGCCTGGGGAATAAAATTACTGCAGACACACCATAGTGGAACTCGTCATACAGTAAGTAACCATTATTTCCAGTCGCTCATATTAAGCTCATGGAACGGATGATTGATTGAGTGGTCCAGTTATGCAAACCGCGGCCCCATGTGTCGAAGATGACGCATCGTTTTGCAGGTATTTCAATGACGTGTCCCAGTTGCCTAATTTGGGAACATAAATAGTCGAAATTATTCTTATTGTTCAGAATAAATGTATTCGTTATTCATATGAATTGGCAATAAGTAATGTAATACGAAACTTATCATTTCCCGTCTTAATCTTGATTGTGTGCATATAATGTAATCGTAATTAATCTTAATTCGGCGTAAGTTTCTTTAATAATCCTTAATTTATTCTGGATAGCCTTTATTTATTAACGTTGGTCAACCAAAATTAGGCTCAAACATTTATATTATCCTTGATTATTCTCAGTAAACTTAATCAATTTAATGTTTCTCAATCAAAAGGTAGGCCAATTTTCTAACAACAGTTGCTCTTATTATGCGTACTAATAATTAAATGATTTTATTGTTACGGATGCGTCCGTCAGTATTGACGCCGTTGACGCTTCCATTGACGCGAGGGCAGCAAAGTGCGACTACCCTACGGAATTCTACCGCATGACGAACAAGCCAGTATCCTCTTCAGAACGGAATGAATTGCAAAAGGTGCTCGTCCGCTATGTGCCAGTTTTCGGTTTCGCGTACGCTGAAGGTCCAATTTCCCTTCCTGACTCGCCAACGCAACACCGCATAGACACGAGCCAAGCGTGGCCTATTCTCCAGAAGCCGTACCACGTCTCTTCTGCAGAACGACAAATTTTCGCTGAGCACGTTCATGAAGTGCTGCTGAAAGGCGTTGTCCAGGATTCTTGCAGTCCCTGGGCAGGTCCAGTGACACTAGCTAAGAAAAAGGAAAATTCTTGGAGATTTTCTGATGATTACTGAAGGCTTAACGCAGCCACAAAGAAAGACGTACACCCTGTGCCACGAATTGACAATGCTATCGATTGACTTCATGAAGCCTCCTAGTTCTCCGTTAACTTACGATCGGCATAATGGAAAATACCGATGCACCCGCCAGATGAAGAGAAAACTGCCTTCATGGCGCCAAACGGCCTCTTCGCGTTTCATGTCATGCCTTTCGGTATCTGCAACGCGCCACCAACGTTTGAAAGCTTTATAACAGGAAAGCTTTAGAACAGGAAACCCAGTTTCTGTTCTCAGCACCTTTAAATGTGAACAACGTCGGGAACCTACACTCATACCCCCACTGAAGGCTACCCGTCCGTCAGGTCAGACAACTCCCTTCACGCTGTGTGACGGCGTACTTTACAAAATGAATTACTCTGCCGAATGCGCTTCCTTGATCCTAGTCGTTCCCGAACGCCTGCGTACTGCTATTCTTCGCGCCATGCATGATGATATCACATCGGACCACATTGGCTTTGCTCGCACGCTTCATCGATTGCGCGAGCGCTTTTATTGGCCGAAGCTATGAAAGAATACAATATAGTATATTGCATGTTGCCCGGGTTGCCAATGTCATAAGAAGCCGGCGACGCCTCGTGCAGGCTTTTTACAATCAGTGAAACCATCTACCTTACGATTTGAAAAAGTTGGTATCGATTTGCTCGGCCTCTTTCCCAAGAGTTCTACCGGCCGTCGCTGAATTATTGTTTGCGTCGACTACTTGCGCTATACTGAGGCTGCGGTGCTTACCTCGGCTACCACCGGAGATGTGACGCGCTTTCTGTTTGATTCTGCCATACTGCGTAACGGCGTTCCACGTGTTGTTATAAGTGACCGTGGAAGGCAATTCACTGCTGACGTTGTTGAAGAACTGCTGCAGCTTCGCGGTACAACTCATCGCTTTTCAACGCCGTACCGCCCACAAACAAATGGCCTCACCGGACGCAAGAATCGTACGCTTACCAACATATTGTCACTGTACGTGTCAGCTGATCAAAGGAATTGGGATGCCATGCTGCCCTTTGTCACGTGCGCACACAATACAGCCAAGCACGACGTAACCGAGTATGCGCCTTTCTATCTGTTTTACGCTCGCAGTCCCCAAACATTCTTGGACACAATTTTGCCATTCACAGTGATCGGTGGCACATCCATTCCGCAGACCTTGTGTTGTGCCGAAGAAGCGCATGGGCTCGCTCGCTTAAGAACGCTCTCTTCAAAAGTTTCAACCAAGGCACGCTATGACGCCCGACAAAAACATGACGCTTTCGCTCCTGGCGATCATGCTTTACTGTGGACGCCTCTACGGAAGAAAGGCTTGTATCACAAGTTCATCCTAACGTGCAGCAACCCATTCGTGGTACTCAGCCGAGTAAGTGACGTCAACTACGTCATCGCCAAACTGGCGGCCAATAATCGCATGTCGCGGAAACCTCTACCTCTGGGTACGGCGCGACACGGCGGCATCACCACCATTTGGGTAGCATCTAATCCCTTGTATTTTGTACAGATCTTTGGCCCGCTGCTCACTGTCAAAAACACGCGCGTGGAACTGGCGAACGTCGTAGCGGCGCATGAGCGGAATTTCTATGACTTCGAAGGACCAGATAATCTACAAGCATCATCGTGCGAGAGGCTATGCTTTCACCCATGGATGGATGGATGGATGGATTGATGTTATGAGCGTCCCCTTTGGAACAGGGCGGTGGGCTGTACCACCAAGCTCTTGCTATTATACTGCCTAATGTCCTACCTATGTTAAACAACAAAAAAGAGAGGAAAAAAAAACACTATAATCTACTTCAGCCAAATTTTCTGATCCCCTATTTCGAACTATTTCTCCGTTTTTATCGTTTCCCTACTTTTCTTCCACCAATCCTCGAATCGCCTCTTATTAATGCCTATTGCTGACATGTTTACTTTTCCACTGCTCTCGCTGAACCCAAGTGCTTCAAGGAGGCCAGTGGCGCCTAAATTGATCACTGGGTAGACGTCTTCCCATTCTAATAAAACATGCTCCATAGTCTCCCTAGCTTTACCACAGCAAGCACATGCTTGTTCTTCCGTCTTATACCTCGCTTTAGAGGTGAATGTTTTAAGGCATCCCGATCTGTCTTCGAAAAGTAATGAGCTCCCCTTTGAGTTATCATAAATTGTTTCTTTCCTGATTTCGTTTTGTTCTCTAAAGTAGTTACTCATGGCAGGTTTCTTTTCCATTGCTGCCACCCATGAGATTATTTCAGCTTCTCTGACTTTCCGCTTGACCTTCTTTGTTGCTGCGTTGCCCACCCTACAGGCCGCATACTTGCTGGTAAGCTTCCTAGTTCTTTTCCTCCACTGTGAATCAATTTTTTTCCTGTACAGATACCTGAACACTCTCCCAGCCCAATTACTTTCTTCGCTATTCGTCAGCCGTTCTTCATACTCAATCTTACTGCGAGATTCCCTCACTTCAAAACCAGTCCCGCCCATGTCACCCTGCACAGCTTCATTTGTGGTCTTCCCATGAGCGCCCAATGCGAGGCGACCCACTGACCTTTGGTTCCCGTCGAGTCCTGGTTGTACCCCTGATTTAAAGCAAACAACCGCATTGGCAAAAGTAAGTCCTGGAACCATCACACCTTTCCACATACCTCGGAGGACCTCGTACCTATTGTATCCCCATAGCGCTCTGTGCTTTATTATGGCTGCACTTCTCTTCCCCTTCACTGTTATTGTTTTTTCTTGTATTTCCGTATATCTATTGCCTTCGTTTATCCATATACCGAGATATTTATATTCTGCTACCCGAGGTATTTCCTGGCCCTGTATCTCCACTGTCCGTTCACTGTTTTCATTGAATACCATAACACCTGATTTTCTAACACTAAATTTCAAACCTAAATTGTTGCCTTGCTGCCCACAGATATTAGCCAGACGTTGGAAATCACTTTGCTTGTTAGCTAGCAACACAATGTCGTCGGCATAAAATAAGCCTTGGAGCTGCTGCTCTATTACTGCACCCGCCTATTTGTATGAGAGATTAAACCCGATATCACTTCCTTCTAGCGCCCTCTCCATCCTGACCATGTACATCATAAACAGCAGCGGGGATGAAGGGCACCCCTGCCTCAATCCCTTGTTGATATGAACTTTCTCCTCGCTCCTCATCCCTTCCCGTTCAACGCAAACGGTATTTTCTAGGTAAATTTCTCTCAAAAGCTGTAGACAGTCGTCACCTAAGCCTTCACCTTCCAGAATATCCCACAAAATGTTGTGGTCTACGTTGCCATAGCCTCCTGCAATGTCTAAAAAGGCCACATATAACGGTCTGCTTTCAACTTTTGATATTTCAATACGCTGAGTAAGAACAAATAAGTTATCATCTAAACGCCTACCTATTCTGAAGCCATTCTGAAGTTCTCCTAAAATGCCATTATTCTCTGCCCAGTCTTGAAGCTTTAATTTGATTGCCAGCATTGCAACCATGTATATTACCGACGTGTCTATACGAGCGAATTCTATCTTCCTCCCCCTTACCTTTATAAATTTAATTCATTCTAATTTGTCGCCAACTGACTGGTATTCGTCTATCTTATAAAGTTTTTTCCACTCCTTTCACCAGAGCTTCGTTACTTTTTGGTCCTAGTTCATTAATCAGCCTAACGGGAACCTCGTCTAGCCCCGTGGCTGTGCGCTTAGGAATTTTCTCTTCCGGTTTCTTCCAGTTGAAATTTGTCAGCACCAGCTCCTTTTGCACTTGGGTCTCTTTCATGCTCTTTTTTTCTTCAAAAACAACCTCGTCATTGGCTTGGAAAGATTCGGCTGTTATTTTTCGGATGTAATTTATTGCCGCTTCTCCTTCCAGTCTGTTTTAATCTTCGTCTAAGATATGTTGTTCTATTGTCGTTGACTTCCTGCCTAATAGTTTTATGTGGTTCCAAAATATTTTAGGTGCAGCCTTCTTTTTCTCACGTATTTCTGACAACCAACATTGACATTCACCTTTTAATTTTGCTTGCACCAGTATTTGAACCATAGACTTTTTCTCCCGGTATATTTTGCATTTACTGGTTACTTCACCCTGCGGCAACTGCGCCTTCTTTGCCTGGCTGTGTTCTCGAGATGCTTTCTGTCGTTCGGCGATCGCTTCTCGTATCTCCCTGTTCCACCAGCTTTTCGGTTTCTTTCTTCCTTTCCAACGAACATGTTGTTTCTCTTTCTGTATCTCTGTCGTTATTACACTTAGAAGCTCACCATATTCTCACGCTTTACTTGGCCATTTGCTAAGTTCTTCCTCGACTCTAGTGACTATATTTGCTATTTGTTCAGCGTTCAAACTTACATTAGCCATTTTGCGCTCCTTGCTCTTTTTCCCAACTACATATCCCATTTTCAAAATGATGCATTCATGGTCACTCCCTACGCTGCTATGCCCTTCTTCATCAATGACCATTTCTCTCACCTTATCATGAATTCCTTCTGTCATCAGACAGTAATCAATGGTAGATTGCCGGTTTCCCACTTCTCACGTGATCTGCCCTTAACACTTATACCCTGTGTTCACGATAACGAGAATACGTGAACCCAACGGAGACGCTACAGCGCCACCACGTGACCAGAGAGTGGATGACGACATTGACGGATTCCGCTATAAAAGGCTTTCCAGCGGACTTGTCTGGCACTGGGCACGGCGGCATCACCACGATGTAGGACGCATCTAATCCATTCCTCTATTTTGTACAGGTAAGCAAACGATACGGAAAGTAGTTTCGTTCATACGCTCCATTCTTGGTGGATTTGCCGTGCCCACGGTTGTTCGGCTCCGGAATATGTTGCGCATTGTTCAATATCTGTTCGAATGTTACTACTGCTTTGTGGCGACATCGAAACTAACCCCGGCACTGACCTCGCACTAATAGCAAAACAACTTAGTGAGATTGCAATCGACATTAGGGAAAATAAACAAAAGCGCCTTACCGATATTGACCAAAAATTAGATTCCTTGGCCAGTCTAGAAATTAAGGTTACATCGTGCCAGGAACAAATTGCCTACCTTGAAGCAAGAATTGATGACCTGGAGAACCGAAGCAGGTCTAATATAATGGTTTAGGGACTACATGAAGCTGAAGAAGAGAAAACCGAATCGCAAAAGGGTGCTGTGAACAATGAGATAATAAAACGTATTATTGAGCTAGAACCAGTGGCTATCGAACGTATTCATCGGTTGGGACGGCCATCGCCTGGCAAGGTCCGGCCTGTCATTCTCAAGCTCCTAGATTCAAGAGGCAAATTACAATTAGAAAGCAGGGGAGGAAACTGAAAGGCGCGAATTACTCTATTGGCGAGGATTTTTCGGTAAGAGGGCGGGAAATCAGAAGAAAACTATGGCAAACCTGCAAAATCAATCGAGAGAACAGCGACTAACCCTCACTGGTATACGATCAGCTATATATCAATAAAAAGGCATATATTCGGGACGAAAGCAAAAATGATAAAATGCCTGTTCAAAAAAAAAAAAAAAACGGAACCAATAGGCGAAGCACTGCTGAAAGCGAAACTCGACGGCCAAACACTCGAAGCCAAGAGGCACCGCCACAGATATAACTTAGGAATGCGACCAGATCCCTCGTCCAGAAACCACACCCAATGTAAAAATCGCTAGGTCCTACAAAAATACCGGAGATGTAACCAAACCGAAAGAGCTGAGGCTACCTAAAATAAACGTGGGCAGCGCGTCACTAATAAAATAGATAAATTAGAAACCATACTTATTGTGATGTGTCGTGCGCGACATGGTGCGGTGATGGGGACGGTAGGAGCAGACGACACTGAGTGCACGCGCGCCGAGGTGGAAGAAGGAAAACAACGACGCCGAAGAGCGTCCGGCACGAGAACGCGCGGCGCATGAAAGACAAGAAAAAGAAGAAAAGCAACCAATTAGAAAAGACCACGGGGCGTCAGGCAGCCAATCCGAGAATGCCAAATCGGCCAGACCAGAAGAAAAAGCGTGGTGCGCTGGCAGAAGGGAGGACACGCAAGGAGGCGCAAGGGAGACACCAGGAGAGTCCCAGGAAGCGACGGCAGGAGGAGGTCAACCACCGGAGCGGGCGTTGAAGACGGGCCGTCGGGTTCCGGACCTGAGCCACCAGGACTTCACCCGACCGGGGCCTCCTGCCAACCTGTTCCTGTGCGTCACCCGTCTACCTGAGCGGGCCGCCAGCTCCTCAAGGCCGGTGAGCTTCTGCGCCCGTGGGCGAGACGAGAACAGTCGGGCTTCGGGCCGGAGTTCTACGCCAGCTGCCCGGCCAGAACGCCGACGCCATCTACTCGCGCCACCAAGCCGCCTGCTTTTCCTCGCCTAGCCAGAGCGGGCGCACTCCGGTCGCCCGGTCGGTCAGCTTACACCGCGACCTATGGTGAGACCGGCACCACTCCTTTCGCCAGCTTGTCGCCGTGTCGCCGTGTCGAGACTGTGACGCGTCCCCGCCCTCGTGGCAAGCCAGAACTCGCGCACCCGTTAACCTCATGCAAGCCCTACATGTGTTCCCTGCCGCAATGTCTGCTTGAGTGTTTATTTTAGGCATGCTTTCTGTTTCCTTCTATTTACTTTATGCCTCTTTTTAGTTTGATTAAAAGTCTTTGTGTGTGTGTTCAAACCAATGGCTTTGTCCTCAGTTGGGTTCTCGGAGGCTCCGCCTAAGAGAACCAACCGAACCATTGAGTACACGAACCTTTGCCCCATAAGTGGGTCATCACAAATTGGCGTCCGCGACGGGACAAAGCCGTTCGTTTTGATTTTTTTTCTAAAGGCTAGGAACTATGGCTGCTAGCACACGAGACCTGTTAGCCTTAGCCGAACACACGGGGCTAGAAGGTGCGGAGTTGAGGGCATGGTTGAACGAGCAGGAAGCACGGGCACGAGAAGAGCGGGCAGCGGAGCGAGTAGAGCGGGCAGCGGAGCACAATGTTTGGAGGGAGGAGCTTGCATTAGAGGAAAAGAATTTACAGTTGCCGCTAAAAGTCTCAGAGGCTGAGGGTGCGTATGTGGGCAAGAAACAGCCAGAAATTAGTCTGTTTGACTTAGCCACCGTGGCCCAACGATTGGGTTTGCATGGGGCAGACTTGAACAGGTGGGTGCAAGAGCGATGGTTGGTAATATGCGAGAAAGTTCAGAAAGAGCACGACAGGCGAGTGGCAGAACAGGCAGCTGAGACGGAACGCCTGGAGGAAGAGCTTCGCAGGGTGCGCGTTCGAATCAAGGCACTCGCGGATGCTTGCTCCGAGGGGACAAGATCCGCGATTGACGATGCAGCACAGCAGTGCAGCGGCGACCCAAGGGTTCCCTCCGACATGGCCTCAGGCCTTGGCGACCAAAAAGTGTCTCAAGGAGAGACACCTTGTAATGATGTCATTGTAGGCAATGATACTGAGGTATGGTCACAAGACAAGGAGCATACTGCTTCCATATCTCAACTAGTGCCGCGTGAGCACAGCGCAGGCGATGACTGGTTCGTGCAGGGTTCAGAGCTGCCGTGCATGGGCCTGGTTGAAAAGTTGGTACCGAGCACCTCCTAGAGGCTAAAGATAGCACGTCTGAGGGTTCGCACCATGATCAATATGAACTTGAAAATATCAGGGCTCCTGTGGAACCGTGTTTGGTTTCCACAAAAAGTATTGAGGGGTCTTTACTGCGTCCCTCGAATCAGACAAAAACTATTTGTGACACTATGGGCACTTGGGAGGGCTCAGGCTTGGGTACCCAATCAACACATGGCTTTGAGGAGTCAAAACTCCCTTTGTGTTCTTATGCACTCGTGTGTGGTTCGACCATTGACACTGATGCTGCAACCATTGATTACACCGTTGACTACCTTAGAACGCAGGCAGTGACTTGGTCAACACTATGCAGAGACATCAATGCCTGGAGCGTTATGGCCACAGACGGGCCAGTGTACTCTAAACGAGAAGACAGATGTCTAGTTTGCTTAATGTGGGAAAGGGTCACCTAAAGGAGCCGATACCTCGCTTATGGCTTTTCTCGGACTTGTGACGCCGGACATGGTGACCTTGGACTTTATCGGTTTTTTCTTCAATAGGGTATTATGATAGCCTTTGACGCTACCATTTATGTTTCATTTCCTCTGCTTTCTTTAAATTTAGTGTTTTCCTTTAATGTCTTTTATCTGCGTGCTCAGTGAACTGTGCGTTGGAACCATACAGCGCAATCTCGAGGACAGATCATGACTGTAGTGTTGTGCGCAATCTCGTGGACAGATCATGACTGTAGTGTTGTGCGCAATCTCGTGGACACACCATGACTGTAGTATTGTGAACTATGTCGCGCACTGAGCGGCAGTTTTCCTTCAGAAAAATTGGAGGACGCTTAAGATTCGCCTTCAAGAGTGGAACGCGAGAGCGTTCCCGTCGACCCGCCAAGGGGTGTAAGACGCGCTACGGCGCAGCGACTACGCGCCCCGCATCGGACGCGGTGAGCGTCGAGCAACGCAGCGTTCGGCGCGACAACGAAATGTGCGCCTGAGCAAGCGACGCACGCCCGAGCCTTAGAAACAGCTCGTTTCTAAGGGAACACCGCGTTCACTAGAGGCGCTTTTGTACCGCTTTGAAGCATCGAACTCGTGGCTCAGTGGTCTCCCAGGGTCTCCGTCTCACACTCCGGAGACCCTGGTTCGATTCCCACCCAGCCCATCTTGCAAGTTGTTTTTTATTCATGAAGTGCCTGCTGGGATTTATCGCTCACGGCCAACGCCGCCGACACTGACGCTGACGCCGATGACACCGGCTTTTCTGCGACACGAGCTCCTTAACGCTGTCGCGTTAAAAACTTGTTAAAAAAAGGGGCTTGGGTGATGTGTGGTGCGCGACATGGTGCGGTGATCGGGACGGTAGGAGCAGACGACACTGAGTGCACGCGCGCCGAGGTGGAAGAAGGAAAACAACGATGCCGGAGAGCGTCCGGCACGAGAACGCGCGGCGCATGAAAGACAACAAAAAGAAGAAAAGCAACCAATTAGAAAAGACCACGGGGCGTCAGGCAGCCAATCCGAGAATGCCAAATCGGCCAGACCAGAATAAAAAGCGTGGTGCGCTGGTAGAAGAGAGGGCACGCAAGGAGACACAAGGGAGACGCCAGGAGAGTCCCAGGAAGCGACGGCAGGAGGAGGTCAACCACCGGAGCGGGCGTTGAAGACGGGCCGTCCGGAGCCGAGCCACCAGGACTTCACCCGACCGGGGCCTCCTGCCAACCTGTTGCTGTGCGTCACCCGTCTACCTGAGCGGACCGCCAGCTCCTCAAGGCCGGTGAGCTTCTGCGCCCGTGGGCGAGGCGAGAACAGTCGGGCTTCGGGCCCGAGTTCTACGCCAGCTGCCCGGCCAGAACGCCGACGCCATCTACTCGCGCCACCAAGCCGCCTGCTTTTCCTCGCCTAGCCAGAGCGGGCGCACTCCGGTCGCCCGGTCGGTCAGCTTACACCGCGACCTATGGTGAGACCGGCACCACTCCTTTCGCCAGGTTGTCGCCGCGTCGCCGCGTCGAGACTGTGGCGCGTCCCCGCCATCGTGGCAAGCCCGAACTCGCGCACCCGTTAACCTCATACAAGCCCTATATGTGTTCCCTGCCGCAATGTCTGCTTGAGTGTTTATTTTAGGCATGCTTTCTGTTTCCTTCTATTTACTTTATGCCTCTTTTTAGTTTGATTAAAAGTCTTTGTGTGTGTGTTCAAACCAACGGCTTTGTCCTCAATTGGGTTCTCGGAGGCTCCGCCTAAGAGAACCAACCGAACCATTGAGTACACGAGCCTTTGCCCCATATTAGAGTCATCACACTTATGCAGCATGATCCTCACATCGCGGTGATAACAGAGACGTGGCTGAGAAAGGAAATTAGTGATGATGAAGTCTTTCCCCATGATACAACGTGCATCGAAAAGACCGAACTACCAGAGGCGGGGGAGCAGCCATCCTTGTTAAGCCCGAAGTAGAAGCTACGATTGCAGTTGGTATTCTTGAATGCGTGTGCGTACAGTTGCCGCAATACTTAACTGTGCTCAAGGAACATATGTCCGTGTATCATAATAAGAAAATTTTCGTGGTTGGAGACCTTAATTTGCCAAGTGTGGACTGGAAGGTACTGGCCTGTTCCCAGGTCAGTAAAAACGCTAACATTATTTTTGATATCATGCTCGCTCACGACATAAGTCAAATAATCAAACAACCCACATGCGTACAAGGACATGCAAGCTCGTTTCTATATTTGGTATTTGTATATAGGGCTTTCTCAGGACATACCATTCTAGTGGAACAAGGGCTGTCCGATCATGAACTTGTAAGAGTGTCATTCCTCTTCTTAAATGCAGTAGCTACCAAAAATCTCCCAATCTGTATTTTAAGGACTATTCCCGAGCTGACAATGCTCGTGTACTTGAATACATGGAAACCGCACTTGCAGACTTTGATGATGGCGCCCCAAACACGGGTGCTCTATGAGACAAATTTGTTGAGACGTGTCACTACTGTATGAACAACTATATACCCAGCAAACGTAAACAAACACATATGCGTACACCCTGGAAGACTCGTGAAATCATTAAAATGAAGAGAACAGTTAAACGGCTAAGAAAGCAGCATGCGCAGTGCAGAGTCCTTGCACAAGCGATGCATCACGCAAAGGAATACTACTTTATAACTGTAATGACCAATTTTATAAAGAATGATTGTTCCAAGTTCTGGAATTATTTTAGTGAAAGCAAGGCAGCCGTTTCGAAGATATCAGTTGATGGTAGCATGGTTACAAATTATGACGATACAGCAAATCATTTTAACGCCTATTTTCATATCGTGTTTCCAGTATCCGGACCATGTACGCCTACCGCAATCTCATTTCAACCATGCGAAGTCAATTTCATTTCATATCCTGGTTTGATTTCTGTGCTTCTAAACTTAAACACGAAAAACTCTTGCGGTCCTGACGATCTTCCAAATGTGTTTTTTCGAGGATATGGCGAATGCGTCGCCAAGTTCCTTTTTATTATTTTTAATAGTTCGTTGTCAACAGCAACCTTGCCGCGTGACGGGAAGACCGCCCGTGTACTCCTTATTTTCAAGAAAGGCGACAGATTATTACTGTCTAATTACAGACCAATATCGTTACGTTCCGCATTTTGTGAACCTATAGAACATATTATGTGCACTCAGATTACAAAATTCCTTAACAAACACTCCATATCAACAAGTTTCCAGCACGGTTTTCGAAAGAAGTATTTGACAGTGACGCAACTCGTCACTGTTATGCGTGAGTTTGCCAAAGGTCTTGCTAATAATATTCAGTTTGACACAATGGTTTTAGATTTCTGTAAGGTCTTTGATAAGGTTCCTAATGACAAACTAATTTATAAACTAAACAAAATTGGTCTTCCAAAGGTGTTTGTCGCTTGGGTGGCTGAATATTTGAGAAATCGGGTGCAGTTTGTCACAGTCGAGGATCGAAATTTGCGCCTTCTACCAGTCACGTCGGGTGTGCCCCAGGGCAGTGCGCTAGGGCCTTTGCTATTTTTGTGCTATATAAATGATATCGTAGATATAATTCATCAAACTGTTCAAATTCGATTGTTCACAGATGACTGAGGTTGCAGTATACATAATCAACAAGAACTAAACAAAAATCTATAGTACATATACCAATGGTGCAACAAGTGGGGTATGGTCGTAAATGCACAAAAGAGAGTTTCCGTTTCTATAACAAAAGAAAGTCCCCTTTTCAGTATGCTTACTCCCTAGGTTCATCTACAGTTAATCATGTCGATAGCTACAAATATTTAGGTGTAACGTTCACTGCTAACCTCTACTGGAATTCACACGTTGATAACATTTGTTCTGCTTGCAGAAAGTTGTGTTTCTTAAGACACAAGCTTCGTAATTCACCACCAAGAGCAAAAATTCTATGCTTTCAATCATACATCAGACCAAAGCTGGAATATGCAAGCATAGTATGGGACCCTTACACAAAACGTAACATTGATAAACCAGAAAAAATCCAAGGAAAGGCCGTTCGAATTATCTTTTCTAAATTTCGTCATGTGGACTCTCCGTCGGAACTAATGACAGCCAATACCATACCCCCCCTTCAGTACAGAAGAAGGCAATTTCCCTTGGGCTTCCAGAATTTTGTCCTTAACCAAAAATTCGCTATTGACCCTTCATTGTATTTACCCCCCTACCAACAAGACATACACGACATCAACAACCAAGATCTTTAAAGCCATATTTCGCAAAACCAGATCCTTATAAATTTTCCTTTTTCACGGACACATTGTCTCAATGGAATTCTATACCAGAGTGCGATCGTCTTGTCATCGTGTAGCACTGTTTACATTTACCCATTGTGTTAATTTTTGCTATTTATTTTTCTCTGGATGTAAAACACAATGTATGTTCAACCGTATACTAAATGTGATTTGTTAAAAGAAATTCCCGTCCTGCTTAGACCACGTTATGTGGTCTGCAGTATGTATAAATCAATAGATAAATAAACAACTCAAGTGGTTCATTTGGCCTGCATGAAGCACTACAATCATAGGGTTCCCGAATCAAGAACTACCAATTATGTTGTTCCCTAACTCGCTCGACGAGCTGCGTCTGTGCCGGAGGAAGATGCTACGCTGCGTGACGGAACCGAAGAGGCGATGGAAGAATCGCGCGCGGTGTAGAAAATGCCCGACTGCCGGCGACCTCGTCTCTACGACCCCTTGATCATGTTGTAAATAAATCCATCTCATCCGTAACAATATAATACTAAATAGCCAATCAATCTTCATTAGGTTTTCTTACACTTCATTTCACTCAGGGAATCTTGTATAGTATAGATAACTTCATCGTAAATAATCTGATTAGTCCTTCATTATTCTGAATGTTCTGTAATATTTTAGTACTGACTATATATATTTATTTTCATAAATTTTAGTTGCCAAACGTAATCAAAAGGCATTCTCATAAATATCCCTATTGGAGCCGACGTATACCTTTGCAGCGGATTGTGTCACGCGTTGCCGACAGATCAACAGATGGACTGACGGATTTCCGAGAGTAGTAGCCCTAGAACACTAAGTAATAGAGATATGCTAATCACGCAAGCGCATCGTCTACAAAAACGTACACTTGGCACACAACAGCTATGATCGATTTAGTGTTATTCGCTAATCAAGGACGCCTCTTTGATCGGCAGCACGAATCTATTTCATCATATAGAACAGCTATACTAGCGTTGCGCCTTAGTACCCCGGAACTAACGTCCCGGCTTTTCATTCGTACAATTGATCATTATCTAGAGAATTACAAGTGAGATCCACAAGTAAGCACCTAAAGTTGCAAACTGCCCTCAAGAAGATTCGTATACCCGACATAACTTATTTGCTGCCTTGCCTTTCATTACTTAGGTCGCTCACCTGTCGCTTTCCGCAGCTTCTCTACTCCTGCTTGTGTTTGTAGAAAATCTGCTTTAAACAGTGCTGTTCCTGTGAAGGTGTATCTTGACTTCAGAGCTGCACGCCGGCTTTGAAGCGAACGTGGGTTTTTACAAGACATTCACAAATGAAAATAAAGGTACTTATATAATTTGCGTGGCGAAAATGCAGCTATCGCTCTTGCTCGTTGGTGCACCGGTAAATCCACGAATACGCAAAACATCAGTAAGTTCTCGGACTTGTTGTGATGAGATCAGTAACAGGGAAATTCTTGCTGTTATATTCTCTTTAGACCAAACAGTGCTATTATGATAAAGCGTCCATCCTTCAAATTCCTGAAATTGCTCGGGTTTAGTCTCTATCGAGTTTTGGTTTTTCACGTCCACGAGGTGCACTTCTCCGCAGGAAACAAAGACAGCGTGTTGACAGTAACAAGACAAGTGCACGTTCTTACATCGGGTTGAATCCAGCAAAGGGCATGTCCTTTTCACTGCCTGGCAATGCGAGTCGTGATAAGAGTTCACCAATAAAGCAATGAAAGGGCCTAGCTAGTGCCCGCTCGTGATTACGCTACGCTCAGTTTTCCACTGGCGTTGCCCCATGACATACCAGTGCTCGCCTCCCACCCTGTTTCACTTTTTTATTATTGTCTATTCAAGCAAAAGAAATAGTTGGTAGCTTGCACTTTGTCTGTCGGCGCCCTTCTTCCCTTCTTTTTCGTGTTTTTGCCAATGTGAAACACAGCACAACGTAATCATGAGGTCACCGGTATATTTACTTAGTATGTTTGCGTTCCTGGAGACTCTAGCCTCACGGTTTCCAGTGATCACCAGTATTGGCTTGTCACTCACATTTAAAAAACTACCCACATCTGCATGCTTCCTGTTGACTATTAGTAGTAAATGTATCATTTCTGTATCTTTATTTTGTCTTTTTTTCAGAAAGAAGCCTGTCGTGGCGTCTCTCACTAGTCAGGGCAATTCAAACTTACGATTCATGCCCTCCGAGACCTCTAAGAATAAAAACGTAGGTCGCACTCAGAGGTTCTTCGTTGAAATCGGTTCGAACTGTTGTTAAGCAGTCCAGGTCTCCATCATTGTCCAAGTCGTATACTGCTACGGCGTACGGAACGGTTCGAAAAAGCTGTAATACGGAGCATATCAGTGAAGACGGCACATTCATAAGATTTCTGCATGCTTCGCATAAGCCGTGCCTCTTTCTGGGTATCAAACAGTCATGTTTTCTCTGTTCTGCTGCCACAAAAAAAGCAAGCTCTCTGGTAATAATTAAGATCCCTTGTCCATCGGAGGAGAGGGAAGGGAGGTAGGCAGGTACGAAGTGGTGGGCTGCATAAAATTTTACCCCTCAATGTATTATAGCATCTGACATGATGTACTGCACTACTCTTCGTATCAATAACTGCTTCAAGTGATCCTTCCTTGCCCCTGTTACACCTATGCGCCATTAAAAGAAAAGTACTCTTTCTCCTTTTTTTTTCGCACCTACTGTAAACGAAAGTCCTACATCTCCTGCGCTATATTCCTGTTCGTTCCTATATAATTTGTGTAGGGACGAACAGGGGAGAGTTATTATACAGTGGGTATGGAATTCTCTAACAGAGTAGGCTTTTAAACCGTAAATGATATTTGAACAATATTTTGACTTTAGTTTTAGTTTTTAAAGATGCAATAAAACCTGTATTGCATAAAACTATGTAGCATAGCGGATGATAAGATTGTGTTTCTTGATACCAATGGTTCACATAAAATTATTATTTGGCACTCATTGGAACTTTGCTGTCATCTATTTGCTGCACATAGCAGTAAAATGACACCACAAAGGAGACGGAAATGAAGAAAATGCAGGAACAACTGAACGCACATACCTGGAAAGCATCCCCAACACTGCGCTCCAGTTGGTGCTTCCCTTCAGCGCGAACATTTGTTAGCGCAAGTGCTAACGCGCAAATTACCGTGAACGGTGCTTTAGTAATCGCCGCCATGTTCCTGCAAAGAAAGCAAAAAAATTCTCCTTATTTCTTACATCACCAATATTCACAAAGGTGGTGCCTCTGCATATTCATAAGTTCCGAATCTGCCAAAACTTCCATACATTTTACGAGGCTCGGTCGGTTCTACGATTTTTCGAATGTTGCTTAAGGTTTTACGAAAAGCAGGCTTTGTTCGGGAACAAACGTTAAAAGTTCCAAAGGACGGGGAGGCACAGGGGCGCAATATGTAAATAAATCAGGACCCCTTTTACGCTGTTAAGGTAGATGCACAGCGGCGCTGTGGGGCAACCACTACCTACGATATGGCGCCGAGACAAGCAGTAAACTCTGGTAAACGATCTTCGTATTAGTGTAATATACCGATTACTGTGATATACACTGTGATATACTGTTATATACGGGGATATGATCAATTGCATTTTTTTTTGCTTCCTCACGGAGGTTTGAGTCATTGCTTCCGCGGGTATGAACCACCGATTATCACAGTTTTCGACATGTCCTCTATCATGCATACTTTGCTTGCTTAGCGCGTCTGAGCCATTGAGATTGTGCCGTTGGGGGGTAGCGATATGAGTCATTGCTAATAATGCTAGGTTTTGCTCGCACTTTTTTTTTTGCCCGCGGACACGATTGTGCTTTTGGGATAAATCGGTAAACAGCTTCGCTATAAAATAGCTTTAAGAAAGGCTGTGAGGCTTCCTATGTGTTTCTAAAAAAATTATGGTATTTATGGTTCTCTCTGAACCCGCAAAAGTGCGTGTTCAGAGAGAACATAAAAAAATCCGAGTACCCCTGAGCACTCCTTCTTAGTGGTGAATGCGAAACCATTATTGTCCAGTTGATGCCGCTTAGCGGTCGTTTGAGTTAGGAGCTGCTTGCGCGCAGGCGTGCACGTTGAGATGCTTTGCCAAAGCCTCCTAGTAGCACAAGGCCGGTGCACTTCGATCCGTAACATCATGCTACCTTGCCCTACTGCCTTACAATCTAATGGAGATGCTCTCGAGTAAGCCGCGGCGATTTTGACGTCACCGCTTTCGTCATTCCAGTCTTGGCAATAGAAATTTCAGTCGAAGTAGCATGATTAGTAGCGTTTCAGTGAAGTAGAGTGCACAGACCTCCTATGCTAACAGATCACGGACAATCGCGCGCAAAAAAGGACAAAGTGAGGAGTGGACAACACAAGCGCTTTCAGATACAGACATGAGGAAAGTGAGCCGATGTACTAAGCGCTTGTGTTGTCTACTCCTTACTTTTAGATTGTTTGTGCGCGCTTGACCATGATCTGCTATGCATAACCAACTAGCCCAAAAGTCGGTGCTGTTGCGCTGCTATGCTAAGTCCAGTATATGAGACACTCGGCGTCTCGGCGACACAGGCGGGTGCAAGAGCGATGGTTGTTAATATGCGAGAAAGCTCAGAAAGAGCACGACAGGCGAGTGGCAGAACAGGCAGCTGAGACGGAACGCCTGGAGGAAGAGCTTCGCAGGGTGCGCGTTCGCATCAAGGCACTCGCGGATGCTTGCTCCGAGGGGTCAAGATCCGCGGTTGACGATGCAGCACAGCAGTGCAGCGGCGACCCAAGGGTTCCCTCCGACATGGCCTCAGGCCTTGGCAACCAAAAAGTGTCTCAAGGAGAGACACCTTGTAATGATGCCATTGTAGGCAATGGTACTGAGGTATGGTCACAAGACAAGGAGCATATTGCTTCCATATCTCAACTAGTGCCGCGTGAGCACAGCGCAGGCGATGACTGGTTCGTGCAGGGTTCAGAGCTGCCGTGCATGGGCCTGGTTGAAAAGTTGGTAGCGAGCACCTCCTAGAGGCTAAGGATAGCACGTCTGAGGGTTCGCACCATGATCACGATGAAATTGAAAATATCAGGGCTCCTGTGGAACCGTGTTTGGTTTCCACAAAAAGTATTGAGGGGTCTTTACTGCGTCCCCCGAATCAGACAAAAACTATTTGTGACACTATGGGCACTTGGGAGAGCTCAGGCCTGGGTACCCAATCAACACATGGCTTTGAGGAGTCAAAACTCCCTTTGTGTTCTTATGCACTCGTGTGTGGTTCGACCATTGACACTGATGCTGCAACCACTCATTACACCGTTGACTACCTTAGAACGCAGGCAGTTACTTGGTCAACACTATGCAGAGACATCAATGCCTGGAGCGTTATGGCCACAGACGGGCCAGTGTACTCTAAACGAGAAGACAGATGTCTAGTTCGCTTAACGTGGGAAAGGGTCATCTAAAGGAACCGATACCTCGCTTATGGCTTTTCTCGGACTTGTGACCCCGGACATGGTGACCTTGGACTTTATCGTTTCTTTCTTCAATAGGGTATTATGATAGCCTTTGACGCTACCATTTATGTTTCATTTGCTCTGCTTTCTTTAAATGTAGTGATTTCCTTTAATGTCTTTTATCTGCGTGCTCAGTGAACTGTGCGTTGGAACCATACAGCGCAATCTCGAGGACAGATCATGACTGTAGTGTTGTGCGCAATCTCGTGGACAGATCATGACTGTAGTGTTGTGCACAATCTCGTGGACACACCATGACTGTAGTATTGTGAACTATGTCGCGGACTGAGCGGCAGTTTTTCTTGAGAAAAATTGGAGGACGCTTAAGATTCGCCTTCAAGAGTGGAACGCGACAGCGTTCCCGTCGACCCGCCAAGGGGTGTAAGACGCGCTACGGCGCAGCGACTACGCGCCCCGCATCGGACGCGGTGAGCGTCGAGCAACGCAGCGTTCGGCGCGACAACAAAATGTGCGCCTGAGCAAGCGACGCACGCCTGAGCCGTAGAAACAGCTTGTTTCTATGGCAACACCGCGTTCACTAGAGGCGCTTTTGTACCGCTTTGAAGCATCGAATTCGTGGCTTAGTAAGAATAGTACGTACGATGCAAGCAACTGCTCAGGCAGGAATCTCAGGCACCGGGCAAATGGATAGAAGACATAAGAAAAGTGAAACAACAGTTAGAGCAACTTGAAGAGCAACGCTATAGGGGAGCCCTAGTGAGGGCAAGGGCTGAAGACACAGCTGCAGGTGAAGCGCCTTCGAAACGAGCGCTAGGGTTAGAAAAAGCACGCGCTGAAAGGAACCACATAGACGGAATAGAATGGCGCGGGATCTTAGCAACAGACACAGATGACATCAAAGCAGCTTTTCATGAGCATTACCAGGCGCTATTCTCGCACCACAAAGTAGACGCTACCACATTTGGGAATGAGTTCTTGCGTGCTATACCCCGACTGGACGACAAAAGAAAACAAAGATTGGAACTAGAGATAACAGAATCCGAAGTTGAACAGGCCATAGACAACTTAAACCCCGGAAAATCGCCTGAGCCAGACGGCTTTAGCGCCGGTTTTTATAAAAAATTTAAGCACGAAATTAGCCCTGTATTGAATGTAATCTTTAACGAAGCGTACAAATGGAAAACATTGCCTCCGTCTTATGGGTCGTCACACACAGTACTCATTCCTAAAACTGATGATGCAGTGAAATTAAGATCTGTTACGGCGTATCGTCCCATAGCACTCACCAATATCGAGTATAAAATCTTTATGAAGATATTGGCACGAAGATTGCAGTCAGTGATACAGGACATCGTCGAGCCTCACCAGACATGTGGGATTAAAGGCCGGACTATTGTTACTAATATTCACAAAGCGCGCAGTGTACTTGAGTGCTGTGATGATTGTAATAGTCGGATTGCCATCTTACAGATTGACCTCGAGAAGGTTTTTGATTGCGTCGCTCATGAAATCTTGTTTGCCGTTTTAGACTATGCCAATCTCGGATCTGTAATATGCGAGGGGGTCGCCCTGGCGTACCGTAACTGCACGACCAGATTGATCGTGAATAAGAGTTTGGGGGCTCCCATTAGGCTGCAACGTTCTGTGCGTCAGGGCTGCCCCCTCAGCCCTCTGTTGTTTTGTATCTACATTGAAACCCTGTGTATGAGATTGATTGATAACGATATAATTATGGGATTTAAGCTTCAAGCAGTTGAAGTGAAGCTGCTGGCTTATGCAGATGATGTCGCTGTTTTTGCGGAGGATCAGGTGAGCATAATTGAGGCTGTCAAATGTGTCCGTAAATTTAGCCATGTCACTGGTAGTGGAGTTAACTGGTCGAAGTGCCTCGGGCTCTGGCATGGATCGTGGCCAACGAAGCCAGATCATTTTGCCAACGTACATTGGGTGACGACCCCAGGCAAGTACTTGGGCGTCCCGCTAGATGCCTATCGCGATAGCGAGCAGTACTGGAAAGGGCAGGTCAAAGACACACGGGAGAGTGCTGAGAAGTGGAAAGGCACTAATCTCTCTATTTTTGCCAGAGCCACCGTTTGTAACCTTTTCTTTATCAGCAAGCTTTGGTACGTAATGCAAGTATTGCACTGTTCACGGTCAAATGTTCAGAAGCTACACAGGATTTTCGCCGTCTTTGTTTGGACGTCGGAATGGGAGCGCTGCAGCCGGACCAACTTGTTCCGGCGGGTAAAAGACGGGGGGCTGGGATTGGGCCATCTCTTTGTACGGCAGTTGGTAAACCGGTTCTTGTTCTTTAGGGACGCAACCGACCCTTTCTTGCGCACGGTATCTCAGCCACGAATTCGATGCTTCAAAGCGGTACAAAAGCGCCTCTAGTGAATGCGGTGTTGTCTTAGAAAGTTCCCGTAGAAAATTATACTGCAGTGTATATCGGTAATTATGAGCATGTAAGTTACAGAAGTTGCAGTTACACGCATAGCGGAGTACGTTTCCGCTACATTTCTTCTGCGCTTTCCGCACACGCAGAGCCATTTTGCGGCAAACACAGAAGACCCCATCCTCTCAATGTACGGCGCTGCCCCAACAGGTGGCGCGCCACGCGTGCATTGGGGCTGTGCGGGTACCGGTGCAAGGCGCGTCGCAGCCCCGACTCCCTCTCCCCTGATGACGCTTCGCCGTGCTCCCTCACGGGTTGCAGAATCAAGCGTCCTTCCTTTCTTTAGATCACTATCTATATATCTCTCTGCCCGTGCCGATCACGACGTTTGGCTGGTGTAGATCGTTTCCCCCTCCGAGACACCGAGTTCTTTTGTTCGTTCCGCTTGCTCAGGCGGAGGTTTCGTTGCCGCGCCGAACACTGCGTTGCTCGACGCTCACCTCGTGATTGGTGGGTGCAAAGTCCGATGCGGGGCGCCTCGTAAGTGATCGCTGCGCCGTAGTGATCGTAAGTGATCGCTGCACCCCTTGGCGTGTTGACGGGAACGCTGTCACGTTTCACTCTTGAAGGTGAAGCTTAAGCGTCCTCCAATTTTTTGGGGCCTGGTAAGTACTCTCTGCGAGAAACCACTGACTTTAAACGGACACCCGCTAAACCACCGACACGCCGGAACACACTGGCGGAACTCGTCCTGGTGACAAGAGCGGCTCTTATTGCGATGATTGATTTTTTTACTTGTCTTTGTTTACTTGTGCGTTTCTTTAGCGACATTTATATGTTACTCAGTACGAATACATGAACTATGTATTTATAGTTTCCCTAAGCTAGATTAACTGCTAGCGCAAGGTAGTGCCTCCTCTGTGTTAGCTACGACTGACATCCTTCACCCTTTCTGAAGAGCTAACTGCTCTGTGATAAGAAGAAATTTCATTATGCGTTGTAAATTTGCATATAGAAGCGTCTGCAGGGAACTTTTCACCGAAAGCTTGTACTATAATTTTTCCTTTTATGGCCTGTAGAATTACCCCATTACCCTATAATGAGGTACATACGAGAGAAGAGGCGGTAATATTCTACGAACATAAACGTGGCATTCTGGTCCAAAGAGTACAGGTATGCTGATTCCAAAGCCAATCCAGCGTGGCTAACGAGCTAGCTGTTGATTAAGAAAAACAGTACAGATGTTCCGAGAATTATCTACTAATGCGAAACCATATTTTGGCTCGGCGGTGACCTCATCTTTGCTTAGTTTTGCTTACTTGCTTTTTCTAGCTTATGCGCGTATACCCATAGCTTTTCCGGTGGCAAAAAAAAAAAGATGCATAGGTTTTAGTAGGCGAGTGTCACCTTCTCTTGCCGCATCCAGCCATAGAGTTTCTCACTATATTACCTAGAAGGAAATATGGCGCTGCTGCGCTGTGGCCTGCATGGGAATGCCGGTATATTGTGACTACTGATTGGCATCGTTCTCGGAGAGCCAGGCAAGCACCGTTCCGTCTGTCACAATGAATAATTTTCTACGAAAACAGCACGTAACAGGATGTTTCAGCTTTATTATTACACAAATACATATTCTGTTTAACTATGAGATGTTGTTATTGCATGTACAATTATATGATACGTAAAAAGTATTAGCGGGCCGCTAAAGCTGGAGGACAGACGACCAGATTCGCGCTCGCTTTGAAATAGTTTGTCGTCTGTTCTTGCTTTTCTTCCCTTCGTCATGCATTGTAGGTGAGTAAAGATGCAATTTCGCGTGAATAGAAACACTTTATGCAGATTTTGCTTCAAGAACGCGTTATTTGTGTAGCCACATCCACGTTTTATATGAAACCTCTTACAACACCAGCCAACACAAACCTCGCAGACACATATACCGTCAATCCCATGACGGCACGGCGCCCCTCAAGGAACTCTCATAGACGGTGGCGCCAGATTTCCCTCTAGGTGTTATAGTGAGAAAGTCTATGCATCCGGCCCCTTCAAAAGCAATCGTATCGATTGAGCCGGAACCCCGGGCACGAGCGCGCATCGAAGGAGCAGAGCAGTCGAAAGGGAAAGCCAGCTGCCGCAGTATTGTCTGAGGTGTTGCATGAGGGGAGGCTCGCTGTCACTCTCACGTCATCCTCGCTGCCACTCTCGCAAGTTTGTATTATGGGCGCGTCCCTTGTCCATGCAAGGTCTCACCTGCGTTCTGAGTGCGCCTTGGTAAGGCCCAATGAAAATGCGCCAAGCGTCCCAACGTGCCGGGTTGCCCGCAAGGTGTTCATCATTCGAAGGACGCTTAGCTGCGTTGAATTGGACATTGAGCCACCCCCAAATCTCAATTTGGCCCATATGCAAACTTTACGTTCGCCAACCCCCAAATCTCCAATTGCCCCAGCCGCAGATTCCAGTTGTGCAAACTCCTAATGTCAATTAGGCCCATTGTGAAATTGAAGTTGGCGCGACCCCAAATTTTATTGGGCCACCCCCTAGTCTCAAACTTAAGTTGGCCCACCGCTAAAGTTAAGTTGGCCCACGTGTAAATGTCAAGTTGGGCCGCCCCCAAATTTAAATTGGCCCACGCCGAAATTTCAAGTTGACCCACCCACAAGTTTCAATTGGCCTACATCCAAATTTCGGTTGCCCCACGTTGAAATTTCAAGAAGTTGGCTCACCCACAAATTTCAATTGGCCCACATCCAAATTTCGGTTGCCATACGTTGAAATTTCAAGAAGTTGGCCCACCCCCAAATCTAATATGGCCCATGCCCAAACTTCAATTTGGTCCATCCCCGAAATTTAAGTGTACCCACCCCACATTTCAAGCTGGCCCACCCACAAATTTCAAGTTGGCCTATATCCAAATTTCAGTTGGCCCACCGCAACTATAAGCTTTCTCAGGCATTTTCTAAGGAGCCCTTTGCTCCTCTATGAGCAATCTCTTTTATGCGATAGCAACTACACAGACACCCCAGGCGCATTTCTGCCTTCGCGGTCGGCTTCGCCGCTACCGTGAGGTGCCGTATGAGTGATGAGAGTCATCTAAAGAAAGAGGCTTTATTTTGCAACATATGAGTGGAAACGTGTGAGCGTGAGCCGGCGAACGCGGTTCAATCGCGTGCGCGAGCGTGAAACGCGGCCCGGATGCGTGCCCTCTCCTGTAGCGCGCGAGGCAGGGGGTGACGCGAGAGAAGACGGGCGTTCTTCTCCGGCGGCTGCTACGGAGCCCCGACGTCATCATCGCCCAGAGCTCCAAACAAAGCGGAGACAACCGCAGCGTCTACTACGGAATTGGCCACGCGAATCGCGGACGCCGTAGTAAATGCTTTCACGGACGCCGTAGGAGCGGGTTGCTGGCGCTTGTGTGTCTTGAAAACGATCTGCGATGTTTGCAGAGTGCGCGTGGTGCTGGTAGCTTCGTATGCGCTGTGCTTTCAACGTTTCGTTCGCGCTAGAGCGAGACATGCATGAAGGTCAGAGAATTTTCACAGCGTGTTTCCGCGTTCATCGACCCAGATGTGTTCATGTTCACTTGTGGGCGCGTGACACCTTGGTAGACAATTTAGTTAAAAGAAATTGACGGGCTAATTGGTTTGAATCAATGATAGAATGCGTAAGCGCAACTGAACAAGGACGTAGAAAGAAGCAGACACGCAAAGACAGCGCTGTCCCTGTGTTTCTGTTTCCTTCTAATTCCTCGTTGAGTCACGCTTACGCATTCTAACATTGTTAATTTAGTTAGTAAGCGAATGTTTACAAGTTTATACGATCGATAACTCTACTATCCTTACTCCGTGCAGCTATCTACTAATTTGCTGTCGCCATCGGTGCATCGCCTTTCGAGCGGAACGAATAATTTTCATTTTATTGTTCTTGTATAAATTGTTCCTAATTGCTTAAAAGCTTCGAGTCATCTACATTTAGACTATCATAAAGATTAAATTTCTTAAATTTGCAAATAACGCACGTTGCGGCTGATACAAAGCACGAAACTTCTCGCGTGACAGGGTAGGGGAGGTTGCCAAAGAATGCTTACGCATTAATTTTACACTGGAGCCCTACCGTATATTAAGCGCACGTTTAATTAGAGTATTTTCACGCCTTTTTGTGAAGGGTAAAAAGAAAGGCCTATCATGATAATCACTACTTGCTGTGTTGACAGCCTCTTTTCCTAGAACTCACCTCTGGCCCGAGAGCGCTTGTAGCAACCAGAACGTAGAAAGCCAGTGCCCAAAACCGCGTGTATGGTAGCGTTGCTATTGTCTCGGGGAACGTCACGAACACGTACTCCAGTCCTCGTGTGGCTATTTGTGAGAACGATTGTTGAGATTTAGTGGGCGCGTTCTCTCTCAAAATATTATTATACGCCTTTAAGTATGAGACGGCATGAAGCACTCACCTATACTGTATTGCTCTGGCACATCTCTATCGGTTATTGTTACTGCTTGATGTACAGGATGTCCCCACTATTATGCGCAAAGATTTCAAAACCTTCAAATGCGGCGTAGGTGGCGAGAACGAAGATAATGTTGTGTGCTGTTGCTTGGAAATACTCGGACTATTTTTTTGCATTCCGCCTGATTACATATTTAGTCTTAATTATTCAATAAACTTCTGAACTGTTATATTTAGATTAAACGTGTGAATGAGAAAAGCGTACAGGAACATGAAGAACTTCCAATACATCTTTCTGTTGCTCGATATGTGCTACGTAAGTGTTTTTCCGAGCGTGAAAGAAGCCCGCAAATACATGCAAAGATGCCTCGAACGGCCAGTTGGCGGTAGTTTTGCGTAACAACTAAATATTTTGCCCTTACTTGAATTATTGAGCACTAAAATAAATAAAAATAAAGTTCAAGCAATATCAGAGCCTTCTGTAGTAAAAGGAAAAAAAGAACTCAAGTGTACTATGATGCGCGCAAGCCACGTATAAATAGCAAAATTGCAGCGGCTGACGAAAGAAATATTTAAATCAGAGAGTTGTAAAGAGATTATTGTTAGCAAATCTTTACTTAGGAAAACCGCCGCCTCTACTTGTCAGTTGGCTGTGTTCACGAATTGGTCACCACCCGAGTCTGACTTTTTATGGGGTATTGCATAAGCCACTATGTTATGGGCAGAACTCGAAAAGTACCCACATGTTCAACTAGTAAGTCTCGGTTAAGAGCGCTGGCTCTGAAAAACTATTGCTAATCATCGTCACTTAAAGTGCCAGTCGAATTGTTTTTCAAATTCCAAGACCAAGGAGTCTGCCTTGGCCTCGATATCTTATTTGAAAGCCGCCAGTGTCACTGCAAGTGGTGACTTTTGTGTCGACATTCAAATTTCGCGAAATGAACGGAATGTAAAAAAAGAACAATGGTCAAAATTTTCCGTTCCAATAAAACGAACTGTCCTTAATTTAAAAATGTCACATCTCCGTTGCTTCATTTGACAGATTATGTGAAAGTGACGTGAACTCCAATGCGCTTGTGCTAGGAACTTGGCAAAATTCTTATAGCTTCATGCTAACTAAAGGCTGAGATTAACTATGCCGCACACCTCTTTCAGTTGTCAACAAATTATTCATTCTGTACTGAAGCATTCGCTAAGTTGTCAATGAGCGAGAAGCACTGTCTACTTTTGCTGACGTGCGCAACAATGATATTTTTGCTCTAACGAAAACTTGACTGTCTCTGCAAATAGATATTCTGAGGGTATTCCAGCGATATCGCGCTTTCAGCGTTTATGGAGGCTCTTATTGGCTTAAATCAAGAAAATTTCTCCTACCCTTCGGGACAGACAACGTACCCTCATAAATCATTCCTTGTTCCACAAATTTGGAACACATCTATCTTCTCCCGCTTATGCGTAGTCAACCGCGACATTGTTTTCTGCGTGTGCTGCAGTGCACCGAATGCCTTTACTTCATACTGAGCTTAACGTCATAATGCCTTAAATGACGTTTAAAGTTCTCACGTATCCCTGCATTTCTTATGGGTTATTTATGCTATATTCAAGTTAAGTGGTCTGGCAGAAGTGCCATAGCGCCATTCTTCACGTGAATGCGCCTGCTTTTGTAACTCATGTACATGGGTGAATTTATCTCTTACTATTCCACAGCCCACCTCATCGACTCTAGCGTGTCTCAGCTTGTTTTAACCAATACACAGGATGTAGTTATACAAAAAACCCTTGCACTGCACTACTTGAGGTGGTTTTGCCGCCAATGACGCCTACTGCAGTAGCGCCTCTTCGATATGAACCGTTTGATACTGTGCATTAAGCAAGTGGTACACAATAGCAAATCTTTGTTGACAGGGAAAAGATTTATTGATCAAGAAAGCTCTAAATAAGATTGTGTATACGCATTGCACTGTGCAATGATTGAGCTCACTTGGGAAATATTGAATGCAATATTCTGTTTGGCACTATCTTAAAAAAATCACGCGGCAACATAAAGTGCAGAGCACGCCGTGACGGGAGTGATGACGGAATTCATGTCAGTGGAAACCCGAAAAAGAAAGCGTTCACTAAAAATGAGAGCATGCAACACAGGTGCGCTGCAACAGGTAGAACTACAGCTGATTGAGATAAATTATTCACCAAAATCACGTACCCGAAGTGGCAACGTAAGCGATGTCTTCATCGAGCACGTCAGCCAAATGTCCATATTGGGCGAACACGAAGAAGGCCGCGAAGAGGCCATAAACCATGTCGATCATGCATATCTTCACGGCAGTTCTGACAGAGACATGAAAAATCACAAAGCCACACATGTTAAAAAGGAGCGTGCTGTAGATCACAATTGGCGTGTACGTATATTTCTGCATTAGCTGATAAACTTGTACTAGATAGTGTTTGTTCACATTTGACAATACAGCGCTAAATCATGCGAGGATAGATTAAGGAGCACACAGAGTGCTGATGGTGTGCCTTCTGCATTGACGTATACGTTTATTTAGATCACGTTATATCTAGATCAGTAATTTTACTTTGCCAACACCACCTGCATGGAATATTATCTAAATATAAGGGAATTAACTGAGAAATAAACGTTCACATTTTCGATTGGCTACAGTGCCCTGCCGAAACACGAAGAGGAGAACAAGCGCTATAGGGTCCCTGGCAACGGTCCTATTACGTATCGTGCTCAGTGCCCACACTTTCATTCGATCTCTAGGAGCCTGGCTCTAGCTCGTGTTGTAGGGTTCTTGCGTGGGAGGCTTTCACATTAGTTGTATGCTATGGTCCGATGCGTATTGAGCAGTTGGGACATGCGAAGAGTCGTAACGCTAGCTACAGAAATGCGTCAATCTCTGCGTTTCAACCTTGGTAAGGGTTGCGAAAGTGCCCACTAAGTCTGTAGGATGTGTGAGGATCCTTATTGTCTCGAATTTCCGCTAACTGAGGTAAGTAACTGAAATGTGCCGCGCTGCGTTTCCACTAAAACTGTCGAGTATAGAGGCAGGAGAGGGTTGTCGCCATGTAGCAGATAAAAAAACAGTAGCCAGTAACATCGTGGGGAGACGAATTGTAGGCGAATACAACAAACGCCAAAAGTGCAGTCCCAATCACTGTGCCGTCCAGCGAGCCAAGGAAGCCGCACGGGAGCAGCAGCTCCTAGTGGCCATTTAGGCGGCCCCAGGCCCGGGCCTCCCAATCGCCGGATTCCATATAAAGTTATCACACACACACACAATCACTGTGGTCATCGGAGACGTGCATGGAGATCATGTCTATGAGTGTGTGGTTGAAGCGTTCAGTAAGCCAGTTTGTCTGGGAATGGTAAGCCGCGGCGAATTTGCGAGACGTAGAGCATGAGCGGATAAGGTCATCGACTACTTTTGAAGGAAAGCAAGGGCCCCGTTCAGTGATTAGCTGATGAGGAGCGCCATGGTGCAGGACGACTTCGTAAAGAAGGAAATCGGCGACATCAGTTCCATATATACTTGGAAGCGCTCGTGTAATGGCATAAAGCGTAGCATAGTCCGTCGCGACGGCGACCCACTTGTTACCCGAGGATGACATTGGAAAAGGGCCAAGAAGGTACAAGATGACGCGGATAAAATGTTCGCATGCTATGTCTATCGGATGAAAGTACTGGGCGGGAGGCAAAGCAGGCTTCTTGCGGCATTTACAGAGCTCGCAAGCCGGGATGTAGAAACAAGCTGAGCGGTATAGGCTAGGCAAGGAGCGTCTGCGAACACGATCATAAGTGCGAGAGACAACCAAATGGCTAGCCTTAGGTGCATCGTGCAATTGCACGAGAACAGTATAGAGCGTAGTCCCTGGGGAACAACAAGAAGCAGTTCACTGGCGTCGGTTTGCATATTGCACCGCTATAAAGTGTCATCGAGTAGTAGGAACAGGCGGAGGGAACGTTCGTAGTTTTCCGAGGCGAGGCGCTCGATAAGGGATCGCAAAGATTGGTTGCGACGCTGTTCGCCGGTGATTTTGAGGAAGTCGGTAAGTGACAAAATAGAGGCACCGGCTTCAAGTTCTTTGGCACCGGGTGGTTTGACCGGACAGCGGGAGAGGCAGTCGGCATCCTGATGCAGTCGCGCATATTTACAGCATTCGAATAAGGGAATTATCTCGACTTAGCGTTTGTACTATTGCAAACGTAAAGACCAGCGTCCAAGATGGCCTGCTGGCAGGGGCGTAGCCAGGGAGGGGGGGGGGCTTATGGGGCTTCAGTCCCCCCTACCCCCGAAATTTTTTTGGGCTGTCCATGCACCGCCGACCAAAGCTACCCTCGGTGCCGGAAATCAATCTGGATTTTGTCTAGAATGTCTTTTTCACGCTTGAAAATACATTTCACCGCGAACATTGTGAACTCGGGCTGTATTTCGTGGCAACGCCCGTGCACCTGGAGTCACACAACGCAAGAAGCCCCATCCGAGCACAAAGTTTCAAGGGCGTTTTGATGGCGAGCGGGCTCGTCCCGGCATATCGCGGAGGCCGCGGAATCTACGGAGCACATGGATGTCAATTCTGAAACATTATGGGCATAAAGTTCTCATAAAGTTTTGATGTGAAAGGTGCATTGACATTTCCAAATTTGGGCTTTAGATTTTCTATTGCGGAAATTTGCGGGTTTAATGTTGTTATAAACATTTGACACCAAAGGTTCTTTGACTTGTCTAAAATCTTACATCGGAACATGCAACGAGACAAGCCAAATCAGACAAGTTGACAAAGCACGCAGTGAGGTCCGATGAAACGAAACATTGTGGTGGTTCATTTGTGCCGTCATGTCACATAAAAAAATCAATATATTTGTTTTCATCTACGCCAAAGCATCCATGTCAAGACACTAAAGCCAGCCAAAGTAACTTTGTTCTTATATATTTTTTATACTTCGACTTTTATTTGCGAGTACACATTGAGCCTCTTCAATATATTTTTTTTTTGTTCTCGCTACCCTACCCGCGGGCTGCCAGAGGAAGCCAGAGTTAGCCATAGCGCATGCGTTTTTCTGGTGTTGCCCCGACCACCACGCGGCGCACTTCGGTGCGCGTTCGGTTTTCTCTGGTCGAGTGGATTTTCGCCTTCCAGTGTTTCGGACGCTTTCCGACAAGCAGACTAGAAAAAGAAGCAATGGTCGCTCACCGAAATCACTGTGGGGACTCGACGGATTGCACCGCGTTCACTTGAGCGCAACCTCTCCGGAAAGTCTTGTCTCGCCAGCGTAGGATACCGAGAAATATCCGTATGGGCTCTCGGTGGACCAAGCGTCTCACGCTTTCTTCGATATTCCTAAGGTAGCCACATTAGGTGCCAAAAGTAGGCATTCGATTGTGCCCAACATACTTTCCCTTGTGTTTCTTCATTTCGGTGCCCCCGCCCAACAATAAGAAAACAAAACATTGTTGCGGCGCAGCGCTTTGTCGCATGGTAAAAGTTTGATTTGTTACTTCCTCTTTTGCGGAAAGTAATGGGCCACGGGACGCTTCAGTTGCCGGACACTCTTACTATATTGTTGCGATAGCAATTATATGGACACTCCAGGCGCATTCTTGCCGTCGCCCTCGTGGTTCGTATAAAGTACAAGGCTGATAACATCGTGACCGCGCGCCGCATGGAGTATGTGCGAGGGAAAGCGTAAGGGGGAGGGGGGGGGTTGGAATGGCTGAGCCGACGATAGTGGCTCAGTCTTGTGTGCGCAAATGAGAAAATCGGGGAGAAAACACGCTGCCTTCCGTGGCGCAACATACGTCGGGAGAAATGGAAGGATGGTGGGCGGGCCTTAGGATTCTGTGATCTCTGAATCTGTGAATGCGCAACATGTTTATTTGCCTTGTTTGACACATTATAACAGTAGCTTTTTTTTAGATACGTAGATTTATTAGCGACATTTACGTATATTTAAATATCTTGTTGCGAGGTTTTGTGTATACGTGCCGTGAGCTTTGTTTCCAGTGTCAGTTTTTTTGCCCTTTATCAAGCTGTATCTTCGCATTTGTATATTCCATTGTATCTTCAAATTTCTGATGCACGAGGGCCAGTCAAATGAATGTGAGGCAACCCACCCCGCGCAATAATGGTTCGGTTCATTATCTGCGAGGCATGCACGTAGCACACAAGCATCGCCCATTCACAAAAGTGACATGCAGGTGTGAGGATAAATTTTCTTTAATGCTCTCATACACTGGGTTGAACATGGTTGCGTGACGTAATGGACGCTCCAGAAGTTGAGCAGCGTGGTGTTGTGAGGTTTTTGACAGCTGAAGCTGTTTCCTTAAAAGACATTAGTTGCCGTAGGGCTGCCGTGTTGGTTGAACGTTGCATTTCATTTGCCACTATGAAGCGTTGGGGCAAACGGTTCAAAGAAAGACGTGAAAGTTGCAAAGACAATCCAACACCGGGCCAAAGTCATCGTGCAATCACCCCCAACACAATTGCAAAGCCTGAGGAGCTGATTAGACGAGAACGGAGGATAAGCATCGATGAACTGGCAGAGCGTGTGAACATGAGCCACGTTTCTGTTCACACGATATTTCATAAACATCTCGGTTATCGGCTCTTGTGCGCGCAATGGATGCCAAAACTTTTGAACCACCGCCAGAAGACGGAGAATTTTGGCACTGCTTTGACTCATCTGATCTGGTATGACAACGACGGTGACGACTTCTTGTCTGCAATTTTGATCGGGGACGAACCATGGTTCCAATACTACGAGCCTGAAATACGACGGCAAATCTTACAATATAAACATTCGAATTCACCACGCCCAAAGAAAGCGAAGGCCATCATTTTCGCCGGAAAGGTGTTCACTTATTTTAGATTGTCAGAGGCCATTACTGATAGAATTCGCCAAATATTGAGAGAGTATCCATTGTTTCTGATATTGTGAAACGCCGGATCGGTTGCGTCTCGCAATCAAGAACAAACGACGCGGAAAATCGACGAATGGGCTCATCTTGTTCCACGACAATGCCCGTCCCCACGTCGCTGATGTGGTTAATACGAAAGTGGCAAAGTCGAATTGGGAAACGTTGCAACATTCGCCATACAGCTAAGACCTGTCGCCTTGCCACTTCCACATTTTGGGCAACTGAAGAAACAGCTCAAGGGAACCAGATTCGTGTCGGACGATGACGTGAAAGAGTAAGTTGCAGACTTTTTGAAGCAGCAACGCAAGGAGTTTTACGAGACGGGAATCACGCGACTCGTTAGTCAATAGGACAAATGTCTAATTGTTCATGGAGACTAATGCTAAATAAAGTACCCAGTTTGTCATATTTCGCATTGGCTCACCTTCATTTGACTGGCTCTTGTAAATTTTGCAAAACTGCTTTTTATACGTGATCTCTGTTGCGACTATAATTTCGGTGAAGTTATTCACGATGCACGACCGGTGACACGTGATCCTGCGTAATATATTGGAGCAAGTGACAGCATCATTTCATTGCCGTTGCATATGTACAAGATCGTAAAGAAGGTTCTTGAATGACAAAGTCTGATTAACATATTTGTCCTCAACTTGTTCATTTCATGGCCTTTAGATTTTTCATATCAGCTGCATGCACTGCTTTGCTGGTTTCTAACTGATATAATTCTAATGTTCGTGTAATATTTTCTTTACTTATTAAATAGACAAAAAATATGGAAGCATTGATATCAGTTATTCTGGGCGCAATTTTCGGCACCATACGAGTATATTCTTTTATGAAAAAATACATATTTTACTTGCATTCAGAGTGCGTAGCGTTCAAGAAATGGTTTCCAGCATCTTTGGCGATAACAATGCAGTGTGTATTTGACCCAAAAATTCATGTATTTGATTCCTCGGCAAATTGTTTAAGAGGAAGCTTTAGCTTGGGCCCAACTCCGACGCGGCCTATTCAAATACATGTAAATCGCAGAAACGCTTTTCTGAGATAACCCCTGTATCACATTTAATGAAATTGGCTGCATTTGAGAGATAAAGGTAAATTCTAGTGTCTGTTGCAAACGAAGTTTCTATTTAGGGCCTGAATTTTTTTAAATAATTTGAAAAATTTGGAAGTTCGAGAAAGTAGAAGCACGACGTTTACAAATTAATAGCTCTGCAACAGGAACATCTATTGTGGTTCTGTAAAAGGCACCTGTTAAAGCAGTCAAAACGGAGAAATTTGGTTCATCAATTGGTATCTTACGTGAATGAGTTACCTTGTGTACAAGGGTTCTGCAAAAGCCGTATTTCCTTAAAAGAAATTTTTTTACAATCATGTATAACAAAAGTATTTTGTCCGCTGCAGATATACTATTAAACGCAATTCACAAAATTTTGATATGATGTTTGGTTGTGGAGTTACACAGTTTTACACTTGGTAGTTTCGTTTTCAGAAAATTTGCGATTTATTTCAATTTTTAATAAAGAAGTGACAGCCGAAATGAAAAATCGAAAACAAACAATCACTAGAATGTAAGATTTTCTTTTAAATGCAACAAACCTCGTCAAATTTGGTGCAGTGGTTGCCGAGACAAACGAATTCTCTTTCTACATGTATTTAGATTCGAACAGCCGAGCTAAAGCTTCCTCTTAAGGAGGAGGCCTAGCTGAAACGTGAGCCCCTCCTGAACGAAATTTCTGGCTAGGCCACTGCCTGTTGGATCTTTGAGTGAGGAGAACCATTATAAAACGTGGTGTTCTGTGACGACAAAAAAAAGTCTGCCGAACAGGTAAGGGCGAAACTTAGCAATGGGCCAAACGAGAGCTAGGCACTCGCGTTCAGTTACTGAATAATTCCGCTCTGAGGCTGAGAGAAGGAGGCTAGCGTAAGAGATTACGCCATTTGCATCTCGTCAATGTTGAGACAAGGTAGCACCAATGCCGTGGCCACTTGCATCAGTGCGAACTTTGGTGTAGGCAGACGGATCAAAATGGCTCAAGATGGATTGATTTATGAGGCCAGCAGTAAGCGACGGTAGATCAGGTGTTAACGCAGTCATCGCGAAGTAACTCAAAGGGTACAGCACAGCGGCTATGACAGGTTGAGCAATAACCTGCGGAGACCTGCGATGCTTATGCGGTCGACCCACGCACGTTTGCAGGTAACTATGGCAACATCGTTGGGGAGTGCTATATGTACTGTCAGGAGAACGTCATAGAGCGGAGATACAACGTATTGCCCATCACGAAGGGATGGAAAAGGAGACATTGGAACGTAAATCCTATCATTCGGTTGCAGCCGGACAAATTCAACGCACAGAAGTGGGGATTCGTCTGCCGCAGTGTCGCCAGATTACTCAGGCAGCTCGAGGCGGAGAACACCGGTTGAACACTAAATTAGTGTAACGTGGACTGCCACGAAGTCTATTCCAAGAATCAGTTCGTGAGGTCACGCGGCTAGCAGAATGAAAAGAACGGATGTTGCGTGACCGGAAAAGTTACGCGGGCTGTACACATTCGCATTGCGGCCGCGGTGCTACCGTTGGTTACTCGAACGGCAAGCAATTCGGCAGGTATCAGAACTTTTCGGAGACGACTACGAAGATCTGAGCACATTACTGACACTTGAACTCCGGTATAAATGACAGCTCTAACTGGAACACCGTCAACAAAAACTTCGATTAAGTTCGGTCTGGCAGCAAGGGTCTACAGTCGTTTTGCTGTCTCTGTCGTCCATGCAGCCTCACATCCGAGAGCTGCACTGTTTAGTTTCCCGAGAAGCGGCCAGAATAAGGTGGGGATGGGGACCGTCGAAATGGAGGTGAACGGGACTGGCGGCGTTGTGATGAGGGCGAACGGCTGGTATTTTTTCTCTGTCTAGTAAGATCGCATTGTAGCGATCAGCGGCGGTCAGCGTAAGGCCGAGGTGAAGAGGACGAGCGGCTGCGACAGTGGCTGAAGATGTGACCGACCCGAGCGCATGCGAAACCTATAGGTCTGTCTCCCGATGTTCGCCACTTCGCTGAGTTGCGGTAACATTGGTTTGTATTCGACCTGGGTGCAAGAGTAGCAGCAATGACAGGAGCGGCAGGGTCGGAGCGGTGCCCAGCGGTTGGCTGAATCTCCATATTTTCAACCTCTTTGCGGATGACGGCTTGAATGAGCGAGATGGTTAATCCGTCGTGCATGAGTGCTTGGAGCCATGGCCTCTATGTAGCGACAGATAGCTTGCGTCAAACTCGGTGATGCTAGCTGTTGTGTAGATCGTCGCTAGGTCGTTCGTAGATGGTTGCAGAATGAGGTGGCAGCAATATTGGGAAGCCGGTTGAAGCGCTGTGAAATACGTTTGCTCTTAGCTTGCTCGAAGCGCCGGCAACTCCGATGTGATGGACTCTATCATTTAAAGCACTTGCAAAGAAGTAGGTTACCTTTTCAAATGTGGGCGACTTTATCTGCCTCCCATATTCCCTTATGTGCTTTTCGACAAAGAGCCAACACGTCCTGAATGTACGAGATGTACGATTCCGTGGACATCCGGGTACGAGAGGTGAGCTCTTTCTTGGCTGCTAACAGGCGTCCAACAGGCTTTCCGAGAAGATCGCGCAGCTCCTCTCTGCATGTGTCCCAAGTCTTAATGTCGCATTTGCGCATCTCAAACCACAGATTCGCGGTTCCTCGCAAAAAATATAGCATTAGCCAGCATAAGTGCGCCACCCCACTTGCTGTGGTTGCTCACGCGTTCGTATCATGCCGACAATTCTTGAGCGTCAGCTTCGTCGGTTGCGGTGAAGGTTAAACGCGTTCTTTGGGCATGGGAATACAAGTGGGTACTGGTGCTGTGTGAGGACGAGGCAGCGTCAATAGCCATAGCAGCAGAACAGACGTGTCGTCCCCTGAAGAAATCCTGATCTGGGTTGGGGCAAGCTTACCCCGTTCCTCCACCAAATATTACGGGGAAGAGTACTTACAGGGAACTTATGTACAGAGAGAATGCGTACCTCCAAATCACAGGGCAGAGCGATACCACTGATTGATGTCATTCTCACTTCACCTTGCTGTTCTGCTCACAACGTCTTTCTATAGCGGCACAAACTACTACGTACAATGCTGCCGAATTTTTAATTTTGTTTAACGTCGATGGGCACACACACTCATGTCACACTGGGATTCTCAGGCTGGCAACGAAAGCCTGCAGTACATGCCGCAGCAAGATCATGAACACAGACACAAAACTACGTAGTGAAACAAAGTGCTGATGTAGTCACCTTCATGGTCCTGTCATATAAGCTTATACACACGCACTATCAAACAGACGATAGGATCGTGAACGAGAAAATAAAATTTTTCCATCTCAAGAATCATCGCTTCAATGTCATGATGTTCACCATTATTTTGAGCTTGTTTCTGTGCACCGCAAGACGCAGGCCTCTCCTCGTGATTTCCAATTACACCTCCTTCGCGCCAGCCGAAAACCTCTTACGCCTGCCAAGTTCCTAATTTGGTCACGCCACCCAATCCACTACCATCCTCGAGTGCACTTTCCTTTCATCGGGAGCCATGTTGTAACTCTAACGGACTGCCGGTTATCTGCCCTACGCTTTACATGACCTGCTCCTTTCCACTGTATTCTCTTATCTGAAGCGCAATACTAGCTACACCCGTTTTGTCTCTACAGTACACCGTCGTAACATTCTCTCCTAACGTTTGGTTTACCGTGTTTCCTTTTATCACTTGCTGCACTTGAACTCATTTCGAAGCTTCTTCATCAACCACCAAGTTTCTGGCCCGCATATTAGTGCCGGCAGAATGCAATGATTGCAGCTTTATTTGCAACGGTAATGGTGAGCTGCCGGACATGACGCGGTAATGCGTGCATACAGGATCCAACCAATTCCTATAGATCTGTAACATTTGCTTCTCACAATAAGCCTCTTATCAATAATTGGCCTCGATAAAGCAGCTTTTGCACAGGCTCAAGAAGCTGCCTGCCAATCATGAATCCTCTATTTTTTGCCAGGATATCTTCCGTTACCTTTGCAT